>NC_059349.1:28393743-29046243 GCF_019703515.2 Myxocyprinus asiaticus | reverse complement strand
CACCAACTTGCCTGCCACAGGGCTAAGGAGGAAAGACATCCAGGGTCCACACCTTCGTGAAATTGGCTGGGGGGTAAAAGCGCACGTCTCTGCCTCCATAAGGGGGAAGGCGCTATGTGCAAGCGGTACATCCGTCCGGTTGTCCCGCAAACTTACCTGTTTGTACCTGACAACATACGGGACGAAACCGGCTCAACCCGGAGATTGTAGAACCTCGCAAAGGTGTTGTGTGTTGCCCAGCCCGCTGCTGTGCAGATGTCTGATAAAGAGGCACCATTGGCCAGAACACAGGAGGCTGCCACACTCCTAGAAGGGTGTGCTCGTAGCCCCAAGGGGGGTGGCATGTCCTGGGCATGATATGCCAAAGCGATGGTGTCAATGACCCAGTGGGCGATCCTCTGTTTGGAGACAGCGCTCCCTTTCCGCTGTCCTCCAAAGCAGACAAAGAGCTGCTCAGAGCGTCTAAAGCTCTGCGTGCGATCCAAATAGATGTGTAAAGCACACACCGGACACAGCAACGACAAGGCTGGGTCTGCCTCCTCCTGGGGCAGCACTTGCAGGTTCACCACCTGATCCCTAAATAGGATTGTGGGAACCTTGGGCACATAGCCCGGTTGGGGTCTCAGAATCACCGCCTTGGCAGTTGATGTACGCTACTGTCGCCGTGTTGTCCGTCCGGACCAACATGTGCTTGCCTGGATCAACGGCCGAAGCCTCTGCAGGTTGAGCAATACTGCCTGCAACTCGAGGCAGTTGATATGCCAATTCAGTCATGGCCCTGTCCAGGAACCGGTGACTGTGTGCCTGTTGCACACGGCGCCCCAGCCATGCTTGGATGCATCTGTCGTAACCACGACGTGCTTGGACACCTGCACTAAGGGGACCCCTGCCCGCAGAAATGCAAGGTCTGTCCAAGGGCTGAACAGTCAGCGGCAGATCGGCACGATGGCCATGCGATGTGCCCCGTGGCGCCATGCCCACCTCGGGACTCGAGTCTGAAGCGGTCTCATATGCATCAACCCGCTGAGGATGCCACATGCCCCAGGAGCCTCTGAAATTGTTTCAGTGGGACCACCGTTCTCCGCCTGAATGACTTCAGGCAGTTCAGCACCAACTGTGTGTGCTCGCTCGTGAGGCACACCATCATAGAGACTGAGTATAACTCTATCCTGAGAAAAGAGTTGCTCTGAACCAGAGCTTGCTCTTTTCCCAGTTGACCCGAAGCCCCAGCCGGCTGAGGTGCCTGAGCACCAGGTCCCTGTGCGCACACAACAGGTCTCAAGAGTGAGCTAGAATCAGCCAGTCGTCGAGATAGTTGAGGACTTCCCTTAGTGGGGCAAGGGCTGCCTCTACGACTTTCGTGAAGACGCGAGGCGACAGGGACCGGCTGAAGGGGAGGACCCTGTACTGGTACACCCGGCCCTCGAAGGCAAACTGCAGGAAGGGCCTGTGTCGAGGTAAAACTGAGATGTGGAAGTATGCGTCCTTCAGGTCTACCGCCGTGAACCAATCTAGATGCTGAACGCTTGCTAAAATGCGTCTCTGTGTTTGCATCTTGAACAGGAGTCTGTGCAAGGCCTGGTTCAGTACTCGCAGGTCCAAGATTGGCCACAACCCACCACCTTTCTTTGTTACGATGAAGTAGGGGCTGTAGAACCCCTTCTTCATCTCAGCTGGAGGGACAGGCTCTATCGCGTCCTTCCGTAGAAGGGTTGCGATCTCCACACGTAGGGCAGCGGCGTTCTCGCCGTTCACTGAGGTAAACCAGATGCCGCTGAACAAGGGGCGGGTGCTTGGCGAACTGAATCGCACAGCCGAGTTGGACGGTCCTGGTCAGCCATCGTGATAGGTTGGGGAGTGCAAGCCATGCCTCCAAGTTCCGGGCGAGGGGGACCAAGTGAACAATTGCATCGGACGTACCGGCGGGTGGGGCCTCGCAGCGGGGCGGAGCCGCAGGTGCCACGTCGAGGGGGCTTGAACCCTGAACTCGTGGCCATGCTGAGTCTAGGGACATCAAAGCACTTACCTGGCTCCGGATATCCGCCATAGGACTGGTCAGCAACAGGGAAATAGGGAACCCGTCCTCGCTGTCCGCCACAACTGCCCTGGGGTGGGTGGGTTTGTGCCACAGGTGGGCACGCAGGGGCAGGGGACCCGCCTCCATAGCGCTGTACCTGCCATAAAAGCGCGGTGTCCGGCGGTCGTGATGACGACGGCCGTGAACACCAGATGTGTGATCCAGGGAGTGAGGAAACCTCTCTTTTTCTGAAAATGTGGATTCTTCTGGCGAAATCAAAAGAAACAGCAACAAAGGATTCTCCTCCAGGCCCTCCACCGGGGGATGGAGTGGTCTGATCACCAGCTCCAGGCCTGTAGTGGGTCTCCACATCCCTGGGTCACCCATCTCAGGGGCATTTCGAAGCCTTCCTTGGGTTCTTGGCAGCGGGCCGTGAGACGGGGGGCATCTGCTTCCTGCGGGCGGCTCAATGCCGGTATCGTTGCCACAGGGAGTCGCCCTTGGCAATGAGCAGATGGGGTGCAGGATCTTGATTCACGCCGGGGCAGGATGTGCTGGATAGCCTCCGTCTGCTTCTTAACCGCCGAGAACTGCTGGGCAAAGTCCTCGACAGTGTCGCCGAATAGGCCAACCTGGGCATCAAGGAACCGTGTCTTGTCAGCCTCCCTCATCTCGACCAAGTTGAGCCAAAGGTGGCGCTCCTGGACCACCAAGGTGGACATCACCTGCCCAAGAGTCCACGCCATGACCTTCGTTGCCCAGAGGGCGAGATCGGTCGCCGAGCGCAGCTCCTGCATCAATCCCGGGTCAGAACTACCCTCGTGCAGTTCTCTCTGTGCCTTGGCTTGGTGCACTTGCAGGAGAGCCATGGCGTGCAGGGTGGAGGCTGCCTGTCCAGCGGCACTGTAGGCCTTAGTCGCCAGTGACGACGTGAGCCTACAGGCCCTGGATGGAAGTCTTGGATGGCTCGGGGCACTCCGCACCCAGGAACCAATCATCAAGCCGCGAGGGTTCAGGGCGGGGCAGAGGGTTCCACTCCAGCCTGACCCTCGCAGCCACCCGGGCAAGCATGGATGTCATCTCTGCGAAGGGATCACTCCCAGTGTGGCCTCAAACCCGCAGGTAGAAGGACCATGGCGGGGAGCCGCTGGGGTGGCTTTCCCTCTGAGGAAGGAAAGCTGTGACCGGAAAGTTGCCATGGTCATGCTCTCGCAGTGAGAACATGACCCATCCATGAACGCCGTCTCTGCATGGGCAGCGCCCAAGCATGTGAAGCAGTGATCGTGGCCATTGAAAGTGGAGAGGTAATGACTGCAACCAGGAATTATACACAAACGGAAAGGCATCTTTAAAAAGATGCTCTCCGTGAGTGCCACTCTTTTAGAAGGGAAATATAGTCTTTCAGAGGAAGAATATACTCTTTTAGTCTGTTGAAGCGCCCTGGGGCATTCTCTGCACTCCAACGGTGCAAGAGGGGGAGAAGCCGCTGTAATGCGCCGTAAATCCAACAGCTTTTGTAGAGGTGAATGGATCGGCAGAGGAATTCAGCTCGCTGAAATACAACCGCTCGGCTCCGAAGAGAAAATCTGAATGAGTGGTTGCGAGCCAGCTCTTTTTATACCCGTATGTCTGGGGGAGTGGCATGCAAATTCCACTCGCCAATTCCCATTGGCCTTTGCTCAAAGATCAGAGGTGTTTGTGGCTCCCAAGTGTGACCCCTAGTGTCACTACATTGACACAACGTCGAGTGAGTCAAATAGGGAACTAAAATTTTATAATAAAAAAAAGGTTTTAAAATTGATGACTTGGACCAAATAATAAAGCAGCCAATAAGTGCCCAACATAGATGGGAACTCCTTCAGTACTGTTTAAAAAGCATCCCAGGGTGATACCTCAAGAAGTTGGTTGAGAAAATGTCAAGAGTACATGTCTGCAAATTCTAGGCAAAGGGTGACTACTTTGAAGATGCTAAAATATAACACAGTTTTGATTTATTTTGGATTTTGTTTAGTCACAACATAATTCCCATAGTTCCATTTATGTTATCTCATAGTTTTGATAACTTTACTATTATTCTAAAATGTGAAAAAAAAAAAAAAAAAAAAAATTATAATAAAGAATGAGTAAGTGTTTCAAAACATTTGGTAGTGTATATTGCTGCTTACTGTATTTCTCCACTATGGTCTACTGTTGTTAAAATAACCGTGTCTCCAACTCTGCGTGCAGCGAGCGAAAGTGTATAAATGAAGCGTGTTCTGTAAAAGAGAAAAGTATTTGAGGATACAGAGCTGAAAAATCAGTACTATCTGCACCCGAGCGCATGCGCTGTACACAGCTCCGTTGTTTTGTCGCGCTGATCACTTGAAGTATAGAAACAGTGAGATGGGGCAGCAAATGTCAACAGTGTTGTATAAAGTATCCATTTGTCATACTTGAGTAAAAGTAAAGATACCTTCATGGAAATTGACTCAAGTAAAAGTTAAAGTAGCTCATGAGAAAACGACTTAAGTAAAAGTATTAAAGTAACTTATACTAAATTTACTTAAGTATCAAAAGTACAAGTAAATTGCATAAATTACAGAACAGTTCATTAAACCCATGGCAACTTATTTAATTGGTGGTGCTCATCATTTACTCACCCTCATGCCATCTCAGATGTGTATCACTTTTTTCATCTGCAGAACACATACAAAGATTTTTACAAGAATATTTCAGCTCTATAGGTCAATTCAATGCAAGTGAATGGTGGCCAGACATTTCAAGCTACAAAAAGCACATTAAGGGAGCATAAAGTTATCCATACTACTACAGTGGTAAAATCCATGTCCTCTGAAGCGATCCAATTGGTTTTGGGAGAGAATGAACTAAAATATAACTCCTTTTTCACTGTATATCTTGCCATTGCAATCTCTAGGCATGATCATGATTTCAAGCTTGATTGCACTGCCTAGTGTTTGATGCAGAGCGCTAGATGGTGCTGTAGGAAGTGAAGTCGAGCTTGAAACCAAGGAGACTGCTGTCAAGATTTACAGTGAAAAAGGAGTTATATTTTGGTCTGTTCTCACCCAAAACCAATTGGATCCATTCAGAAGACATTGGCGAAACCACTGAGGTTGTATGGATTACTTTTATGCTGACTTTATTTCCTTTTTGGGGCTTTTGGAGTTCTGGTCTGGTTTTGCATTGTATGGACCTACAGACCTGAAATATTCTTCTAAAAATCTTTGTTTGTGTTCTGCAGAAGAAAAGAAAACATACACATCTGGGATGGCATGAGGGTGAGTGATGAGAGAATTTTCATTTTTGGGCAAACTATCCCTTTAACTTGCACTGAACCCGGAATATTCTTTTAATCACTCATTAACACACAGAAGCTGGAAACTGTATTTTTCTGTTGTACTGTCAGAGATGTTTTTCTTTTTTTTTCTCCTAATAAACATGTATTAGATTAAATGACAGCTGACTACTTTTAATAAATTAAATTAATAAAAAATATGAATACTTCAATGTAGCAAGCAACTTTGACCATGTTGGCCTTGTAGTATAAACAGCTACTTTCTCTCAAGGGTAGCTTTCAACTTAGCTTAGCTTAGTTTAGCTAATTTTCTTTGTAGAGTAGTTGGTAGCCTAACTATCTACATTTTTGTGTAGCTTGCCTGACACTGAGTGTATGTTAGTGAAGTGAACAAGCATCCAAGTCATACACACAATATCTTCTGTAAAAGAGAAAGAGATTTCAGGCACACTGCATCAAGCTGCCTGAGGCTTTTTATGTTTGAAGTTGTAGACAATTGACAAGGCTACTAATCAGAATTATGTCAAGCTGTAGGAACAGCAGTCCAGCTGACAGCTAACAGAACAATAATGCCATGTTGCGTGATGCTGTAGCCCACGAGGAGAGGCAGGGCGCAAGTTTTCACAGTCCACTCTGCAGTCTTTCATCAGTGCCTGTTCCTTCCCAACAGTGATCTGCCCCTACTGACTCAGTAATGAAGTTTAGCATCTGACCTCAGGATAGTCAGTGCCTGCTGGAAAAATGAGGGCTAAATCTCCCTTGCTGTCTTTGCATTGCTTCCAGTGACAATGTTTCCCTTTTAATTGGTACATAGTGGGAGGAATATTTGCAGGTTGTGCAAGCATATATATATATATATATATATATATATATATATATATATATATATATATATATATATATATATATACAGTGCATCCGGAAAGTATTCACAGCGCTTCACTTTTTCCACATTTTGTTATGTTACAGCCTTATTCCAAAATGGATTAAATTAATTATTTTCCTCAAAATTCTACAAACAATACCCCATAATGACAATGTGAAAGAAGTTTGTCTGAAATCTTTGCAAATTTTTTAAAATGAAAAAATGAAAAAAATCACATGTACATAAGTATTCACAGCCTTTGCTCAATACTTTGTTGAAGCAACTTTGGCACCAATTACAGCCTCAAATCTATTTGAGTGTGATGCTACAAGCTTGGCACACCTATTTTTGGGCAGTTTCTCCCATTCTTCTTTGCAGGACCTCTCAAGCTCCATCAGGTTGGATCGGGAGTGTTGGTGCACAGCCATTTTCAGATCTCTCCAGAGATGTTCAATCAGGTTCAAGTCTGGGCTCTGGCTGGGCAACTCAAGGACATTCACAGAGTTGTCCCGGAGCCACTCCTTTGTTATCTTGGCTGTGTGCTAAGGGTCGTTGTCCTGTTGGAAGATGAACCTTCGCCCCAGTCTGAGGTCCAGAGCGCTCTGGAGCAGGTTTTCATCAAGGATATCTCTATACATTGCTGCATTAATCTTTCCCTCGATCCTGACTAGTCTCCCAGTTCCTGCCGCTGAAAAACATCCCCACAGCATGATGCTGCCACCACCATGCTTCGCTGTAGGGATGGTGTTGGCCAGGTGATGAGCGGTGCCTGGTTTCCTCCAGACATGATGCTTGCCATTCAGGCCAAAGAGTTCAATCTTTGTTTCTCATGGTCTGAGAGTCCTTCAGGTGCCTTTTGGCAAACTCCAGGTGGGCTGTCATGTGCCTTTACTGAGGAGTGGCTTCCGTCTGGCCACTCTACCTTACAGGCCTGATTGGTGGAGTGTTGCAGAGATGGTTGTTCTTCTGGAAGGTTCTCCTCTCTCCACAGAGAAATGCTGGAGCTCTGTCAGAGTGACCATCGGGTTCTTGGTCACCTCCCTGACTAAGGCCCTTCTCCCCCGATCGCTCAGTTTGGCCAGGCGGCCAGCTCTAGGAAGAGTCCTGGTGGTTCCAAACTTATTCCATTTACAGATGATGGAGGCCACTGTGCTCATTGGGACCTTCAATGCTGCAGAAATGTATCTGTACCCTTCCCCAGATCTGTGCCTCGATACAATCCTGTCTCGGAGGTCTACAGACAATTCCTTGGACTTCATGGCTTGGTTTGTGCTCTGACATGCACTGTTAACTGTGGGACCTTATATAGACAGGTGTGTGCCTTTCCAAATCATGTCCAATCAACTGAATTTACCACAGGTGGACTCCAATCAAGTTGTAGAAACATCTCAAGGATGATCAGTGGAAACAGGATGCACCTGAGCTCAATTTTTAGTGTCATGGCAAAGGCTGTGAATACTTATGTACATGTGATTTTTTTCATTTTTTATTTTTAATACATTTGCAAAGATTTCAAACAAACTTATTTCACGTTGTCATTATGGGGTATTGTTACTTATGTACATGTGATTTTTTTTCATTTTTTCATTTTAAAAAATTTGCAAAGATTTCAGACAAACTTCTTTCACATTGTCATTATGGGGTATTGTTTGCAGAATTTTGAGGAAAATAATGAATTTAATCCATTTTGGAATAAGGCTGTAACATAACAAAATGTGGAAAAAGTGAAGCGCTGTGAATACTCTCCGGATGCACTGTATACACTACCGGTCAAAAGTTTTGAAACACTTATTCTTTATTATAATTTTTTTTTCTTCACATTTTAAAATAATAGTAAAGTCATCAAAACTATGGAATAACATAAATGGAACAATGGGAATTATGTTGTGACTAAACAAAATCCAAAATTAGAATTTGCAGACATGTACTCTTGACATTTTCTTAACCAACTTCTTGCGTTATCACCCTGGGATGCTTTTTAAACAGTATTGAAGGAGTTCCCATCTATGTTGGGCACTTATTGGCTGCTTTTCTTTATTATTTGGTCCAAGTCATCAATTTCAAAAACTTTTTTTTTTTTAATTACATTTTAGTTTTATAATGAAATAAATTAATATGGTGGCACAATTATATTTTTGTCTACAAAACTAATTTCAAACATTTAAGCATACACCTTCAGATCAAAAGATTTTTAAGATCATGAGAAACATTTCAATCAAGTGTTTCAAAACTTTTGACCGGTAGTGTATATATATATATATATATATATATATATATATATATATATATATATATATATATATATATATATATATATATGCTTACAGATTATAATACCCTCTAAACACATAACAGTTGTGTAAGGTTCAATATTCCCTCTCTGGGTTTTTTAGTCCAATGAAAATTCATATTCCTTTTCCATTTGATGTTTACATATTCAGCATGTTTATATTAACATACTTTTTTATTAAAAAGCCAAGTCACATTAAAGTCGCATTGAGTTTTCAAGCATTTATTCATTGCTACAAAAATTATTGCTACAATTATTAAGCAGCATATTTCATGTAGCTACTATTATTAACAGTAGGGGTGTGCAGCATAGCCGTTTTCTGTATCTGTGTCTTTATCTGTTGCATTGTCAAAATTATCTGTATTTGTTTAAAGCTATAACCGGATATGGGCGGGGCTCAAACTGGAAGTGTGTCAAAACTAAATGAAAAAACCCATTTTAAATGTGACTGTACTCCATTAATAGTTTTCATATAACAAATATACCTTGTATAATTCTTAAATTCATTTCTTCTTATTATTCTTCTTATTATATTTAATTATATTAATTATATTCTTTTTTTTCTCACAAGATAAAGCTATATATGTGTCATCAACTGTGGATTGCTTTCCTTCATCATCATCCATATTTTTTAAACAAACAAACAAAAATATTCAGTTTGAATCAGAAATAAACAACAATAACATGACTTCTTAATGGCACAACAGTAGGGCTGCTCCAAAAAATTATAGGCTATATCACAATATTTTTCAGCCTATTCAGTATATATCTTGACAGTTATGTATTTGCTCTGAAATGACTTAAAAGATTTTTTTTTTTTTTTTTTTTTTTTAACCAGAGGCACCATAATTTCAAACAAAACAGACATTCTAGACAAAGTAGATTTAAAATGTGTTTTGCATGAAGTAAAAATCTAGTCAAAAATAATGAACACTGACATTTAAAAATATGTAAAATGTATATGATATAGTATCTTAGTTAGTGTTACTCTTGACAAGCTCAGATTTCAGAGATGTGCACAATAAACAGAGATACTGGATCACAGACTCACCATTGGGTTGTCATTTTAGATATGTTTATTTAAAATACTGCTCTATCCCTGTGCTCGATGGACAATAAGTCTAACACGTATTTGTTCTATTATTCGGTAGAATTAATTCATTTTAAAGTCATTATTCGTGCCTTTCTGAATAAGTAAGGTTTACTTGTTTGTTATTTCGCAAGTTTTCTAAGTAAATATTAATGGTATAGAATTAAGTATAATCTATTTAACTTCATGACATAATATCAAATTAAAATGACTCTGTAAATTTATCTTAAACATGTTAATAAATACAGAAACTTGTATTTACAAATAAGATATTCATGGAACTGAAACAAACTTGAAGTTCTATTGATCATGTTATTAGAACATGTGATGTTTTGAGTTTTCCTTGTATATACATGTTTAATGATGTTCTGCATAACATACAGAAGCCTCCCCCATGATAGATTAATGCATGCAATCTAAATCACCGCTGGTGTCAGTAACAAGTTATCACGCAGACCTAAACACTTGGTGCACAAAACACGATGACGGTGACAATCAACAGATTTTGTTTTACATGAATGGGTAATTTTGAGCAGAAAATTATCTTCAGAATGCACAAAGAAGTTACCAAACATAACAACAAAATGAACAATAAAAATGGTAAACTTAAAAACAGTGAAACCATGCAAGCTAATTAATTATTCAAGCCCAGTGCATGCTGGGAACAACAGCTTTGAAAAGTTAAGTAAAATGTACTTATTATATTTATTAGTGAAATTTACTCAAATTAGCAAAGAAATCTGA
This sequence comes from Myxocyprinus asiaticus, assembly GCF_019703515.2. Classification (NCBI taxonomy): domain Eukaryota; kingdom Metazoa; phylum Chordata; class Actinopteri; order Cypriniformes; family Catostomidae; genus Myxocyprinus; species Myxocyprinus asiaticus. The sequence goes on along the minus strand of NC_059349.1, from coordinate 29,035,942 downwards.
CATGGATTTCTACTTTAGGATTCACACATGATGACACTTTGAAAAAATAACTATCAAATATGATTAATATTTACTTAAGCTAGAGCATAAATTTTTAAAGAGATGTTTGTGCACATTTTCTATTGGGTGGAGCCATGGAAGATTCTGAGGGCGGAGCTGAGAGAGGCTTGACGAAGGTAGGTGGAGTCAGGAGATGCCCGAGGGGCGGAGCCATGGAAGACTCTAAGCTGGGGCCATGGAAGACTCTGAGGGCAGAGCTGTTAGTGACTGGGAACTGACCTCCATGGTCGAGAGCACTGGCAGCGACTGGGGAAGGACCTCCGTTGTGGAGAGCACTGGCAGCGACTGGGGAATGACCTCCGTGGTCGAGAGCACTGGCAGCGACTGGGAACGACCTCCGTGGTCGTGAGCACTGGCAGCGACTGGGGAATGACCTCCGTGGTCGTGAGCATTGGCAGCAACTGGGGAACGACCTCCGTGGTTGTGAGCACTGGCAGCGACTGGGGAACGACCTCCGTGGTCGTGAGCATTGGCAGCGACTGGGGAACGACCTCCGTGTTCGTGAGCCTGGCAGTGACTGGGGAACGACCTCCGTGTAGCTGGCTCTGGGACGGATGAGGCTGGCAACGCTGGCTCTGGGACAGACGAGGCAGGTGCAGGTGTTGGCTCCTTGGCCATGGCAGGCGCAGGCACTGGCTCTTTGGCTGTGGCAGGTGTGGGCGCTGGAGCTGTGCAAGGCTTGGACGAAGGGGCTGTGGGAGGCTTGGAGCAAGGAGCTGTGGATGCAGGTTTTGGCCCGGGGTTCCCTCCATAATCCACTGTGTAAGGGGAACTGCAAAGTTCCAGAGCCTTCTCCACATACTCACAGAGTGTCCAGTGAGGATCAGCCGGAGGCATCAGTTCCTTCAGTGCACTATTCAGACTGGTCTGGAAGTAAACCACCAGAGAGCAGTCAGGATAGTGCACTAACTTCGCTAGTTCTAAATCACGGATATGATCCTCCACTGGATGGTCCCCTTGTCTGAGGAGGAGAATTTGGACAGCTGCTAGATCCATGTTGGTCAGTTCTTCTGTAACAAGTAGTTGCTGAGATGAGAAGGGAGACACTGGATCTAATTGCAATCTTTTAATGAAGAGGATGAAAGTGAAACAAACAAACATGAACTCAAATAGCAACAAACAAGAACAACTGACAAAGAGGGATAAAAACTAGAGGGTATTTATACAAGCAGGAGTAAATGAGGGAATGGAGAACAGGTGAGATGGGGAACAGATGGCTGTGATGAGGGCAGTGCACCGTGGGAAATGTAGTTCAAGGAAAACAGTGGGCAGAAGACAAAAACTATATCAAAATAAGAGTCCTTGGAAACACGACGGAAACACACTGTGACAACAGCATGCCGACTTCCATTGTGATCATGTTGCTGCTGGATCACAGTAGTGGAGTGATGCTCTACAGTGCCAGCAGAGTGAGCCAGATCATGGTGGTCTGCTGCATCCTCTGGTATATAATGCTCAGAATGCTTAAGATAAGATATAATACTCAAGACTGAGAATTGTGTCGTGCAAATTGTGCTCAGCATAGATTTAGTGAATGTGTTTGCACCATTGCCTGACCAACATAATTCCTTTAGCACAGGGCTTCTAAATTTTCTCGGCCCGAGACCCAAATATGCTTTTGATATATATAAGGTTTTGTGTTTACCGGGGACCCACACTTACCATGTAACATGTCGTATTTGCTATATCCATTAATTTACTCGCTTTTGTATGACTAAAACATTTCTGAATTAGACAGACTCTTACAGAAATCATTATTATTATTTCACAAACTCAAAAAACATGTTCACGTAAATTAAACATTTGAACAAGTAAACAAACATGCATATTCTCGAATTGTAGCAATGAAGACAAAAATATCTCTGTTTAAACTAATAAAATCAACTGCATCCAGTTTGAACTTGAAAGCATCATATTTTTTAACCCCTACAAGCATGTGCCATGGTAACCATAGTTCTGCCAAAAATACAACAGTGACTACAATTGTTGTTAATAAGATTAAATGTGTGTGTGTGTGTGTGTGTGTGTATATATATATATATATATATATATATATATATATATATATATATATATATATATATAAACAGAAACTGTTTCCATGGTAAAAGGTTCATACATTATGATTTCAATAGAACAGATAAGATCAATAAATTAGTTTCAAGATAACGATTATTCATCATACTGATGTCTTATTATTATTTATTTAGAATTGAACTATGAAAAATTAACTGCATGATACTTAACAGAGCAATTGTAAGCAACGTGCTTATCCCACTTTGAATGTTAATACACTGACATTTCTGCTTATCCTTACTGTTTCCAAAATTCTTAAAGGGATATTCCGCATTCAATACAAGTTAACCTCAATTGACAGCATTTGTGGCAAAATATTGATTACCACAAAATAAATAAATAAATAAATTAAATCAAATATAATAATTCAACTCGTCCCTCTTAAAAAATAAATAAATAAATAAATAAATAAATAAATAAATAATCTGTTACATTGAAGCACTTAGAATGGAAGTGAATTGGGCAAAACCATAAACATAAAAAACTTATAGCCACAAAATATAAACAATATGCATGTTAACATGATTTTAGTGTGATAAAATCACTTACTAACCTTTTCTGTGTAAAGTTATAGCCAATTTTACAACTTCGTTGCCATGACGATGTAATATCAACAAACCCAAAACTTTAAAATGACTGTAAAAATTATGATTTAAATAACTTTACAGCTCAAATAATACAGAAGAATTAATGTAAGTTCTTTTATAAAATTAGTATACCTTATTATAAAATTGTCCCTGTTCACTTCTATTGTAAGTGCCACACTGTAACCTCGATTTGTTTTTTTGTTTTTTTTGTTTTTTGTTTTTTGTTTTTTTTTAAAGGACGGATGAGTTGAAATAATTTTTGTGGTAATCAATATTATGCCACAAATGCTGTCGATTGAGCTTAACTTTTATTGAACCAGGAATATGGTGAAAATGCCAAGCTTGAGAGACATATATATATATATATATATATATATATATATATATATATATATATATATATATATATATTTTTTTTTTTTTAATGAGTGCAGTGCAACACAACGCTGGACCCCCCCATATGAGTTAAGGGGGGGGGGGGACCCCACTCTCTGCGTCTGCTTGCTAAACCGGCCCCACTCGCTCACAAGTTCTCCTGCCACATGGAGGGAGACACAGCGCTGGTTCACGCTGCCGAAGACGACCTTGTTAGTAAAAAGAAAAACAATTGGTGAATCTCAATTCAAAGAATGGTCTTGCCAAGCATCCTTGGAAGAACGAACTCGGAAGGACAGGAGGACGTAGAACGCATCTATTGCGAGCTTTGAGATGTGCTGCAATCTTCCTGTTGAGCAATTAACCATCACAGCACATTTGAATCCAGTGAGAGAACTACTGGCATTATGATACCAGTGACAGCATTAATATCAAAACACCAGTGAGGTTTTGCAGGACTAGTGACATGTTAAAAGAATAAAGTCTGTAAACACTCTTCATGTTTATTACTGTATTAAAATGATGGCCAAAAAAAAAAAAAAAAAAATGTTGACGGAGTATAACGACTCTCACGATCCGTCAGACTTTCGCGAGCTTACAGCGGGAAACTCTTGAGGAAAAACAAAATGATAAATGCCCTTCGCCTGCCACCGTATTACCGAGTTCTTGCCCACAAGTCACCATCCGATGCATCCTCGATTTCAAGGACACATCCAGGTAATTTCCTGCTTTCTCGATACTTGAGGACTGGAATCGAACTTCGGCAGTGGATGATGACTTAGAACTAGTCCACGAGAACGTAAGAACACAAAAGAATGCACATTGAGATTCACCCAGTGGTTCAATTATTTGGAGATGGTTTGGATTTAAAAGATCAGATGAGCAGCAAAACAGCTGCATGCTGTTTGACTGACAGGTGACTTGTGCGTGCGCTCCGAGAACGCTCGCACCTAAACGGTCAAATACAGTACATTTCAAAATTTCGCCAAAATGCCCGTCTTGGTGATGTGTTCATGTAAAAACAGAGAGTTATGTTTAAAGTGAACATAAATTGGGGGAAATGCTGATTTGTATCTAAATGTACGACTTGTAAGTTTAAATGTAACCTAATAGACCTGCTGCTATCTAGTGTATCCCTAACATTAACCAATCAACAATAAAAAGAAAACTACAAAACCACTCACTGTCATTGCTGGATAACGTTACTCGTATAACTCTAATATAAAAGTATTAAAGTATTACTTGCACAGGGAAGACCAGTAGTAGTTTTATGTTTAATTGAATACTTGATACTGTTATTTTTTTTTTTAAGCTGTTAAAAAGCACTGTTTTCTTAATTTTTATTTTATTTATTTTTTTGTTCTATATAGTGTTTTTTTTTTCTATTCATTGCTTTTGTTTTGTTATTTTATTACTGACTGTTTACTACTCTTGAATAATAACTTAAGAACTTAATTCTTTTATCATTAACAAATTAGTTAGTGTTAGGCTATTATTTGTTGTGGTATTGAAGCTGGTATCAAAAATCATAAATTTCACTAAAGACAACTGAAATTTTGGTATTGTGATAATATTGTGCATGGTAGATCTTGCTGCAATATTATGATGGAAAAGTAGATTTTATTCCATAGATGAGTGAGCACCCCTTCTGTAAATGATGGTTATGGATGCTTTCCTTTATTTGACTACCGTGTTTACATGTAACATAAAATAACCTCCCCTACACAGCGCAGTTTACATTTCTGTCCCAGAGAATCTAGTTGATTGCATAGGTATAATACTATTAGGTTGGCCATGTCGTAATTTAATAAACAGAAACTCTGACATGTTACTTGAGCATGTAACCGATACATGTCCTTTTTTTCTCTCTGGACAAGTAACTTTTTACTCGGACAAGTGAATGACCAATTTACTTGTTCGAAGGACAAGCACATCACAATGTTTAATGTCGAGCCCTACATGTCATCTATAGAGAATGCCATAAACAGGTTGCACTTCAAAAAGTGGAAGCACTACAAATCTTTTCCACCATTTACAACAGTGCCATAAACTGCAGAATGTGTTAAACTTCTTGCTGCTACTGCAACCCCGGCCGTGAAGCCTTCGCAGCCTGAAAAGTCTTCTGCCCCAAAACAAAGTGTGTTGCAAGCTTCATTTACCATCTCACATGTGGCTTTGACTTACCACTGGGTGGGTAGTCGATATAAGGGGACCCCCCAAGAGCTCTGACTCAATTCAAACACTGCTTTCCCTCCACTAGGTTTAATGATGAGGTGCACCTTAAATTTAATTAAGCTGAGTGGTCACTAAAAACCGGCTCACTTTTCAAATAAATGCAAGTCATTTCAAGTTTATTTTTGTCATAGTGGGGATGTCTGACAGGATTGTTTACCTTGTAATTGTTCTGTCTATTTTCACCAGTTTGATCCATTGAAGGCCGATTTATGTATTTATTTTTTCAATACAATGACAGTGAATAGAGACTGAGGCTCTCATTCTGCCAAATATTTCCTTTAGTGTTCCACGGATGCAAGAAAATCAAATGCTTTGAACTGCACATTAACGGCACATTTTACGACATCAATGAGAATGCAACCTCTCAGTAGAGGCAAAATAGACACTGTATCACTCTGAAACCATATCCGCTGGTGTCGCTGTTGGATAGTGTTACTTTAACAAAATGAGTGCTTTGCAAAGTATTTGATCTCATATTTTGTAATGTTTCTTGTTTTGTTTTTGTACTGTCAGTTGTTTTCTCATCTGATTTTCTTTGAGGAGGCTTTCTTTTGCCTCCTCTGTAAAAATGCCCCTGACACATACTGTCACTGTGCAGTCTTGGAACAGTGAGTAGCATACTATCAGCAGAACTTGGTTAGTCCAGTGTAAATAGACCATAACGTTCCATTACCCTCTGGAAAGGTATGCATCACATGCAAATAATTAGCTGTATCAGGCCATCTACTCCCCTCTTTGTGAAGGAAATTCAGTAGCGTTACATGATCATGCTCTCTAATGTGAAATGACATGCAATAAAAACCACTAAGCATACTAATTTGAAAGCCCCATTTCAGACCAATAAGACACTGAATGAATACCAACCTCATTGCCCCTTATATTGTCCTGCATTGCAAGTCAAGCATGTCTTAGCACGGGGTAGTTACTCCTGATGCTAGAGATCTACTGTACTGCAGAGTTTAGGTCTAACCCTGCTGTAACACAGCTGATGGTAATTTTCTGGTGTACTGTAGGGTTTCATTAGCTGAGGTTTAGGCATTTTTGATTAGAGCTGGAGCTAAACTCTGAGGCATCTTCAGGATCAGTATAAAGCTATGTTTTAGCAGACCTAAGAACAGGATTACTCTTTAAAAACAATGCTGCCTCATATTCTGTTGATACCAGAGTATATGAGTTGTGCATCAGTGTTTTCTCTCACTTCTATCACGAGCCTAACAAATGTTAACAGCCCATGATGCAATAATTCCATAAGAATTCACCATGTTATACAATTTTAGTCAACTGTCTGAATGAAAGAAAGATGGTGTATCAATATTTTTTTTTAATAATATTTGAAAGTGAAATGATCATATCAAAATGTTTATTAAAAAGAATAATTAATGAAACTTAACAGAGAGTGTGGGGGCAACCAAAGATTTGTTGTGGTATTTAAGAAGACATATTGTGAAAAACATGATGTGTTCCTTTCACATATGAAAATAAAATCTAAAGAGGAGTAATATGTCACTCTCTTTCAAATATGTAGTGTAATTAGTAGTCTATTCAAAATTTCGAACAATCATACTGTATCATCATACTATTGAATCACTGTCACAACTGTATGGAAATTGTGCAAACATGATTTCATACATCTTGAGTAGAGGTCGACCGATAGGGGATTTTGCAGATGCCGTGGAAAGGTGGTGGAAAAGGCCGATAACCAGTTAATCGACTGATAGTTTATAAAAATAAATTTATATAATGTAAAAAAAAAAAAAATGTATTTTCTTACTATGATGGTGACAGACATAGAAGCTACAAGAGTCCAAGTGAAAAAAATCCTAAATGCAGTTTATTGTGCAACCCAAATGAAAATAAATAAATACAAAATTAAGATTTGGTGCACAATTCAGGAATTTTAAACATAAACAAGCCCAAAATACACTGGGGACACATATTTTGAAATGACGAAGACTTGGCTCTGTTACAATGCTCTATATGTAAGTATTTACCTAATTAAGCTTTTTTTAAGCCTATTCTGTATATTTTCCAGTTTTTTTGTATATACCGGATGAGGTTTAAGTAAGGGATAAAGAACAGTCAGCACAGAAGGTTTGTATTTCAAAATAAACCCCGACAGGGTGATCAGGACCCCGACGAGAAGCGGAGCAGTCTTGTATCACACTGAAGGGGTTTATTTTGTGATAACAACCAGTTGACTGTACATTATCAGTCAACTACATTTGTTTTGGCTACAAAATAAATAAATAAATAAATAAATGGACATAAAATACTGATTTGTGTTGAAATTGTGTAATTATGTACGAAGAAATTAGTTGCTGAACAGCTGAATTCAACCTCTGGTTTGCGTTGGAGTTCTGTTAGTGTTTATTATGTGAAAATGCAACCCATTCTCACTCCTGAAGCATCAAATACTGCTGCTTGTGCAAGAGCCCAGCACGTCAACAGGTGGATGCCAAAAGCACCCTTTGGTGTCAGTTTCCAACGCATCCAGCAAGCACATCGCTTTCAATGACAAACGTTCGACATCAAAGTCTGACGCAAAAGGAATCTGATTTTTATCATTGTCAAATTATATGTTGGGGAAGAATTTTGTCATTCTGACATGATATGTTGGGGAATGATTTTCATTATGTTTTAATTCAGCCACATTTATTCACAATGGTAATGTTTAATCAGCAACGTATTATTTTACAGTGGTTAATGTTTAATCCGTTATTTTATATACACATTCAGTTCTGCTGAAGTGCCGGTGTGCATTCCATGCATTCTGATCTCTTTGTGTGAAGAACAGACCCAAATGTAAGTTTTTATTTTGTGGTCCCCTGGCGTCCACCATACACATTCAGCTCTCGACTCATTCTAGAAACAAATTCAAAAATCGCCGCCACGAGAAGGCGTCAGCGCGACGTCAAACGCCATTGGCTCTCGCGTGTCTTGTGACCGATTACAACAAGCTCAGTTTTGGATGTATCTTTTGAATGAGATGTGTGACTGGTATTGGATGGCGCTGCCTTCACGGAGGGGGGAGATTTTCAGCGATTTAAATCTTTGGTTTCACTCTGTTCCTCACAAAATAGTATCGTATGGTTTTTAATTATGGCGTTTGGCGTTTGTAGATTGACACATTGGGCTCTTGCACATGCGGCAGTATTTGACGCCTCAGGAGTGAGAACAGGTTGGAAAATGACCCTCTGACTCCTCATTATCCACCTTATTACAAGACTACTTGCCAAATAAATAAATAATTGGACATTAAATATTGATTAGAGTTGAAATTATGTTATTATGTAAGAAGAAAGAAATGACTAAAAAGCAGATTTGCACCTCTGGTTTACTCTGTTCTGTTGGTGTTTATTTTGTAAATAATGACTGTGACTGCTCAATATCCATCTTATTACATGACTGCTTGCCAAATAAATAAGTAAATGGACATGAAACATTGATTTGAGTTTAAATAATTGTATTAGCTTATTTGCAGAGATTGCACAGTGATCCGAGAAGTAGGAAAGATGTTTGCAATATCCGGATGACCAGTGTGCTGTGATTTAATCCCCGGATGTGCGATTGTTACTCAGACATATCAGGCTGATAGATGGTGCCATTGATCAATCAAAATAGAGTATTCCAGAGAGCCATGTAATAATGAGGAATACGTTTTATTATTATTCATAAGATATGAAGTTGTAGACACAATGTTTGTGTTGACGGAGCATGTTTTTATATACTTGCCATTTTTTGCACGCTCATGCTTCAATACTGTATAGATCACTTGATTATCTACTCAAAATAATGAAATATGCATTGAAGTGAGGATAAAAATATGGATGAATATTGTCAATGATAAAAGATTTAGATACAGCAAATCCCCACAAGGTGTCAGTGATTTTTTTATTTCACCTCTAGAGGCCACTGTTATACTGTAGAACCAATTCGTTCTAATTGTGCATTCAAGTCCTCCTGGGAAGTTCGTTCTTATGAGACCAGAAATCTTAAATACAATGTGATGTGCGTTCAAATGATTTTAGTTGGAAAGAACAAACCCATTTTGCAATTTCATAATTGTTTTGCTTTTTCACTTACTAGCAAAAGCAGGAAGTTTTTAAGCACCAATGCATCAAAGTTCAAGAGCAAAGCCTGTGTGTTAGGTGTGTAATAAATGGTTTATCCACCTATTTTATCAATCTTGTGTGGCTACATATAATGATGGGAAATTTAGTTTTGTTGCAAACGCTTGTCACTGCATTTACCAGCAATATTAGACTTATTTTCTGGCAAGTTTTATCATTGTTCCTCATTAACAGTACAAAAATGCATACAAACTAAACTGCACAGTCAAAGTCCTTAAGTAAAACTGAATTATTACCAATAACAATTTGCTTCCGCCGTGATTCTTAAATCGACACGCCCCCAACTCGAAAACTCGGGCTCAAAGAAAATCCAGAGTTTCCCACTCATAATTACAACTTTGTGTTGGCATTCACGTGCGTGCATCTCGTAATCATTCCTACATTACTTGAACGTACTATAACTGTAGAAATCCTCCAGTGCCGGCCACAGAGGAACACAGAGGAATAATAATAAAAAATACTATTGGCATCTATCGGCATAGATTTTTGCTGATAACCAATAGTTCCATATGCAACTACCAGGCTGTAAAGCCGATATATGGGTCTACCTCTAATCTTTAATACATCTTGAGCCCATACGTTCATGATATTAAATAACATACTAAAAGAACATTACAGTGGAGCAGTAATGGTGCAATTTTTTGCAATGGAGCGAACTCAGAGTGGGGTTTCTCTCACTGTAAGTGGGGAGCAAGCGAGGAGCGGGAAATGGAGTTGGAGCGGAGTGTTTACAGAATACTTTGAGTGGGAAGGGGAAATTCCTGTCACTCCACTCACATACTCTGGTTAATAGCTATCTAGGCTACAGTATACTTTTACCTTGTTGTATAACTGAGCCTTCAAGCAGGGTTTTCAATGGAAGGGGGTTTAATTGTATTTGTTTTGCACATTTGCTATTCAATTTACACATGTTTTTAAAGTGCATGATCTTTTTTACCAAATTATAATTTCTAGCATTCCCAAAGACATCCACATGAGCATGTTGAAATTGGTACAACAACCTCAAGAATGCCACCAGAAGGTCCTTCCCTTTTGTGTCCTCCCTTAGCTTTGGCTTGCTTTCTCCAAGACTTAGAGTGAACAAGCAGGGGGAAGATTACGTCGTTCTTAGAGTTTCATTACAATGCAAGATCGGTTTAGCACTCTGGAGGATTACTGTGGCCCCAGCCAAATGTGGCAGCCAGATAACATTTTAATACACTGTTCTTTTTGTTTACCTTCCCTATATTGCACCCGATCCCAATCCAATAGCACTGAAAACATCTAAATCCGAGGCAGGGGGTACATGGGAAATAGAGGATGGGGGATTGGAGGGTTTTTCCAAGGATGGCACAATGTTAGTATAAGAGATAAATTAAATTCTGTCCCTGGAGGTTGATGGGGAAATCCCTGACAAGCCAGACTCTCATCACACATTGAGTTCCTCTCTTCTAGCCTCAGTCTAACCACTGCCACCTTAGGCAAGCTCTTAAACAGGTGGCAGGAAAAGATATCCATATCAACACTTGTGCATCCATAAAAGACTTATCAAGAAGAACCACCCTTATTCCTCTAGAAACATAAACATGAAAATTTAACTTTCATTTCCAATACATTTTGATCCAATGTTGTACTTCCTCATGTTACATGTCAGTAGTGTATCTGAGTAGGTATCAGGATCAGAAAGGAACTTTTCCATTAGGAGGCAATAATTGATTTCCAGGGGCATGCTTTCCCTTTGTAAGTGTAATTTTTGTCTAACTTTTTAAAATGACTCTTTGTATATCAAATACTTCAATTTAATCAATTAATTCAAACTGAATGATGAGATACCGCTTTTTTCCAATTAAATCAACATCAACTAATATTTGTAGGGCTGATGCAGAGAGAGAGAAACGGAGTGCCCATCTGTGCGGGTTGATGGTATGAGGAATGGATAACTAACATCAGCACGACAGATGGTGTGCTACAAATAATGTTCAGTGAAAATTTAAATGAAGATTGTGATTTATGTATTTGTAACTATATCAGATGTTATTCATAGAAATACAGGAACTTATTGCAGAGGCATTATTTTCCCCCTTATTTTGAATTTCGGGGCATTTTTGTCAATTTCAGTGGCATTTTCCCCCCAAACCTCCGTTAATTTCCGACCCTGGTACTGTAGGTTTACACATACATGCTTTTAAAATACTTCCTCTTATCCTAACGTATGCATAAATAACTATAAGTAAGCCATTTGTAAGTTGATTTCCCAGAAAAGTGTAAACACTGTGGCTCTAGTTTATTTAAAAGATTGCGCTGTTTGTTTGAGCATCCCAACCAGCCTGAGACAGCATCTTTAGCTTAACCTATGGCACAAGTTTGGGGCGGGACTATCTGTTTGACCAACCAATGGTCAATGTGGGGAGGGTTTAGGGAATTTTTTTTTAAAAGTCCATTTGGTGGTACTTTTAAATGCACACTGCATCTTTAACACAAAGAAAGAAAAGAGACAAGCAACATCAAGATATACTAAGATTTGGATTCGATTTCCTTGACAAACACTTTTTACTTGGAAAGAATCTCACGTCACTGTGTGCTTTTACCTATGCATTGAGAAAAAGGGCAAACAGACAAAGTTGTATAGAGGGAACAGTCAAATAGAGTGCCACAATCTAAAACATCTCCGAGAGGTCTCTTGTCAGCCTTTCAAAGGCCTTTTATCCAGGGCAGCTATTCAAGCACCATTGTTATTGTCCTATGCAATTTCATGAAACACTTCCTGCTTACTAAATGGCATTCACTCTCTAAGACAAAGCTTAACAAAAAACGCTGATGTTAAGAAAAATAGGGCATGCTAGAGTTTGGAGTGGTATGTAGAGTGGCGTTAAGCTTTAGAAATGTTGCTAGAGAGCAACAAAAGATCGTAATTTCCCTCTGGTGGTGCGAAGAGTTTTCTTTTGTTTTTGATGGATTGGCATCTCAGAGCAGCAGGACAGCACTTGAATTATTAATAGTGGAAAACACATCAAATAATTGCTGTAATGTGTCATATTAAGCACTGAGTGTTCCCAAAAACAAGTTTGCCCTTCCTATTTCAGTGAGACTGTCTGGCCATTCAGAGCTGCAGTAATCTCCACTGAGCAACTAACAAGATAGATGTGGAAATTTCAATTTGTATGCGCCGACATTGTCATGCAGAGAATGCAGATGTATCTAAGGGAGTCGTGAGGACCCAGGAGTTTTTACTGGGTAGATGTGCAAAATGGGCAGTCATGACTGATTTGATTTTTGCTTCATTGTTAATGAATAGCTACAGTATGTGATAAAGTACAAAACCATCTATGAGCTCTGTTCACAAAGTTTGATGAAGTATGACGCACCTTAATTAAGCAGTGTAAATCTAGCTTTTGTCTCTCTTAAAGGAATATTCTGTGTTCAATACAAGTTAAGCTCGACAGCATTTGTGGCATTATGCTGATTACCACAAAAATGTATTTTTCTTTAAAAAAACGAAAATCTGGGTTACAGTTAGGCACTTACAATGGAAGTGAATGGGGCCAATCCATAAACGTTAAAATTAGGGCTGTCGATTTAAGTCAGTGCGATTAATTGTATAAAAAATAGCTGAACATAGTTTGGTGCGAAAAGTGCAAGTCAATCCCAATTTTTTTTCCTCCTCTGTTTTGCACAGATTATTGCATCCATCTCAAAGCACTGCTTATCAAGAACAACCAAAACAACAAACAATTGTGTGAGGGATTCACATCAATTTCAAACTCTTACCACTCAGGAACAACCAACAACAACAACAAACAACTGCGGTAAGTCATGGCATCTGCTCATGTTATTTCTTCCTGCATTGCATGTCACATGTTTACAATAGCCTCTTCCATCAGCAGTGAGGGATTCACATGTGATAAATGTAAGGAATTAGTCAGGCTGAAGGAGAAGTTTCATGAGTTAGAGGCACGCATCCGAACGCTAGTGGAGTTCAGTGAGAAAGAGAAGCAGGTTGATACTGTTTCGGATGTGGGCAGTACAGAGAGCAACATACACACTTTGGTTACGGCTGTAGAGCCCCCGCAGCAGGGCGTTTGGGTGACTTCTCGGCAGCATACTTGCTCAGCAAAGCGACACCACTCTCCCGTTCATGTTAGGGTTTCCAATCGATTCTCCCCACTCAGTGATGCACCCACTGAGAATCATGTTGAAAGAGCCCTAATAATTGGTGATTCTATTGTAAGGAACATGGAAATAGAGACTCCAGCCACTATTGTTAAATGCATTTCGGGTACCAGAGCGTCTGACATCAAATCAAATTTACAAGTGCTGGCTAATGCTAAATGTAGATTTTTAAAATTGTTATTCCGTCGGCACTAATGATGTTCGGCTTCGCCAGTCGGAAATCACTAGAGATAATGTTAAAGAGGTGTGTCAATTTGCAAAAACGATGTCAGACACTGTAATATGCTCTGGCCCCCTGCCTGCTTGTTGTGGTGATGAGGTTTATAGTAGATTAGTGTTACTGAATGGCTGGATGTCTGAGTGGCGTCTGGAGAATAGAATAGATAGATAATTGGAAGAGATTTTGGGGTAGACCGCTCTCCTCTCTAGTAATTTGGCTCATAGTCTTAATAATGATAGTATTTGACTAACTGGGACCCAGGTCAGGAAGCAGACAAACTGGCTAATCCAAACGTCTGCTAGCTGCCCTGAGACGTCACACAGGTCACATAAACTACAACACACAGAGACTGTATCACCTAGATATCATATTGAGACTGTGTCTGTTCCCCGAACTGCCAAACACAAAACCCTCATTAAATCATTTAGAAAAAATTTGATTAAGGTCAAACTTGAACAAAACAAACAAATTAATGATAAACACCATATAAAGATAGGGCTACTAAACATTAGATCTCTTTCTACCAAAGCACTAATTGTAAATGAAATTATTACAGATCATTGTATGGATGTGCTCTGTTTGACTGAAACCTGGCTTAAACCGGATGAATATATTAGTTTAAATGAATCTTCTCCCCCAGGTTATTGTTATAAACATGAGCCTCATCTGAAGGGTCGAGGAGGAGGTGTTGCTACAATTTACAGTGAAGTTTTTGGTGTTACTCAGAGGACAGGATATAAATTTAAGTCTTTTGAACTAATAATGCTTAATGTGACAAGTCATATACAGTTGTGCTCAAAAGTTTGCATACCCTTGGAGAATTGGTCATATATGTACCATTTTTAAAGAAAACATGAGTGAGCAGGCAAACCACATTTCTTTTATTTCTTATGGGATTCATATTCAACTGTAGGTTATAACAGAATGGCACAATCATAAAACAAAACATGGCAACAAAGTCTGCATACCCTTAGTTCTTAATACTGTGTATTGCCCCCTTTAGCATCAGTGACAGCATGCAGTCTTTTTTAATAGTTGTCTATGAGGCCCCAAATTCTTGCAGGTGGTATAGCTGCCCATTCGTCTTGGCAAAATGCCTCCAGGTCATGCAAAATCTTTGGTCGTCTTGGATGAACCGCATGTTTCAGATCTCCCCAGAGTGGCTCGATGATATTAAGGTCAGGAGACTGTGATGGCCGCTCCAGAACCTTCACCTTTTCTGCTGTAACCACTGGAGGGTCAACTTGGCCTTGTGCTTAGGGTCATTGTCATGCTGGAAAGTCCAAGAGCATCCCATGCACAGCTTTTGTGCAGAAGAATGCAAATTGTCTGCCAGTATTTTCTGATAACATGCTGCATTCATCTTGCCATACATTTTCACAAGATTCCCCATGCCTTTAGAGCTCACACACCCCCAAAACATCAGTGAGCCACCACCATGCTTCACAGTGGGGATGGTATTCTTTTCACTAAAGGCCTTGTTGACCCCTCTCCAAACATAGCGCTTATGGTTGTGACCATAAAGCTCTATTTTGGTCTCGTCACTCCAAATTACAGTGTGTCAGAAGCTGTGAGGCGTGTCAAGGTGTTGTTGGGCATATTGTAACCAGGCTTTTTTGTGGCATTGGCACAGTAAAGGCTTCTTTCTGGCAACTTGACAATGCAGCTCATTTTTGTTCAAATATCGTCGTATTGTGCTCCTTGAAACAACCACACCGTCTTTTTCCAGAGCAGCCTGTATTTCTCCTGAGGTTACCTGTGGGTTTTTCTGGCAGTTGTGCTGAAATCTTTCTTGGTCTACCTGACCTTGGCTTGGTATCAAGAGATCCCCAAATTTTCCACTTCTTAATAAGTGATTGAACAGTACTGACTGGCATTTTCAAGGCTTTGGATATCTTTTTTATATCCTTTTCCATCTTTATAAAGTTCCATTACCTTGTTACGCAGGTCTTTTGGCAGTTATTTTCTGCTCTCCATGGCTCAGTGTCTAGCCTGCTCAGTGCATCCACGTGAGAGCTAACAAACTCATTGACTATTTATACACAGACACTAATTGCAATTTAAAAAGCCACAGGTGAGGGAAATTAACCTTTAATTGCCATTTAAACCTGTGTGTGTCACCTTGTGTGTCTATAACAAGGCCAAACATTCAAGGGTATGTAAACTTTTGATCAGGGCCATTTGGGTGATTTCTGTTATCATTATGATTTAATAAGGAGCCAAACAACTATGTGATAATAAATGGCTTCATATGATCACTATCCTTAAATAAAAGACAGTTTTTTGTTTTGCATGATCAGTCATATTTTCAAAATCAATGCCAAAATTTCACAATTTCTGCCAGGGTATGCAAATTTTAAGCACAACTGTATAGATATAAATAAAAAAACTCTGTCGTCTTTTACCCTTGCTACAGTATATAGATCTCCCAGGCCTTATTCTGATTTCCTTGGTGAATTTGCACATTTTTTATCAGATCTTGTAATCACTGTAGATAGAGCTTTAATTGTTGGTGAATTCAACATTCACATAGATAATGAAAATAACATTGGGATTAGCATTTATCGATATTCTCAATTCTCTTGGAGTCAGGCAAAAAGTAACAGGACCAACTCATCACCATAATCATACGCTAGATTTAATTCTGTCATATGGAGTTGATGTTGATAATATAGAAATTCTGCCGCAGAGCGATGACATCTCGGATCATTACCTTCTCTCTTGTATGCTGCGATCAGCTAATGTTACTCAGTCTACACTATGCTATCGTTCAGGTAGAACTATTCTTTCGACCACTAAAGATAGCTTCACTAATCATCTTCCAGACCTATCTCATACACTCAGTAAACCCCAAAGCCTAGAAGAACTTGATGAAATAACAGAAAATATAAATACAGTCATCTCTAGCACTCTTGATAGTGTCGCCCCCCTTCGATTAAAGAAAATTAAAGAAAAAAGCCCTGCACCATGGTACAGTGATCACACTCATGCTCTCAAGAGAGCTGCTCGGAAAATGGAGCGCAAGCGGAAGAGTACAAAATTAGAGGTATTTTGCGGTGTATGGAAGGATTGTGTCTGTAGCTACAGAGAGGCACTAAAAGCTGCCAGGTCAGCATATTTTAGCAAACTCATGGGAAATAACCACAAAAATCCTAGGTGTTTATTCAGTACTGTGGCTAAGTTGGTTAGGAATAAAGCATCGACTGTACCAGATATTCTGTCACAGCACAATAATAATGACTTCATGAATTTCTTTACTGAAAAAATTTAAATAATCAGAAATAAAATTGGAATTATGCAATCATCTGTCACGGTACCTCAGAAAACAGTGTCTCATAATTTTCCTCATGTGCAACTTCAATCCTTCACTGTCATAGGTCATGAAGAGCTAGCAAAACTTATCGAAACATCAAAAGCCACAACATGTTTGTTAGATCCAATACCAACCAAGCTCTTAAAATAAGTATTCCCAGTAATCTCAGAACCTCTTAATATTATTAACTTCTCGCTATCCTTAGGACATGTCCCAAGAAACTTTAAAATGGCAGTTAACAAACTGCTTATTAAGAAGCCACAACTTGATCCTGGAGAACTGGCTAAATATAGGCTGTTTTCAAATCTCCCGTTTATATCGAAAATACTAGAAAAGGTAGTATCCTCCCAAATATGTTCATTTCTACAGAGAAATAGTATATATGAACAATTTCAGTTCAGCCTCATCACAGTACAGAAACTGCACTTATCAGAGTTACAAATGACTTGCTCTTATCATCTGATAGCAGCTGCATTTAACTTCTAGTGCTTTTAGATCATAGTGCTGCATTCGTCATGATAGATCACAACATTCTCTTGAATAGGCTGGATAATTATGTTGGCATTTGTGGAGTTGCATTACCATGGTTTAGGTCCTATTTAGCAGACTGCTACCACTTTGTCTATGTAAATGAGGAATTGTCAAACCAAACAAAAGTAAAGTATGGAGTGCCACAGGGATCAGTTTTAGGGCCTTTGCTTTTCTCCTTGTATATGCTTCCCCTGGGAGATATTATCAGGAATCGTGGAATAAGTTTCCACTCTTATGCCCACGATACCCAACTTTATATTTCTTCAAAACCTGATGAGATTTCACAATTCTCCAAATTAGTAGAGTGTATCAATGAAATAAAAGATTGGATGTCCAGAAATTTCCTTCTACTCAATTCCAACAAAGCAGAGGTACTAATTATTGGACCAAATACCTCTAAAAATAAGCCGCTAAAATATCATTTGACTCTCGATTGATGTACTGTTACATCATCATCAACAGCGAAGAACTTAGGTGTTATATTTGATACCAATCTGTCCTTTGAAATTACGACACATGCTGTCTGTTGCTGATGCCGAAAAATGAATTCATGCGTTCATGACCTCAAGATTAGGTTATTGTAATGCATTACTGGGAGGATGTCCAGCAAGATCAATAAATAAACTTCAATTGGTTTAAAATGCAGCGGCCAGAGTGCTGACTAGAACCGAGAAATAGGATCATATTTGCCCCATTTTATCATTGTTACATTGGCTACCTGTTAAATTTCGTATTAATTTAAAAATTCTGTTAACTACGTACAAAGCTTTGAATGGTCTAGCTCCACAGTACTTAAGTGACATTCTATCACGCTATATTCCATCACGTTCATTACGATCGCAAAATTCTGGCCTGTTAATAGTTCCTAGAATAACAAAATCCACAAAAGGAGGTAGATCCTTTTCATATTTGGCTCCTAAACTATGGAATAGTCTCCCTAACACTGTTCCAGATGCAGACACACTCACTTAGTTTAAGTCTAGACTAAAGACTTATCTATTTAGCCAGGCATACACCTAATTTATCCTTCATCTCACAATTAGGCTGCTTTAGTTAGCTTTAACAATGATCATGATCTATAACTCTGCAGTAAATTGAATGGCATCTATGCTAATATTATTTAATTTTTTTCCCTGTCTCAACCTCAGGACTCCTATCCTGAGTTCACTAGAACCGGCCAGATCCAGGTCCGTTCCTGCTTGGTGTTGGACTCCACTGCTACCTGTTGCTGTGTGATGATGACTAATAACAGCCGGTGCCAGCCAAACATCACTTCAGTCTATTACGATGGACTTCAGAGGATGAACGGATGCCAACTCCAACCATAAGACATGAGATACTTCAAATGCCATTGCCTGAACCTTGGATTTAGGATAGACCTCACCGAAATTACCGGCCAGGTTGAACTGCGATGCACCTTACTGATCTCTGCCTACACCACCTCGGTCTAATGATGGACTACACTCTTGAAATGGAATACATAGACTATCATTTAATTGCCAACAAAACCCTTCATCAGCCAACTAACAAGGACAATTGCATCTATGTGAACTTCTGCAGTTAATCCAGGATGAACTTCAAAGACATTAGTCATTAATCTTACAGTTCTTACAAAATCTTTGTTTTAAACACTGACCCTTAACACTTACTTAGTTTAATCATTTTAAACCATGACTTGCACTATACATAAGTAATATTGGCATTATATTCATGATGTTAACCAGAGGGGAACTGGCCCCCACAGTGAGTCTAGTTTCTCCCAAGGTTATTTTTCTCCAT
This sequence comes from Myxocyprinus asiaticus, assembly GCF_019703515.2. Lineage (NCBI taxonomy): Eukaryota > Metazoa > Chordata > Actinopteri > Cypriniformes > Catostomidae > Myxocyprinus > Myxocyprinus asiaticus. The sequence continues at coordinate 29,016,487 of NC_059349.1, read as the reverse complement.
TAACCAACATCTTATGGAGTTTTGTGTTCCTTGCCACAGTCGCCTTCGGCTTGCTCACTGGGGTTATAAATACAATTATTATTTAATTACTTATTTTTAAACGATACACAATCGTATTTTATCAAACTACACAATGATGACTCTAAGACATTATAGCTATTACAGTATTATCTTCTGTTAATGCCTGATCTTCTGTAATGCTGCTTTGAAACAATGTGTGTTGTGAAAGGTGCTATACAAATAAAAATGATGACTTGAAGATGCTGGAGGAAACAGGTAGTCAAGTATCTATATACATAGTAAAATGAGTCCTATATCTACATAACCTTAAAGACTGCTCAGCAAGGAAGAAGCCACTGCTCCAAAACCACCATAAAAAAGCCAGTCTACAGTTTACAAGTGCACATGGGGACAAAGATCTTACTTTTTGGAGAAATGCCCTCTGGTCTAATGAAACAAAAATTTAACTGTTTGGCCATAATGACCATCGCTGGTTTGGAGGAAAAAGGGTGAGGCTTGAAGCATGGGGGTGGCAGCATCATGTTGTGGGGGTGCTTTGCTACAGGAGGGACTGGTGCACTTCACAAAATAGATGGCATCATGTGGAAGGATATTATGTGGATATATTGAAGCAACATCTCAAGACATCAGCCAGGAAGTTAAAGCTCGGTGGCAAATGGGTCTTCCAAATGGACAATGACCCCAAGCATACCTCCAAAGTTGTGGCAAAATGGCTTAAGGACAACAAAGTTAAGGTATTGGAGTGGCCATCATAAAGCCCTGACCTCAATCTAATAGAAAATGTTTGGGCAGAACTGAAAATGCGTGTGCGAGCAAGGTTGCCTACAAACCTGACTCAGTTACACCAGTTCAGTCTGGAGGAATGGGCCAAAATTCCAGCATCTTATTGTGAGAAGCTTGTGGAATGCTACCCAAAATGTTTGACCCAAGTTAAACAATTTAAAGGCAATGCTACCAAATACTAACACAGTGTATGTAAACTTCTGACCCACTGGAAATGTGATGAAAGACATAAAAGCTTAAATAAATCATTCTCTCTACTATTATTCTGACAATAAAGTAGTGATCCTAACTGACCTAAACAAGGAAGGTTTTCTATGTTTAAATGTCAGGAATTGTGAAAAACTGAGTTTAAATGTATTTGGCTAAGGTGTATGTAAACTTCTGACTTCAACTGTACCTCTATATGCCAGCAGCGCCGTTTACCCTACTATAATTTACTTCTGAAATGTGAAAAGGGTTCATAGAAATTAAGCTATAAAAACAGCTCATTCTGAAATCATTGGATTTCTGATGTCAGAAACCTAAAACATATGACCACCCACATTCACACATTGACCCTTTTTACATGCACTTAGAACACGGTATATTCCAGGGTTTTTGCAGGAAGTGGCATTCTGAAACATCACTGTACCAACGAGAACATTGTTCCGATGTAGTGACACTAGGGGTCACTCTTGGGAGCCCGAGACACCTCTGGTCTTTGATAAAAGGCCAATGAAAATTGGCGAGTGGTATTTGCATGCCACTCCCCCGAACATACGGGTATAAAAGGATCTGGTATGCAACCACTCATTCAGATTTTCTCTTCGGAGCCGAACGGTCATGCTCATTGAGCTGAATACTACTGTTCATTCACCTCTGCTGGATCTGACGGCGCATTTCAGCGGCTTCTCCCTCCTCTGCACTGGTGCACTGCAGAGAACGCCCCTGGGTGCTTCGGCAAAAAAACTAGAGAGTATATTTTCTGAAAGAGCATTTTTCCCCTCTAAAAGAGTATATATTTCTCTAAAAGAGCGGCACACACGGAACGTCTTTTTAAAGACGCGTCTTTTTAAAGATGCTTTTCCGATTGTGTGTTATTCCCGGTTGTGCTCGTTATCTCTCACCTTCTAGCGGTCACGATCACTGTCTTTCGTGTCTGGGCACTGCTCACGCGGAGACAGTGTTCGTGGATGGTCATGTTCTCATTACGAGAATATGTCCATGGCAACGTTGCGGTCACGGCTCGCCTTCGTAAGAAAGCGAGCCACCCCAGAGGCTCCCGCCTTGGTCCTTTTACCCATGGGTTTGAGGTCAGCGCGGCTAGCACTGGGGGCGATTTGGGGACCCCAATGGGACCGCCTCCGCCGGGTATCCCCCCGCGGATCTCCCATTCCCCAGCACACTCGTCTGCCCCAATCGGGCTCCCGGGTGAGCCGCCGGCTCGTCTCATGACGAGTTCGACCTCTTATTTGGAGCCCGCGAAAGTGATGAGCTCTTGAGCACAGCATCGGAGAGTGGGCTCGTCCAGTCGGAAGCCTCAGCTGGGCTTCTCCCTTCGGGGTCGATCGCCCAGTCACAGGCTGACGCGGAGATGATGACATGCTTTCCCGGGCAGCCGCGAGTGTCGGTTAGAGTGGATTCACCGCTCTTCCCTGAACCCTCGTGGCTCAGTGATTGGTTCCTGGGCTCGCGGTGCCACTCAAAGCCACGCCCCGCCCCCGTTCCTTTCTTCCCGGAAGTGCATGAAGAGCTGACAAGGATGCGGGAGGCACTTTTTACTGCCCGGTCCTGATCTTTTCAGCTTCCCTGCTCTCACTACCCTCGATGGTGGGGTGGCCAAGGGTTATTCGGCAATCCCCTGGTGGATAAAGGCGCTCGCGGTGCACCTATGCCCGCAGAGCGCTGCCACCTTGCGCGGGTGCCAAAAGCCCCCGTCCAAGGCCTGTAGGTTTAAGTCGTCTCAGACGGCCAAGGCCTACGGTGCCGCTGGAAAAGCCACCTCCGCCCTGCACGCCATGGCTCTCCTGCAAGTCTGCCAAGGCGCTAAAGGAACTGCACGAAGGTAGTTCCACCCTGGGATTGATGCAGGAACTGCGCTCGGCGACCGACCTCACTCTCCGAGCGACGGAGGTCACGGCGCGGTCTCTCGGGCGGACGATGGCCACACTAGTGGTCCAGGAGTGCCACCTTTGGCTCAACCTGGTCGAGATGGGTGAGGCCGACAAGACACGATTCCTTGCTGCCCCCATTTCCCAGGCGGGCCTATTCGGCGACACCATCGAGGACTTTGCCCAGCAGTTCTCGATGGTAGAGCAGTAGACGGATGCTAGCCAGCATATCCTGCCCCGTCGCGGCTCAAGATCCCGCACCCCATCTACTCATCCCCCTGCGGTGACTGCACCGGCTCCGCCGCAGCCCGCCCCTTCGGCCCGGCCCCGGCGTGGAGCCCACCGCAGGAAGCAGACGCCACCCATCTCGCGGCCGCCCAGAACCTGTGAAAGGCTTCAAAGCGCCCTTGAGACGGATGACCCAGGGACAACGAAACCCGCTGCTCTGGAGCTGGTAAGCAGATCTTCATTTTTTTGTTACCTTTTGCATTTAATTGCGCTGCATGCCCAAGTGGCTGCAGTACTCAAGAGCTCAGCAAGAGTGGTTTCCTTGTTCCCTGGGTCACGTATCCGGTGTGTACGGCTGGCATCACGACCACCATCCACCACTCCATTTGGCAGGTTGGCGCTCCAGCGGCTGTCTCCCGCCCTGAGCACCCAGCTATGGCACAAATCCGCCCCCGATGTGACAGTCTCCACGGGTCACGAGGACAGGCCTCTTCCTCCCCCGTCCCAGGCTGTTCCAGGGGTGGTCACAAGGAGCCAGGTAAGTGCTTTGATGTCCTCGGACTCCACCCCACCGCGAGGCCCCACCTGCCGGTACATCCGATGACGTTGTCCCTTTGGTCCCCCTTGCGCGGAACTTGGACGCATGGCTTGCGCCTTCCAATCCGTCACGAGGGCTGATCCGGACCGTCCAACTCGGCTGTGCGATTCACTTCGCCGGGCATCCGCCCAGGTTCAGCGGTGTCCACTTCACCTTGGTGAAAGACGAAAACGCTGCTACCTTGCGCGGAGATCGCTACCCTCCTACGGAAGGACGCGATAGAACCTGTCCCTCCAGCCGAGATGAAGAAAGGGTTTTACAGCCCCTACTTCACTGTACCGAAAAAGGCGGTGGGTTGCGGCCAATCTGGACCTGCAAGTACTGAACCGGGCTTTACACAGACTCCCGTTCAAGATGCTGGCGCAAAGACACATTCTAGCGAGTGTCCGGCATCAAGATTGGTTCGCGGCGGTAGACCTGAAGGATGCATACATTCACGTCTCGATCCTTCCTCGACACAGACCCTTCCTGCGGTTCGCGTTCGACGGTCAGGCGTATCAGTACAAAGTCCTCCCTTTTGGCCTGTCCCTGTCTCCTCGCGTCTTTACGAAGATCGCAGAGGCTGCCCTTGCCCCGTTAAGGGAGGTGGGCATTCGCATTCTCAACTATTTCAACGACTGGCTAATCTTAGCTCACTCTCGAGACGTGTTGTGCGCACACAGGGACCTGGTGCTCTCACACCTCAGCCGACTAGGGCTTCGGGTCGACTGGGAAAAGAGCAAGCTCCTCCCGGTTCAGAGCATCTCTTTTCTCGGTTTGGAGTTGGACTTAGTCTCCTTGACGGCGCGCCTTACAAACGATCGTGCCCAGTCGGTGTTGGCCTGTTTAAAGGCATTCAAACAGAAAACAGCGGTTCCACTGAAACTTTTTCAGAGGCTCCTGGGGCATATGGCATCCTCGGCGGTGGCCACCCCACTCGGGTTGATGCATATGAGGCCGCTTCAGCACTGGCACCAGACTTGAGTCCCGAGATGGGCATGGCGCCACGGGACACCGCGTGGCCATTACGTCAATCTGTCACCGTCTTTTCAGCCCTTGGACCGACCTCTCGTTTCTACGAACAGGTGTTCCCCTAGAACTGGTCTCCAGGCGTGTCGTGGTCATGATAGACGTCTCCAAAACGGGCTGGGGAGCTGTTTGCAATGGGAAAATAGCCGCCGGCCTCTGAACGGGTCCGTGGCTGCGTTGGCACATCATCTGCCTCGAGTTACTGGCAATTCTGCTCACCCTGCGGAGGTTCTGGCCGTTGATCCAGGGCAAGTACGTGCTAGTTCGGACAGACAGCACGGCAGCGGTAGCATATGTCAACCACCAAGGCGGTTTGCGCTCCCGCTGTATGTCACAACTCGCCCGCCGTCTCCTCCAACGGAGTCAGCAGCACCTCAAGTCACTGCGAGCCACTCACATCCCGGGCAACCTCAACACTACGGCGGACGCGCCATCACAACAGGTTACCCTCAAGGGAGAGTGGAGACTCCACCTTCAGGTGGTCCCAGCTGATTTGGAGTCGATACGACAGGCACAGGTGCACCTGTTCGCCTCCCAAGAATTCTCCCCACTGCCCGCTCTGGTACGCCCTGACCGAGGTCTTCCTCGGCATAGATGCGCTGGCACACAGCTGGTCCCCTGGCATTCGCAAATATGCGTTTTCCCCCAGTGAGCCTGCTTGCACAGACCCTGTGCAAGGTCAGGGAGGACGAGGAGAAGGTCATCCTGGTAAGCACCCTACTGGCCCACCCAGACGTGGTGCTCGGACCTCACGCTCCTCGCGACAGCTCCCCCCGGGCAAATTCCCCTCAGGAAGGACCTTCTTTCTCAGGGAAGGGGCACCATCCGACACCCGCGCCCAGACCTCTGGAATCTCCATGTCTGGCCCCTGGACGGGACGTGGAAGACCTAAGTTGTCTCCTATCTGTGATGGTAGACATGTTCACTTAGGCTAGGGCTCCCTCTACGAGGTGCCTGTATGCCTTTAAGTGGCGTCTGTTCGCTAAGTGGTGTTCTTCCCATCAGGAAGACCCCCAGAGGTGCGCAGTCAGATCAGTGCTTTCCTTCCTGCAAGAGAGGTTGGAAGGGAGGCTGTCCCCTTCCACCTTGAAGGTGTACATTGCTGCCATAGCAGCACACCACGACGCAGTCGACGGTAAGTCTTTAGGGAAGCATGATCTGATCATCAGGTTCCTAAGAGGCGCCAGGAGGCTGAATCCCTCCAGGCCGCACCTCGTTCCCTCATCGGACCTCTGTAGTTCTTCAGGGTCTACAGAGAGCCCCCTTTGAGCTTTGCAGTCAGCCGAGCTTAAGGCACTCTCCTTGAAGACTGCCCTCCTGACTGCGCTCACTTCCATCAAGAGGGTAGGTGACCTGCAAGCGTTCTCTGTCAGCAAAACGTGCCTGGAGTTCAGTCCGGGCTATTCTCACGTGATCCTGAGACCCCCGACCGGGCTATGTGCCGAAGGTTCCCACCACTCCTTTTAGGGACCAGGTGGTGAACCTGCAAGCGCTGCTCCAGGAGGAGGCAGACACAGCCCTGTCGTTGCTGTGTCCGGTGCACGCTTTACACATCTATTTGGATCGCACGCAGAGCTTTAGAATCTCTGAGTAGCTCTTTGTCTGCTTTGGTGCACAGCGGAAAGAAAGCGCTGTCTCCAAGCAGAGGATCGCCCACTGGCTCATTGATGCCATAACTATGGCATATCTCGCCCAAAACATGACGCCCCCGGTAGGGCTACGAGCCCATTCTACCCGTGGTGTAGCGGCTTCTTGGGCCCTGGCCAGAGGTGCCTCTCTAACAGACATTTGCAGAGCAGCGGGCTGGGCAACACCTAACACCTTTGCAAGGTTCTATAACCTCCAGGTGGAACCGGTTTCGTCCCAGGTAGTGGCACGCAACACAAGCAGATAAGCCCGGGATAGCCGGCCGGGTGTATCGCTTGCACATAGCGCCTTCCACCTCCTTTTGAGCTGAAGACGTGCGCTGTTAATTCCCAGTAGTGTTCACAAAAGTTGTTCCCTGGTTAACTTCCTCCGATCCCTGTGGCAGTCGAGTCTTCGGAGAGACTCGCTGCTGGCCCAGTACACGTGCTAACTAAGAGCCTGGTTCTGGGGTAGGTGCTCCGCATGTGGCGGTTCCCTGTAAGGCTAACCCCATGCGATCTATATCTTCCGCTAATTCATTCCCTGCTGGCAAACTGTGTCTTACTTGGGCAGAGCCCCTCTGCCCCAGTCTCCATGTCGTAGTAACTCCTCCCCCCATTGGGCAGGATCTACCTTGAAGGCTCTCCACATGGTTGGAAAGACCATGTGATGTATTCTTCCACTTAAATATCCCCCCCTCTCTTGGGGTGAGGTGTGGTCTCTGCTGTGTCCTCCCCTTGGGAGGGACACCCCCCGACTAGACCTGGCGGCCCAGTCGGTTAATCCCCCTTCTTTTTTAGGGAGTGGAAAAAGAGAAGGGGGAAAGAGGCCACGACTGGGTTAAGCCTGTCTCTATCTTTGGGTAGTCGACTTGTCCCCAAAAAGGGCCGTTCGACACTCATAACTGTGTTGGGGGAGGTTACGTGTCGACCTAGTGTGCTGGCTATGAGGCACACAGCAAGTCTGCCCACCGCACACTGCCAGTTCACGTAACACCGTTCAGCCTTGTGGCATTTTGTATAGGGACCCCTAGTGTCACTACATCGACACCAACGTCGAGTGAGTGACAGATAGGGAACGTCATGGTTACTGGTGTAACCTCCGTTCCCTGATGGAGGGAACGAGACGTTGGTCCCTCCTGCCACAACGCTGAACTACCCACTGAAATGGCCGGACCTTATATCGGCTCCTCAGCATAAAACCTGAATGAGTGGTTGCATACCAGCTCCTTTTATACCCGTATGTTTGGGGGAGTGGCATGAAAATACCACTCGCCAATTTTCATTGGCCTTTTATCAAAGACCAGAGGTGTCTCGGTCTCCCAAGAGTGACCCCTAGTGTCACTACATCGACACCAACGTCTCGTTCCCTCCATCAGGGAACGGAGGTTACACCAGTAACCATGACGTTTTCCTCAGATGGTTTAAGGCAGTGGTTCCGGTCTTGAAGGCCCCCCAGAACTGCATATTTTGCATGTCGCCCTTCTCTGACACACCCAATTTAAGTCTTGTAGTCTCCAATAACAAACCGATGAGTTGAATCTGGTGTGTTTGATTGAGGAGATATCCAAAATATGTACTGTTGAGGGGCCTCCCGGACAGGTTTGAGAACCACTGGTTTAAGGGATTAAGAGTAAGCGGTTTAATACACAGGTTTCTGCCAGAGAACGTGGCTTATGTCACCATGTAGATGCATAAGCGGCATTCTTAGAGGTTTTTGAAGAGTGCACATGTGCATGTAATAGACTGGATATCTGACATCATAGGAGTTACATCATATTGACAAGTCAACACAGCAGAAAGAATTCAACATTTCTTATACATTTGGAAAAGGGGAAAGCACATACACTATAAACTATACCCATTTAAACACCAATTTAAAATATCGACTTCACATCCGTGCCTTTGCGCTCAAGTACATTGGGGGAATCCCAATGTAGTTGTACTTTCGAGGGAAACCCCACTATTGTAGTGCAATTCCGCTGCAGGTCGCGATGGGAAAGTTAAGCAAACAAATACAGCAACAATTCTGGAATATCTGGAAATAAAGCGAAGCAACTAGCTTATAAATAAAATAGCTAAGTCTCGGATGCCATGTTTGTTCTTTAAACAAGCGTCACAGGGAAATTACGTTGCTGTGGATAAAGCAGCTTTATAACTGAGCTGTATATATATGGGAATAAAGAGAAAGCTGACAACGCATGTAAACGCAGATTTCGAGTCATAAGCAGCTTTCTCGCAATACACGGATTTCTGGTGCCCATGTAAATTAGCTTTTTGATGACACCTATTCAACCTGCCCAGTCAATGTAACACTGAAAGGTAACCTACAATTATTACCAATTTCTACTTGAACTAACCCCAAAACATTTGTTTAGTTTATGTAACCTACACTCACTGAGCAATATATTAGGAACACCTGTACAACAGGGAAGTGCCATCCATATAAGCAGGGTAAGCAATGCTTACCTAACAGAAGAGTGAAAGAAAAATGACACTATGAAATGTTTAAATACAATTGTTAATATAAACTACTGTTTTTGTTCACATTCGTCATCTTTCATCTCAGTTGAGCAGCACAGGTAGTTATTCATTTATTCTCTTTGGAGTCACCCTCAGGTATATGCACTTTATGTTTTGCTTTCTCTGATTTGTTGTATGATTTAATGGACATAAACATGCTTGCCTCAATATATGACAATCTTTCTTTGTGTGATATGAGCAATATTACTGTCCTGAATTTAAAACAATTTTGTCATGAAGTTCACCACTGTGACATAATTGTTTCCATTGACAGGTGGGTTCTAAGGCAACAATTTACATCTATAATATTTCCGAGACATTATTATGGTATAATGCGTTTTGGGCACAGCATTTAATAATGTGTATAAAAAATCTTTGATGCTTGTGTAGTGAAATGCAGTTACTTGCCTCTACCCTCAAGGCTGTTTGATGCCCACGCCCCTTTGGCATTTACTCATTACTGAGCCTCATTTAGTGGGTGCATAATAAAGGCGTCACCAGGTCAGCTAGGCGGTGCATCACTTGTTCAGCTGATCACTGTTTCCGGGATTCTGCTGCCCAGCGTCAGAGCTGGTGTCTGCTAATAGTGTGGCTGATTGCTGTTCATTGGAGTCGGATCGCTCCGCACTAAAGAACTAATTGCATATACCACGCTGTGTGTCGTTTGGTGACTGCTGCTCTCCTGCTCATGAACTTTGAAGTATCGGCTGCTGGATAGATGGTATGGTCTCCGCATGTTGGTGAACATCTCTTCCTGCTCTGTCGCTGCATGGCTTGAAGCTTCGATGCTGCTGTTTGTTTGTTTTTTTTTTGTTTCTGTTTTGTTTCACTTTTGTTTGCTCCCATTTGTTTAGCTTGTTTAGCTTATGTTTCTGGTTTGTGTTTTGGCACTGTGGTCGCTTTAATATTTTTGTTTGTTTCCTTTTACTGGCTTTCAAGCTTAATTGTTCTTGCTGCTGCTGATATTATTTTGTTTTATTTTGTTTGCTTGTGTGTTTAGGTGCTTTGCATTTGTTTTTCCCTTCAAGCCTTGGGGGTGGGGTCAGTGGGCTACAACTTGCACTCGGATAGACTGAGTTTCTTGTATCCCAGTGGATTATACTCATTGCTGTGGTGCCACTAACTATTGGAGTTTGATATCCTCAGGTTTAAATGTCTGTTTCTTTTTGTATTCTAATTTGATTTGTTTCCTGTATAGGACGGCCGATTATAAGACCCTGAGTTTATTTTCTAATTTGATTTCTCATCTGTGATCATTAGATTTCTTGAATTTGGTTTTGATTAGTTTGTGTGTGGTGTGTGTGTTTTTTTTTTTGTTGTTGTTTTTTTTTTTTTGTTTGTGTGTTATTGATTTGTTCTTTGTCTTTCTAGGAGCTGGGGGCCTGGAGTGGGCAGGCTAGCCATCCCTGTGTGGTGGTGGTTCTCCTTTCACTGAGTGCTGTGTGCAGATCTTTGCAGTGAATCTCACTGGAGTGTGATTTGGTGCACGTGTGGGTATTTATTGCGGGCATTATTAAAGCCCTGTATCTAGCCTGCCTTGCTACTGGTAAGCCCCAGCTCAGTGTTATTTTGTAAATTTGTGTCTTGACGTTATCATATCACAGCAGCTTGGTGCTGTTTGCCTTTATTGGCACTTTATTCCTGCTACACCACATTGAATGCCCTTTTCTTCTCTTTTTTTAATCTATTTATTGTGATTTAATAAAGACATCTTTTTGGTATTATCATACCCACGTCTCATTGTCTCTGTGTGAGAGAAATCAAATCTGTGTGTCCTTATTAGCTATTTCCCTGGGTAATTAAACCGGGGAGGCCTAGTCGCTACTTGCTGTGGAGGTAAACCTCCTTAGAGGTGTATCATCTGAGAACTTTCTGAACCCCTTGATCCACTCGTTACGCCACACTTGCCCAGTCTCAAAGCCCACGGCATGTGCTTACTGTACACCTACTTATTCATGTGATTAATTGTGTGGCAGCAGTACAGTTCATAAAATTATGCAAATATGAGTCAGGAGCTTCAGTTAATGTTCACATCAACCATCAGAATGGGGAAAAAATGTGATCTCAGTGATTTTGACTGTGGCATGATTGGGATTTTCACGCACAACAGTCTCTAGAGTTTACTCAGAATGGTGCCAAAACCAAAAAAACATCCAGTGAGCGGCAGTTCTGTGGACTGAAACACTTTGTTGATGAGAGAGGTCAACGGGGAATGGCCAGACTGGTTCGAGCTAACAGAAAGGCTACAGTAACTCAGATAACCACTCTGAATGAATGAATGTTACATTTATATAGCGCTTTTCTGACACTACACTCAAAGCAATTAACATTGTGAATAGAGGACTCTCCTCAACCACCACAAGTGTGCATCATCCACCCGCTCCATACAATTAAAATGAGCAGAATAGCATCTCAGAATGTACAACACTTCTAACCTTGAGGCAGACGATCTACAACAGCAGATGACCATGTTGGTAAATATAAGTTGATTTGGTCAGATTAAACAGCATTTTTGACTTGAATAGAACCAGATGAAATTTAGATGTTACCACATATAGGACTATTTTAGGGGTGACAAAATGTTTTACCTGACAAATTTTTTTTTACAATGTAGGTAATATAAGCAAGAGGATTTACACAAATGTAGGAAAATGTTTGCTGTTACTGACTTTGTAAAAAATCTAAATTTGGATTGTTCCAGAATAGCTAAGCAGTAAGGTGCTAAAAGAGAATATGGTTGACACCCAATGTTAACACCATTTGTATAGCATATGTAAAGCTCAATTATTACAGGAAAATGGCCAACTTTGCCTTTGAAAAAAACTAAAACATGATTACAAAATAAAACTATGACTACAAACTTCCCTGTGCAATCGTTCATTAACCTCTTAATAAGACGCTGATATATTTAAATGAGAAAGTTAGACTGTGAAATACCAAAAAGGATCCAATGGGGGGGAAAAAATGACAGCTAAACCCTCTTGACCTTTCACTTAGCCCATTAAAACGGACTGCCAGCACCTTCCATGTAATTAATGTGCAAATGTGACTGTGTCTGTCGCCTGTGCCCCTCCCCCCTCTACTCATTCACTGACTGCACCACCCATCTATTTTTCCTCCCTCACTTTCTCTCAATGAGACTGGAGCGCCTAATGGAGATTATCATTACTGAAAGTAAATTGGTTTTAAATTCAAGTCCATCAAAGACTAAGTTATAGTCTATACAGGAATACAAACTTGCTGCTCTGTCATTCTGAAACTTTCTTGTCATTGTTGTTTGTTTTTTTATTTAAGGTGTTTAGCTCTAACAAAAAGCTTGTATAGAACTACTTTGTCCTCAAACAATGACATTCTTTCTATGTGCCAATAAAATCTGTTTGTTTTAACAGAGCCTTGTGTAGTGTGTCACAAGAATAAAAAGTAATCTTCACAAAAGATGGAGAATGGTTCACTGTGTCCTCACTAAACTTACCACTCCATCTACTTCACTATTGTCTCCTAAGAGCAATATATAAAGAAACACTGTATTTTACCCCTTCTGTTTCTTTCTGACAGCTCATGTGTTTGGGCGGATGTGCGAAGAAGGGGCATAGCTGGAGGAAAAGGTTGATTGAGAGGGATTTAGTGCTGCTGATGTTCCATCACTTGTCTAAAAAAAAAAAAAAAAAAATATTCCTGAATCAAACACCACCCTCGAAAGATGCTAAGTTAATCCTTTCCAAACAAGGATGAGTGTGCTTGCCAGAAAATGTTGAGAGGCAGAGCGCTCTGAGGATATTTCATGTGTATGCTCCATCCAGTGTTTCTTTTGGCAAAGAAGGATAAGAAGAAAAGGCTTTTGAAGAAAAGGATGCCTGCTACTGCTCTGCATCAAAGATGAAAAACAAAGCTGCCAAGAACTTTTGTTGCTAAGTATCTCAGTGATTTCTGTGGAACAATAGAAGTCTTGTGAGACTTTTTAAGGAAGTTCAACTTAGTGCTGTATAAACCAAGAATATTCAATGTATTTTTACTTAAAGGAATAGTTTACTCAAAAATTAGAATTCTGTCATCATTTACTCACCCTCATTTTGTTCCAAACCCAAATGACTTTTTTTCTTCCATGGAACACAAAAGGACATGTTGGGCAGAATGTTTAGTCTCAGCCACCATTCACTTTTATTGCTTTTCTTGTCCATACCATGAAAGTGAATATTGAGTGAAGTTATCATTTCTTCCTAACATCTCCATTTGTGTGCCATGGAAGAAAGAAAATCAAACAGGTTTTAAACAACACAAGGCTGAGTAAATGATGACAGAAGTTTCACTTCTGGGTTAACTATCCCTTTATTAGCTTAAACATATCAGCACCAGAGTCTGCAAAGTATTTTGTATAAATGCTGTCAGTCCAATTGTTGTACTACCCAGTCAAATTTACTCTGGAATAAATAAATAAATAAAATGAAATACAGTATTCCCTCTTTTCTCACATCCTGTTTTCAGTCACAGCAGCTTCGCTGAGTTGGAAGGGCTACGTTTAAAATGTAGTCCCCTTGTAACGCTGTTGCTGGCACTGGCAATGACAAAGATGATGACGAAAGTTTAAAGAACCCAAGTGCAAATTTATTCCAACATGTAATAAACCCTAACTACAATCATAAATAAAACATGAACATGACCTTGACTTGACAATAACTTGGCTTGACATAAACTTGACTTGACATAAACTTAAACTAACCACCAAAGTTACAACAACAAACATCAATACCTGACAATAGACAATGGAAAACATGAGGGTTAAATATATGACATGGGAGAACACATGACAAAGATAACCAATGAACACAAAGAATTCTAAACAAGATAACAAGACAATCAACCAATGAAAACAAGACACATGAACATGGAGGGAAACATGAAATCACATGACAAGGAAACCACGTGGCATGACACAGGAACTAGAATTTCAAAATAAAAGACATGAACCAACAAAATACATGACATATCCCCCCCACTAAGGGCCGGCTCCCGACGCCCCAACACATGAACAAAACACATTAAACATGGCATAAACCCAAAGTTCTGTAGGGAGCTGGGGGGGGGCAAGACATTGTGTGGGGCATGGCCTGGCAGAGTCAATGGAAAGTGGGGCCCTGAGAGGCTCGAGGGGTGGAGCCGTGGAAGGCGGGCCATGAGAGACTTGGGGGGAACACCAGGGAACATGGTGCCCGGAGAGTAGCCGATGGCTCGAAGGACCATGGTGGAGCTGGAGGTTTGGAGAACCGAGGTAGCACCCAAGACTTGGAGGACCGAGGTGAATTCTGAGGACTGGAAGTTTCCCTTGTCTGATCCTGAGGAAGCATCCATAGGGTGGGTACAAGGGCGGGAACCATCTCCAGGTCCAATAGCTCAGATGTGGCTATGACATGGCGTGGAGTAGACTCAGGCATGGCAGTGACGTGGCAAGGAGCAGGCTCAGGCGTGGCTGTGACATGACATGGAGCAGGCTCAGGTGTGGCTGTGACATGGTATGGAGCAGGCTGAGGCATTGCTGTGACATGGCATGGAGCAGGCTGAGGCGTTGCTGTGACATGGCATGGAGCAGGCTGAGGCGTTGCTGTGACATGGCATGGAACAGGCTGAGGTGTTGTGGTGACATGGCATGGAACAGGCAGAGGCTTTGCTGTGACATGGCATTAAGCAGGCTGAGGATCTGGGGCAAAAGATGGCACTAGCTCAGTGACCATGACATGGAACTCTGGCTTGGCAGCCATGATATGGAACTCTGGCTTGGCGGCTATGATGTGGAACTCTGGTTGGCGGCCATGTCGTGGAACTCTGGCTTGGCGGCCATGACATGGAACTCTGGCTTGGCGGTTATGCCGTGGAACTCTGGCTTGGCGGCCATGACGTGGAACTCTGGCTTGGCGGTTATGCCGTGGAACTCTGGCTTGGCTGCCATGTCGTGGAACTCTGGCTTGGCGGCCATGTCATGGAACTCTGGCTTGGCATCCGCCTCCCCCACAGTGATCATGGAACCAATAATCTGCAGGGCGAGGTCGATATATTGAGCCAGGCTGTGGGTACTCTGACCACCTGGCATTCGTCCAAAACGAAAAATGTCTTTGAGGGCAACCTCATTAAAGTCCACCTGGCATGCCAGAGTGCACAAATCCTCCACATAATCCTCCAGGGGATGATTCCCCTGATGTAGGGATAGGAGTTGGATTGCTGGGTTCATTTTGATCGGTCAGGTATTCTGTAACGCTGTTGCTGGCACTTGCAATGACAAAGACGATGACGAAAGTGTAAAGAACCCAAGTGCAAATTTATTCCAACGTGTAAATCCATAAACCCTAACTACAATCATAAATAAAATATGAACATGACCTTGACTTGACAATAACTTGGCTTGACAAACTTGAACTAACCACCAAAGTTACAAAAACAAACATCAATACCTGACAATAGACCATGGAAAACATGAGGGTTAAATACATGACATGGGAGAACACATGACAAAGATAACCAATAAACACAAAGAACTCTAAACAAGATAACAAGACAATCAACCAATGAAAACAAGACACATGAACATGGAGGGAAACATGAAATCTCTTGATTTCTCAAGGTCAGTAAAGTAATCTGAATACTTTGGATTACTTCTTCAGCACTGGCAGATTTTTTTCACTTGTTTTGACCATAAGTGAAAGAAAAAAAAAACATCTGCCAGTACAGTAACACAAAATACACATATTAATATATAAAATATATATATAGATAAACTTAGCAAAAAAAGAAACATCCCTTTTTCAGGACACTGTATTTTAAAGATAATTTTGTAAAAATCCAAATAACTTTACAGATCTTTATTGTAAAGGGTTTAAACAATGTTTTCCATGCTTGTTCAATGAACCATAAACAATCAATGAACATGCACCTGTGGAATGGTCTATAAGACACTAACAGCTTACAGACGGTAGGCAATTAAGGTCACAGTTATAAAAACGTAGGACACTAAAGAGACCTTTCTACTGACTCTGAAAAACACCAAAAGAAAGATGACCAGGGTCCCTGCTTATCTGCGTGAACGTGCCTTAGACATGCTGCATGGAGGCATGTGGACTGCAGATGTGGCCAGGACAATAAATTGCAATGTCTGTACTGTGAGATGCCTAAGACAGCGCTACAGGGAGACAGGAAGGACAGCTGATCATCCTTACAGTGGTAGATCACGTGTAACAACACCTGCACAGGATCGATACATCCGAATATCACACCTGCGGGAAAGGTACAGGATGGCAACTGCCCGAGTTACACCAGGAATGCAGAATCCCTCCATCAGTGCTCAGGCTGTCCACAATAGGCTGAGAGAGGCTGGACTGAGGGCTTGTAGGCCTGTTGTAAGGCAGGTCCTTTCCAGACATCACTGGCAACAATGTCACCTATGGCACAAACCCACCTTCACTGGACCAGACAGGACTGGCAAAAAGTGCTCTTCACTGACGAGTCACGGTTTTATCTCACCAGGGGTGATGGTCGGACTCGCGTTTATCGTCGAAGGAATGAGCGTTATGCCGAGGCCTGTACTCTGGAGCGGGATTGATTTGGAGGTGGAGGGTCCATCATGGTCTGGGGCGGTGTGTCACAGCATCATCGAACTGAGCTTGTTGTCATTGCAGGCAATCTCAACGCTGTGCGTTACAGGGAAGACATCCTCCTCCCTCGTGTGGTACCCTTCCTGCAGGCTCATCCAGTGTTCTGTCATGGCCAGCGAAGAGCCTGGATCTCAGTCCCATTGAGCACATCTGGGACCTGTTGGATCGGAGGGTGAGGGCTAGGGCCATTCCCCCCAGAAATGTCCGGGAACTTGCAAGTGCCTTGGTGGAATAGTGGGGTAACATCTCACAGCAAGAACTGGCAAATCTGGTGCAGTCCATGAGGAGGAGATGCACTGCAGTACTTAATGCAGCTGGTGGCCACACCAGATACTGACTGTTACTTTTGACCCCCTCTTTGTTCAGGGACACATTATTCCATTTCTGTTAGTCACATGTCTGTGAAACTTGTTCGGTTTACATCTTAGTTGTTGAATATTTTTATGTTCATACAAATATTTACACATGTTAAGTTTGCTGAAAATAAAAGCAGTTGAATGTGAGGACGTTTCTTTTTTTTTGCTGAGTTTATATATATATATATATATATATATATATATATATATATATATATATATATATATATATATATATATATATATATATATATATACATATAGATAGATAGATAGATAGATAGTAAAACAATTAAACAATTCTCATCAAGAATAAGATTTTTCCAGTATATTTTTGCCTTAATATCAAAGGTCTTACTAGAGGAGAAAAAAAAAACAAAAAAAAAAAAACAATATATATATATATATATATATATATATATATATATATATTTAAATGTATGATCAAACGTAGATTTTCTTGATAAAAAATAAAATATTAATCGTGCTGGCAACATGTGCATGTAAAAGGGCTAGAAATAGTATTTTAGCTTAGCATAAAGCTAAATGCTCACATGACAATTTACACAAGGTTAACTATTTCTGCTGCACCAAACTTACTTCAAAACCCCAGAGAGTGTACACAACCACATCTTTTCACCTTTTCACTCATAACCAACCTAGTCTCATAATGAAAACTTGACTAGATTTTTGCAAATACATGTCTCCAGGTACAATTCCCTGCAGTTTCAAGGTGAAATGAACACTAGAGGTGCTACAACAACTGTGTGTTTTATTCACTTTCCTCAAATCATGACTTTAATGGCTGATTATGACTTTATAAACTTATTATTACACGTATTTTTCTCTCTATTACTCACACCCTGCTATATTATGATATCGAGACACTTTTACTCTAATGCATTTTTTTTTTAAATTATCAATTTTAATGCTTGTATTACAGACCCACCTATATACACTTATTCCAATATGATTAGCTTGCATGGTAGCACACCTCATGGAGTGTTGGACTTTGGACTCAAAGGACCACAGTTCAAAACCAGACAAGAACACAAGCCATCACGTGACACAACAAAGACATATAAGTGACCCAAATTGACATGGTTGCTTCAGAAAATGTGCTTTTCATTTCGCTTCTGCATTTTAAAACACTATCAGTAAAGGTTATGTGTTTGTTAAGGGTAAGGATGTAATTTCTCTTTTGGACACTATTAATTAAGTTTTGGGTAAAGTTTTAGGTTAGGAAGGTACCTTTTTATTAAAACCTCCATCTAAAATTCACCTTCAAAACCTCATCTGATTACAGCGTCATTTTGCTTGGTTTTGGCGCCCCTTGCTGGACATTTAACTTGAAAAGTGCAGCCAAATGTGTTATGAAGCACGTAATTTCAGTTTTGTAAAAACTCACATAAATTTCATGAGACCAGGCTGCTCATAACAGTGTAAAATGCCCTCTGTCTGCTCGTATAAATGTAACACATTGTAAGAAAGTGTTTCATCATTGTTCAAACGTTCCTCGGATTGCATGTTTTCAAACTGAACAGACTAAATATTAATTAAACAAATGACAATAAAATGCAAAGTAATCTCTTCAGTAATCAAAATACTTTTTGAATGTAACTATATTCTGATTACCAAAGAGTTAAATAGTAACTGCAGTGGAATACAGTTACTAATATTTTGTATTTTAAATGTGTCATCCCATTACATGCATTCTGTTACTCCCCAGCCCTGTACACTCATTATGGTGACCTGGTAATATTATCCAACAACCGCATCTATGTACCGTAATTGACTTAATATGTCATAGTTGATTGTATTGTTCTAATGTAAACAACAGTAAACTGTGATTATCTGGTTTTTTGTAGAGAAACAATGTGGGCTGGAGTGAAGCCATTCTCTAAACAGAAAGATGGGAATATGTTTTCTCACAAAGCAGCTTTCTCAAATACTGGTGCGATCTGATGTTGTGGAGTTCAGATTAGTAATTATTTGTTGCACAGCTTTAGTCTTAATGCCTGTCACTGTTTACTTTGTGAGTCAAACTGTCACAACCCACCAAGCACTAGACAAGAGTCTATACCGCACCAGCCTGTATGACTTTTAGCATCTTTTTAATAGGCAAAACAATAGAATATATTCACTCACAAAGGAAAAAAATATTGAATGCCATCACATATTTAACTTCAAAAGATGAAAGGCAACAGTTGAAATTTTCAAGTGTCACTTACGGCAGCAAACTAATTTTAGCAATATAGGGTCTTTTGAATGAGATTTGAGGAAAGACATAATAGAGCCCATTCAACCTCTCAGCTTTCTTTTTCAAAAGAACCAAAGGATAAGTATAATTAATTAAATCATTTACATATCAAAACATTCATTCCCCCATGATAATGGAAGAAAACTTGAGTTGCCTAAAAGGGGGAAGGGTACCTGGCAGCATATAAAGGCTGGACTGATGACACTTTTTGTGTAAAAAAAAAAATTACCGCTGTGAAAGATCAGACTAGCCTCTCTTTATCTGATAAAGCGGGTCATATGCATGGGTGTATAATAAGTATCATTACAAGGAAAAAATGCCACTGTCTATTGTTGAGCTATCAGGAGACCAGACATGCCAAGGAAGGCAACGTCAGCAAAAGATAACAGTGAGGTAAAGATTGCGCCAAAAGGCATGCACAGCTGTCAATATTTGGTCTATCTGCTTAACTTGTAATTATTGCCTGTGTTTAAAAAAATAAATAAATAAAAAAAATAAAAAAAACATTTGACCAACCTAAGTTGGTTTGCTGGTCTTAGCTGTTCTCCCAGTCTGGCCAAATTGGTGCTCAGCTGGTAGTCCAACTTAAAAAGTATTGAAAACCCTTCTAAAACCAGCCAACACACCAGCCTGACTAGGCTGGGAAGCCAGCTAAGACCAACTTAGGCTGGTTTAAGATGGTTTTATCAGCAGGGACTGCATTCAAATGGGAAACAAAGAAGGGGAAGTGTGACCTGTGCAATATGATAAAGGACCATATGGCAGTTTTCCGTAATTTGGTTATACTACAGATAACCTTGGTAGTGGTTAATGTCTGTTTAGTTTCTGTATAAAACAGATGCTAAATCATTTACTTTTTCCCTTCTTGCTCAGTAAGCAGACTAATGTCATGCTAATGAGAACCTGAATCATTAAAGTTACTTTATAATATAATGGACAAGTGCTACATTGGGAAATCAATGTTACAGATCTTACATGTCTGTCTGTTATATAAATCACATTCAATAACCACAATTCTCAAGCATTCTTTAAAATTGTTAACATAATACAATGCATTTGAGCTGCTCTCTTTCTAGCAATTTATTTGAAATCCTTCTGTGTCCTCATCCATTATTCAACACATTTCTGTGATGTAAATAATAAACATGTCTTAAAGCAGTCCCAGGAAAACTGTAATCCATGATATCATAAAACTATGCAATATGAAGTAGCATATAGTAAATGAATGCATCAAAAGACTTCATGCGTGAAGACTGCTATAGGTGGGAAATCTACAGTGCTCTCTGTTGTGCAAATCAAAGCAATGGCTGATGGTGCAAGATGGAAAGGCCTCTGATGCAGAACCCAAGCCTGCTGATATCAAAGCGTGGATATAATTCAGATTCATGCCCCTGTAGAAGCTCCTTTCAGGGATGTTTTCCTGAAGTTCAACTTGCACTGTAGAGACAGAGCTGGATGCCCAGTTTTTGCTTTAATCTAACATAGCTCAAGAAACTTGTCAATATCAACCCACAGTTGCACTTTCATCACCAAGAACTAGTACATGGAGCAAGTACTTCTGAAAGTTGTGTACTGGTGAAATTGTAAGATTCTCTTTGATAAGGCAACAGAGTTGAATGTCCAAAGAGACAAATACTTATCTGTAAATATTTGTCAAAATAATGTGGTGTTGGGGTCACGTGACCTGTGAGCATGATGGCAGCATAATGTTGTGACTCCGCCAAACCTACTCAATTTTCATTTATATATCTAAGCTTTTTCGCTAGTTGCTCAACATTTTGTTTTATGTTTTGACATTGGGCATCGATAGCATGTCTTCTCGTCAAGGAAACGCAGCGTGATCAAGCTCACGAGGCGGATAAGATGGAGGAGTCGCTCGCCGCCATGATCGCTTCTGCTGTGGAGAAACAGCAGCAGTTTATTGAAGCACAGTTTAAAACTTTGCAAGACAGACTAGATAATATTCAGTCGGAGCTTTCCAGCTACTCTAATGGGGTGAGAGAACTGCATGATCGATATTCCAGTCTGAGCAGCCGGGTCGGCAAAGTGGAGAAAAATTATGACAAATCTGCTGCCAGATTGATGACCTTTGAGGAAAAGATGGCTAATTTGGATGACCGGAGCGCAGGGATAATGTTCGTATTATGAATCTCCCGGAAGGCGTGAAAGCCACGAATCTCACGGCATACATCTCGGGATCTTTACCTGTATTGTTCCCTTCATTGGCCGATGCTAAACCGAAGATCATGAGAGTTCATCGCATCGGCCCTCCCAACAACTCTGGCAGGCCTCGCATGGTCATTATGAAGATGCTACATTACTGATTGTGGTTCAATTCTCCGAGCTTCCAGAAAATCTCCAATCAAGGTGGATGGGAAGACATCAGATTTGCCGCGGACTATAGTGCTTTCACTATCAACCGGCGGCATTCCTTCATGGAGGTAACTAACAAGTCTCAGAAAATGGGCTTTCAGACCTTTTTGATGTACCCCGCACAGCTGAAGTTAACGCGAGGTTCGGCTCAGCACATTTTCAAGTCCCCTTTGGAGGTTGAAGATTTTCTGAGTGGTTTGGCCACACAGGAGAATGAGGAAGGGTAAAGTGACATTACTTTTACTGCCCTAGAGGTTTTCCTTCCTCTCTTTCTTCATTTGTTTATTCTTATAGATTGATTGTCTAGCGTAAACGAAATGTCACAATTTGCCTTTTAGTGTAAGCTTCTCTGTTGATTTTGTTAATTGCTAATTTTGATCATTAACATGTTAATAATGAGTGGGGAGTGGTAACATTGTGTCTGCTGCCCTTCTCGGGGTCACGTTTTCCATAAGGTGGTTAATGGTTCACCCGATTGTTTTTCTTTCTTTTTTTTATTATTTCCCTTTTTTAGTGGATGTTCTGTTAGAGATGTTTTTTTTGTGGGTAATTGGGTGTTCTCTTGGGTTGTGGCGACCAGGGTGGGTGGGTATTTCTCCCTTTGTGTAGAGTGTATATTTCTGTGGTGCATTCTGTTTATTGTTTTATGCCCAGTTAATTGTTTTCTTGGTCTCTTTATGTTATTCTATAGCTAATTTATGGCTACAGAAATGCTTCACATAGTTAGCTGGAATGCAAATGGGATGAATGGTCCCATTAAACGTACTGCCTGTCTGGATTACTTACATAGGCAGCAGGTTGATTTGGCATTTATCCAAGAATCACATTTAAGAAAGTCAGATGTTCAAAGGTTTTCTAACAAGTTTTATTTTGTAGCCGCCTCATCCTCATTGGATAGTAAATCAAGGGGTACTTTGGTCATGTTAAAACGAAAGCTTTCATTTAACATTCTAGAAAGATATAGCTGTGAGGAAGGCAGAGTATCATACATTAAAACAGTTATTGCGGGAATGAATTTTGCATTTATATCAATTTATGCCCCTTCTCATTTTGATCCAAATTTTCTTTCCGTCCTCACTACAACTTTACTGCGCATACAAGATTGTTTTCTTATCATCGGTGCAGATATGAATGCAGTAGTTGATGTTTCTCTTGATCGTTCGTGCATGCAGAATTATCCAACGCAATCTTTATTATCTATTGAATTACGTAAATTTATGTCTGATCTTAGTCTAATTGATGTATATCGCATTTTTCACCCTACAGATATACAGTACACCTTCTACTCTGCCAGACATAAAAGTTATTCTAGGCTGGATTATATTCTTATATCTCATGCTGCATACTCAGAATAACACAGTGTTGATATAAAGTCATGCCCTTTATCTGATCATAGTGTGGTCTCAGCTAAAATCTCTCTTGTATCTGAACCTACTAGAGCATCACGTTGGCGTTTTAATACCACACTGTTACAAAATAAAGATTTCTGTGCAATGCTCAAAAAAGAGTTGAGTTGGTTTATAGAGATAAATGATGGACGATCCCCGCTTTCTCTGGGAAGCTATCAAGGGTTGCAAAAGGTCTTCTTCTATTTCTTTTGCATCCCAATTAAATAAGTCTAGATTGAAGGAAATAGGCGCACTCGAGACAAAATTAAACAGGCTGGAGAATTGTCAGCAAATTTGTCACTCTGAAGATGTTCAGAAAGAAATAAAGGTGATGCGTACAGAACTTAAATCACTGTTACGGCATAGAGCTGAGTTTTTAATGCACAAAGTTAGAAGAACTTATTACTTCAATGGTACTAAGCCAAGTCACCTTTTAGCACTTAGATTAAGGAATGGTGAAAAGTATTCAAATATTATGGCAATTCAATCTCCTAATAGCTTGATAAGTGAACCTAAAGGTATAAATAGGGTGTTTAAATATTTTTATCAGAATTTATATAGGTCGGATTTAGTCTCCAGTAAAACTTTATGCGACAAATCCTTTTCAAGATTTAACTCTTACATGTCTCTCGGAAGCAGAGGCTACATCTTTAAATGCTCCTATTTCATTAGATGAGTTAAAGGATGCTCTTGTACGTATGAAGAGGGGTAAGTCTCTGGGATGGGATGGAATCCCACCTGAACTATACCTTTCTTTCTGGGATGAGCTGGGACAGCCTCTGTTGAATATGATTCATTATTCTATTCAGGTGGGTTCTTTTAATAATAGTGCTAATATGGCCATTATTTCTGTGTTACCCAAGCCTAATAAAGACTTGACTCAGTGTGGGAATTATAGACCATTGTCTCTTTTAAACAGTGATGTGAAACTGTTTGCCAAAGTTTTGGCCTCCCGTTTAGATGCATTCATGAATAAATTGGTGCATAACGATCAGACTGGTTTCATTAAATCTCATCTTGCCGCCGATAATGTTCGCCGGTTATTGCATATTATACACGTGACCAGTGGAATGGACATACCATGTGCAGCTTTGTCTTTTGATGCTGAGAAAGACTTTGACCGGCTTGAATGGCATTACCTTTGGTCAGTATTGGAGCGCCTTGGTTTAGGCAGAGATTATATTAATATGGTTAAAGTATTATACGCCAATCCTTCCACTGTGGTCATGACAGGGGGCATCGCCTCTCCAAAAAATTTTATATTATGTGTGATTTGTCAGGGATGCCCTCTCTCGCCACTATTGTTTGCACTCTTTCTTGAACCTCTTGCACAGAAAATTCGTCAACATTCTTTTGTTAGTCCTATCACATTTAGTAACACTTCTCACAGAATTTTGTTATATGCAGATAACATTCTTTTAGATGTAAGTGATACAACTGAGTCTATTCATCATATTTTGTCAGTATTTAACTGTTTTAACCAATTCTCTGGGTATAAGATTAATTGGAACAAATCTTCATTAATGCACTAAAATACTTCATCCTCTAAGTCGGTTTTGCCATCTTTTATACCGATAGTAACCAGCTTTAGATGTTTGGGTGTGGATATATTTCCGTCTCTGCACACAATAGCTCTGAAAAATTTCCAGGGTATATATAATCGTGTAGAGATGGACTTGACTCGTTGGTCAACACTGCCTTTATCTTTACAAGCTCAAATTTCTGTCATCAAAATGGATATTTTGCCTCGCATTAATTTTTTTTTTCTGCTATGATACCTCAGTCACCACCTTTAGATTTCTGGTCTAAATTGCAAAGATTAGTTTCCAAGTTCATATGGAACGGCAAGTCCCCCCGTATAAAGTATTCAACATTACAGCGTTTCAAGGATGCTGGTGGACTTGCACTTACGGACTTTAGGCTTTACCATTGGGCTTTTACATTACGACCTCTTACGGTATGGTTGAATCTTGACTCTGCTGTATCTTGTATAATTTTCCAGGCACTTCATTTTTCTTTTATCTGCGCCTGAGATCTGCCATGTGTGCATATGGGGTTCCTTGGGGCTCTAGTATTTCCTGTCTTTTTGCATAAGTTGCTTACTTCATGTGGAAGTACAAGGGGTATGGTTTCGTTGCTGTACCTGTTGTTTTTGGAGGCTTCTTATAAAAAGTTACCAGTTGTAGACGTTTGGTACAGAGGTATTTATGGGATTGGCTCAGAAGACAGTAATGACATATATTGGGACTCAATATGAGCTAACCTCAACCACATGTCTCTAAAAACCCTAATCATCAATTGATCCATTTCAAGATGATTCATAGGATGTATCTCACTCCCAGGAAGTGTCATTTAATGAAGCTTTCCACTTCTCCTACATGTAACTTTTGCTCAAGTGGGTGCATAGGCACATATATGCACAGGTTTTGGGATTGCCCTGAAGTCAGCGAGTTTTGGAGACAGGTTTCCACGATGCTGAAGGACATTTTGGAGTTTGAGGTATCATGCTGTCCGAGACTTTTGCTTCTAAGTGATGATTCCTCTTACACTCTCTCTTTAGCGCAGAAAAAGTTGTTTCTCTGTGGACTTACTGCTGTTAAGAAAATGCTTGCCTTGCACTGGAAACCTCCACATTCTCTAGCGTGGACTCAATGGATGCATTCTTTCTTGGACATTGCGAATATGGAGCTCTCAGTGGCAAGGTTACATGGCGCCTCTCAGAGGACTACCTTAACATGGCTAGATGCAATTAAAAAAATTAAGGAGCGGTTGTAAGATCTATGTCTCATGTTCCTACTTTTATATCTTTATTTATTGTATTTGGATTTTGATTTGCACTCTTCTAAGTCTATTTATGTATGCTCTGAATGTACTTCTGGGAGATGGGGATGGGGGGTATGGTCGCCTTCGGGATGTGGGAGGGTAATCTAGGGAAAAAGTGTTCAGAATGATGTTTATTTCTTACTTTTGATCTCTGTACATTAACATTCTGTAACAATAAAAATTTTATCACAAAAAAATAAATAAAAATAATGTGGTGTTAATAGAATCCTCTTCAGGCTCCCATATAAAGCTCAAAATGCCATTGTGGGAGTACAAGCCAGTGTGCAAAATTTATAATTTGATTTATTTCTTTTTTCCATAGAGTTCCTCTTTATTGCCCAGTGAGTATTTCAACCTCTTATCCTTGAAAAGGAAACTCATCTGCCTTATTGTGAATTCTCCCTTCATACTAGCTGTTTAAAGCCACGTATCTTCGCTGTTGTGCAAAATGGCTCGCTTCTATTTTCTCTGCTCACCTTGAAGGTCCTCTCTTTGTGATCAAGCTCCAGCTTCAACACGTCAGTCATCTCCCAGCATCCATACACTGCTGTACCGCTTAAGGGGATCATGCAGAGCTATACATTTTTTTTTATCCTTTATCCACTCAATAGCCTACGAAAGCTATGCGAGTTACGCACATAAATGTAGTGGGATCTATTGCGTCTGTGGTTGCGTAACTTGTGTTGTGTTGACTTAAGTGAATGGATAGAAATTATGTAATGCATGCAGCCAATGGGAATGCATCTCTGTCAGTGTGCGACTCTGCGTCCTCACATCACCTCAGGCTCAGAATGAGAATTTACTTCAGGTAAGTTGACTGAGTCTAGGTGCTTCATCATATGCTGGGGGCTTGGTTTAGCATGGCTTACACAAATTACCCACACTCATTCATTATGCGGGAAAAGGAAAAATTTCCAGTAGATTTGGCTATTTTTTATTTATTTTTTTGTTAGGAAAAATGTGTTTAGATGTTTTCATTTCGGTGCATCACTACTGAGACTATTTTAAAAGTTATTTTACTATTATAGCTTACTAAGCATTATATCCATAGTTATGTTAGCCTAAATGTGTATTGTAAATAAAAACGATGTATGTCAATATATGTAATTATGCTTTTTAGCTGACATTAATGCAGATTATCAAACCACAATGGACTTTACTATACCATTTTATTTTTTTATTACACTGACCAGTCAAGTGTTTGTTCTAATGCTCTCCATAGCCATAAAGAAAATGCATGGTTGCATAATTTTCATCTTCTGTAGTTTGCAAACTCTAGTGCTCCTTGCAATGCACTGATGATTATATTTTCACATGATTTATGCTACTGTCAATACAGTTCGAAAAGAAACTCCTGTCTCCTCTTTCTTTAATCAGTGTCAACTGCATCCTCCCTCTTCCCTACAACTTTACATGCGTATAACAATGCACTAAACTGAGAGGTCTAAAACATTCTGCAGTTTTCTTTAACCTTTAACACATGTATTTAAAAGGTTTGTGTGACTGCACCCCATGTGTAGGTTCCTGCACATTATATCTTTAATTTGGATGGAATTGCACAGGTAATTCTCTAAGCACAAATTCTGTTGAATGAAAGGTGTTTTATGCACATATAATTCATGAATGTTGTTCAGTGACCTTTCACCCCCTCCACCCCATTAGGGTCCCCCCAGTGAATCTCGGCCATTTCCACCAATGGGAACATGTGAATTTCAAGTCTAATTTCTGGCTTGGGTGCAAATAAAAGTTTATCTTTGAAGTAACAGTCAATATTTATATTTAACAAATGCTTAAAAAAGGACATCCATAAATGAAAGTTCTGTCATCTTTTACTTACCCTTATTGTTCCAGTGTTGTTCTGAATTACTTTCTTTCTTCTGTGGAACACAAAAGTAGACAATTTAAAGACATTTCCAGGGTTCAATACAGGTGAAGGTCTAATGACAGTGTCTGTGGCATAATGTTACTTATAAAATATTTTGACTTGAAGCATAAATTGTGTGTTTAATAAGGCACTTACAATGTAAACTAGTCCCAGAGCCAGTTCACAAATCATTAAAACACACACTGTTTAAAACAAGACTTAAACATAATACATTAGCATGACTCTAGTGCTATAGAATCACTTAATAACCTTGTCTGTGTAAAGTTATATCCAATATTTAATCTTTGTTGACTATGTAATGCCAGTAAATCCTGCCGCTGCAAGAGCTCATGAGGACTGCAGGAAATAGATTCTAAATGTGATAAAAATATAAAACAGCTGAAATATCAATGTGTAAGTGAATTCATAGGTCCACAACAAGGACACACAGGCTTAATAATTTTAAAGCTTAAAAACTTTATTTAAAATATAAAAACTTTTATGTTAATTTAATTTCAAAGCTTAATATTAAATACTTTTACAATTTAATATAGGCAACTATTGAATAATTAAAAAGTGAGAACTTGGAATACTGTATGCAATAATTGGGATGTATTTGTTCTTTTTTTATGTATTTTGTGTACTGTATATATATATATATATATATATACACCGATCAGCCACAACATTAAAACCACCTGCCTAATATTGCGTAGGTCCCCCTTGTGCCGCCAAAACAGTGCCAACCTGCCACATCTCAGAATAGCATTCTAGGATGCTATTCTTCTCACCACAATTGTACAGAGCAGTTATCTGAGTTACCGTAGACTTTGTCAGTTTGAACCAGTCTGGCCATTCTCTTTTGACCTCTCTCATCAACAAGGCATTTCCGTCCACAGGACTGCCGCTCACTGGATGTTTTTTGTTTTTGGCACAATTCTGAGTAAATTCTAGAGACTGTTGTGTGTGAAAATCCCAGGAGATCAGCTGTTACAGAAATACTGAAACCAGCCCATCTGACACCAAAAATCATCCATGCGATTATCTAATCAGCCAATTCGTGTGGCAGCAGTGCAGTGCATAAAATCACACAGATACAGGTCAGGAGCTTCAGTTAATGTTCACATCAACCTTCAGAATAGGGAAAAAAATGTGATCTCAATGATATGGACCGTGGCATGATTGTTGGTGTCAGATGGGCTGGTTTGAGTATTTCTGTAACTGCTGATTTCCAGGTATTTTCACACACAACAGTCTCTAGAGATTACTGAGAGTAGTGAAAAAAAACAAAAAAACATCCAGTGAGCGGCAGTTCTGTGGATGGAAATGCCTTGTTGATGAGAAAGTTCAACAGAGAATGGCGAGACTGGTTCGAACTGACAAAGTCTATGGTAACTCAGATAACCGCTCTGTACAATTGGGGTGAGAAGAATATCATCTCAGAATGCTATTCTGAGATGCGGGTTGGTGCTGTTTTGGTGGCAGGAGGGAGACATACGCAATATTAGGCAGGTGGTTTTAATGTTGTGGCTGATCGGTATATATATATATATATATATATATATATATATATATATATGTATATATATACAGGGTTGGGAGGGTTACTTTTGAAATGTATTCCACCACAGATTACAGAATACATGCTGTAAAATATAATTTGTAACGTATTCCATTAGATTACTCAAGGTCAGTAAATAAAAAGTCTAAATACTTTGGATTACTTCTTCAGCACTGGTAGATTTTTTCACTTGTTTTGACTATAAAAACTCTACCAGTATCGTAAGACAAAATACACATGTTAAAAATACATTCTCTGAAAAACCTAAATATCTTATGCAGTGTTGTTTCTAAAACAAGATAAATAAAATTGATCTTGTTTTAAGGATGTTTAGATATTTTTCAGAAAAGCAATACAAAAATAATTATCAAGAATACGATTTTTGCCCTAATATCATAGGTCTTACTAGAAAGAAAAATAATTAAGATCCAATGTGAATTTTCTTGATAAAACAAATGATCATGCCTGGTAACAAGTGCATGTAAAATGGCAAGAAATAGCATTTTAGCTTAGCATAAAGCTGACAATTTACACAAGGTTTATTTCTATTTCTTCTGCTCCAAACTTACTTCTCTGTATGCTCATATGAATGTAACACATCATAAGAAAGTGTTTCACAGCCACTCAAATGCACTTTGGATCTCATCATTTATATGTATAAATGTTTTCCATCTGAAAGGACTAAATATTAAATGAAACAAATGACAATAAAACGCAAAGTAATCTCTTCAGTAATCAAAATAAATTTCAAATGTAACTGTATTCGAATGACCAATTATTTAAATTGTAACTGTATTGTAATACAGTTTTTTGTATTTAAATATGTAATCCCGTTACATGTATTCCCTTACTCTCCAACATAATATATAAGGAATTGTTGCTGAGATGAGACAGGAGACGTAGGATCTATTTGCAGGCTTTAATATAAATTATGACAGTGAAACAACAAACGGGAACTCAAAACAACAACAAACAAGAACTGACAAAAGGAATGCAAAAACTAGAGGGTGATAACAATAAGGAACAGTTGGCAGTGATGAAGGCAGAGCATACTGGGAAACAGTCCAGGGGAAACACTTCAAAATAAGAATCCTAGGAAACATGAGGGAGACAGACTGTGACATAACCCCCCCTATAAGGGGCTACTCCTGGTGCCCCAAAGATGGCTGAAGAGGGCAGGAAGATACAGGTGAGGAAGGGGACCCGGAAGATGACCAGATGGCCAGGGAGGAGACCCCAGGGTAAGGATTGGGTCCAGAGGTCTGGGAGGTGGCCTCAGGACTGGGTTAGGAGGTCTGGGAGGCGGCCTCAGGACTGAGATAGAGTCGGGAGGCCTGGGAGGTGGACACAGAGCCGGAACTAGGTCAGGAGACCTGGGAGGCGGCCACAGGACCAGGACTGAGTCAGGAGGCCTGGGAGGGGGCCACAATGCCAGGACTGGGTCAGGAGGCCTGGGAGGCGGTCACAGGGTGGAGACTGGATCAGGAGGCCTAGGAGGTGGCCACAGAGCTAGGACTGGGTCAGGAAGCCTGGGAGGTGGCCACAGGGCAGGGACTAGGTCAGGCAGTGGAGCCGCTGGAGGAGAGGTGGGCAGAACCGCTGGAGAAGGCGTGGAGGGAGGAATCAACATCTCCATCAAATGTGATGAAAGTG
Organism: Myxocyprinus asiaticus; assembly: GCF_019703515.2. Lineage (NCBI taxonomy): Eukaryota > Metazoa > Chordata > Actinopteri > Cypriniformes > Catostomidae > Myxocyprinus > Myxocyprinus asiaticus. The sequence goes on along the minus strand of NC_059349.1, from coordinate 28,985,696 downwards.
AAGGGTAATGGATATTCAGGGTGGCTAGGATGTAATTCACCAAGGAAAGATTTTCCGCCTCTGGAAGTGCTGTGGGTCTGTGAAAGTTTAATCCCATTCCATAAATAAGCTTGAGGTAAATGTCCGGTATTGATGTCGAAGCAGCGAGGTGAAGGAACTTGGTTGTGTATTCCAAGAGGGGAAGATCCTGCCTGAACAGCTCCAAGAATAACTCTGATGCTCCATGCTCAGTTATGTGCTCGCCGAGGTGAGGTTTTGTAGGAGAGGAGGATTAGTGGGATCGCTGGAGTAGAGGAAGACATTAGGAGGAACAGGTAAGTGTATTCGTATACTTTGTGGGTCAGTCCTTCAGTAACGTTGGTGTCTGGAGTGGAAGAGGAAGAGACGCAGAATAGAATCTTTCAATCTTTTAATAGAAACGCTGGAGTAGAACAAACGCTGGAGTGGAAACAAACAATAAAGCTCAACATGCTAACATATCACAAAGAAACACTTTTATAACTCAACGTAAAACTTCAAGGACTGACCAATGATGAACAATAGTAGATGGTATATATATACACAGGGAAACTAATGAGGGAATGGAAGGCAGGTGCGGATAATGATGAACAGATGGAAGTGATTAGGGCAGTGAATTCTGGGAAACGTAGTGCAGGGGCAAACTTCAAAATAAGAGTCCTTGAAGACATGAGGGAGACAGACTGTGACAATCAGTCAATTGCTGACCATTAAAATAAAGAATAAATAAAAATAAAATAAATAGCTACATAAACATCAGTACTGTTTAGTATCAGTCAAATGCTGACCATTAAAATAAAGAATAAATACAAATAAAATAAATAGCTAAATAAACATTAATAGTACTGTTTAGTATCAGTCAAATGCTGACTGTTTTAATATTGCCAGTCAATTATTGGCAGGTTGTAACACAAGAATCATTTACACATGCAGACTCAAAAGAAAAACAGCAGCAGCAGTGTTACACCGTATTCTGCTACACAAGTTCAGGGGAAACTTTCAATGGTGGAAAACCAGACTTTTAAATATTACATTTTATAAATGCAACGACTGGAATTGTTCGGCTGAAGGGGATACCAAACTATGAATCCTGAAAAAAACAGTTTGGTGAATACATGTTTACACATTAGCTTCCACTCAGCTGACAAGCAATGAAAGTAGCTATGTGCTTAGCTAGTTAGCTATAAGCTCGTTGTCACGGAGAGTAAAAGATAGACCAGCATTGCGTCACACCAACTAGGTAATAGGGTTGCAGCGGTATACCGGTTTCACGGTATACCACGGTATGAAAATTGACAGTTATCATACCATGTACATTTGCTTATCTACAGTATTGAGAAAAAAAATGCAACCGGACAGAGAATTTCACCTGTGTGTGCGCATCTCCTTTCCTCCTCGTCTGCCTGTCAGACTCGTCAATTTATGCCAGACACACACATGCAGCGGAGAAAATGTCAGAGAGAAGAGAGGCGAGGGGGTCTGACATAAGTGAGTGTGTGTGTGAGTTAAAGCAGTGTTCCCTGTTTGTCACTCACTCGACATTGTGTCGATTTAGTGACACTAGGGGTTCGATCTTTAGAGCCCCAATCACCTTTGTTTAAAATAGAAAAGGCCAATGAGAATTGGCAAGTGGAATTTGCATGCCACTCTCCGCCCCTGGACATACGGGTATAAAAGGAGAAGGCATGCACCACTCATTCAGATTTTTTCCTTGGAGCCGAATGCATGTATTGTGTTCGTCCTCTCACCTTTCGCTTACACTGCTGGATTTTACAGCGCATATCAGCGGTCACCCTCGCACGGTCGAATGTTGTGCTTCCCCTGGGCGCTTCGGCGGCTGAGTCCGCAGGTGCTAAAAGAGTATATACAAAAGAGAATATTTCCTTCTAAAAGAGCTTGCGCAAATGCTTGGCGTCTTTTTAAAGATGTCCTTCCGCATTTGTGCTACTGGATGTGGCCGTTATCTCTCTCCTTCAGACAGCCATGAAATCTGTCTCGAGTGCTTGGGGCGCCAGCACGCCGAGGCAGCTTTCGTGGAAGAGTTATGTTCTCACTGCGAGAAAATTGCCATCAGAACATTGCGGTCATGACTCACTTCCTTCTTCATGAAGCAAGGAGCCACCACGGCTGCTCCCCAACCCGCTCCGTCCTGGGCTGATGCTCAGCCGGCCGGGTCGGCAAGAACCGCGGGCGATCTGGATGTGGATATGGGAGCGTTTTTTCTGGCTCAACCCCCGCGGACCTCCCATCCCCCAGCACACTCGTTCTATCAGGAAGAGCTGTCGAGCAATACAGGTGGTCCGCCTCAGGGCGGATTTAATGTGTCATTCGCGGCTCGCGACGAGGATGAACTTTCGGTCGCATCATCAGAGGGTGGGCTTCTGCTATCGGAAGTGGACGAATCTTCTGAGATCCCGCCCACTGGCAGTAGAGCACAGGATGAGGAGGATGCTGAGATGGCAGCCGTGCTTGCCCGGGAGGCTGCGAATATCGGGCTGAAATGGAACCCTCCACACTGCCATGAGCATTCGGGGCTGGATGATTGATTTCTGGGCTCGGAGCATGACTCACGGCCGCGCCCTGCCCTGGTGCCTTTCTTCCCAGAAGTGCACGAGGAGCTAACGAATTCATGGATGGCACCTTTAAAAAAAAAAAACCTGCCCATACACACTTCGTGGGCTCGTCCATCCTAACTACCCTTGACGGCAGAGCGGCTAAGGGATATGTTGAGCTCCCCCAGGTAGAGTGTGCTGTTGCGGTGCATTTATGCTCGTAGGGCGCAGCCACCTGGCGCGACCGACCAAGGATCCCTTCCAAGGCCTGTAAGTTCTCTTCCTCATTAATGACGAAGGCTTACAAGGCTGCGGGTCAAGCCGCTTCCGCCCTGCACGCCATGGCCATCATGCAGGTCCACCGGGCCAAGGCACTGAAAGATCTGCTCGAGGGTAGAACCGACCCAGGGCTGATGCAGCAACTGCGTACTGTGACCGACCTTGCCTTACGGGCGACGAAAGTCATGGCATGCGCCCTGGGCCAGACGATGTCCACTCTTGTGGTCCAAGAGCAGCACCTGTGGCTCAACCTTTCAGAGATGCGTGACGCCGAGAAAGTCTGCTTTCTCAATGCGCCAATCTCCCAAGGGGGGCTTTTTGGTGACACCGTCGAGGATTCGCCCATCAGTACATGACGGTGAGGAATCGATTAAGCATATCTTACCATGGCGTGACTCGGCTGCCTTCAGGCCTCCGAAGTCCTGTGCCCCGTCTGCTTCTCGCCAGAGCTGTTCCCCAGCGATGTCGGCCCCGGCTCCTGTACCATCGGAGCCTGTATGCCAGCCTCATAGAAGAAGATCCTCCCACAGGAAGTCAGCTCCACCTGCCCGTCAGCCGGCCCCCAAGAAACCCGGACGGGCTTCGAGGCGGCCCTGGCATGAGCAACCTGGGGATGAGGTGACTGACTCTGACCGGTCTGGCCCTGGTGAACTCTCCAGCCCCACCATCACCCCTGGGCCAGTGCATGGTAAGTATTATATCGCCGGGTACCCTCTCAGCCTCTGCGCCACTATGGTCAGTAAAACAGCAGTTTCCTCATTCCCTGGGTAGCGCACTCATGACGGCCAGGCGCTGGAAATCTTTCCAGTCAATCATGCGAATGCGAGTACCTCCCGTTCCCTTGTTCTCCGTTGAGAGACAGCCGGCGAACAGGTAAGTGTGCTGGTCTCTGGGGTCACTCGCCCACCCCAGTCACCGGCCACCGTTGCGGGCTTGTGGAGCAGCACGCCCCCCCTGGGCTGTCTTCCAGGTGGGGCGCCTGCTCTGCTTTGCCGCCAACCACCCTGCACGGTAAATCCAGCCGTCCCCTAGGTACCGCTGGCACAAAGATCGAACCCCTAGTGTCACTACATCGACACAAAGTCTCGTTCCCTCCATCAGGACGTTTCTCAACTGGTGGGTCGCAGGTCTATTCGGACTGGGTCACGGACAGCAGGGAAAGAACAATGCCATGGTTCTCCCATTGAAGATATTTTGGCAGCCACCCAAGTGATAGCCTATTTAGGACTGCTGAGGCAGATTTAATGTCTCGCAATCAGTTAAAGGCTTCTCATCTGTGTGTAACAGAACCAGCTCGTGCTAATGATATGCTCTGCTTTCTGGTGCGCGTGTGCAACAACCGGGCTTCCCTCAATATTGCAGAGCAACTGATGTGACCAATTTCAATTCTTGTGAGACTTTTCTAGTTTAAAGGGTTATGGAGGAAGTCAAGTCAAACCTCTCAAACAGTAGGCAGCCCTGACAGGCCAAACAGCACTGAGGAGGAAAAGAGCAACACTGTGCTATGCGCACATTTTTTTTCCCATTATACATCATCACCTTTACAAAACTGTTTCACAATTTTACATGAGTAAAAGTAACTGTTATATTTTGACAAAATGTTATAGTTTCATATGAAATAATCTAAAGGTAGAATCTATTAGAGCTCATTTTATATCAACAGTGGCAGTTGTAGTTAAAGTTTCAAGATGTGTTTCAGCTACTATTTATTTGTTCATAAATACTATAATTTGTTATTATTATTAATATTATTTAAGACTAGCTACACTGACCTAACCATGGTAATGAGGAGCCTTTCCTCCTGTGAAATATGTTTGTTCTGTTTGAATTATGTTTGAAATTAGGAAACAAACGGGATAATAATGGGTTCATATAAGTAAATATGCTCTTCAATTTTTAAAAGGGGGAGAGAAAACGTCATGGTTACTGGTGTAACCTCCGTTCCCTGATGGAGGGAACGAGACGTTGGTGTCGATGTAGTGACACTAGGGGTCACTCTTGGGAGCCCGAGACACCTCTGGTCTTTGATAAAAGGCCAATGAAAATTGGCGAGTGGTATTTGCATGCCACTCCCCCAAACATACGGGTATAAAAGGAGCTGGTATGCAACCACTCATTCAGGTTTTACGCTGAGGAGCTGATATAAGGTCCGGCCATTTCAGCGGGTAGTTCAGCGTTGTGGCAGGAGGGACCAACGTCTCGTTCCCTCCATCAGGGAACGGAGGTTACACCAGTAACCATGACGTTCCCTATCTGTCACTCACTCGACGTTGGTGTCGATGTAGTGACACTAGGGGTCCCTATACAAAACGCCACAAGGCTGAACTGTGTTACGTGAACTGGCGGTGTGTGGTGGGCAAACTTGCTGTGTGCCTCATAGCCAGCGCACCAGGTCGACACGTAACCTCCCCCAACACAGTTATGAGTGTCAAACGGCCCTTTTTGGGGACAAGTCGACTACCCAGAGATAGAGACAGGCTTAACGCAGTCGTGGCCTCTTTCCCCTTCTCTTTTTCCACTCCCTAAAAAAGAATGGGGATTATCTGACTGGGCCGCCAGGTCTAGTCGGGGGGTGTCCCTCCCAAGGGGAGGACACCGCGGAGACCACACCTCGCCCCAAGAGAGGGGGGATATTTAAGTGGAAGAATACATCACATGGTCTTTCCAACCATGTGGAGAGCCTTCAAGGTAGATCCTGCCCAGTGGGGGAGGAGTTACTACAACATGGAGACTGAGGGGCTCTGCCCAAGGAAGACGCAGTTTGCCAGTAGGGAAACGAACTAGCGGAAGATATAGATCGCATGGGGTTAGCCTTACAGGGAACCACCACATGCGGAGCACCTACCCCAGAACCGGGCTCTTAGTTAGCGCGTGTACTGGGCCGGCAGCGAGTCTCTCCGAAAACTCGACTGCCACAGGGCTCGGAGGAAGTCAACCAGAAAACAACTTTTGTGAACACTACTGGGAATTAACAGCGCATGTCTTCAGCTCAAAAGGAGGTGGAAGGCGCTATGTGCAAGCGATACACCCGGCTGGCTATCCCGGGCTTATCCGCTTGTGTTGCGTGCCACTACCTGGGATGAAACCGGTTCCACCCGGAGGTTGTAGAACCTTGCAAAGGTGCTGGGTGTTGCCCAGCCCACTGCTCTGCAATGTCTGTTAGAGAGGCACCTCTGGCCAGGGCCCAAGAAGCCACTACACCACGGGTAGAATGGGCTCATAGCCCTACCGGGGGCGGCATGTTTTGGGCGAGACATGCCATAGTTATGGCGTCAATGAGCCAGTGGGCGATCCTCTGCTTGGAGACAGCGCTTCTTTTCCACTGTGCACCAAAGCAGACAAAGAGCTGCTTAGAGATTCTAAAGCTCTGCGTGCGATCCAAATAGATGCGTAAAGCGCGCACCGGACACAGCAACGACAGGGCTGGGTCTGCCTCCTCCTGGGGCAGCGCTTGCAGGTTCAACACCTGGTCCCTAAAAGGAGTGGTGGGAACCTTGGGCACATAGCCTGGTCAGAGGTCTCAGGATCACGTGAGAATAGCCCGGACCGAACTCCAGGCACGTTTTGCTGACAGAGAATGATTGCAGGTCACCTACCCTCTTGATGGAAGTGAGCTCAGTCAGGAGGGCAGTCTTCAAGGAGAGTGCCTTAAGCCCGGCTGACTGCAAAACTCAAAGGGGGCTCTCTGTAGACCCTGAAAAACTACAGAGGTCCGATGAGGGAACAAGGCGTGGCCTGGAGGGATTCAGTTCTGGCGGAACACCTGCTCGTGGAAACGAGAGGTCGGTCCAAGGGCTGAAAAGACGGTGATAGACCGACGTAATGGCCACGCGGTGTGTCCCGTGGTGCCATGCCCGTCTCGGGACTCGAGTCTGGAGCCAGTGCTGAAGCGGCCTCATATGCATCAACCCGAGCGGGGTGGCCACCGCCGAGGATGCCATATGCCCCAGGAGCCTCTGAAAATGTTTCAGTGGAACCGCTGTTTTCTGTTTGAACGCCTTCAAACAGGCCAGCAACGACTGGGTGTGCTCGTTCGTAAGGTGCGCCGTCAAGGAGACTGAGTCCAACTCCAAACCGAGAAAAGAGATGCTCTGAACCGGGAGGAGCTTGCTCTTTTCCCAGCTGACCCGAAGCCCTAGTCGGCTGAGGTGTGAGAGCACCAGGTCCCTGTGTGCGCATAACCCGTCTCGAGAGTGAGCTAGGATTAGCCAGTCGTCGAGATAGTTGAGAACGCGAATGCTCACCTCCCTTAATGGGGCAAGGGCAGCCTCTGCAATCTTCGTAAAGATGCGAGGAGACAGGGACAGGCCGAAAGGGAGGACTTGTACCGATACGCCTGACCCTCGAACGCGAACCGCAGGAAGGGTCTGTGTCGAGGAAGGATCGAGGCGTGAAAGAACGCATCCTTCGGGTCTACCGCCGCGAACCAATCTTGATGCCAGACGCTCGCTAGAATGCGTCTTTGCGTCAGCATCTTGAACGGGAGTCTGTGTAATGCCCGGTTCAGTACTCGCAGGTCCAAGATTGGCCGCAACCCACCGCCTTTTTTCGGTACAATGAAGTAGGGGCTGTAAAACCCCTTCTTCATCTCGGCTGGAGGGACAGGTTCTATCGCATCCTTCCGTAGGAGGGTAGCGATCTCCGCGCAAGGTAGCAGCGTTTCCGTCTTTCACCAAGGTGAAGTGGACACCGCTGGACCTGGGCGGATGTCCAGCGAAGTGAATCGTGCAGCCGAGTCGGACGGTCCGGACCAGCCCTCGTGACGGACTGGAAAGCGCAAGCCATGCGTCCGAGTTCCGCGCAAGGGGGACCAAAGGGACAACGTCATCGGATGTACCGGCGGGTGGGGCCTCGCGGCGGGACGGAGCTTGAGGTGCCACGCCACATTGTGGCCATGCTGAGTCCGAGGACATCGAAGCACTTACCTGGCTCCTTGTGACCACCCCCGGAACAGCCTGGGACGGGGGAGGAAGAGGCCTGTCCTCATGACCCGTGGAGACTGTCACATCGGGGGCGGATTTGTGCCACAGCTGGGCGCTCAGGGCGGGAGACCGCCGCTGGAGCGCCAACCTGCCAAATGGAGTGGTGGACGGTGGTCATGATGCCAGCCGTACACACCGAATATGTGACCCAGGGAACAAGGAAACCACTCTTGCTGAGCTCTTGAGTACTGCAGCCACTTGGGCATGCAGCGCAATTAAATGCAAAAGGTAACAAAAAGAAGATCTGCTTACCAGCTCCAGAGCAGCGGGTTTCGTTGTCCCTGGGTCGCCCGTCTCAGGGGCGCTTCGAAGACCTCCGTGTGTTCTTCGGTGCCGGCTATGAGACGGGTGGCGTCGGCTTCCTGCGGTGGGCTCCACGCTGGGGCCGGGCCGGAGGGGCGGGCTGCGGCGGAGCCGGTGCAGTCACCGCAGGGGGACGCCTTCGGCGATGAGTAGATGGGGTGCGGGATCTTGAGCCACGCCGGGGCAGGACAAGCCGGCTAGCATCCATCTACTGCTCTACCATCGAGAACTGCTGGGCAAAGTCCTCGACGGTGTCGCCGAATAGGCCCGCCTGGGAAATGGGGGCAGCAAGGAATCGTGTCCTGTCGGCCTCACCCATCTCGACCAGGTTGAGCCAAAGGTGGCGCTCCTGGACCACTAGTGTGGCCATCGTCCGCCCGAGAGACCGCGCCGTGAACTCCGTCGCTCGGAGAGCGAGGTCGGTCGCCGAGCGCAGTTCCTGCATCAATCCTGGGGCGGAACTACACTCGTGCAGTTCCTTTAGCACCTTGGCGGACTTGCAGGAGAGCCATGGCGTGCAGGGCGGAGGCGGCTTGTCCAGCAGCGCCGTAGGCTTTGACCGTCAGAGACGACGTAAACCTACAGGCCTTGGATGGGGGCTTTGGGCACCCGCGCCAGGTGGCGGCGCTCTGCGGGCATAGGTGCACCGCGAGCGCCTTTATCCACCGGGGGATTGCCGAATAACCCTTGGCCGCACCACCATCGAGGGTAGTGAGAGCAGGGAAGCTGAAAAGATCGGGACCGGGCAGTAAAAGGTGCCTCCCGCGACCTTGTCAGCTCTTCATGCACTTCCGGGAAGAAAGGAACGGGGCGGGGCGTGGCTTTGAGCAGCGCCACGAGCCCAGGAACCAATCACAGAGCCGCGAGGGTTCAGGGAAGAGTGGTGAAATCCACTCTAACCGACGCTCGCGGCTGTCCGGGAAAGCATGTCGTCATCTCCGCGTCAGCCTGTGACTGGGCGATCGACCCCGAAGGGAGGAGCCCAGCTGAGGCTTCCGACTGGACGAGCCCGCTCTCCGATGCTGCGCTCGAGAGCTCATTACTTTCGCGGGCTCCGAATAAGAGGTCGAACTCGCCGTGAGACGAGCCGGCGGACTCACCCGGAAGCCCGATCGGGGCAGACGAGCGTGCTGGGGAATGGGAGGTCCGCGGGGGGATACCCGGCGGAGGCGGTCCCATTGGGGTCCCCAAATCGCCCCCAGTGCTAGCCGCGCTGGCCTCAAACCCGTGGGTAAAAGGACCGAGGCGGGAGCCTCTGGGGTGGCTCGCTTCCTTACGAAGGCGAGCCGCGACCGCAACGTTGCCATGGACACATTCTCGCAATGAGAATGTGACCATCCACGAACGCTGTCTCCAGACACGAAAGACAGTGATCGTGACCGTTAGAAGGCGAGAGATAACGAGCACAACCAGGAATAACACACAATCGGAAAAGCATCTTTAAAAAGACGCGTCTTTAAAAAGACGTTCCATGTGTGCGCTCTTTTAGAGAAATATATACTCTTTTAGAGGGGAAAAATGCTCTTTCAGAAAATATACTCTCTAGTTTTTCTGCCGAAGCGCCCAGGGGCATTCTCTGCAGTGCACCAGTGCAGAGGAGGGAGAAGCCGCTGAAATGCACCGTCAGATCCAGCAGGTGAATGAACAGTAGTATTCAGCTCAATGAGCATGACCGTTCGGCTCCGAAGAGAAAATCTGAATGAGTGGTTGCATACCAGCTCCTTTTATACCCGTATGTTCGGGGGAGTGGCATGCAAATACCACTCGCCAATTTTCATTGGCCTTTTATCAAAGACCAGAGGTGTCTCGGGCTCCCAAGAGTGACCCCTAGTGTCACTACATCGACACCAACGTCGAGTGAGTGACAGATAGGGAACTTCCAGTCCCTTTTGTTGTTGACGTCAACAACAAACATAATGCCACTTGATACATGTCCTTGTACTTGAAAACCATGAACAAAACGTTGCAACATAAAAGGAAATGCGACCCAGGATACATTAAATACAGGTTACGTTTTTACTATGGTGGGTCGCCACTTGATTTCCAATGTAAAATCTGGGTCCTGAAGCAAAACCAGTTGAGAACCACTGAGTTAAAGGTACAGACAGGAGCAGTCTGGCTGCGCTGTCGCGCACCTACAGAATATGTTAATTGTTAATAATCATAGGATATTACTTGAAAAGCTCACACAGCTGACGTTATTTTTCATTTAGTAGTTAATTTAACATGCTATGCTAACATGTAAACTAACATGCTTTAGTTATATAACATGTTATAGTTACATGCTATTTTTTTATCATGTTTATAATTGGTTTATTATTATAATTCTGTGAGCTTTCTTATTTATTCTATTTCTTTTCAAAAGGGAGACTTTTTTTTACATATACTTCAATTTAAAAAGATGGTTTCAAGTTTTAATTATAATAAAGCATTTGTTCAACCAAAAAAACCCATCTGTTTTCACTCCTTTAAGGGTCATTGTAACTGATAATAATAATTGTGTAATACCGTATACCATAATACCGTGAAACCGTGATATTTTCTGAGACAGTTATCGTACCGTGAAAATCCCATACCATTGCAACCCTACTAGGTAACAATGTAGCGTGAAATCAACACTCAACAGACACAATCCACCACTGCACTGTTGTCTGCTGAGCTGCAAAAAGATGCTCTGATGCTTACCTTTCAATCTGCTACATTACTGACTGCACTGACAAACTACAGCTGGCTACCACAGCAAACAGATGTGATAAACAAGAGTGACATGGTTGTCAGGGATAGGGTTAACGTTATATTATTTATATTGAAAAGGGAAAATGATGGGGTCATTGTTTATTAACTTTCCAGTATGTATTTCACAAACTAGTTAGCAACTTACCGAGAAGACACTGCTTAACTCCGCACCGCTTAACTCCGCCCTGTCTGCATAGCCACCATCTGCTCAGCTCTGTAAACAGTGGAGTCGGAGAACGCTCTGCTGGACAAACTACTTATTACACCAATTCTAAAGCATTGTTTTCTGGATTATATGTTCTGAAAAAAGTTTTCATATATGCGCATATCGGTAAACATATACGCAAATACCGATATATCAGTGAAAGGCTAATATCGGCCAACTGATATATCGGTCGGGCACTAATAGATACATGTCATACATTCTGTGTGTTTGTCACTTAAAAACTATTTATACCTAGCGCATCAGTTTAATGCAATGATGTAACTACATACATACTGTACATGTTGAAATGTTGTTTATTGTTACATTCTAATAGTTAAGAATTGTTGTGTTATGCATTTGATTGGGTTGTAATATCTTGCATTGACAGCTGTTCCTGAATGTTTCATGTACAATATGTGTGTGTGTGTGGGGACACCCTGCTCAGGGTGTGCAAGGGGTAGATTGTGGGCAGAAGGGTTCATAGCTGTTTCAAGTGTGGTTCTCCAAACAGTTACAGAGTGTACAATGTGGCTGTGGCCGACAACAGCCTTAAATAAACACAATGTTTATGAGATCGGCCTCATGTGTCTTCATTGTGATGGTACATTACATTTTAAATCCCTTTTCTATAAACACCTCTTATAAAATGCCATTTTCAATGGTCTCTGGAGCAGCACCTGGCGAAACTGGAAGTGGCTATGACCACACTCACTAAACCAGATATCAGACATGGCCATCATATGCAACTAGCCAATTACTAGAAGTTCATCCACCTAGAACAGTAGTCCCACTGAAAAAAATGCCAATTTAGACAACTTAAAAGGTAAAATAATACACGTTTTACTGAGTAATTTAGTTCTTTAACAAAAATATCAGCAAAAGTATATCAGTCTTTAAACCATCCGAATGCTGGCACCATTTACATTTATTCATTTAGCAGATCCTTCTATACAAAGAGGCTTACAAAATGAGGAAGGATACAACATAAGCGATCCATCTTAAGGATGCAGTAATACAAAAAGACGAGCTGTGCTGCTGCACACTGAATCATTTGCAATTCTGGAAGGAGCATTACAGTAGTCCAGTCTAGATATGACAAGAGACTGTGCAAGGAGTTGTGTGGCATGATCCGAGAGGAAGGATCTTTACTTCCAATGCATTACTCTAACCCTGATTTTTAAAAATGTTTATTATTCATTTTTATTTTTAAGAAAATGAGGAGCGAGTCAGAATTATATCTATGATGCTGTCGATTTAGCTTAACTTGTATTGAACCGTGAACATTCCTTTAGAGAATGTACTAGTTGCTCATTTTCATTAAATTAAAATGAATGGGGACTGGAAATTTTAATCTTCAAAAAGAACATGAAAGCACCATAATAGTGTCATACATTTTTCCATACAGCATGTTTTCCATACAGCATGTGCACTATAAGTGTTCTGAAACCATGTGATAACTTTGTGTGAGGATCAGACCAAACTTTAAGTCAATTTTATGACCGAATTTTCATTTTTGGGTTAATTAAGCCATCAAGATGGTGCTGACCCTTTTTGTTATGAGATGGATATTGAACTGCTTCTGAAATTAGCTATTTTATCTATATGTCAAAAGAAAAATAAAGCTTTGTTCTTTTTCCTAACAGTAACATAATTAATACAAAAAATAAAAATGTTAATTAGACATCCACAAAAGGAAATGCTTTACATTTGTGTATTTAATAAGTATTCCTAAAGCATGCCAGCTTTCTGCTGGAACCCAACATTCTCTAAGAAATGGTGGCAGAACTCCAAGACAGCATTCCAAAAATATCAAAGTTATGAACAGAATATGTGATAGATACAACTCAGCTAAAGCAAACTCTGCTCTACATCAGTCAGGATAAGCATATGCTGATCATCATATGCAGCCAGTGGTGTCTGTCAATCATTTTCCATTCACAGAGCTCAAACACCCTTCAGATGTCATAGGCTGAGATTTTAGGACAGAACCATGCAAAAGAAATAATTTAATGGAAGAGACTTATATCATAATAAACAGGCTTCTATTGATGTTTGGACCGGGTCAAATAATTTCTCTGCTCCCAGTCAACCATTAATGGTGTTCAAGAGGGACACCAAAGGTATTTGATCTTATATTTTTGAACACACTTTTGTGTGTTCATGTTTGTGTGTATAAACAACACTATGGGCTCTGATTTCACCTCGAAGATGGTGTAAACACACACTCCTTTTACCCACACAAATAGACCAAGACCATAATGTTTCTCCTCCTCAGCTCCCATGATGCCTCTGGGTGGCATATTGACATTTCAATTTGATGCCTCTCTGCTATAGTTATTGCTGACACTCCCCTCACCCCTTGGCTGTCCTAAAACTGATGATAAAACACCTTTGCATGCTGTTTGGCTTCCATACACTGCCTTAAATAGAAACACCACTTCAGTAAACACTTGATCGGATATATACTGCTTTCTTATTTTCCTTGCATCTGTCGTACATGGCTATGCTTCCACAATAGGCAAATAGGTTGTCAGACCTGTTTTAGAGTGTTAGTTCTGTTCATTCATAGTTCGGTTATTAACGACAGTGACAAATGCATTCTAGGGATGTCAAAAGTACAGGCACCAAGTCGAACTAAAATTAAAATGTTGTGATAAGCAGTCTATCTGCAGTAGACCTAACCCTAGTATAAAAAGTAGTTCATATTATAGTTTTGCTGTGGTATTGAAATTAGTACAGAAAATTGTAAAATTTAACTGGTATTGGTATCAACCGCTGAAATTTTGTTATCGTAACAACCGCATTGACTAAGTTTACATGGACACCAGAAAGCGTCTTTGTGGCAGCGAGGGCGTGGTCAAGCATCTCTCTGGAGAGAGAGAAAGCAGTAAGGGCGCTTACACCTGAGCTAAATTATATCTAACACCTGTCTCTAATTTCAGTGAGCACGGGGAGAGTGGCATAAATAGAGCCATACAGCACTTAGTCGGGGAGAGAAAGACTGGACACGACAGAGCCGAGCCAGAGTAAAGATTTTTAGTAATGAAAGTTTAATTGTGAAGCAGTGTGTGATAGTTGTTTAACTTAGTGCTTAAAGGAAAACTGTAAATTTGTGTTACAAAGAGGGAAAAATAAATCCTCACCTTAACAAGGAAAGCTGCTTCTCGCCTCCTCTTTTACACTGGTGCCGAAACCCAGGATTGAAGTTTGGGACAAAGATGGATGGAGGTCGTCCCGTAGAGTCCTCCCAGTTGGCGGAGATCCTCCAAGCCCTCGCCAGCCTACATCAGAGCCACCAACAAACGCTGCTTGAGCTCCGACAAGATCAAGACCGCCGGTTTGTCGAGCTCCTGCATGCTCAAGCCGAGGACTGGCAGGCGATCCGGAGCCTCCTCACCCAGGAGGCGTCCTCAGCCGTGACCCCGGACACTCCCACGCCATTACCCCCACCAGCATTACAGAAAATGGGGGCGGCGGACGACCCTGAGGCCTTCTTGGATTTGTTTGAGTGGACCGCCGAGATCTGGGGCTGGCCGCTCAGCCAATGGGCAGCCCGACTGATCCCATTATTGTCCGGGGAAGCCCAGCTCGTGGCTCAACAACTGCCAGAGTCGAGCCTCCTGGCCTACGGAGATTTAAAAAGAGCCATCTTGCAACGGGTTGGTCGCACTCCGGAGGAAAGTCGTCAACTCTTCCGGAGCTTGAAGTTGGAGAGCTCCAACCGCCCGTTTGCCTTTGCTCAGTGGCTCCGTGATGCCTGCCGAAGATGGCTGCTAGCGGGGGATCGTGAGGTCCAGGGAATTATCGACCAGGTGGTACTGGAACAGCTCACAGATCGACTGCCAAAAGGGATGGCGGAGTGGGTCCAGTGCCACCGCCCGGCATCGTTGGAGGAAGCTAATCGACTTGCGGAGGACCACATGGCAGCGATCCCGAGGGCGGAAGAGCCCTCCTACATTTTCTCTCCTCCCTCTGTTTCTTCCCCCTCCCCTCTCTCCTCTTGTTCTGCTCTCTCTCCAGGTCCCGTTCCTGCCCCACGCAGACGAGGAGGACCTCAGCCCCTGAGACCAGTTCCCCGGGTGTGGGAGGCGACACCTTCCCCTACTCCAATGCCCCGCCGCTCTCCCCCTCGGAGGGGGGTGGCGCCCACCGACGCAAGTGCAGGCGTAGCACCTGGGCTGGCCTGCTGGAGGTGCAGAGACCCGAGCCACTTCCGAGATCAGTGCCCTCTGATGGAGCTGGGGACGGTGGTGCAGGTCTCTGACCTCCCACAGGCTGCCCCCGACCGGGCCGGAGCGTACCGGATACCGGTAAGTGTCAAGGGAGGTACTCACCAAGCGTTGGTGGACACCGGTTGTAATCAAACCACTATCCACCAATGCCTGGTTCAACCCGAGGCATTGGTCACAACTAAAACGGTGAAGGTGAAATGTGTACACGGGGATATTAACAAGTATCCGGTGGTGACCCTGACAATTAAATTTCAGGGGAAAAAGCATAGAGTGGAGGCCGCGGTTAGTTCCCGCCTCACCCATCCGCTGATTTTGGGGACTGATTGGCCTGATTTTAGAGTTTTATTAAAGGGAATTTGCGCAGATGGGTCCTGTACGAAAATAGGGAGATGTGTGATGTGTGATGCTCTGGCAGGGGAGGCGGAGCTGGGGCCGTCCTCGACAGCTCCACGTCATGATGACAAGAGAGGGGGAGAGGCTGCAGCCCCTCCCCTTTTCAGGGAATTCCCTGACGGGGATTTCCCTTTAGAGCAGTCGTGAGACGAAACCCTCAAACACGCCTTTGACCAAGTGAGAGTCATTGATGGTCAATGACTCCAGCCTGACATCGCCCTTTCATACCCCTATTTTGCAATTATAAATGAGCGGTTGTATCGAATGACACAGGACACTCAGACCAAAGAGGATACAACCCAACTTTTGATTCCAAGGAGCCGTCGGGAAATGGTATTCCAGGTGGCTCATTATAATCCCATGGCGGGTCACCTAGGAGAAAGGAAAACACTGAACCGTCTAATAGCCCGTTTCTATTGGCCGGGCATTGGCGGCGATGTCCGCAGGTGGTGTGCAGTATGCCACGAATGCCAGCTGGTTAACCCATTAGCCACCCCAAAAGCGCCATTGCGCCCTCTCCCTCTGATCGAGGTTCCCTTTGAGAGAATTGGAATGGACCTCGTTGGGCCATTAGAACGGTCAGCACGCGGACATCGCTTTGTATTGGTCCTAGTGGACTATGCAACGCGATATCCGGAAGCAGTGCCTCTTCGCAACATCTCAGCACGCAGTGTTGCGGAGGCACTCTTCAAAATAATCTCCCGGGTGGGGATTCCGAAAGAAATCCTCACCGATCAGGGCACAACATTTATGTCACGGACACTACGCGAGCTGTACGAGTTGTTAAATATTAAATCGATTCGCACCAGTGTATACCATCCTCAAATGGATGGCCTGGTGGAACGATTTAATAAAACCCTCAAAAACATGATTCGTAAGTTCGTGCACGATGATTCTAGAAATTGGGATAAATGGCTCAATAAATTGTGGAGGGAGGCGGTTCCCGTGACGTTGGCTACGGTAGTTCCTGAGAAGGCGGAGCTCGGACCTGAGGTGAGTTCAAAACATAAACAGTTCACCCCAGTCGTTTGCGGAGACCACCTCTCACCGAGCCAACTCGCGGAGGTTGCTAGGTTGCAACAGGAGTTTGCAGATGTGTTCTCCCCTCTACCGGGACATACAAACCTCATCCATCACCACATCAAGACCGAGCCGGGGGTGGTGGTACGTAGCTGCCCCTATCGACTACCCGAACACAAAAAGAAAATTGTTCGGGAAGAATTGGATGCGATGTTTGATATGGGGGTAATAGAAGAATCCCACAGCGATTGGTCCAGCCCAGTTGTTCTAGTGCCTAAGAGCGACGAGTCTGTGCGATTCTGTGTGGATTAAAGGAAAGTCAACGCGGTGTCTAAATTTGATGCATATCCAATGCCTCGTGTTGATGAGTTGCTCGATCGGTTGGGCACTGCTCATTTTTATTTGACATTGGATTTGACGAAGGGTTATTGGCAGATCCCCTTGACACTAATTTCCCGTGAGAAAACCGCCTTCTCCACACCGTTTGGATTACACCAATTTGTGACACTTCCGTTCGGTTTGTTTGGGGCCCCGGCTACGTTTCAGCGCCTCATGGACCGAATCCTCAGACCGCATTCAGCTTACGCCGCTGCCTATTTAGATGACATCATCATTTATAGCAATGATTGGCAGCGGCATATGCAACATCTGAGGGCGGTTCTGAGATCGCTGCGCCGAGCGGGACTCACAGCGAATCCGAAGAAGTGCGCGATTGGACGGGTGGAGGTACGGTATCTGGGGTTCCACTTGGGCCACGGGCAGGTGCGTCCCCAAATTGACAAGACAGCGGTGATTGTGACCTGCCCGAGACCCAAGACCAAAAAGGGGGTGAGACAGTTCCTGGGGCTGGCTGGCTATTATAGAAGGTTTGTACCTAATTATTCGGATGTCACCAGCCCGCTGACTGATCTCACTAAAAAGGGAGCTCCAGACCCGGTCCAGTGGACGGAGCAGAGTTAAAGCTGCACTTTGCGGGGGGCCGCTTTTACATTCACCTGACTTCTCTCTCCCTTTTATTTTACAGACAGATGCTTCAGACAGGGGGCTGGGGGCCGTACTCTCGCAGGTGGTGGAGGGGGAGGAGCGCCCGGTGCTGTACATTAGCCGTAAGCTCTCGTTAAGGGAAACTAAGTACAGCACCGTGAAAAAGGAGTGTCTCGCCATCAAGTGGGCGGTCCTCACTCTCTGATACTACCTGCTGGGGCGGGCCTTCACCCTCTGCTCGGATCACGCCCCACTCCAGTGGCTCCACCGCATGAAAGATACTAACGCCCGGATCACCCGTTGGTATCTGGCTCTTCAGCCATTTAAGTTCAAGGTGGTCCACAGACCGGGGGCACAGATGGCTGTCGCCGACTTCCTTTCCAGGAATGGGGGGGAGTGGTAGGCAGGCCGGATGCCGCCCCGGCCTGAGTTGGGCGGTGGGGATATGTGGCAGCGGGGGCGTGGTCAAGCATCTCTCCGGAGAGAGAGAAAGCGGTAAAGGCGCTTACACCTGAGCTAAATTATGTCTAACACCTGTCTCTAATTTCAGTGAGCACGAGGAGAGCGGCATAAATAGAGCCATACAGCACTTAGTCGGGGAGAGAGAGACTGGACACGACAGAGCCGAGCCAGAGCAAAGATTTTTAGTAATGAAAGTTTAATTGTGAAGCAGTGTGTGATAGCTGTTTAACTTAGTGCTTAAAGGAAAACTGTAGTGAGAAAAAAATTTGTGTTATGAAGAGGGAAAAATAAATCCTCACCTTAACAAGGAAAGCTGCTTCTCGCCTCCTCTTTTACAGTCTTATTGCGAGAAAGCGGGTTGTTTTGAGAAAGCATGCGTTCCCGTTTACATGCACTGTATAAGCAGCATACTCTTTACTCCAGTATACAGGTATACATGCTCTGTCAGTAAGCAGCTTTCTCCACAGCAACGTAATTTACCTGCGAAGCTTGTGTTAATAACAAATATGGCATCCGAGGGAGACTTTGTTATTTTATACTCTGTTGCTTTACTTTATTGCCAGATATTCCAGAGTTGTTGTTGTTTTTGTTTATTTAACTTTGCATCGTGACCTACAGAAAAAATGCACTGCAATAGTAGGGTTTCCCCTCTTATTTAAAACTCTAGGATTCCTCCAATGTAGGAGCACATATATGCAAATATGAGGGAAAGTTTTTTCTCCCCAATGTAGAATGGCCAATTCCCAATGCACTCTAAATCCTTATGGTGGTATAGTGACTCGCTTCAATCCGGGTGGCGGAGGATGAATCTTAGTTGCCTCTGTCTGAGACTGTCAACCCGTGCATCTAATCACGTGGCTTGTTGAGTATGTTACCACTGGGATATAGCGTGTGTGGAGGCTTCACGCCATCCACCACGGCATCCACGCACAACTCACCACGCGCCCCACCAAGAGCGAACCACATTATAGCGACCACGAAGAGGTTATCCCATGTGACTCTACCCTCCCTAGCAACCAGGCCAATTTGGTTGCTTAGGAGACCTGGCTGGAGTCACTCAGCACGCCCTGGGATTCGAACTCCAGGGTTGGTAGTCAGCGTCTTCACTCGCTGAGCTATCCAGGCCCCCAATATGTGGGATAGTTGATATTTTACAATGGTATGTATAAATGGGTATAGTTTATAGTGTATGTGCTTATTTCACTGTACTCCAATTTTTTTTTAATTCTTTCCGCTGTTGACTTGTTATTGGGCTCCATACTATGACGTTTGTTATCCGGTCTGTTCACGCACATGCACACCATTTAAATACCCATCAGAACAGCGCTTAAGTGTTTACATGACCACATAAGCTCAAGAAATCCAGGTGTGTTAAACTGCTTTCTCTTAATTCCTTAAGCGGTGTAAAACAAAATCGGAGTTCTCGTTTTACATGATGTTTCAGAACGCTGCTTTCTGCAAAAACCCTGGAATAAATTTTAAATAAACTTTTCTTAAGTGTATGTAAACGTGGTCATTGATTGGACTTTATAAAATAAAATTGTGTCCATTGTAAAGAGGCTTTCTGGTGTCATGGAAATAACCTTTGATATTTTTAATATTTATTTTTAATTAGATTAGTCACTGTCTCTATGATTACCGGCATTATTCACAATTATTGAAGGAATAGACAAGAAGATTGACTTTGGTTACTTGTACATATAAACAATATTCAATCTGCTCCTGTAAACAGTTGTATGAACAGGACAATTCAGGAGTCACACCAGTTATGTGAATGTCAGTCCGAAGCACTGACTTTATAAACGTAGTCCATTAGTCAGCTGATGACTAGAGATGGAATTCTTTAAGAATTCTGTGATTCTGATTCCAATTCCAATTTCCATTTAAAAATTCTGCTCCTTCATGGTTCTGTTGACAATTATTTTAAGTAACTTTGAGAAAGCAAGAATGGACATTGATTGGAAAACAAAACTTACTGAATTCACTTAAGAACAAATAAATATACAAATAAAATAAACAAATCAGAAGAAAATTGTTTAAAATCCTTGACAAAGAAAAAGTTAAAATTCATTATATCTAGCAACTTTGCTGTATTTTTTTTATTTTTATCTATGTTGAACTCATACTTTAATTTTTCATGATTTTTTAATTTATTTTATTTTTTAATGGAACTGGTTCTGAATAAGAACTGGTTCTTAATTCCTAACTCTAAAGATGACAGCAAATTTAGTCAGAATTTTAATAATGTAACAATATCAAGACCACTTATTGAGCAGTCTTCTATCTACTGTATCAGCAAAACTAACCTCTTCCTTGCCCCATCTTTTTACTGTTTCACCCAGGGAACTGTGTGGTCTTCCCCCACGATCCAGAGATTCAGCCCTAGGCACCCCATCCCCCTGCCCTGGGCTTGACATACTTGCATGAATGCTTCCCAAAGAAGAGTGGCTGACATGGTCCAATGCAGCCCCAGCCTGTCAATCTCAATTGGGACAGGATACTCTGCGCAGATCATCTGCATGTTTGCAGGCTTCCAAAAGCAAGCCTGGAACACCACAGGATGTGATTCAACTGCCAGGAGGCGGAGAGGAGTAGGTAAACAAGTCAGACACAGACAGAAGCAGCTAATGAGAGGTGATGCTGTATGCACTTGCACTGTTGCTGCTATACATGTGACAGAGAGATTGCACTGAATAATGTGAGGCTTTGGAGTTTGACAAACTGTTAAGAGCTGCTTTGAAAAAAAAAAAAAAAAAAGGTGTCAAATCTTTACAATGGTGGGGGAAAGCTTGCTACTGTTGTTAAAATATTAAAGACAACAAAAATAAGAGTGACTATTTGCATCTGCCATAAGTATATTGTTTATTTTTTTATTAGCTAGTTTCAGAATGTTTAACAAGGAATACCCTTAAAAAGTATTCTGACAAGGCTTTAGTTTTAATAGCTCAGGTACAGCAAGGTTTTTCTAGTGAGGGCAACATAATTTAAAGGAATAGTTCACCAAAAAAATGAAAATTCTATCATAATTCACTCACCCACATGATGTTCTGACTTCCTTTCTTATGAAGAAAACAAAGAGATGTTTCAGTTAATATTGTGGTCTGTCTTTTCATTAAAATTGCAGTGGATTAATAAACAAGGAACCAAAAGGATCATAAAAGTAGCCCATACAACTAGTAAGAGAACCTAATTCACAGTGGTTCACGTGTTCATGCAAACTTCTCTCATTCATTCATGAACATGCAACAGACGTCAAAGTTTTCCCTGAAAAATGACTTACATTTCGGGTTTATTTCTCACCACAACCTATCATATGCCTTCAGAAGCTGATAGCTGATGCCAGCTTTTATGACGTGTCATTATAGGCAATTTTCATCAGCAAAATTACAGTAAATTTTTATTATTTTTAAGTGGGTTTTTTTTTTTTTTTTTTTTTCTTCATGAGGATGCCTTATGGCCTGGCTGGCAGTGTGTTTCCAACTTCTCCTTGCGTATTAACAAATATGCAAATTTTGATAAAAAAAAAAAAACTTTAAAAACATGTAAAAAGGCAAGTATTTAGTACTTATTCTCTCTCTCTATTTTGTTATGCTTTAGTGGATATACAATATATTTGTTTATAAAGGGATAGTTCACCAAATATGAATATTTTTTCATCATTTACTCACACTCATGCCATCCCAGATGTGTATGACCTTCTTTCTTCTGCTGAACACAAACAGAGATTTTAGAAGAAATCTCAGCTCTGTAGATCCATACAATGCAAGTGAATGGTGATCAGGTCTTTGAAGCTCTGAAAAGGAGATAAAGTCAGCATAAAAGTAATCCATAAGACTCCAGTGGTTTAATCAATGTCTTCTAAAGCGATCCAGTTGGTTTTGGGTGAAAACAGACCAAAATATTACTCCTTTTCACTGTACATCTTGCTATTGCAGTCTCTAGGCACGGTCATGATTTCAAGCTCGATTACACTTCCTAGTGCATGACGCATGCGCAGAGTGCTAGATGGCGCTATAGGAAGTGTAATCGAGCTTGAAATCATGATCGCCAAAGAGACTGCTGTCAAGATGAACAGTGAAAAAGGAGTTGTATATTTTGGTCTGTTCTCACTCAAAACCAACTGAAGACATTGACTAAACCACTGGAGTCTGATGGATTATGTTTATGCTGACGTTATCTGATTTTTTGAGCTTCAAAGGCCTGGTTACCATTCACTTGCATTGTGAGGACATACAGAGCTGAGATATTCTTCTAAAAATCTTTGTTTCTGTTCTGCTGAAAACAGAAAGTTATACACATCTTAGATGGCATGGGGGTGAGTAAACAATAAGATCATATTTATTTTTTTAGATGAACTAACCCTTTAAGTTATGTGTGGTTGCTACCATCATAACTCCTCCATATTAAAATAATGTACAATTCCATAAATAAATAAAAAATTAAATAATCTGTCATAATGACATCATCTTCCTCGCAGGATGTGGATTCTACAAGTACAAGTGTCACCTCTTTCTATCACATAATCTTATTTATTTATTATGTTTTTCAGTAGAGTACAATCTTAAATGACCATGTTACCATGAGTTATACAGAAAACCACTGATAATTAAAAACTGGATATTTGTAGAAATATCAGCCATAAATTATCTTATAAACACATAGTTTCATGACCTTGAGCATAAATCTAGTATGGGCTATTGAACTGTAAAACTGTCAGTCCTGTACTGTTAACCCTATTACTTTTTAAAGGCATAGTTACAACTTAACATATTTTAAAATTTTAGAATTTTTCATAAGGATGACACAATATCTAATAACACTTACTGTTAATGCATTCTTTGTCTGAATGTTTTAAAATCACCTTTTTTTAAAATGGAAAAGGCAGTGATTTCACAGAATGACCACAATGTATTGAAAACACGGATCAATATTTCAATTAAAACGTCTCCTTTTCTGCTCCAAATTAGAAAAGAAGTCATACGGGTTTAGAATGACATGAGGGTGAGTAAATTATGACATCATTTTTTTGGTTAAACTTTCTGTCTAGGTCATATATTTGAACTGGTTTAAATGAGACACGAATATGCAGCAAATCCATATATGAGTGTCAAATGTGAATAAGAATGGCTGATAACGTTCCACTCTGAGACATACCTGGCACAATTTAAATGACATCTGACTGTTGAAAATAACATCAAGCTTTGAGTCACATTCCTTCAGCCATGTGAAATTCTGGCATGGCTCTATGACACAAGGGGATTGCAAAAGAGATACAGTATCACACCATAGAGTGACTGCCCACTATACACATATTAATCCAACTGTTTTTCCCAAGTCCAGCAGGGCTTGGACAGAATCTGAATGGTTCCATTCACACTTGCACAAGGTGAGGGTTATGGGATCCGCTTGTGTGAGATGTGTGTAGCCACAGGCACAGAAGAGGATGGCTGGAATTGCTGTAGACTTTTAACCAGAGAGCTTTGGGGCTGTGCATCAGTCAGCATAGGTTGGTCATTAAAGAGATTACAATGCCAAGAGTGGTGTGTTGTGATGATTAGAGCCACTACTGTGTATTTACTGAAGTACAAAATAACCAATAACATGACTCAACTCAACTGTGTCAGCTGTGACTACACTGGGTAAAAAATTCCCTGTCCACACCCATAAAGCAGATTTATTTCGGATCACTGGTTTAAGCTACTTGGCCTGCCTCTAAAATTCCTTCTGTCTTTCTTTGGATCCATGTGATGAGAGGAAGAAAACTACCTAACTCAGTGTGCTTTTGGACTCTGCCTAACATAACATCCACAGAGGATGGTGGAATGGGGTTAATTTCTTTGAATACTCTCTTTTTTATTTTTAGGTGCTCAGCCTTTTCAGCTGAAGTTCTCCTCTTACAAGCCCATGAAGGATACATTGAAGTTTATTATGTAACAGCTCTGTATTGTCAGAGGGCTTTTAGCAGTAACTGTAAGCTGGCCCAGCTCAATCCCTGCTCAACCATATGAGCAATTTATGTATTGATCTCATCGTCTTACCATGTGTTATCCTTTCATCTCTCAGACTGGTGTGTGTAGTCATACACACATACACAGTGCAGTGCTGGGGAAAAGATCTACAATGCATACAAGAAGTACATGCGCAGTCTCATAACAGCCTTCACTGTCTTTACACCTTCAGAAACTGATGTTGGTATGGGTTTGATTTTGAAGTATGGACCAGTGTCACGGATCTTTCTGACCCACCTACCAATTACACTCAACCCTCTCACGCTCCTGAGTACTGATCACCCACACCTGCCTCCAATCATTGCATTAATCAACCCCTCTATATAAACCTCACTCCCCTTCCATTCTGTGTCTGGTCTCAACTTCGTGTACAGACTCACTTACCTGTATCTCCAGCATTAAACATCTTCACGATTCCTCTCCTCTCCAGCAACTCTTCTACTCCAAACGTTTCCTCTCCAGCGACTCCAGTGTCCATCTCCTCAACGCAAGCTTTGTTGTTGCACACCTTCCACCTCAAGGAAAGTCACCATCTCTATTAGCATTAGTCTTCATCATGTAAATTATCCTCACTGCAACCCAGTACTGTCACGTCATCACTTACCTGCTGTCTTGTTTGTGTGTCAATAAAGACTTGCTTGGGTTCAAACATCATCCTCGAGTCTGAGTATACGTTACAGAAGACCAGACCGACAAGACTCATGAACCCAGCAGGTTCGGATCACATCCAGGAGCTGGTTGACACACTACGGCGTGCACTCACTCAACCCGCTAATCCCTCTGCTTCACCCGCTCCCAGCACTTCTGCAATTTCTTCACCGGTCTACTCCGCCAGTCCCGTGGTCAATCCAGCGCCCTTCTCAGGATTGAAGGGGGACTGTGGTGGTTTCCTACTCTGATGTTCGCTCGCTCTTGAGATGCAGCTGCATCGATTCCCCACTGAGCGGTCGAAGGTGGCCTACATCACCTCCTTGCTGTCTGGAAGAGCACTTCAATGGGCCAATTCACTCTGGGAACAGAAAAGTCCAGTAATACAGTCTCTTGATAGCTTCGTTCAGCACTTTAAGGAGGTGTTTGGAAGTTCTGAGGGTGAAACATCTGCTGCTGAACAGCTTCTCAAACTTCGTCAAGGTCAGTCCTCTATTAATGACTATGCTCTAAAGTTCCGTACTCTGGCAGCATCTAGTGGCTGAAATGAGTCTGCTCTACTGACCACTTATTGCCATGGACTCGATTCCAAGCTGCAGCTGCATCTCTCATCATACGACAACACCATGGGGCTGGAGCGCTTCATTCAATTCTCCATCAGAGTAGCCAACCGGATGAAGAGCTGCCTCAATGAATTACCCACCTTGCAGTCCCCACCTCTCCCTTCACTGAGGTCCACTCTCCAGAACCTAGCAGCGAGCCAATGCAGATGGATGCTTTTCATCTTTGCACTGTAGAGTGTCAACACTGGCTGAGCCAGGGTCTGTGCCTGTACTGTGGTGGTAAGGGAGACGTAATCTCTGCGTGTCCCACTCGACCTCACCATACTCAGGTGAGCCACCTGACCACAACTATGGTCAGTACTTCTCCTTTAGTAACCTGTGTAACGCTTACAACTCCTGATATCTCTCTTTCAGTATTAGCACTACTCGACTCAGGCTCAGCCGGTAATTTCATCTCAGATGCACCAACTCCAGCTTCAAAAATGACCCTGTGAACACAAGCTTCAAATCCACTCCATAATCGGCAGGCCCTTAGGAAGAGGTTTTATTTGTCACTGCGTGGGTCCTGTAAGACTCCAAGTGGGATGGCTGCATAACGAAGACATCACCCTACTGGTTCTGGAGAATTCCACCGCAGACATCGTATTAGGGCATCCCTTGCTTATACAACATTCTCCAGTCATCTCCTGGGTTTCCGATGACGTCCTTAAATGGGGGGCCTCAGTGTTTCCCTGCCTGCTTCCCAAACTGACTCCCTCACAGACCCTGCATGCCCATCAGAAACTCTTCCCCTCTCAATGTCAACACCACCACCATTGAGAGCCCTGCCAGTACAACCCCTCTGGAGATCCCTTCCTGTTATTCACACTTCCATGACGTCTTTTGCCCTTTACGTGCCTCACAACTACCACCTCATCGACCATGGGACTGTGCGATAGACCTCCTCCCTGGTGAGCCAGTGCCACATGGAAAAGTCTACCCACTTTCCATTCCTGAGCAGAAGGCCATGGAGGATTATATCAAGGAGGCTCTCAGCCAAGGTTACATCCGACCTTCCACTTCCCCTGCTGCTTCGAGTTTCTTCTTCGTGGCTAAGAATGACAGAGGCCTACGCTCTTGTATTGATTATCTCTCCCTCAACAGGATTACGGTTAAGTTCCAGTGTCCACTTCCCCTCATCCCAGCTGCCTTGGAACTGTTGAGAGGAGCCACTGTTTTCACCAAGCTGGACTTTCGCAGCGCTTAAAACCTCATTCGAATACGGAGGGGAGATGAGTGGAAGACAGCCTTCGTGACTCCTAAAGGCCACTATGAGTACCGGGTGATGCCGTATTTCCTGATCAACGCCCCCTCCATGTTCCAAGGCTTCATGAATGAGGTGTTCTGTGAGTATCTCCAACGATTCGTCCTCGTCTACATTGATGACATACTGGTGTACTCTCGGAACATGACCGACCATCATCATCATGTAGCGCTCGTGTTGGAAAAGCTGAGGGAATACCACCTATACCTCAAGGCTGAGAAGTGTTCTTTCCACCAGACATCCCTCCAGTTCCTTGGCTACATCATCAGCCTGGAAGGCATTCGAATGGACAAGGGGAAGGTAACAGCGGTGCAATCCTGGCCCACTCCAACCACCATCAAGGAGCTCCAGCGATTCCTAGGATTTGCCAACTTCTACCGCCGCTTCATCATGAACTACAGTACCCTCACATCCCCACTGACCTCTCTTCACTGATCCAAACCAAATCTCTCTCCTGGACCTCCGAAGCTTCACACACCTTCCAACTCCTGAAGGATGCCTTCACCTCCGCTCCACTATTTGTACACCCTGATCCGAATAAACCATTTATTGTTGAGGTAGACGCCTCCACCAGCGGCATAGGAGCAGTCTTGTCTCAGCAGCAGGGGAATCCACTGCTACTTTATCCATGTGCCGCCTTATCCAGGAAACTCTCCCTGACGGAGCAGAACTATGACATCGGGAACCGAGAGCTGTTGGCAATTAAACTGGCCTTGGAGGAGTGGCGGCATTGGCTGGAGGGAGCACAACATCCATTCCTGGTGCTCACAGACCACAAGAACCTCGAGTATCTCAGAGAGGCTCGTCGCTTAAACCCCTGCCAGGCGAGATGGGCCTTCTTCACTCGCTTTAACTTTACCATCTCCTATCGTCCAGATGACAAGAACTTCAAGGCAGATGCCCAGAGGAAGGCTCAGAGGAACTGCATACCATTTTACCCCCACATGTCATAGTAAGTCCCATTCAATGGTCCCTGGATGATAGCATCCGTGAAGCCTCCGCCACTGAACCAGCTCCGTCGGGATGCCCTACCAACAAGACCTATGTACCCTCATCTCTACGTCTCACACTCATCGACTCCGTACACTCCTCCTTGGGCACTGGCCACCCTGGGACCAATAGAACCCTCTCGGTTATCCAGGACTGGTTCTGGTGGCCCCACATGGTTCGAGATGTCAGAAGGTTCGTCCAAGGATGCCCAGAATGTGCTATATCCAGAACACCACGACAACTACCGGCTGGCAAACTCCTTCCTTTGCCCCTTCCTCGCCGACCCTGGTCACATCTATATCACTGACCTTCCTCCCTCTGAGGGTTATACCTGCATGCTGGTAGCTATAGACCATTTCTCCAAAGCCTGCAAACTGATCCCCCTCAAGGGTCTGCCCACCGCTCTGGAGACCGCAGAGTACCTCTTCGACCACGTGTTTTGGAACTATGGGATCCCTGAAAACATTGTTTCCGACCGTGGTTCCCAATTCATCTCAAGAGTCTGGAGAGACTTCTCTTCTCTCTTAGGAGTGTCCATCAGCCTCTGGTTACCACCCGCAGAGTAAAGGGCAGACAGAGAGGAAGATTCAGGAGGTAAGCCATTTCCTTAGAACCTTCTGTCATCACCGCCAGAACCACTGGAGTCGCTTCCTGTCCTAGGCCGAGTATGCACAGAGCTCCCTTCGTCAACCCTCCACCAATCTCACACCCTTCCAGTGCATACTCTGTTACCAACCGCCTCTCTTCCCTGGTCCAGCAAACCATCTGACGTCCCAGCAGTCAACCATTGGTTCAGAGAAAGTGAGAGGGTCTGGGACTTATCTCACCACCACCTGCAACGGGCGGTGCGCCGCCAGAGATTCCACGCCGATGCCCGAAGGTCTTCTCCTCCCACCTACCAACCTGGGCAGAAGGTGTGGCTCTCCACAAGGGACATCAGGCTGCATCTCCCCTGCAAAAAGCTAAGTCCCCATTACATTGGTCCCTTCACAATCACCAGACAGATCCAGCCAGTCACTTACCAGCTCCAACTCCCTCCCCAATATTGCATACATCCCACCTTCCACGTCTCACTGTTAAAACCTTACCACCACTCTCTCTCTCCTCACTCCTCACAACCTGATCCTGTTAACGACCACCCCCAGCTGCTTGTCTTGGAGGACGGACCGATCTACGCAGTCCGAGACATTCTGGACTCCTGACGCCACAGGGGTCGTCTCGAATACTTCATAGATTGGGAAGGTTATGGTCCAGAAGAGAGATCTTGGATTCCTTGAGATGACATCCTGGACCCGACCCTACTCTCCAACTTCCACGATGCACATCCTGATCGTCCAGCTCCACGTGGACGGGGTCGGCCAAGGCGTCAGGAAGGGGGGGGGGATCCTTCTGACCCACCTACCAATTTCACTCAACCCTCTCACTCTCCTGAGTACTGATCACCTACACCTGCCTCCAATCATTGCATCAATCAACCCCTCTATATAAACCTCACTCCCCTTCCATTCTGTGTCTGGTCTCAACTTTGTGTACAGACTCACTTACCTGTATCTCCAGCGTTAAACACCTTCACGATTCCTCTCCAGCGACTCTTCTACTCCAAACGTCTCCTCTCCAGAGTCCATCTCCTCAATGCAAGCTTCGTTGTTGCACAGCCTCCACCTCAAGGAAAGTCACCATCTCTATCAGCATTAGTCTTCATCATGTAAACTATCCCCACTGCAACCCAGTACTTTCACGTCATCACTTACCTGCTGTCTTTGTGTGTCAATAAATACCTGCTTGGGTTCAAACATCATCCTCGAGTCTGAGTATACGTTACAACCAGACTGTTATGACACCTTATTTAGCGGTGTAAATTTAGCAAACATTTTTATATTTTCCTTTTTTTAATATATTTTTAAATATACATTTATTACATTCTTCTTTGTGTTATATTACCCAGGCAGTAAAAAAGAAAGAAAAAAAGAAACCTCTGCTGCCATGGGGTTTCAAGTACAGCTGCTCAGGGAGTGACAGTAAATTTGTCATCTTCTGACTGCAAAATCCATCTCTTTCTATTAACCCCCCCCCCCCCCCCCCCCAAACCTGGAAATATTAAAAGGGTCCATTGCTTCTTTCAATACTGATTTTGTATCGAGAAGATCAATTCTCAAATCAAATTAATCCTATGTGTATTTTTTAAACTGCAATTGTATAGCATGTAAATAAATGTGTATTAAAAGCTCTTCAGTGTAAAAACAGTTAAGGAACCATTTTACCTTTATCTGAAGGGTGTGCAGAAATGCTGAAAAGTCACAGACAGCACTCTTTCGGAGCAGTCTAAGAGTAGACTGAGAGGCCTATAAACTGTTAAAATGATAGCTTTCAAATATAATGTTAAATGGATGTAATTACACATTTTATCCTAGGAAATCTAAGAACTTTCCATTTAAAAGAGCTAAAGATATTGGTATCGATGTCTGCAACATTTGGTTTGGTAGTATTTGATATTGCCCATCCCTAATGTGGAATCCACTCAGCATGTCAGCATACATTCATTGTCCTACATCTAATGCCAGCAATGTTCCATTATGCATGTTAATTGTAAGTACAATGGCCCATCGAGGACACTGATGTGATGCAATGCACCATATAGATAGAGGACAGCTAATGTCGCAGAACTTTTATATGGCTTGTGTCTGAATATGTTACCACAGCTGTTTCTCTCATCATATACTCACCCTCACTCACTATATGAGTCATTGACAAATTACACCTAAAATTAAAATGAGAAACCTTTTAAAAATCTAGTTTAAAACACTTATGTCATATTCTCAGAAATGTAATCTTTGTCCAATTTGGTTTCATACATTTTTTAAAAACCTTTATAGCGTTTTCAAAAAAAAAAAAAAAAAAAAAAAAAAAAAATCTAACTTTCAGATTGTCATGTGGTGTAACCATTAAGTAAAAAGTATTATAATACTTCCTTTGCATCTTGAATGCATGAGAGAATACAACACAACAACTTATTCATTACATTTTTTATTATTATTATTATTATTTTGTTTTTTATATAATTATTATGATGTTTTGAGTCAAAAATATCAAGAATTTTTCTCAGGGTTACACGACATGAACAAAATGTGTCTTTTCATAAAAATGTAAAAATAAATATAAGCTGTTTAAACATCATCCTTTCTACGTCCGTTGACTGCTGGGCATTCCAATTTCTCCCATTCATTTTAATAGAAGTGGCCTGTTTATACTAAATACTCTCAGTACCAACGTTTATCTCAGCAAACTAAATACTGACAAAACGTCATGGTTACTTTCGTAACCTCCGTTCCCTGATGGAGGGAACGAGACGTTGTGTCGATGTAGTGACACTAGGGGTCACTCTTGGGAGCCCCAAACACCTCTGCTTTTTTTAAAAAAGGCCAAGATGTGGAAGTACGCGTCCTTCAGGTCTACCGCCACGAACCAATCTTAATGCCGGATGCTCGTTAGAATGCATTTTTGCGTCAGCATCTTGGACGGGAGTCTGTGCAAAGCCCGGTTCAGTACTTGCAGGTCCAGGATTGGTCGCAACCCACCGCCTTTCTTCAATACGATGAAGTAAGTGCTGTAGAACCCTTTCTTCATCTCGGCTGGAGGAACAGGCTCTATCGCGCCCTTGCGCAGAAGGGTAGCGATCTCCGCACGCAAGGCAGTGGCATTCTCGCCCTTCACCGAGGTGAAGTGGGCGCCACTGAACCTGGGCGGGCACCTGGTGAACTGAATCGCGTAGCCGAGTTGGACGGTCCGGGTCAGCCATCGCGACGGGTTGGAAAGCGCGAGCCATGCGCCCAAACTCTGGGCGAGGGGGACCAAGGGAATGATCACGTCGGACGTACCGGTGGGTGGGGCCTCGCGGCGAGGTGGAGCTCGAGGTGCCACATCGAGGGGACTCGAGCCCCGTGGCCATGCTTAGTCCAGGGACATTGAAGCACTTACTTGGCTCCTGCCGCCCACCATAAGATTGGCCGAGGAGGAGGGAGGAGGAATCTCGTCCCCATAGTCCACCGGAACCAATCCCATGTGGGCGTGTTTGTGCCACAGCTGGGCACACAGGGGTGGGGGGTCCGCCACTGGAGCGTCATACCTGCCAAAATGGGATGGTGGACGGTGGTCGTGACTACGGCCGTGCGCACCAGACATGTGACCCAGGAGACAAAGAAACCATTCTTTTGTCAGGCTTTTGGGTGCCGCAGTCTCCTGGACATGCGGCAACAAAAGATTCTCCTCACGGCCCTCCACCAGGGGATGGAGTGGTCTGTTGACCAGCTCCAGAGAAGTGGGTCTCCTCGCCCCTGGGTCGCCCGTCTCGGGGAGGGCTTCGAAGCCTTCATCAGTTTCTTAGCGGCCGGCTGCGAGACAGGTGGTGTCTGCTTCCTGCGGAGGGCTCCACGCCGGAGCCGGGCCATGAGGGCGGGCTGTGGTGGAGCC
The DNA here is from genome assembly GCF_019703515.2 of Myxocyprinus asiaticus. NCBI lineage: Eukaryota > Metazoa > Chordata > Actinopteri > Cypriniformes > Catostomidae > Myxocyprinus > Myxocyprinus asiaticus. The sequence goes on along the minus strand of NC_059349.1, from coordinate 28,953,551 downwards.
GGTGTTGTTGCTGCAGGAAGACGCCCTTGGTGATGAGCAGACAGGGTGTGGGGTCTTAAGCCGCGCCAGGGCAGGATTTGTTGTAAGGCCTCCATCTGCTTCTTCTCCGCCGAGAAATGCTGGGCAAAGTCCTCGACGGCATCGCCAAACAGGCCAACCTGGGAAATGGGGGCGTCAAGGAACCGTGCCTTGTCCGCATCTCCCATCTCGACCAAGTTGAGCCAAAGGTGGCACTCCTGGACCACCAGGGTGGACATCGCCTGCCCAAGAGACCGCGCGGTGACTTTCGTCACCCGGAGAGTGAGGTTGATCGCCGAGCGCAGTTCCTGCATCAGTCCTGGGTCAGAACTACCCTCGTGCAGTTCTTTTAGCGCCTTGGCTTGGTGTACTTGCAGGAGAGCCATAGCGTGCAAGGCAGAGGCGGCATGTCCAGTGGCACTGCAGGCCACAGTTGTCAGGGATGACATAAACCTACAGGCCCTGGATGGAAGCTTTGGGCGCCCACGCCAGGTGGCAGCGCTCTGCGGACACAAGTGCACTGCAAGTGCCTTATCCACCTGGGGGATCACCGAATACCCCCTGGCCACTCCACCATCGAGGGTAGTGAGTGCGGGGGAGCTGAAAGACCGGGACCGGGCAGTAAAAGGTGCCTCCCACGATCTTGTCAGCTCCTCATGCACTTCCGGAAAGAAAGGGACCGGGGTGGGGCGTGGCCATGGGCGGCGCCCTGAGCCTAGGAACCAATCGCGAGCCACGAGGGTTCAGGGGAGAGTGGAGGGTTCCACTCTAGCCCAATGCTCGCGGCCGCCCGGGAAAGCATGTCCATCATTTCCGCATCGGCGTGAGACTGGGTGACCGTTCCCGAAGGAGGAAGCCCAACCGAAGCCTCTGCATCAGACTGGACGAGCCCGCTCTCCGATGCTGCGCTCAATAACTCATCATCTTCCTGAGCTCCGAACGAGAAGTCGAACTCGCGCTGAGATGAGCCGGCGGTCTCGTGTGAGAGCCTGATCTGGGCAAGCGAGTGTGCTGGGGAATGGGAGATCCATGGGGGGATGAGGTGGTCACATTGATGTCCCCAAATTGCCCCCAGTGCTAACCGACGCGGCCTCAAACCCGTAGGTAGAAGGACCGGTGTGGGGAGCCGCTGGGGTGGCTTGCTTTCTTACAAAAGCAAGCCACGATCGCAACGTTGCCATGGTCATGTTCTCGCAATGAGGACATGACTCATCCACGAACGATGTCTCCGTGTGGGCAGTGCCCAGACACGTAAGACAGCGATCGTGGCCGTCAGAAGCGGAGAGATAACGACCGCAACCAGGAATAACACACAAACGGAAAGGCATTTTTAAAAAGACGTTCCTTGTGTGCCGCTCTTTTTGTGAATGAAAATATACTCTTTTAGAATATACTTTCTTATTTTCAGTCTGCCGAAGCGCCCAGGGGCCTTCTCTGCACTTCATGGGTACAGAGGGGGAGAAGCTGCTTAAATGTGCCGTAAATCCAGCAGTTTTGAGGTGCGACTTTGGAGGGAATTGAATTCAGTGCACTGAATACAACCGCTCGGCTCCGAAGAGAAAATCTGAATGAGTGGTTGCATACCAGCTCCTTTTATATCCGTATGTCCGGGGGAGTGGCATGCAAATTCCACTCACCAATTCTCATTGGCCTTTTTTCAAAAAAGCAGAGGTGTTTGGGGCTCCCAAGAATGACCCCTAGTGTCACTACATCGACACAACGTTGAGTGAGTGACAGATAGGGAACACTATTTTACTGTGTTTTATAGTTTTTATGGTAAACATAAACAACAAAATGGCTACCTACATGCTGGTTACACCCACAGATTTTGATTTAGTGAATCATATTTTAAAACAATTATTTCACTGTTTATTTTTTAAGAAATAACAATAAAATATTATTCTGCTCTATTCATGCCAACATTTCAGATTTTAACGAGACTTTTATTTTTTTATTTTTTTTTAACTGTCTCTGGACACCACATGACATTTTTCACTTTAAGCCCCAGAAAAAATATCAATATGACTTTAAACTCAGCAACTGAAAAATGTTCATCATAGAAGAGGTGTATTCAAGTAAATGAATACACCACACTCTTCTCTATGTAACTATACTACTTTTGAGTTCCATGCTAATACTACAATGCAAACCACAGAAATACATGTTGTTGTCATTTATCGCCCTCCAGGTCAGCTGGCAAACTTTCTCGAGGAGATGGATGTCCTGCTGTCCCCCTTTCTGGAGGATGGTAAGCAACTTGTGGTTCTTGGTGATTTCAACATACACCAAGACAAGCCCCAGGCCACTGAACTGAATGCTCTTCTGTCCTCATTTGACTTGGATAGACTAAGCACCACAGCAACTCATAGATTGGGCAACCAGCTGCACCTCATTTTTACATGTAACTGTACCAACTCAAATATTCTTGTTACTCCTTTACATGTCTCTGATCACTACTTTGTTCAGTTCAACATGACCCATCTACATTAAAACAGACTCCACCTTTGGTTTCCTTTTGCCGTAACCTCCATTCTCTTTCACCCTCTCGCCTTTCCACTGCTGTCTCTACCTCTCTTCCCACACAAAATTTATTTTCCACCCTTGATGTAAACACTGCCACAGACACACTAAGCTCTACTTTAACAACCTGTCTAGACAACATCTGTCCTCTCTCCTCAAGGCCAGCAAGTACTACACCACCCAGCCCCTGGCTCTCTGACATCCTTCATGAACATCGGACTGACCTCAGGGCAGCAGAGAGGAGATGGTGGAAATATAAAGATCCAGCAGATCTAGGTTAATATCAGTCTCTGCATGCAACTTTTTCAGATAATGTTAAATCTGCAAAAACTTCCTACTACCAGAACAAGATCAACAGCACCACAGACACTCGCAGCTTGTTTTGAACATTCAACACACTTCTCTGCCCTCTTCCTCCACCACCTGACACATCACTGACAGAAGATCAGTGTTCCTATCTCTCAGGTAGGTCCTTCAAGGTAGCCTGAAGAGGTGAGGTGTCCAAGCCATATCAGCTACTTACTGGGGTACCTCAGGGTTCAGTGCTTGGGCCACTTCTCTTCTCTATAGACACAACATCACTGGGACCCATCATTCAGGCACATGGTTTCTCTTACCATTACTACGCTGATGACATGCAACTCTACTTGTATTTCCAGACCAATGACACCACAGTGACTGCTCGAATCTCTGCCTGCCTGGCAGACATCTAGGCCTGGATGATGGAACACAACCTGCAACTTAACCCAGCCAAGACCGAACTACTTGTCTTTCCAGCCAACCCTGCTGTTGAACACAACATCACCATGCAGCTGGGTGCAACTACAGTAACACCTTCCAAACCAGTCAGAAATCTAGGGGTAACCATCGATAACAAACTAAATTTCACAGACCACATCTCAAAGACCGCAAGATCATGTAGATTTACACTCTACAGTATCAGGATGATAAGACCCTTCCTCTCTGAACATGCCACACATCTTCTTGTTCAGTCACTTGTCATAACTAGACTGGACTACTGTAACGCTCTGTAATGATCGCAGGCCTCCCTGCATGTGCAATTAGACCCCTGCAAATGATCCAGAATGCAGCACCACATCTGGTTTTTAATCAACCAAAGAGAGCGCATGTTACACCACTCCTTGTCTCTCTTCACTGGCTGCTGGTTGATGCATGTATCAAGTTAAAGGCTCTGATGCTGGCATACAAGTCACTACAGTCACTGGGTCTGCTCCAGCATACCTAAAATCATTTCTGCAGAGCTACGCACCCACTAGAATCCTGCGGTCGGCTAAGGAACATCGCCTTGTTGTACCAACACAAAAAGGCACCAAAACACTTTCCCGGACTTTCGGCTTCATCATACCATGTTGGTTCCCAACTCCATCTGTGATGCTGACTCAGTTTCTGTCTTCAAAAAATGGCTAAAAACACATCTTTTCCATGAGCACTTAACCAGTCACTAAAAAACACCAAATAAATTTTTTTTCCTTGTTGCACTTTAATCTGTTTTGAATGCAGTTCTGATACTAGTGAAACTTTGTAATATGGCACTTTTCGTACCACTGTCTCCTTAATATGATTCACTTATGTTTATCCTCTTTTGTAAGTCGCTTTGGATAAAAGTGTCTGCCAAATGAATAAATGTAAATGGTTTGTGTGAATTGCATTTTTTTATGTATTTTTAATTTAATAGATCAGGACAAAAATGAGCGGCACTTCATTGACCCTTAGGACACATGGCCATAATATGCACCTGTTACCCTCTATAATTGTATTTTATGATTAATTTTGTGAAAAGAATCCACGTTATGGTCATGAAAAAGGTTTTTTCTAGATCGCTCGCCCGCAGCAGACATGCATTTTTTTCTACTCCAATCTACTACTTGACCATGTTTGAAAGTGTGTGAAACATTTGAAAACTTGTGGTGTAAATTTAATTTGAACACTAGGAAGGACAATTCAACCCATCGCAAACTTCGACATACCTGTTTTACAGTGTTTTCAGAAAACCAGTGTCTTTTTTCACAGTGGAGAGGGAGCTTGCGCGCTCAAGGTTGCCAGAATGCGTGACTAAAGCGTCACCCTAGCAGCATATATCCAAACTGTACAAGTGTCCAGATCTGATTGGGAGATTTCACCTATAGAAATCTGGCAACTTCACACATGTCGAAATTAATTCTGACCGGCTAATCACCCTTATTTAAAGTCTGTTATTTATCAAACATATTAAAATTAAATATTAAATATTTTACTTGCATGATTAATAAGTAAGTAACACATGACACAAATGATCTAAAGGGGATGGTAAGGGGGGATGGTGGTTTTACAAGGGCGATGCTTTTTGGTATATCTTGCAACAAGGGGGATGGCATCCCTTCGCATCCCCCCTCAGCTCGAGCCCTGCCTATAAGTAACAAACGGAAAGGTTCAAGTGGACTTACTAGTTTATACTGTATATTCTTTGTTTGACATCAGAAAACATTGCTGCAGCACTGCATCAAAACAGTCAGCTCTGACAGTAACTGCTATAAACCGTTTTTAGTGATTGTTTGAATGTTTGTAATGAATGCTGGTTCATTATAACAACAGCTTCAGTCCCTCTTTACTGGTAAAAAGCAGCATGAATGATCACACCCATTTGATCGTATGCCTCTGACCCCAGCCTAGTGTAATCACACCGGTTTATCGTACATGCGAAAGGGTTAAGTCCCTTTTTACTATAAATCTCCACTTTCACTTTTACATTCTTCGTTTGTTTTTGGTGATTTACATTATTTGTGCATATCGCCACCGACTGGGCAGGGAGGAGAATTTATAGTAAAAAAGGACTTAAATGTTGTTCTGTTTCTCACCCACACATTTCAAATGGCCACTGAAGTTATATGGATTACTTTTATGCTGCCTTTTTTTTTTTTTTTTTGCTTTTTGGACAAACCTTCATAGTTCTGGCCACCATTCAACCTGCAGAGCTGAGATAGTCTTCTAAAAAACGTTGTGTTCAGCAGAAGAAAGAAAGTCATACACATCTGGGATGTCATGAGAGTGAGTAAATGATGAGGGAATTTAAATTTTTGGGTGAACTATTTCTTTAACCCTCATGTTTTCTTTGGGGTCTTAGAAACGCCAAGGCCAAAATAAAAGCTCAAACCCGGTATGAATTTCTGTCTTCTGTGTACCACAAAAGAAGGTGTTAGCTAGAATGTTATGGGCGGACAGTCCCACTCACTTATATTGCATCTTTTTTCATACAATGAAAGTGAATATTGACTGAGACTCTAAGTCCTGAACATTCTTTCTAATATTTTCTTTTGCATTCCACAGAAGTTGTATGGGTTTGGAACAACACAAGGGTGATTAAATGATGACAGAAGTTTCTTTTTCTTTTTTTTTTTTTAACTGACTCTTTAACATTTAAGTATGAGGTATATGACTTTTCCTAATCTTATGAGAACTGATTATAAACAAAACTTGATAACAATCATCACACGCCCTCAATGAAAAATTTTACATTATTTATGTTGAGGGTTTTACAGACATCAAGTGTAAAACGTGATTAAATACAATGAATTAATCTTCATTAATTACACACTATAACAGTGCATTCCTACCAGTTTGGTTTGTTTTATCATGTTTTTCTAAACTGTGTTTTTGCCAGGGTCAAACTAACCCCCAAAAGATTTTTTTATTTATTTTTGAACATCAGTCACATTTCTGAAAAGTGCATGTCTATTTCTGATAAACGCGAGAGTTAAACCTTCAATAAAATCTGTCCCTTGGTGTTTTATAAAATCAGAGAAACATATTAAAATAATTTAAGGGGAAGATAAAGGTTAATTTCAAGATTACAATTATTATTTTTACACATAAAGCATTGGGGTCTCTGGGACCCCAAACATAAAGTCAATACATTTACCAGATACTTTTATCCAAAGCAACTTACAGTGCACTTTTTACAGGGACAATACCCCAAAGAGCAACCAGGAGTTAAGTGCCTTGCTGAAGGACACAATGGTGGTGGCTGCGGGGATTGAACCAGCAACCTGATTACCAGTTATGTGCTTTAGCCCACTACACCACCACCACTCTGCTATCAATGGAACATGATTGTTAAGAATGAGGGGAACAGGGAACAAAGTCTGTCCCCCCCCCCCCCCCCCATGCTCAGATTAACCTGATTACGTCTATTCTATATCTATGATAATCCTGTATAGTGGGTTGGGAGGGTGATAAACAAAACGTGAGTCATTTGACAGCAGGAGACCATTCCCAGGCAATAGGGTGGTTACTGGTGCTACTCAGCACTAGCAGCGAGAAAGCCCTTGAATATGACAGGCACTAAGAAGAACTAAAAAAATCTGACAGTGTATATTAAAGTCAATATTCATTCTCACCGAGGGCTAATGAAGGGCTGTTCATTTTTTTCAATAGCGATCCAATCTAAGTGACTTTGCAGAGGGTCTCTATCATTTGCAATGTCATATAGCACTGCAGATACAGGGTATCAAGATTTAGAAGGCAAAATAAACATCATCACAATTGCAAAGCTGCTTCTTATCCAACAATTATTGAGAAATAGTAGCATTATAGTTGTGTTTGCCTTGCATCTAGGCTGGTGTTGTCTGCTCATTCTTAAATATTATCAGGAGATTAAACTGTAGGGTTTTTGAATTCCTGTAGGAGGTTTTAGTCTGGCTGGCTAATCCATCAGACCAGCATAGATGAGTCGTGTGGATCTGTGCCCTAATCAGAATGAATGATGCTGCAGTGATCAAGGATGCAGGTCAATCTCCTTCCGAACTTCATTTACATGAAATGTTCCAGCCTCCAGCAAGCCATTTAACCCCTGGCTACAAGCACAGTTTACCAAATATCTTGTGCCCTTGAGATGTTGTCCCTGTTGACAAAGCTGCAAAAGTCAGCAGAATACACCTTGGATGACTAAGGGTTTGGCATTTGATTATGATAGAAGACTTCCAAACAATTGCAGGTCAGTTCTAAACAAAGTAAACATGGTTCTGGCAGGCGTAGTTTGGTTCCAGGAAAAAGAGTGCACCAATTTTAGCTAGAAACTTCTATATATGACGTGAAGTGGTGTACGACATTGCTCACATTCTCCAGTGGCTTCTTGACAATATTCTCCACAAAAGAATAGTCAATTTTTTAGTGAGGCACTTTGAAGGTGCAAGAAAATGTATCGCATAATGACATGCTTTTAAAATGAAGTGGCAGCATTTAACGGAAGGAAACTGAAGTGATCTGGGTGAAGAATGATGACAGAGTATCAAAGCAGACAGAACACTTAAAGTCTCAACTCTAAGTGAGAGGCTTTTACAGTTCTCAGCTGATGAGCCATGATCTAGATATGACATACTGAAATGTACTTTTTCCAGCTCGACATGAAAAGTTTTTTAGCCAGCCAACACAAAACTCTGCAACTGTTCTCCGACCTTTCTCCGAAGATAATTGAATGAGTTTACGGGGTTCAAAAACTCATTTTCTGAGTGGCAATTTACAGTTGATTTGTGGACACTTTAGAAAGGCATGGAGGGTCTGTCTTATCCTAAAGTTGTGGAGCTTGAGGCCTGCCTGTCCTAATCTGCAGATTGAGTTGCTGATAGCTCTATGTGTGTCTGATTGCTCTGCATTTCCCTGAGGGGGTTACCCTCCCCAAAGCTGCATTCTCCTACTCATGATTGGCTAGAGTTTTTTTCCCATTCCTGTTCAAGCCCCCTATTTTGATCATGACAATAGGTTGTGAGGGGGGGGGGGGGGGGTGAGAGAAAAAGTAACAGCTGAGGCAAAAATTGGTAGTTGTAAATTTTTTCTGGAGTAAACCTGAGAAATTGAAGTACATTGTAATGATCTGCTATTTTCGAAGCATATCAAAGAAGCTCTCTGCTATCATGTTGGATTTGAGAGATGTAAAATGTGCAAATGTGAGATGTCATTTACAGTGGAATTGGTTTAGCTATAGTCTTATTAGCATCAACTGAGAGCAGTTTGGGTTTAAGTCAGTTTTTGATTTAGAGTATGAAATACATACACTCACTGAGCACTTTATTAGCAACACCTGTACACCTACTTATTCATGTGATTATCAGCCAATCGTGTGGAAGCAGTGCAATGCATAAAATCATTCAGATATGGGTCAGAAGCTTCAGTTAATGTTCACATCAACCGTCAGAATGGGGAAAAATGTGATCTCTGTGATTTCGACCATGGCATGACTGTTGGTGCCTGACAGGCTGGTTTGAGTATTTCTGTAACTGCTGATCTCCTGGGATTTTCATGCATAACAGTCTCTAAAGTTTACTCAGAATGGTGCCAAATACAAAAAAAAAAAACATCCAGTGAGCGGCAGTTCTGCAGACGGAAATGCCTTGTTGTTGAGAGAGGTCAATGGAGAATGGCCAGACTGGTTTGAGCTGACAGAAAGGCTTCGGTAACTCAGATAACCACTCTGTACAATTGTAGTGAGCAGAATAGAATACACAACACATCGAACCTTGAGGCGGATGGGCTACAACAGCAGAAGACCACGTCGGGTACTTGAGTAGGACCATAGTTGTCACAAGGGCTATATCTCAGTAACAATAAGATATGGAGTGAAAAGTCCAATTATGCAAATGCATGTTTTCTATAGGTTTTTATTTTAATTATTTTGGTTTCAAACAACTAGTTCAAAACCCACTAATTTTTGTGAATTTTACCCTCTGAAGTAAATTTTCACCATCTTTTCACTTGGGTAAACAACATAAACAAACCACACTGGCATACATTATGACAAGGGTCAATTATTATAATCGAAGATTTTGACTGAAAGTTTTAAATGTGTTCTTACGACAGAGGTACTTTTCCAGAAAGTCAGGTAGGGCATGTTGTCACATTTCTATCTGCGCAGGTTGTCACGTGTGTTTATGTCATTAATGTATAATGATTTTGTTTTTATTTATTTTTTATTACAAATGGCCAAAACAATGTTTGGATATGTATGTATGGTACCTTTTCCATTGTTGTTGTTTCTTTTTCTGGGACTTCTATAATTGTTTTTTTATTTTTTATTTATTTATTTATTTATTTATTTTTGCTGAAAAGCCTATAATATTTAAAGAGAAGGAATAGTTTTTGTTTCAGCGATTGTGATATCATGTACCCCCCATCATTTTCCTGGGCAAGAATGGTGAAAATATTCAATAGCTTTTTTGTAGCCAAGACTTCAAGATATCTGGCTCTGCAGAAAATTGCTTTCAGTTTTCAGCTGGGAGATCAGCTAAACCACCAGAAGATCAGCTAGACTGGGAGACGAACTAGAACACCTTAAACCAGTCCTACATTTTCCCAGCAGGGGAGATGTCACTTTTTTTTTTATTTATTTTTTTTTTATTTGTTTTTACACATAGTTTTTAGCAAGTTCACAATAACGAAATATTGTATACATTGTCTTGGAGACCCTTTACCCTTTAATTCTTCCATTTACTAAATAAACTGAAGTCAAACATTTTGTGCCCTGAGATAAATTTATTGCCAAGCCCTGAAACAAAAGAAATACATATGTTAATGAGACATTGTTTTTTGTTAGGAACTCTTACGAGAGAAACCACAGAGAGGCTAACAATCACTGTGAATGATCTACGGAGTTCAGTAGATCACAGTGGATTCAAGGTGCACCAGTCAATCATAAAGTATTATAGATTTCTGCATAACACTGGCCTGTATGGGATTGTGGCACAAAATAACCCATTACTCAAAAAGAACCACATGAAAGCACGTCTAGAGTTTGTCAAAGAAGCATGATAGTAACCCAATTGCTAAGTGTAAAAAGATTTCGTAGTTAGATCACACCAGCAGGGCTGCAGTTACAGTAGGAATTCTGTACGAACAGTTATCCCATCAATGTGCGCTACCCAGACTCACTTAAATAAGAATAATTTTTGTGAATTTTACCATCATTTCACTTGGGTAAGAACATAATCAAACCACACTGGCATACAGTACGACAAGGGTCAACTATTATAATGGAAGATTTTTACTGAAAGGTTTAAACCGGCTTTTGCAGTTGCCGCTGTCTCCGTGTTTATATCTGCATCTCCCCAGGGCTTGACATTTAGTTTTTGGCTCACCAGCCACTGTGGCTAGTTGTATTCCAAAGTCACTATAGCCTCTCAGCATTTTCACTAACCAAAATCCCCCTTCCCACAAAAAGTGTTAAAAACAAATGGAGACTGTTATTGTATGCATTTTTTTTTTATTATTATTTGGACAAGAATAATATAAAGTTCAGCAGGTCACAGTCACAGACTTAAGTCATCTTTAGAATATCTGAGGGCAAACATGGCCAGTAAGAACAAGCAGAAAACTTGGCAGAAAACTGTCCATTTGTCCATGGAAGTTTAGATTTGAACCCCTTTAACTTTTCTAAATTGTATTTGCCTTCATGAAAGTTTACCAGTGTTCTTCCATTTTCTAACAGTGGCATTTGTAATAAGCATAGGTCAGACCATGGATGGCTCAACAATACTGTGGTTAGCCTAATGTAGATAGCCTTACTAAAAAAAAAAACAAAAAAAAAACTATAGGCTAGTATCTGATATGAAAAACGAATTGCCTAAACATGTTTAGAAACCTTTAAATACAACTTCACAGTTAAAAATTCCACGGAGTACAAAAGGTGATATTGGGTAGATTAAACTCAGTCACCATTAAATTTAATTGCACCTTTTTCCAAAAATACATGAATCTTTTTTTCATTCATGGAAGAAAGTCCTATGGGTCTGGATCAAAATAAAGGTAAGTGAATGACAGAATAATGATTAACAACAAAAATTAATTCTTATAGACTCGCCCTAATCATCTATACCAGATACCAGTTGGTGTTACTAAAATTAAAACGTTTTATTTTGGATGTTAATGTGTATTTTAAAAACCTGGTAATCAGTTTTGATGCATTTCATACAGTTGTCTCTTTACCTCATCTGTGCTGTTAATGTCAGGATTGTCTAGCAATTTGAGAAGTTCAAATTCATCCATATAAAGCTTTATACTAGAATGTTCTCTTTAGAATTCAAATGGATCACATAAGCCACGATATCACGTAAAGCCCGACAGAATCATGCAAGTTTTGCTCTGCGCTGTCCCAGAGCTCTGGCTGTATCTCTGGAGCATGGTCTTCCCTTACGACTCAGTACATTTGACATTGCGTTTATTAACGCATATGGGGAGTGCCTTCTTACATTACCTAGTTGAAACCTTTCTACAATAATGCCAATATTCTAATATTGGCTATGGTGTTTGGGCCCCACCTGTTTTGGCTCGAAACTGTCCGCTATAAAAACAGGTGCACAAACACCATTTCCTCAGAACAACCTCCTTCAAGACAGCGATCATCTCTTGCCTAGAAGCCCTCTACCTTCACCGTCAATTTACATGAGTCAGCGGGCAGAATCTTCGCGGGAAGACTTTCCGCTCCCCTGCAGTGCTCCGGCGAACATCACACCACCTCGCCGCTTGATGCTTCGCTGGTGAACGGGCCTCAGCATCCTAATTCCCCGCAGCGCTTCGGCAGGGTTTGTGTATCAATTGTGTATTGTATATTGTGTGATATAAGTATAAATATATATTTATTTACGTAGTTATATATCTAAAACAGAAACTTACGTGTTCGGGTCTTTTTAATGATGTCGTTCCGTAAGTTTACCTTGTGCGAGAGGCACATCCCGCCGTCAGATCAGCATGATAGCTGCGCTTACTGTTTGGTAGAGATGGGAAGTCCGAAAGTTTTTCAACTAAAGCACCCAAAAAGGGCAATGATGTGCATACATTATTGTTTTAGCTACATGTCTAAAGTATATAAAGTAAAAAAGTCTTCTTAATCAACTCAACTTTTCACAGAAACCATGAGAAACCATAAAGAAACTTAGATTTTGCCCCCTCATTCGAGTCATCGGTTCACACATGCTCTTTATCAGCAGCTCATCGGTTCTCAGCGGACATGTCCGAGACTCCGAGTCTGAACTGTTTTCTCATTTCAGTGTACTGGTGACTCATCGGTTCTTTTGACATGTCTGAAAGAGACAGTTCTCAGTTCAGTGTGTACTGTGTACTGGCTCACGAGCTGTCAGAGGCTCGTGACTGTCAATGTAATGTTGATGTGAATTTTTGTGACCAGATAATCGTTGATAACACTATGACAATTATGACACAACATATTTCCAGAATGTTTTATGTGCTATTATCCTTATATGCTGCTCTGTACATAAGAAGCTTTCATTTCGTCCCCACACACTCCAACCCTCAGTACATGCATGCTCAGTTTCAGGCAGCAGCTTGAGATACTGTTCTCAGTTCAGTGTACTGTTCTCATCGGTTCTTCGGACATGTCCGAAAGAGACAGTTCTCAGTTCAGTGTACTGTTGGTGTAACTGGAGTGCTGATAATAAGAAGAGTTGGCAAAAACCAACATCATAGGATTATATACTCCGGGATATTGGCTCATTTAGAGTGGGAGTGACTGTCAGGAATGTCCGAAAGTGAGTTTTGATTGATTAATTTGTGGATCAGTGTTGACTTGAGCTGCAAACTGTTTCAGATGATTCAATCCGATGTGATGAACTGGTTCATCCAGTTCACTAAAAAGAATTATTCATTTATGAGCCAGACATCACTACTGTCTGGGCCGCGCCCACGCAGAGACAGCTCTCATGGAGACAGACTGTCCTCACTGTGAGGGCATGAGTCTCAAGACACTTCACTTGTGAATCACCCTCGTTCTGAGGGACGATTCAGCCTCACGCGCCCTCCCACCCGCCTCTTCTGTGATACCCGAGGATTCACATGAGGAGGCACGGCGGAGCCACGAGGTCGAGCAGGATGACTTTGAGGTGGTCCCGTGAGCCCCTCAATCTCTATGAAGCACATGTTTTCTGATACACTATGTGCAAGACGAGCCCTTCTGGAAGAGCGGGCGGCCTCGTCTCATTCAGCGGTTCTGACACTGGGGATAATAATGATGATGTCATGTCTCTCGCTGCATCAGGCGAGTCGACAGAGGATGATGCTGCCACCCCTCCCTCAAGCGAGGGTGAGGAACATGCACGCGCCACTGACAGGGAGATGCTCCGCGTCCTTACAAGGGCGGTCGAAGAGCTTCACCTTGAGTGGTCTCCCCCAGAGGAACCTGAACAGTCTCACCTCGATGAATGGTTCCTGCAGTCCGGACACCATCAAACGGCAGCATCCCACAAATCTGCCCCATTCTTCCCTGAAGTTAATAATGAACTGTCTAAGTCCTGACACGTGGCCTTTTATGCCCAAACGGAGTACATCACAGCCAGTTCGCCCTCACATTGTTTCGAGCCAGTGCCCGACTAAAAGCCCCATACCTGCTGCCTCACCGGCACCTGTGTATCAGCATGCACAGCAAAAGTGTTCCTGACGAACACAACCCTTTGAAGCGGAAAGCAGAGCCCGCAGTTCCCTCCGGGTCTGCTCCAAAAAAGGCTCGATTGGAGACACAAAACACTGTTCCCCATCTCCCCACTACTGTTTGTCGGGAAAGGAATATTTTTGTTCACAATATTGTTCAAAATGTTGTTCCTGTGTCTTGCACTCAAACAAATGCAAAAAAAAAAAAAAAAAATGCAATAAGTGCAAAAAAGAATACAGCATTCGTTGCAAATGCATGAGATACTCACACATTCTCAATAAAGAGCCCTTTTACTCTTCAAAGCACACACATTATGCGCAACTGCTTCCCTGTGGTGAGCGACGCATTATATCATACGGTAAACAAACCAAATTGCCCTCTGTCCCATTATGCAGACGCATGTTGAGCCCTAACGGGTATTTCAGAATGGGTGCAATAAATGATCGAACATGGTTTTACCATCCAATTTGCACACCGGCCACCCGGTTTCAACGGCTTTCTGTCTTCCACGGTTTCGTCCGAAGACGCACCAGTGTTACAAGCCGAAATACACAATCTCCTCGTGAAAAGCGTGATAGAGATTGTGCCAAATTGTCAAGCCCAAAAAGGGTTTTACAGACATTATTTTCTTGTCCCAAAGAAAGACGGCTGGTTTCGGCCAATCCTGAAAATGCACCTGTTCAAAATGATTACTCAGAAACTGATCTTATCGCATGTACGCCGATCTGAAGGCTCCTTTTTGGGAGTCCACCTCGACTCCACGATTGGGCATGCGCACCTCATGAGCGAGCGTGTTCAGGCCATTCTACAGTGTCTGTCTCAGTTCAAACTGGGGAGAACACTTCCACTGAAGCTGTTTCAGAAAGCATTGGTATTTATGGCTGCGGCATTCCATTAGGTCTCTTACACATGAGACCTCTTCAGTGCTGGCTGAAGCACCATGTGCCACGACATGCTTGGCTCCAAGGGCGCATGCGCATCACTATATCCCACCGCTGTATAGCTTCTTTAGCACCAAGGACAGCCCCTGCGTTTTACCAGCGTGGTGTCGCGCTGGTGCAAGTTGTCAGGCAGAAAGTGACTACGGTGCTTCTGGAGTTTGACCCCAGTCTTTCAAAAGCCACAGTCTTTCAAACCCAGAAAAGGCTATGTGCCTAAGGTCCTAACCACGCCCTTCAGAGCGCAGGTGGTTCACCTTCAAGCATTCTTCCCTCCTCCATTTAATTCGGATGAGGAACAATCATTTCCCAGGACAAAAGGTGCATTTGTCCGGCCCTGCATACTAGGATAGAGTTTTCCAGACAAAAATCTAAGCGATATGTGTGAATCTAACACTGCCCACACCTCCAAAAAACACCATACCTTAAGTGAAGTACTGTGCTGGAAGTGTCATGCTGCGAGACTGATTTTTATCAGCAGGACAAGGCATCTTGTTTAAATAAAGAGAACAATACATGGTGCAAAATACAGAAAAATACAGCAAAACATATTTTAGATGGCTAAAACATAGTTTGTATTTCAGCAGAACAAAAACAAGGCAATATTAATATTGGAGTGGCTAAAGAACAAGGAAAAGTCAATGCCAAAATGGCCGAGGCAAAGTACTGGTCTAACTCCAACTGAGAATCTGTCACAGTATTTGAAAATTGCAGAGCACAAGCATCATCCAATAAATTTGAACAAGCCAGAGCGAATCTGTCTCAAAGAAAGAAGGGCCTGAATCACACATGATCTTTGTGCACATGATCTGTGTGCAAAGCTGTCATTACCGCAAAAACATTTTTTAAAGATTGACTTGAATAATGTTTAATACTTTTTTCTCAATTTTTTTCATTTGTTTTCTAAAATATGTCAATGTATACTGAAAACTTTTGCAATGCACTGTATATTCAGACTGAAAGAAAGACAGAGAAAATGAAAGGATTGCAAAAGAAAGGGGGTGTTTTTATGTGCTTGTAAGTATATTTTGACAGAATCAACACTTCAAAACAGCCTCACAGTCATCCAAGGTCAGTTCAAAGCTAATAAAAGGCATACTCAGCAGTGTCAAAATATGCGCATGGCACTACAGCATACTACATTAAACATACACAAGAAACAATAAGCCACAGAGCCACCGCTCAACCCAGGGCTACAGCTCAGAGGACAAACCCTCAAGAATGTCAATATATGACTTGAAAACAGAAGTCTCCCGCAGACAGCTCTGCATTTGGCTGCCATTAGATGTGCCTCATTGTGAATACAGAAATGCACTCTTTAAAATTATTGATCAGAACACTCTGGCAACCCTTAAACAAGTTTTTTCTGCATATCTATCATTTGTTTTGTTAATATAAACTCTATTAATATGACTTGTCTCTCAAACACACGAGAACCTACAGTTAAAGATCCTGGATGTTTTCATAACATTCAAAAAACGAATTCTCTATAGCTTCTCCTTTGGCTCAAAACAGCCATTACTTGCATAATTATCCCGACCCTTTTAATGAGTTTTCCACTGGCTTGCAGCGGCTAAAATCATATATTTAATCGTGTATTTAATTTAGAGAGGAAATCGATGGTGATGTGAATGTTGTTGGCAGTACTTGCGCTGTTGTGGACATGCAACGAGCAGGGCTATGGAGATGGAGGCAATATATTAACACACACACTAACATCTTGTTACTGTAATGAAAGCTGTAAATTCAAAGCTTGAGCTTTATAAGTGTTTCATGGGAACAGTATAAGCGAGATTTGGGTATTCTGTTGTGTTGGGGAGACTTTATTAATGCTGTTAATTTTCTAATGGACTGCAATTTTTCACAGAAAGCCATCATACTTTAGTCAAACGGAACAGACGTTTTAAATTTCAATCAATATTCCTGAGGTCTGTCTCTGAGAATCTGAGAGGGCACCACTGAGGTGGTTTGAGCAACATAGGGTTCTATTTTCATGACTGCACTAGGAGCAGTGCTAAGAGCGCTACCTCTTATTCAGTTTTTGTGACAGTGATAATTCTAAGCGCAATTTACGTGTCAGCGCAAGTGGGAGTCGGTGAGAGTGTTTGTGCTGTCTGTGGGTGTATTAGAGGAAACTGTGAAAGTATTGTTTATAAATGTGTTGTATGGTAATTGCAAAGTGCAATTTGCTATTTTGCTTAGAAATAGGTCATTGCAAAGATTTGATTTGAAGTGATTTGATTTTATTTGATTTTGCGCTAAGCCATTTGAGAACTAATCTCTGCGCAAAGTCTAAAATCAGCTCCTGCATTTGCAATTTGGGGATTCCACCAGCAGATGATATCAAAGAGCTATCGATCACTTCTAATGCTAGTCATGATTTGTATGTCAGTAGATCAATAGGATTATTAATAATAATAAAAATAATAATAATAAGTTAAAATTGTATAGCACCTTCCCAAAGCTCAAGGGTGCTGTACATAAATTAAACATAAAACATTAAATAGAGAACCATAGAACAAATGTACATTACAAAACAATGAACAATGGTGGAGAAGCAAAGTATATTTCAAGCAGGTGAGACATGGGCGAGCAGGACGAGAGCCAATAATCCCAGAGAGGCTGATAGAGAACAACACATACATTGCAGTCCAGAGCAGCCCAGGCGACAATACAGGCACAGAGCAGGGGATGCATTGCATACAGCCCATTTAGGCTACCAAATTCTAATGAATGAGCTGTCTTCATTTATATCGATGTTGCTTGACATAAATAATAGGACGCAGACAGTGCAATAACCGGAGAAGAACCTCAGAATTAAATTGCACTTGACCCAGCCCATTAGCATTTTCACCAGCCCACTTGCACCTATACTTGCACAAAAATATAAAAACTTCATGGCCATGCCCACTGACTTTGCGCTTATGACATATTACATAGTGCTGCGCTTAAGGCATAGTGGTCTTAAAATAGGGCCCTTAGTCTCATGAGAATTCGTCACAGTACTACAAGGTGGCGAATTCTTACCAATTTGTATGACTTCATTCATAATACAACATACAATTCATACAACTATCAATCACACACGCTTCACAAACATGCGCTTGGAACCCGGAAGTGTTGCTTTCTTCCGTATTACACATCAGGGCTTTTAACGTTAATATCATGGTTATATTTGTACTCTCTGGGTAGGGTAAGTTGTTACATTTTATAGTTTCATTTAGGGATGGGGTTTGGGGTAAGGGTTAAAGTTATGAAAACACAGTTTTGGATTAACATAGAACAAACGCCACATCAGGGAAGCGTCTCACATTGGTAGGTGTATAAGTCAAATTATTTCATACAAATTAACGCGTATGAATTGGTACAAATTCACCACCTCGTACTATTGTGACGAACTGGGGTTGGTTTGACAGACTCAGAGCGTAAACACCTTGTAAGTGCTGCTTGAAGATGACGTCGAGCTGATAGGTCCAAGTTCAGGCATATTTAAGAAATGCTTGTTAAATTATCTTAATCAGCTGAGGAGCATGTAAGGAGAACTCTTGTGGCGCTAAAACCATTTTATGAGTAATATTAATTAGAAGTAATCAGTCATTTGACTGAAGTTGTCATTTTCACACTCTTAAATCATTCACTAGCTGTGCAATGGAAATGAACCCGCTCTGTACTCACTTTGAAACAATATGTATTACTTTATTGAAGGTCAGACATATAAAATGAAGAGTGGATGTCTTTACAAAAATGTAACATGTCTCTCTGGATGTAAAGTCTAGGAGAAGAAGCTGTTGAATATGGGGGCATTGATTGTCTGCCTGAAAACATATAATGTTTCTCCTCTGTTCAGACAAGAAAGGCCACTTAGATATCCATTCACTATCTGCCTGACATTTTGTTCACATTACACCTAATGAAAATGAATGTTAAGCCATTAAAAAAAGACATAACATGAGGTAAATACAAAGCAGGGCTTCTATTCATACTGTAGCTGTTCCTACAATTATTCTTTAAAGTGAGGTGTAAGGTATAGTTCACCCAAAAACAAAAAAATCACCCTCATGTTGTTCCAAACCTGTATGACTTTTCTTCTTCTTCAGTGGAACACAAAATGAGATGTTGCATCTTTATATATACAGTAGTGGCCAAAAATATTGGCACCCATGGTAAATATGAGCAAAGAAGGCTGTGAAAAAAAAATCTACATTATTTATCCTTTTGATCTTTCATTCAAAAGAATTACAAAAATCTAAATTTTATTTTAAGTAAAACAATTGAAATGGGGTAAATATCTAATTGATAAATAAATATTTTCTCCAAAATGCATTGGCCATAATTATTGGCACTCTTTTAGTCAATACATTTTGCAACCTCCCTTTGCCAAGATAATTCTCTTATAATGCCTAATGAGGTTGGAGAACACCTGGCAAGGGATCTGAGACCATTATTCCATATAGAATCTCTACAGATCATTCAAATTCAGAGGTCCATGTTGGTGGACTCTCCTCTTCAGTTCATCCCACAAATTTTCTATGGGGTTCAGGTTGGGGACTGGGATGGCTATGGCAGAACCTTGATTTTGTGATCAGTGAACCATTTTTGTGTTGATTTTGATTTTTGTTTTGGATCATTGTCCTACTGGAAGATCCAACCAGGGCCCATTGTAAGCTTTCTGGCAGTGGCAGCCAGGTTTTGATTTTTTATCTGTTGGTTTTTGATAGAGTCCATGATGCCATGTATCCAAACAAGATGTCCAGGACCTCTGGCAGAAAAACAACCCCACAACATTAAAGATCCAGCACCATATTTAACTGTGGGCATTGGGTACTTCTTCATCTCTGTGTGCGCCAAAACCATCTCTGGTGTTTGCTGCAAAAAAGCTCTTTTTTCATTTCATCTGACTATAGAACTTGTCGCATTTGAAGTTCCAGAAGTGTCTGGCAAACGTCATGGTTACTTGTGTAACCTCCATTCCCTGATGGAGGGAACGAGACGTTGTGTCGATGTAGTGACACTAGGGGTCACTCTTGGGAGCCCGAGTCACCTCTGGTCTTTGATAAAAGGCCAATGAAAATTGACGAGTGGTATTTGCACGCCACTCCCCCGGACATACGGGTATAAAAGGAGCTGGTATGCAACCACTCATTCAGATTTTATGCTGAGGAGCCGATATAAGGTCCAGCCATTTCAGTGGGTAGTTCAGCGTTGTGGCAGGAGGGACACAAAGTCTCGTTCCCTCCATCAGGGAACGGAGGTTACACAAGTAACCATGACGTTCCCTATCTGTCACTCACTCGACGTTGTGTCGATGTAGTGACACTAGGGGTCCCTATACAAAATGCCACAACTGGCTGAACTGTGTTATGTGAACTGGCGGTGTGTGGTGGGCAGACTACTGTGTGCCTCATAGCCAGCACACCAGGTTGACACGTAACCTCCCCCAACATAGTTATGAGTGTCGAATGGCCCTTTTTGGGGACAAGTCGACTACCCAAAAGATAGAGACAGGCTTAACCAAGTCGTGGCCTCTTTTCCCCTTCTTTTTTCCACTCCCTAAAAAAGAAGGGGGATTATCCGACTGGGCCGCAAGGTCTAGTTGGGGGGTGTCCCTCCCAAGGGGAAGACACCATGGAGACCACACCTCGCCCAAAGAAAGGGGGGGATATTTAAGTGGAAGAATATGTCACATGGTCTTTCCAACCATGTGGAGAGTCTTCAAGTTAGATCCTGCCCAGTGGGGGAGGAGTTACTACAAACATGGAGACTGGGGCAGAGGGGCTCTGCCCAAGGTAGACGCAGTTTGCCAACAGGGAAACGAACTAGCTGAAGATATATATCGCATGGGGTTAGCCTTACAGGGAACCACCACATGCGGAGCACCTACCCCAGAACAGGACTCTTAATTAGCACGTGTACTGGGCCGGCAGCGAGTCTCTCCGAAAACTCGACTGCCACAGGGCTCGGAGGAAGTCAACCAAGGAACAAAGGTTGTGAACACTACTGGGAATTAATGGCGCACGTCTTCAGCTCCAAGGGAGGTGGAAGGCACTATGTGCAAGCGATACACCTGGCCAGCGAACCTTGCAAAGGTGCTGGGTGTTGCCCAGCCCACTGCTCTGCAAATGTCTGTTAGAAAGGCACCTCTGGCCAGGGCCCAGGAAGCCGCTACACCTCTGGTAGAATGGACTCGTAGCCCTACCGAGGGCGGCATGTTCGGGGCGAGATATGCGGGGCGATCCTCTGCTTGGAGACAGCACTTCCTTTCCGCTGTGCACCAAAGCAGACAAAGAGCTGCTCAGAGATTCTAAAGCTCTGCATGCGATCAAAATAGATGCGTAAAGTGCGCACCGGACACAGCAATGACAGGGCTGGGTCTGCCTCCTCCTGGGGCAGCACCTGCAGGTTCACCACCTGGTCCCTAAAAGGGGTGGCGGGAACCTTGGGCACATAGCCCGGTCGGGGTCTCAGGATCACATGAGAGTAACCCAGACCGAACTCCAGGCATGTTTCGCTGACAGAGAACGCTTGCAGGTCACCTACCCTCTTGATGGAAGTGAGCGCAGACAGGAGGGCAGTCTTCAAGGAGAGTGCCTTAAGCTCAGCTGACTGCAAAGGCTCTAAGGGGGCTCTCTGTAGACCCTGAAGAACTACGGAGAGGACCCATGAGGGAACGAGGCGCGGTCTGGAGGGATTAAGCCTCCTGGTGCCTCTTAGGAACCTGATGATCAGGTCATGCTTCTCTAAGGGCTTACCGTCGACTGCGTCATGGTGTGCTACTATGGCGGCAACGTACACCTTCAAGGTGGAAGGGGACAGCCTCCCTTCCAGCCTCTCCTGCAGGAAGGAAAGCACTGATCCGACTGCGCATCTCTGGGGGTCTTCGCGTCGGGAAGAACACCACTTAGTGAACAGACGCCACTTAAAGGCATACAGGTGCCTCATAGAGGGGGCCCTAGCCTGAGTGATCATGTCTACCACCGCGGGTGGTAGACCGCTTAGGGGCCAGACATGGAGATTCCAGAGGTCTGGGCATGGGTGCCAGATGGTGCCCCGTCCCTGAGAAAGAAGGTCCTTCCTCAGGGGAATTCGCCAGGGGGGAGCTGTCGCGAGGAGCGTGAGGTCCGAGAACCACGTCTGGGTGGGCAAGTAGGGTGCTACCTCCCTGACCTTGCACAGGGTATGCGCAAGCAGGCTCACTGGGGGAAATGCATATTTGCGTAGGCCAGGGGGCCAACTGTGTGCCAGCACGTCTATGCCGAGGGGAGCCTCGGTGAGGGTGTAGCAGAGCGGGCAGTGGGAGGATTCTTGGGAGGTGAACAGGTCCACCTGTGCCCGTCCAAATCGACTCCAAATCAGCTGGACCACCTGAGGGTGGAGTCTCCACTCTCCCCTGAGGGTAACCTGCCTTGACAGCGCATCCGCTGTAGTGTTTAGGTTGCCCGGGATGTGAGTGGCTCGCAGCGACTTGAAGTGCTGCTGACTCCAGAGGAGGAGACAGCGGGCGAGTTGTGACATACAACGAGAGCGCAGACCGCCTTGACGGTTGACATATGCTATCATTGCTGTGCTGTCTGTCCGAACTAACACATGCTTGCCCTGGATCAACGGCCGGAACCTCCGCAGGGCGAGCAGAATTGTCAACAACTCGAGGCATTTGATGTGCCAATGCAGTCGCTGGCCAGTCCAGAGGCCGGCGGCTGCATGCCCGCTGCAAGCAGCGCCCCAGCCCATTTTGGAGGTGTCTGTCATGACCACTACACACCTGGAGACCAGTTCTAGAGGAACACCTGCCCGTAGAAACTAGAGGTCGGTCCAAGGGCTGAAAAAACGGTGACAGACCGACGTGATGGCCACGCGATGTGTCCCGTGGCGCCATGCCCATCTCGGGACTCGAGTCTGGAGCCAGTGCTGAAGCGGCCTCATATGCATCAACCTAAGCGGGGTGGCCACTGCCAAGGATGCCATATGCCCCAGGAGCCTCTGAAAAAGTTTTAGTGGAACCTCTGTTCCCTGTTTGAACGCCTTCTCCGACTGGGCACGCTCGTTCGTAAGGCGCGCCATCAAGGAGACTGAGTCCAACTCCAATTCGAGAAAAGAGATGCTCTAAACCGGGAGGAGCTTGCTCTTTTCCCAGCTGACCTGAAGCCCTAGTCGGCTGAGGTGTGAGAGCACCAGGTCCCTGTGTGCACACAACATGTCTCGAGAGTGAGCTAGGATTAGCCAGTCATCGAGATAGTTGAGAATGCGAATGCCCACCTCCCTTAACGGGGCAAGGGCAGCCTCTGCGATCTTCGTAAAGATGCGAGGATACAGGGACAGGCCGAAAGGGAGGACTTTGTACTGATATGCCTGACCCTCGAATGCGAACCGCAGGAAGGGTCTGTGTCGAGGAAGGATCGAGATGTGGAAGTACGCATCCTTCAGGTCTACCGCCACGAACCAATCTTGATGCCGGACGCTCGCCAGAATGCGTTTTTGCATCAACATCTTGAACGGGAGTCTGTGTAATGCCCGGTTCAGTACTCGCAGGTCCAAGATTGGCCGCAACCCACCACCTTTTTTTGGTACGATGAAGTAGGGGCTGTAAAACCAAGGTGAAGTGAATACTGCTGAACCTGGGCAGGCACCTGGCGAACTGAATTGTGTAGCCAAGTCGGACGGTCCGGATCAGCCATCACGACGGATTGGAAAGCACGAGCCATGCGTCCAAGTTCCGCATGATGGCTGTGAGATGGGTGGCATTGGCTTCCTGTGGTGGGCTCCACGCCGGGGCCGGGCCAAAGGGGTGGGCTGCGGCAGAGCCGGTGCAGTCACCGCAGGGGGATGCCCTTGGCGACAAGCAGACGGAGTGCGGGATCTTGAGCCATGCCGGGGCAGGATGTGCTGGATTGCCTCGACGGTGTCGCCAAATGGGCCCGCCTGGGAAATGGGGCAGCAAGGAACCGTGTCTTGTTGGCCTCACCCATCTCGACCAGGTTGAGCCAAAGGTGGCGCTCGTCCGCCCGAGAGACCGCGCCGTGACCTTCGTTGCCCGGAGAGTGAGGTCGGTCGCTGAGCGCAGTTCCTGCATCAAATCTGGGGCTGAACTAACCTCGTGCAGTTCTTTCAGCACCTTGGCTTGGTGGATCTGCAGGAGAGCCATGGCGTGCAGGGCAGAGGCAGCTTGTCCAGCAGCACTGTAGGCTTTAGCCGTCAGGGACGACGTGAGCCTACAGGGCTTGAACGGGTGCTTAGGGCGTCCGCGCCAGGTGGCGGCGCTCTGCGGGCATAGGTGCACCGCAAGCGCCTTATCCACCGGGGGAATCGCCGTATAGCCCTTAGCCGCCCTACCATCGAGGGTAGTGAGAGCGGGGGAACTGCGGAGTCGGGGCCAGGCAGTAAAAGGTGCCTCCCACGACTTCATCAGCTCCTCATGCACTTCCGGGAAGAATGGCATTGGAGCGGGCGTGGCTGGCCGGGAAAGCATGTCCGTCATTTCAGCATCGGCCTGTGACTGGGCAATTGTCCCCGAAGGGGGAAGCCCAGCTCAGGCTTCTGCGTCCGACTGGACAAGCCCGCTCTCCGATGCTGTGCTCGAGAGCTCATCATCTTCGCGGGCTCCGAACAAGAAGCCAGACTCGCCATGAGACGAGCCGGCGAACTCATCCGGAAGCCCGATTGGGGCAGACGAGCTTGCTGGGGAATGGGAGGTCTGCGGGGGGATACCTGGCGGAGACGATCCCAAATCACCACCAGTGCTAGCCGCGCTGGCCTCATACCCGTAGGTACGAAAGCAAGCCGAGACCGCAACGTTGCCATGGTCATGTTCTTGCAGTAAGAACATGAACCATTCACAAACGCTGCCTCCGTGTGGGTCGCACCCAAACACGAAAGACAGCGATCATGACCATCCGAAGTTGAGAGATAACGACCGCAACCAGGAATAGCACACAATCGGAAAGGCATCTTTAAAAAGATGTTCCGTGTGTGCACTCTTTTAGAGAAATATATACTCTTTTAGAGGGCGCTGAAATGCGCCGTCAGATCCAGCAGAGGTGAATGAACAGTAGTATTCAGCTCAATGAGCATGACCGTTCGGCTCCGAAGAGAAAATCTGAATGAGTGGTTGCATACCAGCTCCTTTTATACCCGTATGTCCGGGGGAGTGGCATGCAAATACCACTCGCCAATTTTCATTGGCCTTTTATCAAAGACCAGAGGTGTCTCGGGCTCCCAAGATTGACCCCTAGTGTCACTACATCGACACAACATCGAGTGAGTGACAGATAGGGAACTGAAGACATTTGAATTTGTTGTTGGATGAGAGCAGATTCTTTTTTTCTTGAAACCCTCCCAAACAACTTGTGGTGATGTAGGTGATGTCTGATACTTTCTTACCCCAAGACCCAACTAATTTCTGCAATTCTCTAGCTGTGTTCCTTGGAGATTCTTTGGCCACTTGAACCATCCTCCTCACTGTGCATGGAGACAACATAGACACGCCCTTTTCCAGGCCAATTCTTAAGATCTCCAGTTGATTGGAACTTGTTAATTATTGCGCTGATGGTGAAAATGGGCATTTTCAATGCTTTGGCTATTTTCTAATAGCTACATTCCATTGTGATTGATGATTAAGGGAATTTGGCCTGTGTGTTACCTTATATTTATACCCCTGTGAAACAGGAAGTCATGGCTGAACAACTTCATGTTCCTTGTCACCCAGGTGCACTAAAAAATGTAAAATATGAAGGGTAATATACAGATATATTTTACTCATAAGACTTTCTAGGGGTGCCAATAATTGAGACCAACATGTTTTGGAGAAAAATATTTATTTAATAATGAGATATTTCCCCACTTTCAATTGTTCTACTTCAATTAAAGGTTCGATTTTTGTGCATTTTTTAATGAAAGATCAAAAGGATAAACAATGTAGATTTTTTTTTTCACAGCCTTCTTTGCTCATATTTACCAAGGGTGCCAATATTTTTGGCCACAACTGTATATATAATTTCCTTTTGTATTCCACAGAAGAAACAAAGTCATAAGGGAATATTCATTTTGGATGAATTACTGTATACCTTTAAGATCTTGAGAAGTGAAAGATTGATTTTGTCAAAGCAAAACATCACCAGTATACAGTATGTATGTTTTATTGAACTCAATTGCTTTTAGTAATCAAATTACCAGCCAACTGTAATCAGCCCAGCATTCATATCATGTGCTTTATGAGATCATTTGCCAGGAGGGCTGAAGAATTTTCATAATCACAAACCAAACACAGCCAGTTCAGGAAACAGAATCAAAGTCATAAATGCATGTCAATCCTTAAAATAATCTGCTATATTGATTTCCAGTTCCTCTAATATATGTGTTATAGTGTCTCATGTCTGTAAAGAGAACAATGATGGGCCGACCCCATCTTCCTTTGTTTGCATTATCTGCTCGCTGCAGTGACTTGCTTAATTAAAACTGTATTTATTATTACTTAGTGCCAAGTCAAATGAGATTCCAATTGCCCTTTTAGTTTTCATTTAGCAAGCCAGTTAACAAATAATTGCATTTGCTTTAGGATAGCAGCTTCCATCTAATGATCACAGACAGTATTCTCAGTCTCTGTTACCTTTGGTCAGACAAACAAACAAAAGGATATGTTATTACAGGAGTTAAAAGCCAAATCTGTCATCAGCAGGGTAAAATGACAACTTTAAAAACACAGACTGGACAAAAGACAAAATATCCCATGTGATTCATTAAAAAGTCATATAGTTCAATAAATACCACTTTTCAAATGCACACTTCTGATTTTAAACTTCTATCTCTGACTTTGACAAGCATAACCATATGACAGTCACAATTTAACATTTCCATTAATGGGATAGTTCACCTAAAAATGAAAATGATCTCCCTCATGCCATCCCAGATGTGTATGACTTTTTTTCTTCTTCTGAACACAAACAAATATTTTTAGAAGAATATTTCAGCTCTGTAGGTCCACACAATGCACACATAAATGCATCATAAAAGAAATCCATAAGACTCCAGTGGTTAAATCCATATCTTTAGAAGTGATATGATAGGTGTGGGTGAGAAACAGATTAATATTTAAGAAACATTTTTCTTACATATCGCCACCTACTGGGCAGGGAGGAGAATTTAAAGTAAAAATAGACTTTATTTGAATATAAAAATATGACACCTATCATATCGCTTCTGAACATGATATGACCACTGGATTCTTATGGATTACTTTTATACTGCCTTTATGTGCTTTTTGGAGTATCATCATTTTGGTATCCATTCACTTGCATTGTGAGGAAATATTCTTCTAAAAATCTTTGTATGTGTTCAGCAGAAGAAAGAAAGTCATACACATCTGGGACGGCATGAGGGTGAGTAAATGATGGGGTCATTTTAATTTTTGGGTGAACTTTCCTTTTAAGGGCAATATTTGTCCCTTGGAGAATATTTAATATAATATGGACATACTTTTAGGGCGTATTTTTTTCTAACCCTATAAAATATACTGTGTGTTATGTCATGTCAAATAATTCAATTTAATCAATTATTTAAAATAAATTTTTAAATTTAAAATCAATTTTTAATAATTAGACAGTTAACGTTACAGTTAAATCAAGATCAACTCATTTTGTGCAATGTGTGCATAACTAGGCACAGAATAGAATATTAAGAAATATATCAGAGGTTACAGATGACAAAGACATTCATTACAGTGGCATTTTCCCACATTTTCACATTTCAGGGCTTTTTTTTTTGTCCATTTCAATGACATATTTTTATGTTATTTTTGGCCACAAGCCCTTTCACATATTGATACTGAGTCAGTATGAAATGTATTGTCATGATGCTGGTGAAAAGTGAGGGACTGATTTCTGCACCCAGTATTTATGCTTTATGTCATTGTGCATTGCTTGAACACAAATAAAACTATTGAGATTCCATCACCAAACATTTATACAGTCTGAAAAAAACAGTTTACAGTGTACATCCAAGTGCCAACATTTACTGGTAAGAAA
This sequence comes from Myxocyprinus asiaticus, assembly GCF_019703515.2. Taxonomy (NCBI): domain Eukaryota; kingdom Metazoa; phylum Chordata; class Actinopteri; order Cypriniformes; family Catostomidae; genus Myxocyprinus; species Myxocyprinus asiaticus. The sequence goes on along the minus strand of NC_059349.1, from coordinate 28,925,637 downwards.
ACAAAATGGAACATGTTTCATGACTCAGCTGTATCACACTCTGATTGAGTGTAGGCCAGACTGCAATGGGAGTTTGTGGAAAGACTGCCATGCTAATGCATCAAGCTCTGTATGAGTTTCAGACAAACAAGTCTTGGTTTGAGCTGGCTCACTGCATGGTTCTAACTGGCCTGGGCATGACAATTTATAGGCAAAGCTTTATGTCCAGCCATGGTGTCGCACACCATGTCTGCCTGTGTTTAGATGTGTGATCGTATTTCTGGATGTATGTTTGCATTCCCTAACAGAATCATCAATCTCTTTTCACAGAGGCTAATTTAGCCGAGGCCTTTTAAATGCTCTGACAAGCCTTGTGTCATTCATCAAACTCAAGGCCCTGTTGGCTCTCTATTCTGGCCTTGATTACACATCATGTCTGTGTGTGCAAACCACCCTGTTCCACAAACATAAGCAGGCAATTTAGCAGTTAGTCCTCCACATTCGGCACAGATCAAAATATGCTTCGTCTGGCTGTCCGAATGAATGACAGCAGTCATCAGGAAGTGGTCACACCAAGCTGTGTGATGAAATTTGCTTTATTACAAAATCTGTACAAAATGTCTTCCCAGATTTAGAATTTAGCATGTGTATAATACCGTAGACTGATACTGTAATTATATGTCATTACAATTCGAAATCATAATTACCTGTTGGACAACAGTTAAACATTGATAATATACTGTATTATAAGTTCTGTGTTGTCCTTATCTTATACACTGGTTCACACATCACCAGTTATATTATTAATGATAATTTCTTTACATTCTTTTTTTCCCCATACAGTTTGCCACTCAAACTCATATCAACAATAGGCCTGCTTTTTAAAAATAAAATAAAAACAAAACTTTTTTTTTTCTCACAACATTCAGCAAGAACCACTGCAAAAACTGTACACTGGACAGCATAGAGAACTACAAAAACATTTTGCTGCTTTGAGTTTGTCATTGAGGTTTCCAAGAAAGGAATCTGCTTAATACAAATTACTTCCCTTTAAAACCCCTCACTGTCATAAGGGTTCTCTCTACAAACTTACAAAATAACATCTCAAAATACCTCAGGTTGACAGCCTCAACTAAAATGCAAGTACTATACATTTTCTATGATTAAATCCACTCGGGCCTGTCCTTCTCAATACATCAAAGCCTATTCACTACGAGTTTGACTTGTATTTTGGTCAGCATAACTGCAGGATATTTCAATGTGCCTTGGCGGCAATTTCATGTGGAAATAAGGCCTGATAAAAGATGTGAAACTATGCATAAAGGATATTTTACAAAGCAACTGTTGCAGTTTCTCTCTAGGTGATATATTTGGAAAAGATATTGGTGTTCTCAGTTGCTGAAGTCATACTGACTGTTTTTCCTACAAAGAATCCATGAGTCATAGAAACATCTGATGGAACAGGAACATTGATCTTTCAAGCGTCAGTGCTGTATGGCTAGCTGGATGGCACTGTACTCATTTATAACCATGGGGAGAGCACTTCAAATGTTCCTTCTAAACAATTGGTATTGCTGGAACAGCTTATATGGCCCTGCAGCCCAAGGTCCATTATTCTCTGGGGCCTGACGATCTCTCTCCAGCTTTTGCAACCCCACCACAAGTCTAGACTTGGCTTCGAATGGATATTTTAAATAGAAGTGCTTCAGAGCTGAATCTCCACTGTCTGTTCTTTAACAAAATTGCTGCTCTCCACAGATATATGTCCCCCCGCGCATTAAATGTTCCCTTTTTTTCCTCCCCTCTTCTTTCAAGCAACAACGAATCAGTGATGCTCTCTTGATCATTGTTAATTTCCATTAGGCCCTTGATTGAGCAGACCTTGTCAGGAATGTTAATCCCGGCTAGGAGAATATATTGCTGCTGTCGCCATGGCCGTACAGATCTGCTAACTTCTTGAAGCGTGGTCCCCATTCGCTCAGATAGTCATAGTTCTGCTCTGATTCTGTGCTCAGGGAGTCCAGTGAGCTGAGGGACTCCGCCACTGAGCCGCTGCCCTCAAAGGCATATGTCTGCAGGGAGTCATAGGGAGGGGCGGAAAGATCGATATCTGCATCCTTTAGGCGGTCCCATATAAACTCCCGGAAGATCCCGTTGTCGGGGGTGATTTTGTAAGGGGGAGGGCGGGAGCAGTAAAGAGTGGGCAACTCCGGGGTGACGTCTCTCCGAGCTTTGCTGTCCCTCACTATGTTGAGGTTTCGCAACGCCACCATGTCAAAAGCCTCTGTGTCTTCCTCACCTCCACCTTCATCGTCGTAGCGCACAATGTTCTCCCGCACATCTCGGTCTTCATCCAGGATCAGAGGTTCCTTCTTCCTCCTCCTCATCGTCACGATCAGCAGCACCAGAACTGCAAAGCGAATACAGAAGAACCATATGGTGTTAGACAGTACAAGCAAACCTGAGCTGTCACCAGTCAAACAAAATACATTAGCAATGCAATAGACTTTTTCAACCCTCTTCGTTCTGTAAGTATTTTCCCCATTAATTTCTTCCATAGGAATTTAATAAAATCTTGAGTTTTAAGATTTCTAAGCCATGAACCAAACCAACTATCTCTAAGGTGAATCACATCATTACAAACTTTGATTTGAAGGACAAAAATCATTTGAAAAAGACAAAGGTTTTTCATTAGGGCACAAACTACAATCCTATGAAGAATTGTGAATGACGTAATCAAATTAAAAATGATGGGAAAATATAAAACTATTGATTTAAAGTTGTTGATTATAAGCATTAAATATATTTTAATTTTATTGCAAAATATTCTGGTATTTGCAGATATACTAGTAGTTTGAGAGTGTAGGAAGACTACCTCGATTGTCATTCACAGTGCGTCATGGGAATGGGCGGTTGCTACAGAGCTTGTTTGGCACACTTTGTCTGCAGAGATTCTTTGATTGGTTGGTCTTTCCCTTCTGAAACATGGATAGTGTAGTTTAATACCAGAATTCCTGGTGAAGAACAAGTTTTTTAAATAATGATTTGAAATAACGAGACTGACGACTTCAACCGAGGTATATCTCATCAATTAACAACCTCTGAGCTCACGGTAGGTCTGTCAAAGGTTTCTGAGTTATCCTCAAAAATCAGTCATCCTATGGAGAAAATGAATAGGATTTTTACTTCCAGAACCCAACTCTATTGTGCTTTTTGACCCTTCATTAAGGCCAGTCATAAAAAGTTACTGACAAGTTATACCTTAGCAAGTGTTACTATCCGCCATATTATCAGAGACGTAAGTCTAGTTAGTCGTGTGTTTTTGTGTAGTCTGAATGCAAATTTTACAGAAATGATCCAAATATAAGATAAAACGTTGTTGTTGCTGCACTTCTAATAGTTATACAAGGTACCCAAAGAGGATGCACACAGTATTTTTTTTCCCTTGTCCAAATCTTTAAATAAATCTTAAGAGGTGCATGCTGTGGATTAAACGTCATGGTTACTGGTGTAACCTCCGTTCCCTGATGGAGGGAACGAGACGTTGGTGTCGATGTAGTGACACTAGGGGTCACTCTTGGGAGCCCGAGACACCTCTGGTCTTTGATAAAAGGCCAATGAAAATTGGCGAGTGGTATTTGCATGCCACTCCCCCGAACATACGGGTATAAAAGGAGCTGGTATGCAACCACTCATTCAGGTTTTACGCTGAGGAGCCGATATAAGGTCCGGCCATTTCAGCGGGTAGTTCAGCGTTGTGGCAGGAGGGACCAACGTCTCGTTCCCTCCATCAGGGAACGGAGGTTACACCAGTAACCATGACGTTCCCTATCTGTCACTCACTCGACGTTGGTGTCGATGTAGTGACACTAGGGGTCCCTATACAAAACGCCACAAGGCTGAACTGTGTTACGTGAACTGGCGGTGTGTGGTTGGCAGACTTGCTGTGTGCCTCATAGCCAGCACACCAGGTCGACACGTAACCTCCCCCAACACAATTATGAGTGTCGAACGGCCCTTTTTGGGGACAAGTCGACTACCCAGAGATAGAGACAGGCTTAACCCAGTCATGGCCTCTTTCCCCTTCTCTTTTTCCACTCCCTAAAAAAGAAGGGGGATTATCCGACTGGGCCGCCAGGCTCTAGTCGGGGGGTGTCCCTCCCAAGGGGAGGACACCGCGGAGACCACACCTCGCCCCAAGAGAGGGGGGGATATTTAAGTGGAAAAATACATCACATGGTCTTTCCAACCATGTGGAGAGCCTTCAAGGTAGATCCTACCCAATGGGGGAGGAGTTACTACAAACATGGAGACTGAGGGGCTCTGCCCAAGGAAGACGCAGTTTGCCAGTAGGGAAACGAACTAGCGGAAGATATAGATCGCATGGGGTTAGCTTTACAGGGAACCGACACATGCGGAGCACCTACCCCAGAACCGGGCTCTTAGTTAGCGCATGTACTGGGCCGGCAGCGAGTCTCTCCGAAAACTCGACTGCCACAGGGCTCGGAGGAAGTCAACCAGGGAACAACTTTTGTGAACACTACTGGGAATTAACAGCGCACGTCTTCAGCTCAAAAGGAGGTGGAAGGCGCTATGTGCAAGCGATACACCCAGCCGGCTATCCCGGGCTTATCCGCTTGTGTTGCGTGCCACTACCTGGGACCAAACTGGTTCCACCCGGAGGTTGTAGAACCTTGCAAAGGTGTTGGGTGTTGCCCAGCCCGCTGCTCTGCAATGTCTGTTAGAGAGGCACCTCTGGCCAGGGCCCAAGAAGCCGCTACACCATGGGTAGAATTGGCTCGTAGCCCTACCGGGGGCGGCATGTTTTGGGCGAGACATGCCATAGTTATGGCGTCAATGAGCCAGTGGGCGATCCTCTGCTTGGAGACAGCGCTTCCTTTCCGCTGTGCACCAAAGCAGACAAAGAGCTGCTCAGAGATTCTAAAGCTCTGCGTGCGATCCAAATAGATGCGTAAAGCGCGCACCGGACACAGCAACGACAGGGCTAGGTCTGCCTCCTCCTGGGGCAGCGCTTGCAGGTTCACCACCTGGTCTCTAAAAGGAGTGGTGGGAACCTTGGGCACATAGCCCGGTCGGGGGTCTCAGGATCACGTGAGAATAGCCCGGACCGAACTCCAGGCACGTTTCGCTGACAGAGAACGCTTGCAGGTCACCTACCCTCTTGATGGAAGTGAGCGCAGTCAGGAGGGCAGTCTTCAAGGAGAGTGCCTTAAGCCTGGCTGACTGCAAAACTCAAAGGGGGCTCTCTGTAGACCCTGAAAAACTACAGAGGTCTGATGAGGGAACAAGGCGTGGCCTGGAGGGATTCAGCCTCCTGGCGCCTCTTAGGAACCTGATGATCAGATCATGCTTCCCTAAGGACTCACCGTCGACTGCGTCATGGTGTGCTGCTATGGCAGCAACGTACACCTTCAAGGTGGAAGGGGACAGCCTCCCTTCCAACCTCTCTTGCAGGAAGGAAAGCACTGATCTGACTGCGCACCTCTGGGGGTCTTCCTGATGGGAAGAACACCACTTAGTGAACAGACACCACTTAAAGGCATACAGGTGCCTCATAGAGGGAGCCCTAGCCTGAGTGAACGTGTCTACCACCGCAGGTGGGAGACAGCTTAGGTCTTCCGCGTCCCGTCCAGGGGCCAGACATGGAGATTCCAGAGGTCTGGGTGCGGGTGCCGGATGGTGCCCCTTCCCTGAGAAAGAAGGGCCTTTCTCAGGGGAATTTGCCTGGGGGGAGCTGTCACGAGGAGCGTGAGGTCCGAGCACCACGTCTGGGCGGGCCAGTAGGGTGCTTACCAGGACGACCTTCTCCTCGTCCTCCCTGACCTTGCACAGGGTCTGTGCAAGCAGGCTCAATGAGGAAAATGAATATTTGCGAATGCCAGGGGACCAGCTGTGTGCCAGCGCGTCTATGCCGAGGAAGGCCTCGGTGAGGGCGTACCAGAGCGGGCAGTGGGAGGATTCTTGGGAGGCGAACAGGTGCACCTGTGCCTGACTGAATCGACTCCAAATCAGCTGGACCACCTGAAGGTGGAGTCTCCACTCTCCCTTGAGGGTAACCTGTTGTTATGGCGCGTCCGCCGAAGTGTTGAGGTTGCCCGGGATGTGAGTGGCTTGCAGCGACTTGGTGCTGCTAACTCCGTTGGAGGAGAAGGCGGGCGAGTTATGACATACAGCGGGAGCGCAGACCGCCTTGGCGGTTGACATATGTTACCGCTGCCGTGCTGTCTGTCCGAACTAGCACGTGCTTGCCCTGGATCAACGGCCGGAACCTCCGCAGGGCGAGGAGAATTGCCAGTAACTCGAGGCAGTTGATGTGCCAACGCAGCTGCGGACCCGTCTAGAGGCCGGCGGCTGCGTGCCCATTGCCAACAGCGCCCCAGCCCATTTTGGAGGCGTCTGTCGTGACCACGACGCGCCTGGAGACCAGTTCTAGCGGAACACCTGCTCGTGGAAACGAGAGGTCGGTCCAAGGGCTGAAAAGACGGTGACAGACCGACGTAATGGCCACACGGTGTGTCCCGTGGCGCCATGCCCGTCTCGGGACTCGAGTCTGGAGCCAGTGCTGAAGCGGCCTCATATGCATCAACCCGAGCGGGGTGGCCACCGCCGAGGACGCCATATGCCCCAGGAGCCTCTGAAAATGTTTCAGTGGAACCGCTGTTTTCTGTTTGAACGCCTTCAAACAGGCCAGCACCGACTGGGCGCGCTCGTTCGTAAGGTGCGCCGTCAAGGAGACTGAGTCCAACTCCAAACCGAGAAAAGAGATGCTCTGAACCGGGAGGAGCTTGCTCTTTTCCCAGCTGACCCGAAGCCCTAGTCGGCTGAGGTGTGAGAGCACCAGGTCCCTGTGTGCGCATAACCCGTCTCGAGAGTGAGCTAGGATTAGCCAGTCATCGAGATAGTTGAGAATGCGAATGCCCACCTCCCTTAATGGGGCAAGGGCAGCCTCTGCGATCTTCGTAAAGATGCGAGGAGACAGGGACAGGCCGAAAGGGAGGACTTGTACCGATACGCCTGACCCTCGAACGCAAACCGCAGGAAGGGTCTGTGTCGAGGAAGGATCGAGACGTGAAAGTACGCATCCTTCGGGTCTACCGCCGCGAACCAATCTTGATGCCAGACGCTAGAATGCGTCTTTGCGTCAGCATCTTGAACGGGAGTCTGTGTAAGGCCCGGTTCAGTACTCGCAGGTCCAAGATTGGCCGCAACCCACCGCCTTTTTTCGGTACAATGAAGTAGGGGCTGTAAAACCCCTTCTTCATCTCGGCTGGAGGGACAGGTTATATCGCGTCCTTCCGTAGGAGGGTAGCGATCTCCGCGCAAGGTAGCGCCGTTTCCATCTTTCACCAAGGTGAAGTGGACACCGTTGGACCTGGGCGGATGCCCAGCGAAGTGAATCGTGCAGCCGAGTCGGACGGTCCGGACCAGCCCTCGCGACGGACTGGAAAGCGTAAGCCATGCACCCGAGTTCCGCGCAAGGGGGACCAAAGGGACAACGTCATCGGATGTACCGGCGGGTGGGGCCTCGCGGCGGGGCGGAGCTTGAGGTGCCACACCACATCGTGGCCGTGCTGAGTCCGAGGACATCGAAGCACTTATCTGGCTCCTTGTGACCACCCCCGGAACAGCCTGGGACGGGGGAGGAAGAGGCCTGTCCTCATGACCCGTGGAGACTGTCACATCGGGGGCGGATTTGTGCCACAGCTGGGCGCTCAGGGCGGGAGACCGCCGCTGGAGCGCCAACCTGCCAAATGGAGTGGTGGACGGTGGTCGTGATGCCAGCCGTACACACCGAATATGTGACCCAGGGAACAAGGAAACCACTCTTGCGGAGCTCTTGAGTACTGCAGCCACTTGGGCATGCAGCGCAATTAAATGCAAAAGGTAACAAAAAGAAGATCTGCTTACCAGCTCCAGAGCAGCGGGTTTCATTGTCCCTGGGTTGCCCGTCTCAGGGGCGCTTCGAAGACCTCCGTGGGTTCTTCGGTGCCGGCTGTGAGACGGGTGGCGTCGGCTTCCTGCGGTGGGCTCCACGCCGGGGCCGGGCCGGAGGGGCGGGCTGCGGCGGAGCCGGTGCAGTCACCGCAGGGGGACGCCCTCGGCGATGAGTAGATGGGGGGATCTCGAGCCACGCCGGGGCAGGACAAGCCGGCTAGCATCCATCTACTGCTCTACCATCGAGAACTGCTGGGCAAAGTCCTCGACAGTGTCGCCGAATAGGCCCGCCTGGAAAATGGGGGCAGCAAGGAATCGTGTCCTGTCGGCCTCACCCATCTCGACCAGGTTGAGCCAAAGGTGGCGCTCCTGGACCACTAGTGTGGCCATCGTCCGCCCGGGAGACCGCGCCGTGACCTCCGTCGCTCGGAGAGCGAGGTCGGTCGCCGAGCGCAGTTCCTGCATCAATCCCGGGGCGGAACTACCCTCGTGCAGTTCCTTTAGCGCCTTGGCGGACTTGCAGGAGAGCCATGGCGTGCAGGGCGGAGGCGGCTTGTCCAGCAGCGCCGTAGGCTTTGACCGTCAGAGACGACGTAAACCTACAGGCCTTGGACGGGGGCTTTGGGCACCCACGCCAGGTGGCGGCGCTCTGCGGGCATAGGTGCACCGCGAGCGCCTTTATCCACCGGGGGATTGCCGAATAACCCTTGGCCGCCCCACCATCGAGGGTAGTGAGAGCGGGGAAGCTGAAAAGATCGGGACCGGGCAGTAAAAGGTGCCTCCCGCGACCTTGTCAGCTCTTCTTGCACTTCCGGGAAGAAAGGAACGGGGCAGGGCGTGGCTTTGAGCGGCGCCGCGAGCCCAGGAACCAATCACAGAGCCACGAGGGTTCAGGGAAGAGCGGTGAAATCCACTCTAACCGACGCTCGCGGCTGTCCGGGAAAGCATGTCGTCATCTCCGCGTCAGCCTGTGACTGGGCGATCGACCCCGAAGGGAGGAGCCCAGCCGAGGCTTCCGACTGGACGAGCCCGCTCTCCGATGCTGCGCTCGAGAGCTCATCACTTTCGCGGGCTCCGAATAAGAGGTCGAACTCGCCGTGAGACGAGCCGGCGGACTCACCCGGAAGCCCGATCGGGGCAGACGAGCGTGCTGGGGAATGGGAGGTCCGCGGGGGGATACCCGGTGGAGGCGGTCCCATTGGGGTCCCCAAATCGCCCCCAGTGCTAGCCGCGCTGGCCTCAAACCCGTGGGTAAAAGGACCGAGGCGGGAGCCTCTGGGGTGGCTCGCTTCCTTACGAAGGCGAGCCGCGACCGCAATGTTGCCATGGACACATTCTCACAATGAGAATGTGACCATCCACGAACGCTGTCTCCGCGTGAGCAGTGCCCAGACACGAAAGACAGTGATTGTGACCGTTAGAAGGCGAGAGATAACGAGCACAACCAGGAATAACACACAATCGGAAAAGCATCTTTAAAAAGACGCGTCTTTAAAAAGACGTTCCGTGTGTGCGCTCTTTTAGAGAAATATATACTCTTTTAGAGGGGAAAAATGCTCTTTCAGAAAATATACTCTCTAGTTTTTCTGCCGAAGCGCCCAGGGGCGTTCTCTGCAGTGCACCAGTGCAGAGGAGGGAGAAGCCGCTGAAATGCGCCGTCAGATCCAGCAGGTGAATGAACAGTAGTATTCAGCTCAATGAGCATGACCGTTCGGCTCCGAAGAGAAAATCTGAATGAGTGGTTGCATACCAGCTCCTTTTATACCCGTATGTTCGGGGGAGTGGCATGCAAATACCACTCGCCAATTTTCATTGGCCTTTTATCAAAGACCAGAGGTGTCTCGGGCTCCCAAGAGTGACCCCTAGTGTCACTACATCGACACCAACGTCGAGTGAGTGACAGATAGGGAACTGTGTGTCAGCCCTCATTCCCAAATGAACATGTACTGTTTTACATCAGTAAGGACACCTACAATTGCTTCAAGGTAAATTCCTAATTTAACTGAAATCATTAACATATTGATTCAGGTAATAGTAGAGGTGAGAGTAACAAATAATTCACAGTACTTTGGTGAGTATGTAATTGAAACGTTAGGAACAGTTCTGTTAATTTATGAGTGATTCTCACGAAACCAGTAAAGAAAACGTCTTGGGCTGCATTTCCCAAAAGCATCGCAAGCTTAAGTTGATCATAGAGACCATTGGCACCAATGGTTTCTATGATCAACTTAGGCTTACAATGCTTTTGAAATTATATCAGAAATTATATTTTGCATATAAAATATAAAGCCATTAAGATTTGTTTACATTGTGACACTTTCATGAAAGTTTTGCACATTTTAATCCCCAGTTCTCATTAACAAAACATGAACAAATTATTTAAATTGTAAAATTTGTATTAGAACTGTCAGAATTTATGTGTTAATGCATGCAATTCATTTAAAAAAGTTTAATGTGTTCTCAGCCTAAGTACGGGGCATTTTAATTACCACAGAATCACGTTAAGTCTTAACTATCACCAAAATGCAGAATGAGACGTTTTTGGCAGCAAGCGCTTTTCATGTGGAATTCAAAGTTTGCTTGACGCCCTAACACAAATCATGAACGCGGCTTCATGACTGCTGTAGGAAAGCGGATAGCCACAGTCTGCCAGCAGATTAATATTGTGGAGGATGAAAGTTTAAGAGATTTAATGCCCATTGCAGTGAATATGCAACCTATGGGGGGGACTAGTTCTTTCAATTAGTCAACCTCCCAGTTAGACTTTGGGAGACATTTAATGTTACTTGAATTCGTGATATATTAGTGCATTTCTATATTTATACTTTGGAAGGCTTTGTTTGGAAAATGTTAATAAAGCTTAATATTGTTGCATATTGTTTTGTTTTCTTTCCTAAGATGGAAATACATTTTGACAGGAAAAGAAGTACTATATATTTTGTCAAATTTCAGCACTTTCAAAATCTGTGAAAAATTTTAATCGACTGACAGCACTAATATTTATACATCATAGCAATACTCCCTTAGTACTGCTTTATATTTTCGCTTTAAAAATATATTTTAAAAATTAAAAGAATTAAAAAATGATTTCAAATCATACAAAAATGACTGTTGCTGTAATGAGAATCATCATCTAAAACTGGGAATAGCAAAAGTTTGCACATTTTTTCCTCATTAAAAAAGTTTAATTACTAAAGACATGAACTGTCATTTTGCAATATATGTAGGAAATCATGACCACTCACATTCAAATGAAGACTGCAGTCACATCAGTAACCTTATAAAAGCTGTTTTATTCTACATGGAGAGGGTCCGCACATGGGGGCTGCCATGTTAGAATCACATGACCAGCAGAATACTACTGGCTTAATCTCAGTAACCGTCATGTCATCTGACACTTTCACTCATTGAATAAAGTAATCATGGCTGACTGTGAATACTACATTTCTACAATGGCATCTGAAACTGAAAACTATTGATTTTAAATGATGCTGCATCCAAGCCACTAGGTGTCCGTGTAAGTCTAAGATGACACAAAGACAAAAGTTACTGAGTGCAATGTGTCTTGTCGTTTTTTTTAAACGACCAGACACATTATGGTAATGAGAATTGGGGGGTAAAATGTGCTAAAGTATCCTGAAAATAATATCACAATGCAAAAAAATCTTAATGGTCCTAAATGTAGGCTAGATTTTCTTTATGCAAAAAAAAAAAAATAAAAATAAATAAATAAATAATAATAATAATAATAATAAAAATAAATAAAAAATAAATAAAAAAATTATATATATATATATCAGCGCAATAATTAACAAGTTCCAATCAACTGGAGAGCTTAAGAATCGGCCTGGAAATGGACGTGTGTCTATATTGTCTCCATGCACAGTGAGGAGAATGGTTCAAGTGGCCAAAAAATCTCCAAGGAACACAGCTGGAGAATTGCAGAAATTAGTTGGGTCTTGGGGTCAGAAAGTCTAAAAATAAATAAAAAGGGAGGGTTTCAAGAAAAAAGCCTCTGCTCTCATCCAATAACAAACTCAAACGTCTTCAGTTTGCCAGACACTACTGGAACTTCAAATACGACCATGTTCTGTAGACAGATGAAACTTAAAAAGAGCTTTTTGGCAGCAACCACCAGAGATGGGTTTGGCGCACACAGAGATGAAGAAGTACCCAATGCCCACGGTTAAATATGGTGCTGGATCTTTAATGTTGTGGGGTTGTTTTTCTGCCAGAGTCCTGGACATTTTGTTTGGATACATGGCATCATGGACTCATGATGGACATGCAGGACAATGATCCAAAACAAACATCAAAATCAACACAAAAATGGTTCACTGACCACAAAATCAAGGTTCTGCCATGGCCATCCCAGTCCCCTGACCTGAACCCCATAGAAAATTTGTGGGGTGAACTGAAGAGGAGAGTCCACCAACATGGACCTCTGAATTTGAACGATCTGTAGAGATTCTGTATGGAGGAATGGTCTCAGATCCCTTGCCAGGTGTTCTCCAACCTCATTAGGCATTATAAGAGAAGACTCAGAGCTGTTATCTTGGCAAAGGGAGATTGCAAAAAGTATTGAATAAAAGGGTGCCAGTAATTATGGCCAATGCATTTTGGAGAAAAATATTTATTAAATAATGAGATATTTACCCCGTTTCAATTGTTTTACTTCAATTAAAGGTTAGGTTTTTGTAAATCTTTTGAATGAAAGATCAAAAGGATAAACAATGTAGATTTTTTTTCACAGACTTCTTTGCTCATATTTTCCATGGATGCCAATATTTTTGGCCACTACTGCATATATATATATATATATTTTTTTTTTTTTTTTTTTTTTTTTTTATTGATTTGGGGTACCATAATATTACCAGAATATTTTCTTGACAGGTTTCGTAAGAATCACCCTTAAATGCTATGAAGTAAGGCCTTTCTCTTTTCTTTTTTGACTGATAAGTGTTTACCTCGATTCTGATTCTCAGTCACCTGAGTTTTTGCATATTACATCATAATTTAACAATATCATTAAAGAAAAACAGCAAATAAAAATGCTTTTCAATATTCCAGCTCACGTAAGAATAACATCCATTCAATTTATGACCACATTTTACTCAAAATCACAACGTTCACTGCACTCTCCCATTCATTTCTATGAGACATACTATAAAGCTGGTCTGAGTAAGCAACAGTAACTAAGGGAGGGGTGGAGTCTAGTGAATGGTAATTAAACAATATGCTAACAATATAAACAACAAAAAGTCCTTCTGTATGATACAACTGGAGAATTTCCTAAATTGCTTCATTACATATGTATGCCCTTCACACAATAAAAAAACAATGGCAAGGGATATCAAGCACCGGGTAAGATGGCTTCACTCTTTCAGCAAAAAACAAAACAAAAAAACAACAACAAAAAACGCATCTGCACATCTCAAGCAGTCTATTTACTTTGCAAGATAAGAGAAGAAATAAGATGTGTCGCATCAGATATAGAGCACAGCTGTGACAATATCTCTTCTGTATTTAAGACACTGCACCAATATATTACTTTCCCACTGTTTTACACCATATAGAACGTCTCTATAAGGCCTGATACTTCTACGTTCAACATGATAGATAACCTGAATTATCTTTGCAGTTCAATTAGGCCAGATCTGGTACATTAGTTTTATCAAAAAGTTCATCACATTGGGCTGTAGTGGTTTTAATAACGCTGCTGACAAATCCCGAGAATTAGGTGTTTCATCATGGGAGGTGCTCTTGGGAGCAGGTGTTGAAGGAGTTACAGTCTTGATTTAATCTCATCCTACTATGTGTTTCTGTTTACAATGCTTATTATCTGCGCACACAAACACATGCACCACTGAGAATTAAGCATATGGCAGCACTTTTGTTTTCTCACTCTTAGCTCTGTCATGTGTGAACACAAGCAAACATACATGCAAGCACACAAAGATTTAAAGCAGTATATGTGCTGTAAATATGGGGCTTTAATGGCCACTTGCATGCAAGCAACTTATTCTAGAAAGGCCAGCATTAAATCCTTTTAATGAGTGCAGCATATGCCTATTAGATGCATAAAATAAGACTGGATTATGTGTCAGTCAATAAATATCACCCTGCCCTGAAAGCGCAGACCCCATGTGCACACATCAAAACTATCAACAAGAGGCAAGGCAGCACTGTCACACAAAGACTCGTGTCTCAGAGATGCAAATCAGGGATCAAAGAATACACAATTTTTTTATTTTGTGAAAGAGGAGAAACTGAGTCAATGTAAAATGAGAAAAAGGAGGACACGTGCTGAGAAATAAAGAACATAAACCACATGCACAAAAAAGTTTTTTGTGCCGTGTAAAATGCGGAAAAAAAAAAAAAAACTGTGTTGCACCGCTCAGACCAATGAATGCACTGGAACTTACAGTATACAGACACAACACACTCCTCCCACGGGAGTCTATCTCTCTTAATGTAGATACTGCATATGTATTTTTGGCTGCCAATACCAAGCTCGAGGGGGAGGGAAAGAGAGCTGATGAAGTGAAGGAGAGAGAAAGAAGAGGTGCAAGTAGGAGCAGGCTGAAGAGAAAGAGAAAGAGTGAGAGAATGATAGAGTAGGGGGAAAAGGGAGGCAAACGTCTAATGATCCATCCTTCAGGCCTGCCACAGCGAATGTGAAATATGGTGTCAAAGCCTCATACTTCATCCTCGGGCCTAGTGTCGTTTCGCAAGTCAGACAAGCTGGGCGAGTGGGCCAGCGAGGCAGCGGCTGCACGTGTGCAGTCATAATCACAGAGTACACACACAAACACACACACACATCGACAATGATATAAACAAAACCAAAGCCAACTTCGACCTTACATTCAAGCGCAACATTGTTATATGGTAGTTTATGGTGCCTATGGGAATGTCTGGTGCCAAGGAATCTGTGGCTCATTATTTCTATTCAGGAAACAAGTAAAAAAAAAAAACATTTATAAACTGCAGATGCCCAACAGTGTACATACAGTATGCATATATTTATGCAGTTTACTGCAAAAATAATTTTCCAATAAGAATAATTAAAACAAGATAAATTCAACTCATAATTAAAACTGTGTAGTTAAAGGGACAGTTTACCCCAAAATGAAACTTCTGTCATCATTTACTCATCATCATGTCGTTCCAAACCTGTATGACTTTCTTTCTTCACACATATACAGAGATGTTAGGCAGATGTTAGACGTTAGACTTTTATTGCATCTTTTTTCCATAAAATAAAATTGAAATGTGTCTGAGACTAACATTCTCCCTAACATCTCCTTTTGTGCTCCAGTGAAGAAAGAAAGTTGTTTGGGTTTAGAACAACATGATGTGTGTAAATAATGACAGCATTTTCCTTTTAGGAGAACTATCCCTTTAAGGCTTGTTTTAAGAGAATGTATGTTGAATATAAGATAATTTTTGTCTGTTGGCAGTGGCAGATCTTTCTCTTGTTTTAAACAAAGACTATTGAAAATAAGTTTTTAAAAAACGGACAGTGCCAAAAGATAAAATATAGGCCTACGTATTCAAGATGCATTGTCTGAAATGAAGCCTTAAAGGGATAGTTTACCCCAAAAATTTAAATTCTCTCATCATTTAATCACCCTCATGCCATCCCAGATGTGTATGACTTTCTGTCTTCTGCTGAATACAAACAAAACCTTTAGAAGAATATTTCAGCTCTGTAGGTCCTCACGATGGAAGTGAATGGGTACCAACATTTTTAAGCTCCAAAATGCACATAAAGGCAGCATAACATTAATCCATAAGACTCCATTGGTAAATCTATATCTTCAGAAGTAATATAATAGATGTGGGTGAGAAACAGATCATATTTAACGCTCCTGTAACATTTGGGGTCAAATTGATCCCACAGCAACTTTGCCATCTCTTAAAAACATGCTAAACTTTTTAGAAACAGTTGAATCTTTCTGACTTTTCCTAAATTTATTAGAAGAACACATAAAAATGGACTTTACATGTTTCAAAGTTTTCAAGATCCCTGTACACATTTTGACCACATCGATGATATTTGGGGTCAATTTGATCCCAACCTATTTTACTGTGGGCAACCTGGAAAAATTTACAGCTTTATTTTCCTCTACTGTTTACCTTTAATTGCTGTCTTTCTCCCATTATATTGTCAAAAGTATTACAAAAGTATCCCTCACCTTTATGCCCTAACATGAGTTTTTCTCTGTTGGAGAGCTTTTATGTTTCACGCCTCTGTAAACCTCTTTTTGACTAATTGTGAATGCTTTATATCAACAGCTTTTCCTAAAAGGAAGAAAACTAGTATTTGTAAAAACAGCATAATAATGTAAATAACATTACTCTATTTTTCATACATTCATGAATCAAAAGGCATCGATTTCAGATGCAATAAACATAAATTTACAAATGGCCTGTACATTGTAAATATTGTGCATGGGACTATTCTGAATTTGTATTTGGCATGCCACACCATCAACAGTGCCACAGAAAAAGCCACTTTTCTGCTGCCTTTATGTCCTTTTGTAGCTTCAAAAATTTGGTAACTATTCACTTGCATTGTGGGGACCAACAAGGGCTGAAATATTCTAATAAAAATCTTAAAGTTTGTGTTCAGCAGAAGAAAGAAAGTCATACACATCTGTGATGGCATGAGGGTGAGTAAATGATGAGAGAATTTTCATTTTTGGGTGAACTATCCCTTAAATATACAGTATTATGTACGGTAGTGTTGCTTATCAGGTAAATTTATCTTGTTTTAAGGATATTTTGATATTTTGATATTTTTACTAGAAAAAAGATACCCACAAAGACACAGCATTGTTTCAACGTGTCAATGCTTACAAGTGTGCCTCAAAAGCTCAAAGCTCAAGTTTAATGCAGAAACATTTATATTGCTTAAAGCTAATTCTCTGTGAAGCATTGCTTTATTCGAGAAGACATTAAGTCGCTTGCAATTCACCAATCCAAACAGCTCTTTAAAGACACGGGAGTTTGATTTTTCAAGCCACTGTTATGCAATTACTAAGAGTTATATAGGTCTAATGCAGAGTCTTAACTGTTACAGACTGCACCCACTTTAAGGCTTGATTTAGCCTGACTGCAGTTTTGACACAAGATGGATGTTCAACGGGAGCAGCAGATCAATTTAACATTATCCTCAATTTGCAGTAATTGGATTGAGAAAACAATCTGTCATACAGAATCAATTAAACAACAAGTGGGATATTTTGTGGGGGCCTCGTTCTCATCGACCTCTTAAAAATGAGCCAGTACTAGATTATGCACTGCCCTTCATTCTCTCTCTCTCTCTCTCTCTCTCTCTCTCTCTCTGTCTCTCACTCATGCATCTCCACATATCTCAGCCACTGCCAATAGCCCTGGGCATTGAAGACTAATCAAGATATACTGGCATTACCCAGATCTATCTGGCTGTTGACATTTATGCCACTGCGCGACACAAGGTGTTTGTACTTTATGACACCTGTCTGTCCCTGCATTTTCACAGTGCCGACATTATCTGCAAAATAAAATGTGATTTATTCTGGGTGATGCAAGAGCACACTACATCGCCTTAAGGGGCCTAATAAGTATTACTGACTGCAGTCCGCTTGCACTGTTGGACACCATAGGGGAAGCACTCCTGGAAGAGGGGACACCTTGCACTCAGGCAAGCAGAGACTGAAAAGTTGATGTCACTCTTGCGAGTGTGACCTGTGGCTATTAATGTATCAGAGCACCCAAGGCTTACCTGACCTCTCTCTCTATTCCTCTACTGAAGACCATGAAATAATGAGTAGAAGGTCTAACTCAATTCAATGCTGAGTGCTTCGCATCAGCTGTCATTATGTGAGATGCACTCCTGAAATTCTTTAAATTACTTTATGCAAACACTGATAAAACCACATTTGTATACCACAACAGTTTGCTGTATCCCTCCATCAGTTTTCTCTGTTTCAAATATTTCATGAGCCATTATCAAGCTTTGGGGTTCATAGCGTGACTCAGACGTTGTAATGTAACTCAGTTAATGGAGAAGCTATTTTGTATGTCGTTAGGTGAGCTGGAAACAACAAAATAGAAAAAGACAAACAACACTCAAAGCTGATATGTTCTTGTGTTATCGTTCACTGTCTGGCAGATTTGGTTGACTGTTGCTTTGATAAGTACAGCAACAGCAGGCAGGAAGCTTGTTGATTCATTACTTCGAAAAAAGATAAAAGGAGGGAAAGAGGAGAGAAAGAAAGATCTCTCCTCCTCTGAAGCCATCATCCTCCTCCCCTCAACCATAAGTGAGCAGTCTTGAGCCCTTGGGGCTGGACTCTCTTTGCCAAAAATAACTGCGTTGCTCAGATCAGGCAGAGCACTGGTCTAATCCAACTCCTGTAGTTCGGATGGAGAGAAGGGTGGGGGTTGCAGCACTGGAGAGTCTATGTTCACACGAGACGGCAAAACCACAGGAATGACTATTTCACATCCGTTAGAGCTGTTAACAAGAAAGCTGTGCTCACATTCCCATGATAAATAATTAAAGACAGTGATCAATCAACACACGAGAAGGGAGTCTGGTAATGCGGGCCCCAAACTGTGCTGTTTTGAGAGGATGGTTTTTCTCACAGGTCCCTGTCGATCTTAATTAGGGGCAGAGTCTGAGCTATCAGTGCAACAGACAGATGAGCTCTGTCTGCCTCGTTGCCTACTGCCTACACATGCTGCTGCCTTCTCATGCAACATCTTAAAATGTCATGGAACCTCATAAGTGACATATGACTCGACTCGCAATTGATTTAAATAGAGTTTGGCATTAGCATGTTGCTAAGATAATGGTGCAATAATTCAGTAAGTATAAAAATAAATGACACAAATAGTGGGTACATCTATCTATCTATCTATCTATCAGTGTTGGGTTCGAGCCCACCTTAGTTGAGTCCGAGTCAAGTCCGAGTCTTTAAACAATCGAGTCGGACTCAAGACCGAGTCCATAACAGGCCATGTCTGAGTCAAGTCCAAATGAATCTGAAGGTTATTATTATTTTGAATTTTAATTTAGTTTTTATTTCTACTTCATTTTCAATTTGTCAATTCAATTTAATTTAGTTTTATATAAAATTATCCCTATCTAAAGAAATAATAGTCTATACTGAGATTTCTTTCTAAATCTTTTTTCCCTATCTGCCGACTGATTTGAAAAATACAGTACATACAAATGAGTCAACACAGTATTAATTAGCACTCGCTGAGAAGTTATGTCTCACGATTTCACTGCAAATGCTACATCTAAAAACACTGGAAAAGCCCATTGATAATATTAAGGCAATGTCGTCACGGACATGATTTTCTAGTTAATTTGTGGGAACCACACAATGCAGGGCAGTTCTGCGTGCTGCTCGTGTACCAAAATCTCTGATGAGTCCATGTGCGTCTCGCAGCTTCTGCCACAGAAGATAAAAAAATAAAATAATAATTGATATTTGCTTGAGCGGCAGCCGAGTTGGTCTGCAATCAGTCTGAAATCTTTAAATACCAACCAAAGAAAATTTAATTGAGCTCTACTTTAACCGCAAAAACATGGAGAATAATAATTTTGAGTCATAAATTTAACAGAATTGTCCTTCAGAAGTGTCAGAGATATAGGCTAAAAAAGACGTCCATAAGTTACCCGGTAGTTTACAATAAAAATAAAATATTAAAAATAATTGTATAAATAATTGATTTAAAATAAAATTTCATAACCAACTAAATTCATCTCGTAACATGAAGTTTAGCTTCATACACAATCTCTGTCATCGAATAATACATTCATTTTATAGTCTGTAATTAAATCATAAACAAAACATTTCACTGCCCAAAATATCCTAATATTTTATTGTGCATGGTTGAATGTTGTGAATGGTGGGCAAATGCTGTAAAATAATGTATTTTAAGCAGCTCGTCAATGCTTTGAAAATAGTAAATCAATAATAAATTTGTGCTGTTTATCTGTTTAGAGTTTCTGTCTGCTTTAGCAATAACGATTTTTTCCCCAGACTATTTAAAAATTTACACAGTCAATTCATCAAGCTATTATGGACCATTTCAAGCTGACAACACTGTGTGGACCACAAGAGAATACAGAAGCCTACATGTGTAGATACATTACGCCTAAAAATACTTAATATCCAATACTATTTTTATGTATTTTTATTTCGATATTCTGTTTTTAGTAAACTGTAAGAGACATGATGTGGGTGACTTGACTCAATGAAGTTCTTGATTTTAAGTTTTAACAACGATAAAACTGCAATGTGAGCACCGCCTTGGCTGCACAAATGCCACAAGCAATTTACCAGTTGTCAGGTCCCATGTCATGTGAAACTGCCTTATTTAGTTTCTATTCCATTGAATACATACCTGTCTTTATGTTTTTGTCATGCCAGCCACCTCGGTAGTCGATGTTATACAGTAGTCTCTGTAGTAACATTCAAGCGTATTAGTTGATTGTTGAGTGTGCCTGTGCATGTGTGTATGTGTGTGTTTGCTTAAATAGTGAAACAACTCTGGCTACATCCACGACTTCAGGGGCTAATAAAGCTGCATGCAGACAGAGATATCTTCATTAATTTTTGTTTTGTTATTTTTTATTTTTTTCATTGCATCACAAATGTCATTGACTCTGAAAAAAATCCAGAGTCAAGTCCGAGTAAAAATGCATCCGAGTCCGTGGCAAGTCCAAGTCCATTAAAATTGGACTCGTGACTCAGACTCGATTCTGAGCCAAACTCGAGTACCCCAACTCTACTATCTATCTATCTATCTATCTATCTATCTATCTATCTATCTATCTATCTAAACCTTCAAACTTAATTTTTTTTAAATTAGTGTTAAGCTTTCAGACAAGGCTTTGTCAAGCCAACATCAAATTCTGTCTTTGCAAATATTACCTGTCTAGTTACATTTAATTATTTTTAGGCAGAGGCTAGCGATAGATGCTATTTACACTAAGTGTAAATGGCAACAAAAAGCATTTTCTTTGCACGAGGTGCAAATTGGGTTAGATGCTATTTGCACCCCTAATTAAATACTAATATACACTATAATGGCATCACTGCAGGTGATGTTTTTGTGTTTATTTAGAGCCCAAAAGACACCCTACACCAATTAACCATTGTTTTACTACAGTAACCATAGTATATATATATATATATATATATTACATTGGCACTAGCATGTTGCTAAGCTAATGCTGCAACACTCCAGTAAGCATAAAAATAAATAGCAAACACAAATACTGGGTAAACTAGTGCTTTTTTAATTAACAATTTTTATTAGGGTTGTCAGTCTATTAACATTTTTGTCATGATTATTCGCATATTTTTTGGTAGTTAATCATGATTAATCGCAGATTTTGAAAATGCTGAAATTTGACACCATATATACTTATTTTCATGTCAAAATGCATTTATTTACATCTTAGGAAAGAAAAAAAAAATATGTAACAATATAATGCTTTATTAACATTTTCCAAACAAAGCCTTCCACACTATAAAGACAGAAATGCACTAAAATAGCACCAATTCATGTAGCATTAAACGTCTCCCAAAGTCTAATTGGGAGGTTGACTTATTGAAAGAATTAGTTCCCATAGTTGAGTATTCATTCATATATTAATTCATTTCATATTTCTATATTCATAATTTTACTTTTAAAATATTCATCTCATACCATTATTTATGCATTTGCAACGGCTGTGTAAATTCATTTATTCCTGCTCTGTGAAAATACACCTAATTGCTACTTCAGATGCAGCTTCTGTGCCACCTTTGCTGTGTAAAGATGGCTTTAGTCCACATTGGTTTAATATTCTTTGCAATTGCCATAAAATCTCTTAAACTCTCATCCTCCACAATATTAATCTGCCGGTAAACTGTGACTATCCATTTTCCTACAGCAATCCTGAAGCTGCATTCATGATTCGCCTCAGAGCGTCAACGCCAGCATCCAGCGCCGCTTTGAACTCCATTGGAAAAGCGTATTGATAGTTAAGACTTGGTGTGCTTCAGTGGTAATTAAAATGTGCTGAAAATACTTGATTTCTATCACAAGTCCCATCTGCGCTGTTGTGTGTTTGTGGTGTGTGCGTCAAGGTTCCGCTGTCCCAACAATTGTTTATGCTGGTTTATGCTGTATTAATGGTAAATGCGTTAATCGAGGATTAAGAAAAATAATTCTGACAGCTCTAATTTTTATTAATACTTTTTGGTATTAAATGAAGTAAGTTTACTTAAAATTAAGGCTGTCAATTTAACACATTAATTTACTGTGATTAATTATATTAAAAATAATGCGTTAAAAGATTACGCAATTAATCATGCCCCATAACTTTAAGCACCACCTTCATTTTTTTGCGAGTAGCAGTCAGCAAGGGGCAGTGCAACTCCTGCTCTAGAGGCACACTTTCCGAGAGCAGACAGCACAAAATGAAAAACCTCGTACAGCAGGACACGTTTTTTCATTGGAAGACAGCTGGGCAAAGCACAACTGAATGCAGGGGTCTCGAGACATGTTTTTTAAAGTTTCAAATTACAGTACTAAAAAGTCAATTCTAAAATGGATTACTGTGGACTGTATGTATGTCAGACAGACGTCTTTGGCTGCTGAATTGCATCTTGCTGTTGTTCCAGTGTCTCGCATATTCATTATTATAGGTTGTTATAACGTAGTCTGTTACCAAACCTACAAAAAAATGGCACAATCAAAATATAATCCATCATATTTTGTCATTATATGAAGACTTGCTGGCCAACACAATGAAAGAATGCTCAGAAAGCGTGTTTCTATGCTCTTCATTCAAGTTACCGTAATTATCTTAATAAGTGTGCACCACTGTTTTCGTTATGGCTGGCTGCACACTGTATTTGCAAAACGTGGTTGGCTTGACTGGATAAACCATATTAACCATCGCGTTTTTAATACGCAGTGTTAAGTAAAAAAAAATGTTTTGAAGACCTTGCATCAGTGCATAAAAGTGTTGGTGAATAACAAACTAAAAGTAGCAACGCTACTATCTTAATGGCATTTTTCAGTAGCGTGACAGTAGCTTTGCTGTTCTGAAAATAGAGACGCTGCTTTTTCCAATGAGTAACAGTGTAGTATGACAAAACACTAAATAGCTATTTTTTTTTTTGTCACAATGTATTGTGTCCGGAGCTTTACAGCCAGGTAAACATCATAGTTACTTGTGTAACCTCCATTCCCTGATGGAAGGAACGAGACGTTGTGTTGATGTAGTGACACTAGGGGTCACTCTTGGGAGCCCAAAACACCTCTGGTCTTTGATAAAAGGCCAATGGAAATTGGCGAGTGGTATTTGCATGCCACTCCCCTGGACGTACGGGTATAAAAGGAGCTGGTATGCAACCACTCATTCAGGTTTTATGCTGAGGAGCCGATATAAAGTCCGGCCATTTCAGTGGGTAGTTCAGCGTTGTGGCAGGAGGGACACAACGTCTCGTTCCCTCCATCAGGGAACGGAGGTTACACAAGTAACCATGACATTCCCTATCTGTCACTCACTCGACGTTGTGTCGATGTAGTGACACTAGGGGTCCCTATACGAAATGCCACAATTGGCTGAACTGTGTTATGTGAACTGGCGGTGTGTGGTGGGCAGACTATTGTGTGCCTCATAGCCAGCACACCAGGCTGACACGTAACCTCCCCCAACATAGTTATGAGTGTCGAATGGCCCTTTTTGGGGACAAGTCGACTACCCAAAAAATAGAGACAGGCTTAACCCAGTCGTGGCATCTTTTCCCCTTCTTTTTTTCCACTCCCTAAAAAAGAAGGGGGATTATCTGACTGGGCCGCCAGGTCTTGTCGGGGGGTGTCCCTCCCAAGGGGAAGACACAGCGGAGACCACACCTCGCCCAAAGAGAGAGAGGGATATTTAAGTGGAAAAATACGTCACATGGTCTTTCCAACCATGTGGAGAGTCTTCAAGGTAGATCCTGCCCAATGGGGGAGGAGTTACTACAAACATGGAGACTGGGGCAGAGGGGCTCTGCCCAAGGAAGACGCAGTTTGTCAACAGGGAAACGAATTAGCGGAAGATATATAATCGCATGGGGTTAGCCTTACAGGGAACTGCCACATGCGGAGCACCTACCCCAGAACAGGGCTCTTAGTTAGCGCGTGTACTGGGCCGGCAGCGAATCTTTCCGAAAACTCGACTGCCACAGGGCTCGGAGGAAGTCAACCAGGGAACAAACTTGTGAACACTACTGGGAATTAATGGCGCACATCTATCCGCTTGTGTTGTGTGCCACTACCTGGGACGAAACTGGTTCCACCCGGAGGTTGTAGAACCTTGCACATTTGTTGGGTGTTGCCCAGCCTGCTGCTCTGCAAATGTCTGTTAGAGAGGCACCCCTGGCCAGGGCCCAGGGAGCCGCTACACCCCTGGTAGAATGGGCTTGTAGCCCTACCGGGGGCAGCATGTACTGGGCAACATATGCCATAGTTATGGCGTCAATGAGCCAGTGGGCGATCCCCTGCTTGGAGACAGCGCTTCCTTTCCGCTGTGCACCAAAGCAGACAAAGAGCTGCTCAGAGATTCTAAAGCTCTGCGTGCGATCCAAATAGATGCGTAAAGCACGCACCGGACACAGCGACGACAGGGCTGGGTCTGCCTCCTCCTAGGGCAGCGCCTGCAGGTTCACCACCTGGTCCCTAAAGGGGTGGTGGGAACCTTGGGCACATAGCCCAGTCGGGGTCTCAGGATCACATGAGAGTAACCCGGACCGAACTCCAGGCACGTTTTACTGACAGAGAATGCTTGCAGGTCACCTACCCTCTTGATGGAAGTGAGCTCAGTCAGGAGGGCAGTCTTCAAGAAGAGTGCCTTAAGCTCGGCTGACTGCAAAGGATCAAAGGGGGCTCTCACTAGACCCTGAAGAACTACAGAGAGGTCCGATGAGGGAACGAGGCGCGGTCTGGAGGGATTCAGCCTCCTGGCACCTCTTAGGAACCTGATGATCAGGTCGTGCTTCCCTAAGGACTTACTTCCTGCAGGAAGGAAAGCACTGATCCGACTGCTTATCTCTGGGGGTCTTCCCGACGGGAAGAACACCATTTAGCGAACAGATGCCACTTAAAGGCATACAGGCACCTCGTAGAGGGGGCCCTAGCCTGAGTGATCGTGTCTACCACCGCAGGCTACCACCCATTCACAGGGGGGGGGGCTGTCACGAGGAGTGTGAGGTCCGAGAACCATGCCTGGGCAGGCCAGTAGGGTGCTGCCAGGACGACCTGCTCCTCGTCCTCCCTGACCTTGCACAGGGTCTGTGCAAGTAGGCTCACTGGGTGAAAACGCATATTTGTGCATGCCAGGGGGCCAGCTGTGTGCCAGCGCGTTTATGCCAAGGTGGGCCACAGTCAGGACGTACCAGAGCGGGCAGTGGGGAGGATTCTTGGGAGGCGAACAGGTGCACCTGTGCCTGTCGAATCGACTCCAAGTCAGCAGGACCACCTGAGGGTGGAGTCTCCACTCTCCCCTGAGGGTAACCTGTCATGACAGCGCATCCGCTGTAGTGTTGAGGTTGCCCGGGATGTGAGTGGCTTGCAGCGACTTGAAGTGCTGCTGACTCCAGAGGAGGAGACGGCGGGCGAGTTGTGACATACAACGAGAGTGCAGACTGCCTTGGCGGTTGATATATGCTACCGTTTGTGTTGTCTGTCTGAACTAACACGTGCTTGCCCTGGATCAAAGGCTGAAACCTCCGCAGGGCGAGCAGAATTGCCAACAACTTGAGGCAGTTGATGTGCCAATGCTGTCACGGACCCATCCAGAGGCCGGCAGCTGCGTGCCCGTTGCAAACAGCGCCCCAGCCCGTTTTGGAGTCATCTTGTTCCTGTACTGGCATTTTGCTGCTCTAACATAACTGGCTTGTTTATGCTCCTCTGCGTTCCCAGAATTAAAAGCGGAGGTCTGCGCATTAAGTGCCGCGCGAACATCGCTATTAATCCAAGGTTTCTGGTTTGGGTAGATCCGTATTGTTTTGGATGGAACAACATCGTCTACGCACTTTCTAATGAAACACGTGACACTATCAGCGTAAAGCTCGATGTCGTCATCAGAGGTGGACCGGAACATCTCCCAGTCCACGTGATCAAAACAGTCTTGTAGCGAGATTCTGATTGGTCCGACCAGCACTGGATCGTTCTGAGGGTGGGTGCTTCCTGTTTCAGTTTCTGCCTGTAAGCAGGCAGAAGCAGAACAGAAGAGTGGTCCGATTTGCCAAATGGTGGGCGGGGGAGGGATTTGTAGCCATCCCGGAAGGTAGAGTAGCATTGGTCCAAACCCCGTGTGTTAAAACTGATGTGTTGGTGGTGTTTTGGTGCGACTGATTTGAGATTGGCTTTATTAAAGTCCCCGGTCACAAAGAACGCAGCCTCAGGATGTCGCGGTTTCCTGCTTGTTTATAATCTCATACAGTTCCTTGAGTGCCCGGTCTGTGTCGGCTTGTGGGGGGATGCACACAGCTGTGATAATGACCGCTGTGAATTCCCTTGGTAGCCAGAATGGTCGACACAGAAGCATGACAAATTCCAGATCAGGAGAGCAGAAAGACTTGATAGAATGTACGTTCCTCTGATCACACCAGGATTTGTTGATCATAAAACATACACCGCCACCTCTGCTTTTACCTGAGAGGTCTTACGCTCTGTCCGCTCGGTGCACGGAGAGCCCAGCGGGTTCGATGGCTGATTCTGGAATCTCCGCAGACATCCAAGTTTCTGTTAGGCAGATAATGCAGCAGTCCCTCGTCTCTTGTTGGAAAGAGATCCACGCTCTCAGCTCGCAGAGCTTGTTGTCCAGAGACTGAACATTTGCCAGTAGAATACTGGGTAGCGGGGGTCAATTTGCGCAACGTCTTACTCTGATGAGATCGGCGGCTCTGTTTCCCCTTTTCCTTCTGCGTTTCCGCGGCCGGGCTGCCCAGACAAAGGGCTCCGCTGGCATGTTTGTAAACAGCGGGTCGGCATTGAGGAATTTGAAGTCCGGTTTATGGTGTGTAATTGCAGAACCAATGTCCAAAAGTGTTTGTCTGTCTTAGACAATAAGGCAGACAACATCCAAGACAAAACAACATAAGAATTGTAAACAAAACAAACAAAAAACTACAATGTTGTGTCGGAGCTCGCAACGCAGCAGCCATACTCGGCGCCATCTTGAGTCCAATATAAGCGGTATAAGCAGCTGCTTAGGGCCCCCGAGCCACCAGGGGGCCCCACAAAGCAAGGTCATTTTTTTTTTTTAAATAGTTATTTATTGTTATTTATAGTCATTTATTGTTTATTTGTGTAGTTATTTATTGTTCATTTTTATTTTATTTTTTTTATTTTATTTTTTTTTGCATTTTGCATTTTGTGTAATTTATATATTCCAATTTTAAGTTAATATATTCAAATTCGTTGAAGACTGTATTGTAGTGTCATTCTTGGGTGGGATTGGATCTGGGAGAGGGTGGGCCTCCAAGTAGAATTAGCTTAGGCCTCCATATGCTCAGAAATGGCCCTGATATTTAGTTATATGCTGATATAACTAAATATTGTATTATTCATCCCCTTGTTTTCGGCTCTCAGTTATACAAAGTTTTTAAAGACCTTGCATTCTGTTCCATTCAGCTGCACTCCATCTAACAGCTTGAAAGGAAGAACTCGCATGGTGTGTGTGTGCTTCCACAGTGTGTAAAGCGCTGTCTCTGACCCGGACAGTAAATCACGGTGTGCTGTGTTGGAGCTTGTTGCTGTGAAGATTCTATCCGCAAGGTACCACCGAAACTCATAATATACTCAATCTCAAAATTAAAAATAAGGCCCCTTTTTTAAATGTTTGTGTATAGTTGTCACTGAATTTCGAATTTAGGCAGCTCACTAGGTTTTGGAACAGAAAAATGCACTCTCCTTTTCTCGACTCTGTCCAGTGCAGTTGCATAAGAATCTGTTGAATCTTAGAGACGTTTAATGTACGGTACTGCATCTTGTGTGAGAGGAGAGTAGGTTCCTTAGGGAACGTGAAATTAAAACATATTGCACTCGGTTTCACCAGGGTGTATTATTTCACATCTACAGTTTAGTATACATAGATGTAATAGCACCAAGGAGGCAGAAAGAGATTTCTTTGTTACTAATTTTTTCATCTGCGCACACTAAAGACAAGGATAGTCAAACCAAAAAAATGACTGGGGCTCAGCTCAAAATGTTTGTACACATACAAATTCCCATCTTGTCACAATAACAGGATTCTTTTAAGACAGAGGCAACAGCTGTCAAAAAACAGGGCTGTGACAGTGTCTATGGACAGATCTACACACCGCCGGCCCAGCCAGAGAGACAACCTATCAATGGTATAATCAAGAAATCAATCCAACCATCAGGACTGAATTCACTCCCTCTCTGCAGTTTTCAGGTCAACAAATCAGCACAAAGACACACCAGTCAACCAATCAGACCAAGTGAATGGTACATATTGGGTAGAGGTCATTCATCAAACAATCAGCTAATAAGGCTTAAAATGTAGTAATCAGACACACCAGCAGCCTCCCAGGAGAGGGTAAACAAGTCAATTGTGGCCAAGCAGACCTCTCAGTGCACACCGCGTCCCACCTGTTAGAGCTGTCATGCCAGCATTTATAAAGTAACGGCAAGCCAACTGTGCGTGAAATGTCAGTATGGGGGAGGTGGAAATTCAATGAAGCTCTTTAAAAATGGTTCGAAATGGTTTAAAAATGGAGAACAATAACATGGATTGAACAAGTGTTCTTTGACTGGATGTTCAGAAAGCACTAAGTTGTATTTAAATGCTGGCTCTGAAACAGAATTCAATCCATTCGCTTGGTCTTATTAAGGACAACCTGAAATCAAATTGGACTTCATACATGTCCTTGGCATTATTGCACATAATTCATCACTGCACATTATTCTAAAGAAAAATGGTTTTCGTAATCTTTAACCAAAATGCAATGATTTTCTCCAGTTATAAAACAACACTTATTTTTCTTACTGATGTAATTAAGATTGTGTGTATATAAAAGTCAACTATCCTCCATCCAGTCAAATCCAAGATGAACATAATCAAGTCCCACTCTATTCCCTACTAAATATTGTGCTTCACTCATAAAACTGTCACATTAGTTATGAATGTCATTTCATGTTGTTTTAATAGTAAAAAGAGTTGTTGAGACAGCAAACAAAGCACAGCACTTTCAATTTCAGATTAAGTTAGTTTCATTAAACTGGCATATTAAAAGAGTTGGCGAATAACAAACTAAAAGTAGCAATGCTACTATCTTAATGGCATTTTTCAGTAGCGTGACAGTAGCTTTGCTGTTCTGAAAATAGAGATGCTGCTTTTTCCAATAAGTAACAGTGTAGCATGACAAAACACTAAATTGCTATTTTTTTTTGTCACAATGTATTGTGTCCGCAGCTTTACAGCCAGGTAAACTGAGGTTATAATCAAACACGCTCACTGAAAATATCCCTTCTCTCTCTAATATGAAGCATTGGGATGTCTAATTTATTTTAGCGAATCTATTTGTTTTGATTGGTCATTTAAATGAACCCATTAAAAAAAAAAATATAATCCCTCCAACTTCTTTTTTTGTAGCAATATACAAAGTAATATAATATTTATTACGATAAATGTACAGAATAATATCATATTTAGCAGGGCCATTTCTAACTATTAGCGGTATAAGCGGCTGCTTAGGGCCTCTGAGCCACCAGGGGACCCCACAAAGCAAGGTCGTTTTTTTTTTAATTATTATTATCTTTTTAAAATATTTATATATTGTTATTTATAGTCATTTATTGTTAATTTGTGTAGTTATTTATTGTTAATTTTTTGTATTATTTATTTTTTATTTATTGTTATGCATTTTGTGTAATTTATATATTCCAATTTTAAGTTAATATATTCAAATTCATTGAAGACTGTATTATAGTGTCATCCTTGGGTGGGCTTGGATCCGGGAGAGGGTGGGCCTCCAAGTAGGAATTAGCTTAGGCCCTCCATATGCTCAGGAATGGCCCTGATATTTAGTTATATGCTGATATAACTAAATATTGTATTATTCATCCCCTTGTTTTCGGCTCTCAGTTATACAAAGTTTAGTGCTTGGTGAACTACAATTTCAAAGTAGCTTCCCCAACACTGCTTATTAACCATTGCGTTGTGTGCTGATGAGGGTTAACTCCTACCAAGCAAGGTGATGATACAGGCCAGGATAGCAATGAGAGCTCCGGTGCTGAGTCCAGCTGACAGCATGAAGGCTTCAGTGCCGCATGACTGTGGAGTCCCTACAGAGTCACAGTCACACACTCTTATAGACAGTGTGTTAGTGCTGCTAAGGGCAGGGGTGCCGCTGTCCACTATCAACACAGGCAGTTGATACATAGCTTGTTCCCTCCTCTGAAAACCACTCCGCTTAGTCAGGATAGAAGCGGTATTGTCTGGAGAGAAAGAGAGATCTCTATGACTTATGTGGTAGATGATTTCAGGTAAAACTGTGAAAATATGTAAAATGACTCCAATAAATAGATTAAAGAATGACAGCTATGCTTTATCTTATTAGGAAATATAGCTGAGTTTCAAGCCTTTGCTTTTAAATCTTGCTCTCTTAATTAAATCACGTACCTTTATTGTCTCTGAGGGTGAAGTTCATGTTTCCAGCTGTCTCTGCAGTGAGAGAGAAGAAGAAGCGATGTCCGCTCAGCGGTTCATCTTTATCCACTGCACTTATGGTTTCAATGACCTGAGACAGTGTCAGGAAGGAATAAAAAAAAGAAAGATGAATACAGGTGTTATTACCTAACCTAGTCTCAGAGATATATGTTAAAATAACAAAATGTTTGCAAACTTAGTTTTATGTGCTGCTTTTGCTGCAGTTTCCTGGTGAAATTAACACTACAGGTCCTTTCAAACAAATCATGGGTAATATGGCTGATTATGACTTTATAAACACTTATCTTTTGCTCTATTACTTACACACTGCAATGTTATTATAAAACACTTTTACTATAACGTATCATTTGAAAAATGACTTAATTTAACACTCGTATTACAGACACTTACATTTACAGACTTATTCCAATGGACTCGAAGACCCAGCCTCAAGCCTAGCAAAGGATGCTCGAAATGAAAGTGAAAGTGAAGCAAAAGTGCCATAGAAGCGACACAATATGACCTGGGTGCTTCAGTATATGTGCTTTTCATGTCGAATTTGCTTTAAAAAACTATCAGTTAGGTTTAGGCGTTGGTTAAGGGTAAGGATGTCTGTTTTTTCATCTCTCATTTACCTTTTAAGACACTATTGGTTAGGTTTGGGTTACATTTTTAGGTTAGGGAGGTACGTTTTACTCATTAAAACATCCATCTAATATTCACCTTAAAAACCTAGTCTGATTACAACATCATTTCAGTTGCTTTTGGCACCCCCGTAGGACATTTCACTGGGAAACTGCAGCCAAATGTGTAATGAAGCACGTAAGTTTGGTTTGCAAAAACGTTGTCATGGTCACTAGAGGTCTGCAACCCGACCCGGGCCCGATGGGACCTGAGAACCTGACGGGTTTCGGGCTGGGTTCGGGTCAGTTTTTCAAGTAGGACTTCGGGTTTGTAATTAATGACAAAATAAACAGGCCTACCGAACTTGTTTTGCGCATGCGCTCTCACTCACAGACATGCGCAAGCAGACGAGTTAGGGGCCATTCACACCAAATGTGTTTTTGCGCACGTCTGTTCTGTTTTCCCATTGTTTTCCAATGTAAACACATGCTGGACGAATGTCTTTAACTGTTGCGCATGTCTCACCGTTTCTTCAGCGTCTCACGCAGGACCGGCACTGTTTAAACACCATGTAAAGTTAAAAATGCATGTCGAGACACCTGCACTCTGTTTCATTCTTTCCACTGCATCTAGATTGTTTTTAGCGCAGGTGTCACAAAGATGCAACATTCTAAACAAGTTCAGGCACTAAAGAGGGGACTGTTGCATTATTTCATATTATTCCAGATTGTTCTGCACCAAGTGAAGTTTCAGCAAATAAAGGTAAGTCAATGCTTTTTTCCATTCTGCTCTAGTGTACTGAGGGTCTGCCGTGCCTTGTTATGTTTACTGTTTCAATACTGTTCCGAATGTTGCCTACTGTATATGCTTACATAAAATATAGCCTATTGCAATAGTACTTGCTAGGAAAAGAAATAAAAAATATAGTGAACGATTTTTGGTTCAGGCTTATAATCTGACAGTATCGTTAAGGCCGTGTAGGGTCACACGGTCTCGGGGATGGGTCGGGTTCAGGTTTAATTTTAAGGCCCGTACAGACTTCTAATTGTCACATTAATTTCATTAGACCAGGCTGTTATTACCTCACTCCAGACAACACCATCCACAGATCTTGTGCTCAAAAAAAAAAAAAAAAAAAACTGTGTAGCAGTGGATATTTCATAGTATTGGTAATCCTGTATATTTTACACAAAAATTAAGCAATATTACACAAGCAAGAGTGCCATTGTACTGAATATCAGCACAGCTGTGATTCGGCCATAGATACCAGGCAAGAGTAATTTACATTTCCAAAAGATTGCCACAATCTGAGGTCCAATTTGAGGACTGGAACTAACTTTTGTATAATATAGAACAAACATTGGTTATTAACTGAATTCAAGGTGGTGATCTTGGAGGGAAATGTACACATTTCACAATGTCAAATTTTACATTAAGTCTGAATCGTGCTGCAAACAACATCAGGAGGATAGACTAAGTCAGTGCTATCTGTGATAGACAACGCTTATACGGCATCTAGGGATTTAGCAAAGTAGAGGGCCATCAAAGATTAGCTGGACCGAAACCCCCAAAGTGCGGCAAAGTGCTACGTTTTAGAGATGAATATCAGGGTGACCCATCAGGTGGTACGCTAAAAAGATTCTCCTGACACACTGTTGTGGCCTAATCTGTGGGCTTTGGTTGGGTTAAATACTGTGTGCACAGCTCTTCCCTTGTATCAGACTGCAGTCAGCACAAACTCAATCTGCTTGAAAATCTCCTAAAACCCCATGCACAGGCCAAGCAGCAGAGCCACAGCTAACAGACTCTGTATATCTGTATATATATTTTCTTCATTCACTGGAGGAGTGTGACCTTGTGCTAAACAAGAGCTTTAATTCTCCACTCAGTTATTTTATTTAACGCCACCCACCACTTACGCTAAGTGATTATTTGGCAATGGGGAACTATGAAGGATTTATTTTTTATCTGTAAATATTTCTGAAATCGTAAAATGCTATGCTATTAAAAACTCTGCCGCCTAAATGACACACACAGTGCAGGATGTTCCCACCGCACTGAGCGCTGCATGATTACAGTAAACTGTGACAAAATTAATTACAGATAGTCCATTAAGCAAAGTGTATTGATAAAATCAGTGAGGCAATGGGTTCATTTAAAATGAATAAGAACTCTTTTCCAAGGCAGAGTCCCTAAAGTTTTAAACAAAACAGGATTTTGCATTTACCGACCAAGGAGTTGTGGAGAAGCCAGCCACATTTAGTGTATTAACCCTCATACCCCCAAACCATTTTAATAACTCAAAAAAACAGCTATATTCTATTGATGTATCAGGTTAAAGGATTAAGTAATCCAAAATGGCACTGTCCTATGGCGACATGGTGTTGCTCTATTCACTGTTTTGTGTGGTGATGTCTTGTTTTTGGTTAGATTATGTGGGGGGTATGATGTTGTATAGCAGATTGGAGTTACTGCATATTTGGGACGATATGATTGAACTGCAGCCCAAACTACACTTTTACTCCGAGGATTTTGTTATCAACCACGTGGGTACTGCCAGCGGAGATGCTAGTGTTCAACGTGATAGAGCGCCACAAGCGAGGAAGAGAGGGAGAAGAGCCGGTACTTTGGTTCGGATCAGAAAACGGAAACATCGCTCCCCGCTGCCGAGTATTTTACTCTCCAATGTCCGTTCTCTAGTCAATAAACAAGATGAACTGACTCTTCTGTTAAGTAACAGACAGGATATGGCTAACTGCTCAGTACTGTGTTTTACCGAGACCTAGCTGAATAATAGTGTACCGGACTCAGCATTACATCAGGCGGGATTCTCTCTGTTCCGTGCGGATCGTACTTCAAGCTCACTGAAGAGTAAAGGTGGAGGCGTGTGTTTCTATGTGAATCAACAAAGGGGCACGGACATAAACGTAATCTCAACAGCATGTTCTACCAACTTGGAGCTACTTACCATCAAGTGCAGTGCTTTTTACTTGCCTAGAGATTTCACCTCTATTATTTTGCTTGCGGTATATATTCCACCTCAAGCAGGAGCTACTGATTCAGCTCAACAGTTGGCTGCACATATCACGCAGATAGAAAATTTACATCCAGACTCGACACTATTGATTCTTGGTGACTTTAATCATGTTGACATGAGAAAGTCCATGCCAAGATTCAAACAACAGATTAAAGTTGCCACAAAACTTAATAAGACTCTTGATCAATGTTATAGTGTACTTTCAAATGCCTATCTTGCTGTATCTTGGGCCCCTCTGGGGCAATCAGATCATAACGTGATTTTTTTCATTACTGTCTATCGCTAGAAATTCAAATGTATTAGACCGATCATTAAAAATGTCAAGAAATGGTCTCCTGATGCAACAGAGATGTCAATGGACTGCTTAGAGATCACTGATTGGTCTGTTTTCAAGGAGTCATGCCACGATCTAGATGAGTATACATCTGTGGTTACCTCCTATATAAACTTTTCTGAGATGGTGTGTGTCCCTTCCAAGATTGTTACTATATACAACAACAATAAGCCATGGTTCAACAAAGAGATAAAAAGCCTATGGAGACATAAGCACAAGGCATTCCTGAGTGGAGACAAAGAACTGTATAAAATCATTAAGGGTGACTTTGGAAGAGCTCAAAAAGGCAAAAAGTGACTACAAGTGTAAGCTGGAAAATAAACTGAAGACCAAAGACACTTATGGTGTATGGAAAGGTCTGCAGCAGATCACAGGTTATAAGACTACAGCACCAGTTATTTCGGATAGCTTGTCATTGCCTGATGATCTCAATATGATCTATTGCCAATTTGCCAATACAACCGGTGGCACAGCAGGTCGGCTAAAACTGCCCATCAGGCCCGGTCTCATGACTCCCCCCTTTAAAATAGAAGAATATGAAGTCAGGAATCTATTGCGAAGACAGAACAGCAGGAAAGCAGCAGGCCCAGACTTCATATCAGCTGCAACCATAAAATGATGTGCTTACTCCCTTGCCCCAGTATTCACTGACATTTTTAACTGGTCGCTAAAAATTTGCAGAGTTCCAGCATGTTTTAAAGCGGCTATCATCATCCCGGTGCCAAAAAAGCCTACCATAAGCTGCCTAGACGACTACAGACCAGTAGACTTAACTTCTGTTGTCATGAAAATTTTTGAGCGATTGGTACTCAGACATTGAATCACTTCAGTCTGTCTGGACACCTACCAATTTGCTTATAAGGCTAACAGGTCTGTGGACGATACTGTGGCACTGTGTCTTCATTCTATCTTGCAACATCTAGAAGCTCCGGGCTCCTATGCGAGGGCTCTCTTTGTGGTTTTGATAAGTTAGGGCAATTGGGGGTTCATCACTCCCTTGCCCTTTGGATTCTGAACTTCCTGCAAAACAGATCACAAGTAGTGAAAATTTCTCGAGTTCAGTGTCTATAACTATGGGTACTCCCCAAGGCTGTGTCCTGTCATCTTTAGTATATTCTATGTACACTAATGACTGTATCTCACACTGTGATGCTGTTAAAATTTTCAAGTTTGCAGATGACACAACATTGATCGGTCTTATAACAGATAATAATGAACCAGATTACAGGAGGGAGGCGTCTACACTGATTGAATGGTGTTGTACACATCATTTCAAGTTGAATGTCTTAAAAACAAAGGAAATGGTATTTGATTTCTGGCAGTGACAAAATGCTGTTCTGCCATTAACCATCAGTGGCCAGGATATTGAAAATGTACTTCAAGTTCCTGGGAATCTCTATCTCTGCATCTCTGAAATGGGATGATAACCTAACAGGCATTATCAAAAAAGCCCATCAAAGACTTTTCTTTTTAAGACAGCTGAAAAAGTTTGGTGTATCAAAAGACGGTATGTCCAATTTTTATAGAGCTGTGATAGAAAGCATATTAACTTTCTCTATCACAGTGTGGTTTGGCAACTCCACAGCTCAGCAGAGAAGGCAGATCGGTGGCATAGTACGATCTGCCTCAAAAGTTATTGTAATGATCTTCCTGCCATTTCTGATATTTATGTGTCACATATGCAAATTAAAGGAATGAAAATCCCACACATCCTGCTAAGTGCCTGTTAACTCCTCTACCTTCAGGTAGACGCCTCAGGGCAATTAAAGCTAAGTCCACACACTTCCTAAATAGTACTTACTGTTTGGATTGTTCATATTCTTAATTCTTCCAGGACTCACACATCTGTACCTTATACCATACAATGATGGGCTGTTTTCTTACGTTGTACCCAGTGGTGCATGATGTTGATTTGCTGTTGCACTTATGATGATATTCTCTTTTTTTTCTTTTTTTTTTTTTTCTCTTTATTGTATGTTATTATTGTTGTGAGCTCACCGGGAAAAATTCCAGACAACTATGTTGTTTGGCAATAAAGTATTGATTGATTGATTGATTATTCCAGGTTCAATAAAAGTTAAGCTCAATCAACAGCATTTGTGGCATAATATAGATTACCACAAAAATAAATTTCGACTTGCCCAACCTCTTCTTTAAAAAAAACAAATATCTTGGTTACAGTGAGGCACTTACAATGAAAGTGAATGCGACCAATCCATAAACATAAAAATACCCACTGTTTCAAAAGTATAGCAACAATACATTACTAATATGCACGCTAACTTGATTTTAGTGTGATAAAATTACTAACTATCCTTTTCGGTGTAACGTTATAGTCAGGGTTTTTTGTGGTAATCAACATTATGCCACAAATGCTGTTGACTGAGCTTAACTTGTACTGAACCCGGAATATTCCGGGCATGTTTCATGACTTTTCCTAACGTTAATAAGAACTTATTGCTTATTGCTCAAAATGACCCCAAACAGAAACAATGTTTCTACAATTTATATTTCTGAAAGTGCATGCATAATTTCTGATAAAATAGAGGTTTAAAGCTTCAAAAATATATGTGTACTAGGTTTTGATTAGGTGAGAGGAACATATTTGTCAGGGTTTCTACAAGCAGCAAGGATTTAAATGCTGAAGTAAACAAAACGTTTATTTTAAGGGCAAAAACAAAACAAAAAAATTAAAATAAAAGAACCACAAAGGGCACAATGCAGTCCAGGGAGCTGGTGGTAAATAGGAGCTAACTGGTGGATGCCAGGGATAGGAGGAAGGCTGATCAGGTAACTGATGCAGCAGTAAGGCAACCAGATAAGGCAGGTCAGTTATCGAGACCACCAGGCAGGACGGGTGAGGGAAGCCTCATAGGCCGCGTGGGTGTGAGTCAGCTAGGGCACAAGAGTGAGGCACTGCAGCATGTAAAATTGGCTGGAGGGCAAAGAATCTCTCTCAAGAGAGTAAAGGGGAAATTTCACAGTAGTGAGACTGCCTGTGGAGAGTCAGCAGTCACATGCACTCTAAAGCACCGGTCTGTCAGCCCATCACTGCTGACCATGTCTCTGAGGCAAGGCAGAATATAGATGACCTTAAAGAGATAAAAACAAACAAACAAACAAAAAACAAAAAACTAAAAACATGGGAAAACACTCACTCCTCATAATATAATCGGCTAAATCACCTGTAACAAATCATCTGGCTCATTTACAGACTGCAGCTTCCATTCATATTAAGGTTCTATTAAATTCAAAAAGTGGTATTAAGAACAAAAGGGAAACAAAAGGCACAGAGGAAAGGGCTGTGAGCTGGAAACGGAAGGTGAAGATATGCGTTTGGTGTGACCCCATTACAGGCACTTGTCAGATGGGGATCAGGGGACCTCTTTCAACAAGCCATATATTTTAGACTCGGATGCAATGATTGGGAAATTTCCCTCAATCTCATATCATCCCATTCCATCACATATCACCCATATCTTTGGCAGTTGAGTACAGTTGAAGTCAGAAGTTTACATACATGTATAAAGTATGTTTACACGAAGTCAAGTATAAACACCATGGGACCATGCAGCCATCATACTGCTCAGGAAGAAGACGCATTCTATTTCCTAGAGATGAACATAGTTTGGTGTGAAAAGTGCAAACCAATACCAGAACAACAGCAAAGGACCTTGTGAAGATGCTGGTGGAAACAGGTAGACAAGTATCTACAGTATATCCACAGTAAAATGAGTCATATATCAATATAACCTGAAATGTTGCTCAGCCACTGCTCCAAAACTGCCATAAAAAAGCCAGACTACAGTTTGCAAGTGCACATGGGGACAAAGATCTTACTTTTTGGAGAAATGTCCTCTGGTCTACTAAAACAAAAATTTAACTGTTTGGCCATAATGACCATCGTTATGTTTGGAGGAAAAAGGGTGAGGTTTGCAAGCCGAAGAACACCATCACAACCATGAAGCATAGGGGTGGCAGCATCATGTTGTGGGAGTTCTTTGCTGCCGAAGGGACTGGTGCACTTCACAAAATAGATGGCATCATGAGGAAGGAAAATTATGTGGATACATTGAAGCAACATCTCAAGACCAGGAAGTTAAAGCTTGGTCGCAAATGGGTCTTCCAAATGGACAATGACCCCAAGCATACCTCCAAAGTTGTGGCAAAATGGCTTAAGGACATCAAAGTCAAGGTATTGGAGTGGCCATCACAAAGCCCTGACCTCAATCCGATAGAAATTTTGTGGGCAGAACTGAAAAAGCATGTGCGAGCAAAGGATGCCTAAAAACCTGACTCAGTTACACCAGTTCTGTCTGGAGGAATGGGCCAAAATTCTAGCAACTTATTGTGAGAAGCTTGTGGAAGGCTACCCAAAATGTTTGACCCAAGTTAAACAATTTAAAGGCAATGTTACCAAATACTAACAAAGTGTATGTAAACTTCTGACCCACTGGGAATGTGATGAAAGAAATAAAAGCTGAAATAAATAATTATCTCTACTATTATTCTGACATTTCACATTCTTAAAATAAAGTAGTTATCCTAACTGACCTAAAACAGAGAATGTTTTCTATGATTAAATGTCATAAATTGTGAAAAACTGAGTTTAAATGTATTTGGCTAAAGTGTATGTAAACTTCTGACTTCAACTGTATAAAGGAAATTATCATTAGTAAAGTGTTATTATCGTTAACGAAAACGAAAACTATATGAAACATTTTCGTTAACCGAAAAAAAAAAAATATATATATATATATATATATATATATATATATATATATATATAAACATAAATGGAAAAAAATACATTTTCATGATTCAAAAACTAACTGAAATAAAATACAAATGACCAAAAATAAATAAATAAATAATAATAATAATAATAATAATAATAATAATAATAATATATAGTATATTATAAAATTTGAAACCTTTAAAACCCACCTTTATTAAACATGAAAATGCCATTAGATAGAAATAGCACTAGATGGCTGTGAGAAATTTAATTAAACATATTTTAATGATATCAAAAACATTCAATATACTGTAAAACTAAAACTAACAATTGAAAGTAAACACTAATGAAAATGAAACTAAGAGCTCTATTTTTTTTTTGTTTAATTTTTTCGTGTTTCATTAAATTAATTTAATTTTTCAAAATCAAAATTGACCGGTAGAAGTGAAGTGCATTCTGATACAATCTCTGTTAATACTAGCCTTGATTTGTCAGTAGATGAAAATTATTAATAATACTTATTTTCTCTATAATTTAACGGAGCATAAATTCAAATCCTGATTAGAACCACATTTTCCATGCGACATTCAACAAAGACGCAGTTAATGCTCAAAAGAGTCCATATTTCTATTCTTCTAATTTATTACAAACAGTCTTTGTTTATATCGCTGGTGCTTGACAGGGAATAGACTATATAATAGGACACAAACGGTGGCGGAGAAGGACCTCAGAATTAAATTG
Source organism: Myxocyprinus asiaticus (assembly GCF_019703515.2). Classification (NCBI taxonomy): domain Eukaryota; kingdom Metazoa; phylum Chordata; class Actinopteri; order Cypriniformes; family Catostomidae; genus Myxocyprinus; species Myxocyprinus asiaticus. The sequence goes on along the minus strand of NC_059349.1, from coordinate 28,885,502 downwards.
CACTTGACCCAGCGCTCTGGGTGTGTAATTTCACCAAACCCACTTGCGCCTAGACTAGAAATACCAAATCTTTCTGGCCATGCCCACTGACTTTGCATGTATGACTTATGGCATTGCGATGCTCTTAGTGCTAGCACTCTTAAAATAGGGTGCTAAATTGAAAAGACAAGATTAATAAAATAGAAAAAAACTACAGTACATTAACCCTTTAATAGTCACAACAAGAAATACTGAAAGGAAAAAAAAAATTCTTAAAAAACCTTCTTGTACTGAGTGGCTTTGGTTATCACTGGTCAGGTTCTGGTATTTTTTGTTTGTTGCACTTTTAATCTGCTACCAAACTATGGTCTACAAATCAGTTGAGAAAAAATTACAATAACCCTGGTAGGTAAAAAGCTTGGTTCTGAACAGGTTTCCCAGGCAACTATGTGCAACAATTCATTCTTTCTCCAGGCAATTCTGAGGAGTTCATTCAAATTCAAGAGCTCTATACAGTCTCTTTCAGAGGGGCCAGGTTCTTGATGGCGCAGGTGTGAAGCTCTAAATATACAAATGTGCAGATGAGGCAATATGAAAACAAGGAAGTGGCGATACACTCGTAGATAACAATGTAAGAGCAGGCACACACGTTTGCTGGAAAAGAGCCTTTTTTGCCTCAGACACAAATAGGCAAACAGCGACTATTTTGCAAGGCACTGAAGTGACAAAGAACGTAAAAGTGTCATCACTGTTTGTTGATGATATTGCATCTCGAGGCATACATTACTTTTAATCACAATTCCTTATCTAACAGCTCTCGAAACAGCTCATTCAAAGGTTTTGACTTTCAGATTTGGCCTCATGGCACTTCAGGATGTCTGAGAGCGTCCGTTTCGCAGGTACAGAGGTTTAAGGGCTGCGATAAGGACAGAGTCATCGTGGTAAGAATCACAAGAGATATCTGTGTTATCGAGAATGCCATTTGACTATCACTGCCGCATCACTCAAGAAGTCCCATGGTTAAAGATTTTTTCACTGGGAAAACTAAAATGATTATGAAAACATACTGGAGCTTTCAACTCTATTAAAAAAAGCAGCGGCCAATCCACTGTTCCTGTGAGTGATGGCAAAGCAATTTAGCTTATTATATTAGAGAGAGCTCTGAAAGCTAGGAGTGACAGAAGCCTGGGATGTCCAAAACACATACAGAATGGTCTTCTGGTACTTCAGTAATACATTTCAAGGCTGAGATTATAGCATTTGTGAAGAAAGCCCACCAGCACCTTTTCACTTAGGCAAAACAAACATGATTCTCTGTAACTTAGGGACACAGGCAGGCCAGGCCTAATTGTAATGGCTCAGACAATGATGCCACTACAGGGGATTGTATCTTTCGCTCAGTGGACCCTGTAGCCTTGTTTTTTTCTCTCTCTGTTGAGAGCTCTTGTGGGAGAGATTGTTTTATTAAGAAAAAGGAAAACATCTTTCATTATCCCTTCATTGCTCCCAGAATTACTGATTAGATCAAGTCAGTTTCTGATACACTAATAATAACATTGTAACATAATGACTAGGAATTTCAAACGCCTCTGCCAATGCACAACTATTAATTCTCCACTAAATACAAATGGGCTGTCAAACATGTAAATTAACTGATAACAGTTACTAAGCAGGGTTTCAGCTACTGCACATCAGATTAAATCTAATTTTAGACAGTACATTGTAAAAAGTGCTAACCTGCAATTGCTACCTTAAAGAGAAATTTCTACCTGATCCAACCCTTAAATGAGTTTTGTTGGTGTAATTTAATGTATTCAGGATGATTCACTACTTTCCACTGGTGAAAGTTTCTGTGCTCTTCTGGAAGTAGAAGACCTTGTAATAGTCTATAATTTCCAAAATGTCTGCCTTCATATTGTGATGCACATGTCTTTTTGCTGTGAAATCTTTGCAGATTTTGATGAAGTAAAAAAACAATAATGTGTATATTGTTATTGATATTTTAAAATGAGTCTTTGCTGAATTAAAGTAACTTCAATTTCGTACATTGTTTTATTAAAAAATCAATTTACATTACAAGCTATTATGATGGAATTTTTCCAAAACCTCCTGAGAACCAGCAACAAAAAGGTTTTACAAATTCACTTTTTAAAATGTCAGTATAGTGTTTGGTGAATAAAAAGTATATGATAATAATAATTGTATATATATATATATATATATATATATATATATATATATATATATATATATATATATATATATATATATATATATATATAAAACAGTTGAAGTCAGAAACTTTTAAACTAATTTTTTAACCACTCCTCAGATTTCATATTAGCAAACTATAGTTTTGGCAAGTCATTTAGGACATCTACTTTGTGCATGACACAAGTCATTTTTCCAACAATTGTTTAATGACAGATTGTTTCACTTTTAATTGACTATATCACAATTCCAGTGGGTCAGAAGTTTACATACACTAAGTTAACTGTGCCTTTAAGCAGCTTGGAAAATTCCAGAAAATTATGTCAGGCCTTTAGATAATTAGCAAATTAGCTTCTGACAGGAGGTGTACTGAATTGGAGGTGTACCCGTGGATGTATTTTAAGACCAACCTTCAAACTCAGTGCCACTTTGCTTAACATCATGGAAAAATCTAAAGAAATCAGCCAAGACCTCAGAAAAACAATACAAATAAATTGTGGACCTCTACAAGTCTGGTTCATCCTTGGGAGCAATTTCCAAATACCTGAAGGTACCACGTTCATCTGTTCAAACAATAGTACGCAAGTATAAACACCATGGGACCATGCAGCCATCATACCGCTCAGGAAGGAGATGCATTCTGTCTCCTAGAGATTAACGTAGTTTAGTACAAAAAGTGCAAATCAATTCCAGAACAACAGCAAAGGACCTTGTGAAGATTCTGGAGGAAACAGGTAGACAAGTATCTATATCCACAGTAAAACAAGTCCTATATCGACATAACCTAAAAGGCTGCTCAGCAAGGAAGAAGCCATTGCTCCAAAACCACCATAAAAAAGCCAGACTACAGTTTGCAAGATCTTACTTTTTGGAGAAATGTCCTCTGGTCTAATGAAACAAAAATTTTACTGTTAGGCCATAATGACCATAGTTATGTTTAAAGTTAGGAAAAAGGGTGAGGCTTGCAAGCCGAAGAACACCATCCCAACGGTGAAGCATGGGAGTGGCAGCATCATTTTGCTGCAGGAGGGACTGGTACACTTCACAAAATAGATGGCATCATGAGGAAGGAAAATTATGTGGATATATTGAAGCAACATCTCATGACATCAGCCAGGAAGTTAAAGCTCGGTGGCAAATGGGTCTTCCAAATGGACAATGACCCCAAGCATACCTCCAAAGTTGTGGCAAAATGGCTTAAGGACAACAAAGTCAAGGTATTGGAGTGGCCATCACAAAGCCCTGACCTCAATCCAATAGAAATTTGTAGGCAGAACTGAAAAAGCATGTGCGAGCCGGGAGGCCTAAAAACCTGACTCAGTTACACCAGTTTTGTCTGGAGGAATGGGCCAAATTTCCAGCAACTTATTGTGAGAAGCTTGTGGAAGGCTACCCAAAACACTTGACCCAAGTTAAACAATTTAAAGGCAATGTTACCAAATACTAACAGTGTATGTAAATTCTGATCCACTGGGAATGTGATGAAAGAAATTAAAGCTGAAATAAATCATTCTCTCTACTTTTATTCTGACATTAACATTCTTAAAATAAAGTAGTGATCCTAAATGACCTAAGACATAAGAAATGTATGACATTACAATTTAGCACATAAAATCAAATATATATATATATATATATATATATATATATATATATATATATATATATATATATATATTAGATCTGTCGAAGTATGTCATACATTTCTATATACCAAGGAAAGGAAGTTGTCATGGCCAAATGCCCAAACATTTGGTATCTCTGAAAAGCCCAGGGAGTCCTCTTAAGATACCCCAAGATCTACTGTGGCATGTATGGGCTAGGTGAAACTTTAATAACAATAGTCCAATATAAACATGAATTGCTGGGTCTCAGGAAGATAATGACCTTTAAAGCCTGATGCATCAAATATGATTAAAAAAAAAAAAAAAAAAAAAATTTTTATTTCATAGTTAATCACGATTAATCGTAGATTTTGAAAGTGCTGAAATTTGTCTCTATATATATTCTTGTCAAAATGCATTTATTTTCTATTTAAGAAAAAAATGTAAAACTATATGTAACAATATAATGCTTTATGAAAATTTTCAAAACAAAGCCTTCTAAAGTATAAATATAGAAATTCACTAAAATAGCACCAATTCAAGTAACATTAAACGTAGATGGAATTGTAGTCTTAAGGTAAGAAATCCGTCTGTACCCATCATGTACTAGGCGATTTTCTGTGAAATCGGTCAATTCCAAATGGCCCAAAATCCTAGTATATGATGGGTCATCATCATCACCATCATCGGTGGTCACTCGAGGCGAGTATGACTGTTCTCTCTACTGGGTTGTCTATTTTTGGGTCTTCAGATGGCTGTAGAGGCCGATCCGTGATCCACATACTTTGGTGCAGTGTGGGCAGGGGAGAGTGGTGGTGGTTGGTGGCGGTTGAACCTTTTTTCTTTCTCCTTGCGAAGCTGTCACTTTGTCTCTTCGGCACGGCGCAGTTCAATTTCATGACGTGCAGCTCCTTGCTGCACGGATTTCTTCCAGGAGCGTCTGTCCAGTGCAATGTGTTCTCAGTTGCTCGATGTGATGTGGAATTTCTTCAGAATGGTCTTGATATTGTCCTTATAATGTTTCTTTTGCCCGCCAGTGGCTCGCTGACCTTCCTTCAGCTGGGAGTACAGGATCTGTTTGGGGAGACGTGTGTTGGACATGCAGATGACATAGCCTGTCCATCGGAGTTGGTACTGCATTATTGTGGTGGAGGTGATGCTAATAATGTTGGCTTCCTCCAAGATGCTGATGTTGGTGTGTCTGTCCTCCCAGCTGATCCTCAGAATCTTTCGTAAGGATCTTTGGTGGTGTTGTTCCAGGGCTCTCTGGTGCCTGCTGTAGGTGGTCCATGACTCGGCTCCATAGAGCAGGGTGTGGAGGACAATGGCTCTGTAGACCAGGAGTTTTGTTTGGGCTGTTGGGTCTCGGTCTTCGAAGACTCTTTTCCTGAGTCTGGCGTAGGCTCCACTGGCACAACTCAGGCGATGGTTGACCTCAGAGTCGATGACAGCTTTTGAGGAAAGAAGGCGGCCGAGGTAGGGAAGTGGTCCACGTTTTCAAGAGTGGTGTTGTCCACATTTATGGTGGGCTGGGTAGATGGCTGGTTATGTGAAGGTTGATGTAGGACCTTCTTGATGTTTAAGGCTAGGCCCAAGGCTCTGTATACCTTGGCAAATGCATTCAGGATGCCCTGGAGGTCTTCTGTAGAGTGTGCAGTGATGAAGTTGTCGTCCACATACTGAAACTCTGTGATGGTGGTGTTGCTGACTTTGCTCTTGGCCTTGAACCTGTTAAGGTTGAAGAGTCTGCCATCAGTTCTGTACAGGATTGGAATCCCCTGTGGCAGCTCTTCGCCAATGAGGTGGAGTATGGCGGGTATGAAGATGACAAACAGGGTGGGTGCAATGATGCATCCCTGTTTGACCCCCGTTTCCACAGTGAAAGGCTCGGACTCAGAGCCGCTGTTGCTGAGCACTGTGACTGACATGCCATCATGTACAGATGCAATTGAAATTATTCAAACCCCCCCGCCCCCCCCAAGATAGTAAGTATTTACAAAGGTAAGCTTTTCTGATGACCCAGAATTTTTAAACTTTATATCTATATCAGTTGAGTGACACATTCAAAGTCATAGTGTGAATATATAACCTAATATTTCTAAATAGCAGGATTTTTTATAAATACAGCCATGTCATAATTATTCAATCCTTATTGCATGTAGCTGTTTCTTAAATATGTAAGACTACACAAGTAATTGTTTTAAAACAAAATTAAGTCATCAATCTGCAATGGCACTTATTTAAGTTTTAAAATGTAAGTTTAGCGTTGTAAGCAAAAATGTATTTCTATGCAAAAAATTCAATTAAAAATAAGCTGTCTCAAAAGCTAATAGAGGAGATTATTTCATTACACAAGAAAGGTCATGGCTAAAAGTACATTTTCAAGGCACTTCAATATCCAATAGACAAAGTTGGCAGCACCATTCATACATTTTTTTAAATATGGTAAAACAGCAACCTTCTTGGGGTGTGGAAGAAAGCAAAACTTCACCAAGGGAAATGTTGACTTGAATATTCAAGAAGTAATTAGGAAAGACCTGTGGAGTCCTGGATGAAGGTTTTATAGACGTATGACACTAAACTGAAAATGAGTTTTAGACCCATGGGTCAGCAGTACGTCTGGAGTGTGATGACAAGAATGACACCATCCCCACAGTCAAGCATGGAGGTGGGTCAGTCCTGTTATGGGGGGTGTTTTGCGGCTCAAGGGAAATGGCTATCCTGACTATGTAACTGACACCATGGATTAATTCAGGTATCAGGCCATTTTGGCATGAAAAATGTGATGCCTTCAGTGTATAAATTGAAGCTTGTGATCACTGGACTTTCCAGCAAGACAACAACACCAAGGATACATCCAAGTTGTCCAAAATCTGGTTCAGGGAAAGGTCGTGGAATGTCCTTAAATGGCCCTTTCAGTCCATCATTAAAATCCCATTGCAAACCTTTGTTGGGATTTCAAGAAAGCATTGGCAGCACAGAAACCAAAGAATGTCAATGAGCTGGAAGCTTTTGCTCATGAGAAATGTGTAAAAATTCTAATAGAGAGGTGTCCGAAGCCTGAGAACACTTACCTGAAACATTTATTTGCTGTTATTAAGGATAAAGGATGCTCCACAAATGATTGACTTAGGGGGTTGAATATTTTTGACATGACTTTTGTGGAGAGAATTAGTTATTTTTTATTTTAAAATGTAAAATGTTCTCAAAATCACTCAAATGTTTATTATAAACTTACTTTGACTGTTTACTGAGGTTTTAGTTGATGTGTTTTAATTCACATCACCAGAATGTATTGCTGGTCAGGGGGGTTGAATAATTTTGATTGCAACTGTAGAAGCCTCAGTATTCTGATGTACTTGTCATGAGAGCTGTACCTTGATAGTATGCTCCACAGAGCCTGGCATTCTACCATGTCAAAAGCCTTTGTCAGGTCTATGAAAGCCATGTACAAAGGCTGCCTTTGTTCACAGCATTTTTCCTGTAGTTGGCGTGCTGTGAATATAATTTGTGCTGTACATCTGGATGGGCAGAAGCCACACTGTGATTCTGGAGGTACTTCCTCAGACAGTGGTAGCAGTCAGTTTGTGAGGACACGAGCAAGGTCTTTGCCTGTTGTTGACAGGAGCAAGATGCCCCTGTAATTTCCACATACAGCCTTATCCTCCCTCTTGAATATGGTCACTATTAGAGTGTCCCTGAGCTCTGAGGGAAGTTCTTCTTTTTCCCAGACCTTGATGAGTAGGGCATGGATGTGGTACAGGAGCTCTGATCCACCTTCCTTTAAGATCTCAGCTGGGATCCCATCTGGACCAGTGGTCTTGTTGTTCTTAAGGCTCCTGGGGCCAGTTGCACCAGCTATATGTACGTTAGAACTTAGCCTAGTTGTGGCGCAATGGGCACTAAGTCACAATTTACCCCCTACTAAATATTTGAGCATTGCACCATTAAACTTAGGTAGGATGTAACCCTACCTATAAACTAAATATTTACGGAAGCCTCCGACCAGGAGTAACGATTGGAATAAAAAAAAGCAGACTGATATTTTATGACATAAATGAGCTCATGTTTTGCATGACAGGCTTCAGTCCTTTCGACATATATGATGGTGTTGGCATTTACACTCATTTACATTTATGAGAGAGAAAAAAAATTTACTTTTAAGCTGCTCTTCAGCATGAAACCGTTCTAACGGTGCAGTTTTCAGGGTGTGTTGCTCAGTGTCAAGTTTCAACACATTCAAAATATATATAGGATATTAAAATGAATAAATGTCTATTTTTCCAGCCTGTTGTATTATTATTTATCACCCCTTATTTATTTTACAGTTCCTATATATTTTTATTTACACAGGGCAAATATACTATTTATTGAATCTACTTTTATTATGTATCGTATTTTAATGGGGATATAATTTATTACAGCTGACAGTTTCGTGAGCAGACAAGGTTTGAACATCAACCGTAGCGAGATAAACTGAAATGGGATTTTTAACACTTCTGTGTACAAATTTGAAGGCTGCTTATTGGTTAAATACGGGTAAATGTCATTATGCGACTACACATTACTTTACGGAGAGCTTACGACCTACTAGTTAAGTCTTGCCTTAAAACAGATAGTGCAACAAAATTAAGTTCTGACTAAGTTACAAACTAACTAGTAGTTACTATGCCCTTAGTGTAAACTTTATGTCCCAACTTACATGAGATCTTACGCACAGCTGGTGCAACCCTACCCTGATGGCATCTTGAACCTCTGTTATAGTTGGAGGTTCCCCCATGTCTTCTCTGATGGGACTCTGGGGGATATGGCTAGTATTGTCTGTTTCAGTTGTGCTGTCACGGTTGAGTTCTTGGAAGTGCTCCTTCCATTGGGCGTTAATGGACTCGTTGTCCTTCATCAGCTCCTGCCCGTTCTTTGAGCGCAGGGGGTTTAGACCGCGGTAGCTTGGATCATTGACGGCCTTGGTAGCTCTGAAAAGTGCTGGTGTCACCTGAGTCTGCCAGTCTCTGGATTTCCAGAGCCTTTTCTGTCCACCAAGAGTTCTTTAGCTCCCTCACCCATCTCTGGACATCCACCTTGGCTCTGGAGTGAGCCAACCTTTTGGCCTTGCAGGTTACATCATTTTGCCAGGCACGAAAGGCTTTCCTTTTTTGGAGATGAGTTGTTCTGTCTCTGTATCGTTCTCATCAATCCAGTCCTGGTGTTTTCTGGACTTGTACCCAAGAATGGTTTTGCAGGTAGCAAGGATGGTGGATTTGAGCAGGCTCCGGTGCTCTTCGATGTCATCAGCGTATTCCTGTTGGAGGCTTTCCCCAAGAGAGGCCTGAAGTCGCTGCTGGATGGCAGTTTCATCCAGGCTTTCAAGGTTCAGTCTTGGTCGGATCTGCTCCTTTTGTACTCTCCTCTTCCTCTTGACTTTGATTGACATTGTGGAGAGGATGAGGTGATGATCTGTCCAGCAGTCATCAGCATCAATCATGGCCCTTGTGATGTTCACGTCACGGCTGTCTCTGGCTCGTACAATGACATAGTCAATGAGATGCCACTGTTTGGAGCAGGGGTGTCTCCAAGATGCCTTAAGTTTGTTTTTCTGGTGAAAGAGAGTATTAGTGATGGTGAGGTCGTACTGAGTTCACTTGTTGAGAAGCATAACTCCATTGGAGTTGACGTTCCCGATACCTTCCTTTCCTATAGTGCCCTTCCAGAGGTGTTGGTCCCGGCCAACCCTGGCATTGAAGTCTCCTAGGAGAATAATCTAATCCCTGGGGATTCTTGACAGTGTCTCATCTAAGCAGGTGTAGAAGGTCTCTTTTACTTCCTCTTCAGAGTCTAAAGTAGGGGCATAGGCACTCACAACTGTTGCTATCTGGTTGTTGGCAAGCACCAGACGGATGGTCATGAGATGCTCACTGATCCCCACAGGAAGTTTAGAGAGGTGGCTGATGACCTGGTTCCTAATGGCAAATCTAACACCATGGATCCTGGGCTCATCAGCAGCTTTTCCTTTCCAAAAGAAAGTGCAGCCACCCTTCTCTTCCTTCAGTTGTCCTTCGTCTGCCAGTCGGGTTTCAGAAAGGGCAGCTAGGTCAATCCGGTATCTCCTCAGTTCTCTAGCGATGATCGTGGTTCTTCTCTCTGGTCTGTCACTGGCTGCACTATCCATCAGTGTGCACACATTCCAGGCTCCGAAGTTCATAGTTCTGTGTTTCTGACCGCGAATGGTGATCCCTCTGGATGCGGTAATCCAGTCGGGATGTTTAAGGCAGGCTATTTTTAGGGCATCTTTTCTAGCCCCTTCCCCAGGTGGGGTGAGCAAAGTGGATCCTAAAGAGGGCTGCTCAGTCGTGGGTGCAGCTGCCGAAGGGCTCTTTCTGCCTTGTTCCAAGCACCCAGCGACTGAGTCTAGCACCCACTACCTAATGTGCCGGTTCATGACTAGGGGCTTCCAGATCTCACAATCCTGCACCCGTCGCCACTTGCTGGTCGCCATAGGACTTAAACCGGAATGTTAGGATGGATTCCCTTTAAAGAGGACGCCTGTGTGTGATTTTGTTTAACGTGGGGAGACTGGTGCACGGACAGCCACCACACGGTCCTTGACAGATCTGGATCAGGATCCAGTGGCATGGAGTCCAAGACGACTGGGGGCCCTTTTCTGCAGCAGCCTTCATCCACCTTCCCAGCCGTTGTGCTCCCTTAAACCCAGCCATCATCCTCCACCTGTTCCATCGTTGAGGTCTTGGTTGGATTGCTCTTTGTCAGGGACCTCCCCCTCGGTCTTACCACCATGGGTGGCCCTAACAGGAGCATAGCTCCAGACGGGATCTCAGGACCACACAAGCCTCTCCACCACGACAAGGTGACAATCCCCGGAGAGTACAGGCTGTGAATTCTTACCTTCAGACTACAATTCCATTTAGTCAGAGGATATGAAACATGTTTGATATTTAAAAACTGAATATATAGAAGTCAAGTAGTATGTGATGCTTCACTACTTAAATTTGTAGTCATATGGTGACCAGCCATTGGAAAATGAGCCTGTGGGGCCACGAAGCTCAAGAAATGGAGATGGCGAACAAATACTCAAAGTGAATCTCTGCGATTAAGTTAAAGTTAACTCTGTTGTGGCAGGAGAATTAGTGCCTCTAAAGGTGTTGATAACAAGAGTTAATGGGAGTTTGTGTTTCGTGTGAGCTTGTGATCAGATTGAATTTACAGTCGTGTAGTGTGTGATCCCCAGTTGTTTCAACATGATCACACAAGAAATAGACAAGTTGCTTTTAAATGTTCATGTACCTTGAAGTCGAACCCATCTCCCAAATTACTGACAAGCGCCATCCACCATCAGACATTTTTTTTTTTATCAACTCAAACGTGTTTATCTACTGATAGCATGTTGCGCGAGCAATCTCTGAGACACAGGTCCCTTGGAAACCAGGAAGTAATCACATTCACGTAAACAATGGAGAGCGTGATTTGGAGGTTGGATTCTTGCACTAAAATTAAATTTAGTCTCCTCTGACAGTTAGGTTTAGGGTTGGGGTTTGGGTTAGGGAGTAGGGTTAGTAAAATATACATTCCTGTTGACTGTATTACACCAGTTACAACTAAAAATACAACTTGCTTTTGGTGCCACCGTGTTGACATTTTACCTCAACAACACTTCCAGCTTCGGCCGCTGGAGGAAGTGGTTTGAATTTCAATTTTAGCAGCAGAACCTCATGTTGCCGAATTCACAGTGTGATCAGTCTGGTCATTTAGTGTGACATTCCGAGTTTCTGTCTGTAGCCATTTACATAGTAGGCAAGTGTGCAGTACATAGTATTTGCATAATCTGTTCTGATTTTAAGAGTTGTGCAGTGTAATCCAGCCTTCTAGTTCTAAGTGCTTCTAACTGAGAAGAATGACTCATGTTTCCACCACTGGTGTTGGCCCTCTGACATTATACAGACCTTTCTAGATCAATGGTGCATCATGAAACAAACTTTGACAGTGGCATTTATCAATTCCATTAGAACAACAAAGGTTCATAATGTTTCCTCCATGCATTCAGAGCGAGTGTTTAGTATGTGCCATTCGTTATGCCCTTTATACTATATTCATCTTAGTAATGACATTCTGACAATGAATGTGACAGAGAATGTGTCTGAATCAGGGTTTGTTGCCGAATCTAAAATGAGGATTCTGTTTGTTTGTGACACACAAACAAACAGAATCCTCATTTTAGAGTATGAGGATTCTGTTTGTTTGTGACACACACAAACAAACAGAATCCTCATTTTAGAGTCAGCAACAAACCCTGATTCAGACAAATTCTCTGTCACATTCATTGTGCTCTGCAATTGGCTGCTGCAATTGGTCACTGCAGGACCTTACATTTGGCTACATGACATAACGCCACACTTCACAACAAACCAATTTCATGCCACGGTCACCTCTGTTTCATTTGCATTGGTGTAAAGCTTTCTCCACATGACCGCACACTGTTTTGATCCTCTGATTAGAGTAATCTGCAGCAGAAAGCCACAAGAATCCTATTGTTATCGTTTTGTCCATCTGTGTGTCTCTCTCTGTCTTCTCTTTACTGGGTATGTATCAGCACAAAATTCCACATTCTTTCTGGTTGAGTTTCTAATGAAGGATGTGAATTATATACAGTACTACATACGTATATAATAATTTATACTCATTTATGAAATCATACATTGATTATCTACTTTATTATTGCTTGTTCTTGGGCTTATTGTGAATAATTCATTGGTTCATGTTATTCAGAAGAAATGCCATGTCTTTTTCATCTTTAATCAAAATGCTCTTCCTCTGAAAAGACTGTGCTATTGGATAATATTAATCAATAGTCAAATAGCTATTTAGGTATTGTTTTAACAAAGTCACATTCAGGTCTGACTCCACTTTGGTATGCAACAACCACTTTTCATGATCCAATCAATCCCCAAAGGATAAAAAAAGACACCCCAATTTTTTTCTCACTGAATATCCTGTTTCACTCGAAAATATTTCACATTACAAAGTAAAATGGGCTGCAATCAGCATTTCACTTTGACTTTAAAGTAAAACTAGCAGTCTAACCTTGGTTTAAACTACCCACACTGAAAAAAATGTTAACCTAAAAAAATGTGCTTCATGTGGTAACATCTAAATTAACTGGTTTGATTCATGCCATGAGTATATTAGAGTACACCAGCAAAAAAAAATTTAAGCATTAGATCAGGTAAAAATAGCTCCTTAAGGTAACAGTTGCAGGCTACCACTTTTTACGGTGCATAGGTGCACACTGCAGAACATAATAGCTATTCTCATTTATTAGCTATGCTCCACAGTAATAATTTATAATTATAATTATATTTATTTATCATACATTATACATTTGCACATATACAGTGAAATTCTTTTTTTCACATATCCCAGCTAAGCTGGGGTCAGAGTGTAGGGTCAGAGCGAGTGGAGAATTCCATAATACTGAAGAATTCATTTCTGCAGTACCAGAGAAGCAATAAAAATATAATTGTTGTTTATTGCACTCAATGTGTAAGAAATCACATTTGATATAAAGCCTTTTTTGTTAAAGAGTAAAGAGTTTGTCACAATACCTGTCCTGGTCCAGCACTTTCACACAGGAAAGTTTCATACTCTATGGCAAAGACTGGTGCGTTGTCATTAATGTCCATCACTGTGATCAGAGCCACGCCTTTCCCCACCTGTGACGGATCCACTGAAATCCCAGAAAGAGACAATGCACATAAATGAACAGGATAACAAAAACGTGAACATAATGACACATAAGCAGGCCCAAACAGCATCTACAGAATCTACATTTATAGCACTGATTTTGGAGGATAATTAGCAAAATCAACTTAAACATAGTAAAATGTGTTAAAAGGAGCTGAGAGTTCTACACTCTTATTGTTAGATAAAAACTTAATCTAATTACCAAAATAGATAAATAATGAACACGCAAGGGGCGGGACATGTGTTGAACTTTAAGGGTGTTCCAATTCTGTCCAAATCTGTGCATACAGATTATGCCTATACATGATGTATACATGTAAACAATTGCATATATTGCATATTGTCCTTAAAGCTACAGTGTGTAATACATGCAAATCTGCAGAGTTCTTTGGACAAAGAGATATGTTACTCTGAATACGGTCTATTTCACAAGTTCAAATTTGTATATAATCCTTGAATGAGATAAAGGTAAACTGGTCTGGATCAATATGGCTTGAAACTCGCCTCAAGCTCTAAATTTCCCCACTGTACCTCTTACGTAATTAATGGATTATATAAAATATAAATTATTAGAAATAGCTGAAGTGGTGAAGGGATGTCAGAAAAATGGTAACAGAAACGAGGTAAGCAGCTTGTTATTTACAAGTGGGTTGTAATAGACAGGGTTAAGATGAACATGCTCTTCCCGAACTTTCATTTAGAATTCCACTAAATATTCTCATTGATGTTCTTACAAGAGATTGCAAGTGTACTGCAAATCTCCCATTACTTCTGAACTTTGTTCTCTGGGCCCATTTCTTTCAGAGAAATAACAAATATTGCATATTTCATCTGAAGGCTGCTGTTAAGATACTGGAGTTACTGTACATTAAAGGCATAGTTCAGCCAAAAATGAAAAATCTGTTAGTTCAGTCACCATTCACTTTTAATGCATCTTTTTTCCCCCCATAAAGTGAATGTTGACTGAGGCTGTCACTTTGCCTGTATAATAGGGCCGGGTACTGATAATCATTTCCATATTCGGTTCGATTCCGAGTCACAAGCGCTTGATTCGATTCCGATTTTGATTCAAAATTATTCGATATCGATTCATGGGTGTATATTTCGTTTACAATGTCAATTTTCCCTACATATGAAAGAAATTCTCTCTCAGCTAATGCTGTTAATTATAAAGAGACCTTCTAACCTTCTAGGTAACCCTTCTGAGTAAAAAAAAAAAGAAAAAAGCATTAGTTTTTCATCATATTTGTCACACTGTAGCTTTTGAAAAATGTTAAAATTCAGTGTATTCCATCTATAAATGTCTTGAAATTACAATTATTATATTGCATATATATTTTCTGTTATATGCTAATAGTTTACAAGCATAATTTAATATAAGAAAAAGGATCTTCATCACTACACTACTCAATCACTGGTTAGTGAAATCTGAAAATTACCAATCAGTGGCTAATCACAGATATTTTAGTTGCATAGTGTGAAATTTGCTCGCATGTGCAAGTGATTTAATCGGATTCCACATACAGTAAAAGATCGATCTTGGTATTTAAGAATCGATATCGAGATCTTTCAAATGAAGATCGCAATGCATCGGAAATTTGATATTTTTATCCAGTCCATATACTTTGGTGTACAACAGAAGAAAGAAAGTCATATAGCCTAGATCATATGGAACAATATAAGGGAGAGAAAATGATGACAGAATTTAATTTCTGGGTAAACTATCCCTAAAAATGTTACACTTTCATAGACAAAGCCTCAGAAAGCAGTCACTATTAGTGTGATTGATGCAATACAGAAAACTGAATTAGGAATTAGCAGTTTGTTTTTTCTTGTTGCTTAGTGTTCCCATGAGTGCAGAGAACCATAAAAAGGACTACGGAAAATGTACTGCTGCAATACAAGCAATAGAATTTTATGTGATTTTGAATAAAATTTGTGCTGTCAAAATTAATAGGCCAATCACAGCATCATCCCATTTATGAGCAATCCATCCAGACCAGCAAACATAAGTGGACATTCTCCAAGAAAAAAAACAAAACATTAAATAAGATTAAATAAGGCCTTTCTAGCACAGCACAGGTACGTTCATGAGGTTTTTGTACGTGAAGCTTAAAGCGCATCTGATTCATCTATTGTTTCTACTTTTAGCAAATAAGGTGATATTTTCAACTAGGGGTGAGCGATATGACCACAATCGTATATCACGATATGAGTTATTTTATATCACGATAATGATAAATATCATGATATAGTAAATGTTTTCTCTAAAATAAATAAAAAAGGATTTATATATTAAATAACTTTATTGTAATGCCTATTTTTGGAACTCCAGTCAATGAATTAAATACTTTATAAATTAACTACTTCCTCTTTATTTGGAACAAGACAAACAATGTCAATGTAAGTAAATTAAAAATATTAAAAACTTAAGAACATGTTTCCAAAAATCAACCTTACCAAAATGTTACATTTCAGTCTGCCACATTTCAGTTGATGACCATTATTATTATTATTATTATTAACTTTCCTCAAGAAACTTAAGATCTTCTCAAAGCAATGTGAGAGAAAATAAAACATAAGTAAAAAAAAAAAATATCCAATGATAATAAACACTTCTTGAAGAAAATAAATATTAAATAAATATCACATCTTGCAAAATAAATCAATGAACGAATTGCTTTCATAATATTATTCTGAGGTGGTAAAACAGATTGCTTGTATTACGAGTGATTATATCATCGTGACAGTTTGCAGATACAATTTTTCTGCTCTGTGCCGGCTTTTGTGAACCCACACCACAGATGTCGCACCTGTTTTTATAACAAGCTCCTCTTCATTTTCTTAACTTATTTGGGAGTCGTCCTGTTCTGTAGAGGTTTCTTTCTCCATTTGGGGTTTTCCTGGATCAATAATGATTTGAGTTGTGCAAGTGATCCCGCTCTATGTTCTGCTCTATCTGGAGTGCAAATATCGGACAGCCTGCTGTATTTGTGTGCATTTCGGAGCTGCAGAGACAGCGCGCACCAGAGTTACGTGAAACGTTCAGATGAACATGAAGAATATTTAGCGCTTTTGAAGCGCCAAAAACACACTATGAAGGTCATTAAATTTGCTTGGGCGGCCATGTCCCTGTCCATGTTTCTTCAATTCTCTCAGTCTCACTTGAAGCCTTGCCCAAAGATAGAGAAGCCCAAGCTGTGCACATGGATATTTACATATTGCGATATACACTATATAGAAAAATCTCTATCGATTGACACTTTATATCGTCACCACGATATATATCGTCATGTCGCCCAGCCCTATTTTCAACCATCAGGCATGTCATACTTGGCCACCAACAAATTAACAGGCTGCATGAGGGCGTGGGGTTATTTTTGTTGTGTTACTATGTAGTGTAGATATTTCAAATGGTATTGCTGCTTAAGCACAAGCCAACACCAAACACCTGTTGATCTTGCCTCTAGTCAACCAGAACAGACACAGCTGCTAGTATGCTTTGAGTGGGATGACTGCTGTTTTCTAGCACACTATCGCTCTCTGTGCATGCTCAAAACACATTCGATCCACTACAAAACAAATACGTCAACAGTGTTTAAGAGCATTTTTCTTGTGTTAAACAGATAGTTAACCCAAACAGTTAAAATTATGTCATCATTTACTCACCCTCACCCACTGTTTAAAAAACATAAGCCTGAATCTTACTCTATGCAAGTTCGTGAATGCAGACGCTTCTAGATACTCAAGCTCGATTTGTTGAGTTCCAAATATGTCAGACCTCAATTCATAGCACAACACAAGTACACGTTGCATTCTCAATGTTGCCGCAAGGGGCCCTATAGGGGACATTAATGTGAACTGTCCGCTTCTATGGTGAGTTTTCTCTTTCAAGCCAAATACTGTCATGACAGAGCAACAGTTTGAAGTTTTTATCGTTTTAAAGGGATAGTTCACCCAAAAGCAAAAGTGGAGATTTAGGGTAAAAATGGACTTAAATATTGATCTGTTTCTCACCATCACATTGCTTTTGAAGATATGGATTTAACTACTGGAGTCTTATGGATTACTTTTATGCTGCTTTTGTCTGCTTTTTGGACCTTCAGTTCCCTATCTGTCACTCACTCGACGTTGTGTCGATGTAGTGACACTAGGGGTCACTCTTGGGAGCCCCAAACACCTCTGCTTTTTTGCAATGAGAATTGGCAAGTGGAATTTGCATGCCACTCCCCCGGACATACGGGTATAAAAGGAGCTGGTATGCAACCACTCATTAAGATTTTCTCTTCGGAGCAGAGCAGTTGTATTCAGTGCACTGAATTCAATTCCCTCCAAAGACGCACCTCAAAACTGCTGGATTTACGGCACATTTCAGCAGCTTCTGCCGCTCTGCACCCGTGGAGTGCAGAGAACGCCCCTGGGTGCTTCGGCAGACCGAAAATAAGAGAGTATATTCTAAAAGAGTATATTTTCATTCACAAAAAGAGCGGCACACATGGAACGTCTTTTTAAAGATGCCTTTCTGTTTGTGTGTTATTCCTGGTTGCGGTCGTTATCTCTCCGCTTCTGACGGTCACAATCGCTGTCTTTACGCGTCTGGGCACTGCACATGCGGAGACATCGTTCGTGGATGAGTCATGTCCTCATTGTGAGAACATGACCATGGCAACGTTGCGGTCGCGGCTTGCTTTCGTAAGAAAAGCTTCTCGTTCGGAGCTCTGGAAGACGATGAGTTATCGAGCGCAGCATCGAAGAGCGGGCTCGTCCAGTCTGACGCAGAGGCTTCGGCTGGGCTTCCTCCTTCGGGAACAGTCGCCCAGTCTCACGCCAACGTGGAAATGACGGACATGCTTTCTCGGGTGGCCGCAAGCGTCGGGCTAGAGTGGAACCCTCCACTCTCCCCTGAACCCTCACGGCTCGATGATTGGTTCCTGGGCCCCCGTTCTTTTCTTCCCGGTAGTGCATGAGGAGCTGACAAGATCGTGGGAGGCACCTTTTACTGCCCGGTCCCGGTCTTTCAGCTCCCCCGCTCTCACTACCATCGATGGTGGAGCGGCCGGGGGTATTCGGTCCCCATGGCCCGGCTCCGGCATGGAGCCCTCCGCAGGAAGCAGACACCACCTGTCTCACGGCCAGCCGCTAAGAACCCAAAGAAGGCTTCGAAGCCCCCCTGAGACAGGCGACCCAGGGGTGAGGAGACCCACTTCTCTGGGGCTGGTCGACAGACCACTCCATCCCCCGGTGGAGGCTGCGGCACCAAAAATCCTGACAAAAGAATGGTTCCCTCGTCTCCTGGGTAACATCTGGTGCGCACGGCGTCGTCACAACCACCGTCCACCGTCCCATTTTGGCAGGTATGGCGCTCCAGAGGCGGACCCCCCACACCTGTGCACCCAGCTGTGGCACAAACATGCCCACACGGGATTGGTTCCAGCGGACTACGGGGACGAGATTCCTCCTCCCCCCTCCTCGGCCAATCTTATGGTGGGTGGCAGGAGCCAGGTAAGTTCTTCAATGTCCCTGGATTCAGCACGACCACAGGGCTTGAGTCCCCTCAACGTGGCACCTCGAGCTCTGCCCCAGCCGCGAGGCCCCACCCGCCGGTACGTCCGACGTGATCATTCCCTTGGTCCCCCTCGCCCGGAGTTTGGGTGCACGGCTCGCGCTTTCCAACCTGTCACGATGGCTGACCTGGACCGTCCGACTCAGAAGGGCGAGAACACCGCTACCTTGCATGCGGAGATTGCTTCCCTTCTGCGCAAGGGCGTGATAGAGCCTGTCCCTCCAGCCGAGATGAAGAAAGGGTTCTACAGCCCTTACTTCATCGTACCGAAGAAAGGCGGTGGGTTGCGACCAATCCTGGACCTGCGAGTACTGAACCGGGCTTTGCACAGACTCCCGTCCAAGATGCTGACGCAAAAACGCACTCTAATGAGTGTCCGGCATCAAGATTGTTTCACAGCGGTAGACCTGAAGGACTCGTACTGCCACATCTTGGCCTTACCTCGACACAGACCCTTCCTGCGGTTTGCCTTCAAAGGCCAGGCGTACCAGTACAAGGTCCTCCCCTTCGGCCTGTCCTTGTCCCCTCGCGTCTTCACGAAGGTTGCAGAGGCAGCCCTTACCCCGCTAAGGGAAGTGGGCGTCCGCATCCTCAACTATCTCGATGACTGGCTAATCCTAGCTCACTCTCGAAAGTTGCTGTGCACACACAGGGACCTCGTGCTCTGGCATCTCAGCCGACTGGGGTTTCGGGTCAACTGGGAAAAGAGAAAGCTCTCCCTGGTTCAGAGCATCTCTTTTCTCAGTTTGGAGTTGGACTCAGTCTTGATGACAGTGCGCCTCACGAACGAGAGTGCACAGTCGGTGCTGAACTGTCTGAAGGCTTTCAGACGGAGGACAGCGGTTCCACTGAAACTTATTCAGAGGCTCCTGGGGCATATGGCATCCTCAGCTGTGGCCACACCGCTCGGGTTGATGCATATGAGAATGCTTCAGCACTGGCTTCAGACTCGAGTCCCGAGATGGGCATGGCGCCACGGGACACATCGCATGACCATCACGCCGATCTGTCGCCGCCTCTTCAGCCCTTGGACCAACCTTGCTTTTCTATGGGCAGGGGTTCCCCTAGAGCAGGTCTCCAGGCACCTCGTGGTTACAACAGATGCCTCCAAGACGGGCTGGGGTGCCGGATGCAACGGGCACACAACTGCCGGCTCCTGGACTGGCCCATGGCTGCACATAAACTGCCTAGAGATGTTGGCAGTACTGCTCACCTCCTGCGGAGGTTCCGGCCGTTGATCCAGGGCAAACACGTGTTGGTCCGGACGGATAACACAGCGACGGTAGCATACATCAACCGTCAAGGCGGTCTACTCTCCCGTTGCATGTCACAACTCGCCCGCCGTCTCCTCCTCTGGAGTCAGCAGCGCCTCAAGTTGCTACGAGCCACTCACAACCCGGGCGACCTCAACACCGCAGCGGACGCGCTGTCACATCAGGTTACCCTCAGGGGAGAGTGAAGACTCCACCCTCAGGAGGTCCAGCTGATTTGGAGTCGATTCGGTCGAGCACAGGTAGACCTGTTTGCTTCCCGGGAATCCTCCCACTGCCCGCTTTGGTACGCCCTGACCGAGGCACCCCTCGGTATAGATGCGCTGGCACACAGCTGGCCCCCTGGACTACGCAAATATGCGTTGCTCCCAGTGAGCCTACTTGCACAGACCCTGTGCAAGGTCAGGGAGGACAAAGAGCAGGTCGTCCTAGTAGCAATCTACTGGCCCACCCAGACGTGGTTCTTGGATCTCACGCTCCTCGCGACAGTCCCCCCCCCCCCGACGAATTCCCCTTAGGAAGGACCTTCTTTCTCAGGGACGGGGCGCCATCTGGCACCCGTGACCAGACCTCTGGAATCTCCATGTCTGGCCCCTGGACTGGACATGGAAGACCTAAGTGGCCTACCACCAGCGGTGGTAGACACAATCACTCAGGCTAGGGCTCTCTCTATGAGGCGCCTCTACGCCTTGAAGTGGCGTCTGTTCGCTAAGTGGTATTCTTCCTGACGCGAAGACCCCCAGAGTTGCGCAGTCGGATCGGTACTTTCCTTCCTGCAGGAGAGGCTGGAGGGGCGGCTGTCCCCCTCCACCTTGAAGGTGTATGTAGCCGCTATTTCAGCTCATCATGATGCAGTAGATGGTAAGTACTTGGGGAAGCAAGACTTGATCATCAGGTTTCTGAGAGGTGCAAGGAGGCTGCATCCCTCCAGACCGCGCTTCGTCCCCTCGTGGGACCTCTCTGTAGTCCTTCGGGGTCTACAGGGAGCTCTCTTTGAGCCCTTGGAGTCAGCTGAGCTTAAGGCACTCTCTTTGAAGACTGCCCTCCTGAATGCGCTCACTTCCATCAAAAGGGTAGGGGACCTGCAGGCGTTCTTTGTCAGCAAATCGTGCCTGGAGTTTGGTCCAGGTTACTCTCACGTGATCCTGAGACCCCGACCGGGCTATGTGCCCAAGGTTCCCACGACCCCTTTTAGGGATCAGGTGGTGAACCTGCAAGCGCTGCCCCAGGAGGAGGCAGACCCAGCCTTGGCATTGCTGTGGCCGGTGCGAGCTTTATGCATCTATTTGGATCACATGCAGAGTCTTAGAAGCTCCGAGCAGCTCTTTGTCTGCTTTGGTGGACAGCGGAAAGGAAGCGCTGTCTCCAAACAGAGGATCGCCCACTTGGTCATTGACGCCATCGCGATGGCATATCAGGCTCTGCGGGGTTATGAGCCCACTCTACCAGGAGTGTGGCGGCCTCCTGGGCCCTGGACAGTGGAGCCTCTTTGGCAGACATATGCAGAACAGCAGGCTGGGCAACACCCAACACCTTTACGAGGTTCTACAATCTCCGGGTTGAGTCGGTCTCGTCCCGTGTATTGGCAGGCACGAGCAGGTAAGTTCCGGGACAGCTGGCCTGATGTACCACTTGCGCATAGCACCTTTCCCCTCCCTTGAGTTGAAGACGTGCGCTCTTGACTCCCAGTCGTGTTCACAGACTGTGATCCCTGGATGAGCACAGTATGTTCAATCGGGCTGTGTGATGGCCAAGCGCTCATGACTGCCTTTGTGTACTTGTGAAAATTATGTTTTTTTTTCCCTGGAGAAAGAGATGTTAGGCAGAATGTTAGCCTCAGTCACCATTCACTTTTATTGTACTGAAAAAAGATGCAATGAAAGTTTAAGGTGACTAAGACTAACAATCTGCATAAAATCTTTTATGTTTTATGTTATGAAGAAAGAAAATCATACAGGTTTGGCACAACAGGAGGAGTAAACGATGACAGAATTCAAATTTTTTGGGTGAACATGGTTTAATCAACCTTTAATCGACATGGTTGAATAAAAATCTTTACAGTAATTTTGATCTCTCCGTAATTTTGGCACCAGTGATGATATTGAGAGCATTGAGGAGGACAAAATGCAGTCATGGTCTTCAGCCAAATGAATTGATGGAGAGCAAATATAAATCAATTCTGCAGGTGTGAACACACAGCGGCAGCAAACTAGAAATATGCTGGCTCATTCCGAGTTGATTTTCATTGAAAACACAGTGATTTATTCTATGTATCAAACTAGCTTGCCTTTTTACACGGCTAGCACAATTCAGCCTAACTGTAAACCAAACACAGTTCATGTTTTGGGAAAATGCATATCCTTAAAAAAAAACTGTGCTAGTAAATATATGCTTCGTGCCTCTCAGTATCTTTGTCCCAAGATATATAGAGCCCATCTGCCTCAATGCAATACACACCTGCAGGAAACATGCTGAGTTGCAGCCAGTCCCCGGTTTGAGCTAATTCATCTATTAATTTGACTTTGTAGAGGATGAGGGATCTGAATAGAATCCAGGCAGCATGCCATCGCTGGATTTATATCATAACTGGCTTTACAGTGCTTTAAACAATAAAATGGGCGATAAGATACCTCGATGGCATGAACCGTGACTATAATGTCACACACAAATGATGCCTCTGGGCATAGACTCATAATTCTCCATGTTAAGTTCAGTCACAAATGTAATAGGTTGTAAATTATTGACCAGAAAAAGAGATTCTGGCACACAGTCAACTTTATCCTGAATGCCCCTTTCAAATACCACTACCATCAGAATCTAAAGTATCCATTTTCCAAAACTGAGATTTCCTCCAGTATGATTTTCTGTGCCATTAAGATCTTACCTAATATTGCCTGAAGACAAATTTCTTTGAAGCACCTAACAAGCCTCTGTCTCATTCTTACGGAAAAATAGAAGAGGACATTTTAATCTTCTCTGCCAAGACCCATTTGAGAGACCAGGGGTTCCACTGACAATGACTGATTGTCTATGGGGGGAACCTGGAAACTTTGGTTAAGTGTGTCCACATTTATGGATATGGGTTAAAAATGTAACCTTGGATGGATATTATTCCCTTCCATCACTCAAATCAATATGGTTATAGCAGTCTGTGCAAAGACTGCAGGGGATCCTCATGAACAGACACACCTGAGTGAAGGTCATGGTGAAAATCAACAGTAAAACTTTGGTATTTGAGGAGGAAGCTGCAGTTCTGGCCATAAGCTACAATCAGAACAAGACTCGATCAAGCTAAACAAATTGTGGAGGTGTCAGTGGACAGCAGTCACCTCCATGCCCAGCATCTGCTCAAAGCCTGGCCAGAGCACTTCTACTGACTGAACCTTAACACTATGTCAGCTGTACAGTGCTCTGTGATCACATGTGTGAACAAAGTTTCAGGAGTGAGACGCACAACACATGCTCATAGCAAATGGTTTGAAATATTGATCACTTCACAGCAGTGCTAACCGTTTGCCAGGAAAAGTCTGCTAGCCTCAGGACAATTATATTCATCGGGAAATTGCTGGGAAGGCTTGCATTTTAATCTCTAATTATATTCTAAGGATTTCGTCCTAATAGAATTTTGGATTGGAAAAAGTGAAATGTAGCTGCTCAAAGCTTTATAATACAAAATGAAAGTAAAAATGAGTTGACTGTTTTTCAATAAAAAGACTGTCTGAATGGCTCAATTATGAAGGACATATCAAGCCGTAACAGTTTTGTAATGGACAGACCTTGTTCAGTTATTAAAAGGAGCGCTGTACTACATAAATTAAACCTCTTTCATACACCATATTTTGAATCTCATTCTTTGTTTCAGCCAAGAAAGATAATTATTGTCAGTGAAACCTTCACAGATTTCATATAGACCTTCAGATCATAACAGTAACTGTATAAAATATTTCCATCACTGTACAAAATTAATTGATAGGGAGTTCACTCACAACTTTCAATAGCCAGGATGGTGATGTTGTGTACGGCATTGGCTTCTCTGTCTAATGGTTTAGCTGTAATGATGACCCCTGTGGCTGCCTCTATGTTGAAAAATCGCTCCAAGTCCGTGTTTCTGTCTATTGAATACCTGCGGAAAGGCGTATAAAAAAAAGTCAGAGCAATTGTGAATTTCAAGCGTTCACTTTGAATGAGTCCTATGGATATGCCCACAAGCCGTAGGTCTAAGAGAGGAATGCCCTTCAGCAATCATTTTCCAGAGGCTCTAAGGCACAGAACTAGTTAATTATGAACATTTGTCTTTTAGCAAAATAACACCTGAGCCCACAACTCATTTATAGTCAACATTTACATCTGCTCCTGCATAACCAAAGAAAAAAATGAAGTGTGATAATAGTGGCACTAGTGACTTGCATGTGTATTATATTAGTGTAATGCACCATAATAAAACTAATTCATAAAATGTGAAAACAATAAAACAGAGGTTAAATTTGTCTATGATGCAATTACATTTTAGGCACTAATGAAAAAAATTTAATGAAAAAGTTAATCTCAATTGACAGCATTTGTGGTATAATGTTGATAACCACAAAAATGAATTTCGACTTGTCTCTCATTTTCTTCGGAGAAAAAGTCAAATCTGGGCTATAACGAGGCACTTACAATGGAAGTGAATTGGGACAATCTGTAAACATTAAAATTCTCACTGTTTCAAAAGTATAGCCAAAAACGTAACCAATGCCATGACGACGTAACCCTAAAATAACCCTTACATAATTTTATTTAAAGTACTGTAAATGTTTTTTGTTTTATGGATATTATATTATATTATATTTAGGGCTTTAAATTTAAAACGTTAATTGAATGTGATTAATTATATAAAATGTAATGCTTTAAAAAAATTTACGTAATTAATCATGCACACTGACGCATATGTAAATTCCATAATAAAAGTAAGGATGTTCCTACCATGTGAGCAATTCAAGCTTGAAGTACATCTGCGCCTCAACAAACCTTACACGCAGTGCAGCCATAGAATAAGATTTTAAAAGTTTCACTCTAATTTTTACTTAAAAAACATCCTAAAAATTAATTGACGCTGAATACCAGTGAGACGTTGCAAATGCGTACATCTGGGGAACGCACATGTACATAGAGCAACAATTAAAAATAGCGCATTTATTCGTCTGCCACAATAATGCGATTTATTTCAAACTGAATTTCAATCCGCATTATATATTTATTATAGGCCCTTCATATTATATTTATAAATATTTTAACTATGCATTATTCGATTAATTAAATGGCATGTCGTATTTAATTTGATTAAAACTTTAATCGATTAACAACCCTAATTAAATTATATTATTGTTACGTTTGAAGGAAGTCATGAGAGCAGGATCTAAATGCAGCTTGAATTTAATAGAAAAATAGACAAAGTACAAAACAGGGTAAACACTGGAACACGGCAAGACTAGGAACTGGGAACTAAAACAAACGAACATGAAACAGGATCAAAACAACAACTGACAAATACTGAACAGAAATCAGGGCATTAAATACACAAGGACTAATGAGGGTATGGAACACAGGTGAGAACAATTGGGAACAGCTAACAGAGATGAGGGCAGTGCATTTTGGGAAGTGTAGTCCGGGGAAAACAGAAGACAGAGGATAAACACAAGGCAACACAACAGTGGATCATGACATTTATATTATAGGCATAAATACTGATTAAGATGGGTTTTTTTTCAGTGAAGATTGTAATTTTCATTGTCGCATAATCACATTGTGTAGAGCCATTCCACCAAACCAAGCATGCCTTACCTAATGGGGCTATTGGTGGAGTCAGGGTCCACAGCAGAGACAGTTCCTATGATGGTTCCCACTTTAGCGGCTTCTGAGACCACCATTTTACTAAGCGGAGAGGAGAAAATGGGAGGCTCATCTACATTCTCCACAGTCACCCTCACCATTGCCGTATCACTGAACGGTCCTTGAGACAAGAACTGTGGGTCTATGTTCCTGTTGGATGCCTCAATTTTCAGAGTGTAGGTTGACTTTGTCTCAAAGTCGAGATTCTGAGGTAAAGAGCACGAAAGGAGGGGCAGGAGAAAAAGTGTTGAAGAGTTAGTTTTAAATTAATAAACAAGGGCATGGTCTCTGTGGTATGCAGCCAGACAAGTCAAAAACAAAGTTCACACTTGAAATCTAGCCCTGTGATGTTTGTACACATTTAATGCACCCAAGAACCCTTGATCCTCTCCTCTTAGCTCTCATATTTCATTTAAGTATTGCTATCGATTGATAGGACAGAAAAGAACAGTGTCAAAGCAGTACATTGATTTTAAGACAGAGATACATGATGCCGAAAATGTCTTGTGGAATACTTTCTCATATAGTCATTTATCACTCCTGTCTGCTGTAATTTGCAGTGCATTGAAAACAACCTTCCATGCCTACTTCGTATCACTGACAATACATAACATCCCTGAGGGTGCAACCAAGCCAGATCCAGAATTCTTGCACATTTAGCAATGGCTTTAAAATGAGAAGTTGAAGTTGGTTTATTGTAAATTATTTCCTACATATTAGGGGAAAAAACAATATGTAGTTTCCCTGGAAACCAAAGATCACATGTTTAATAATTTGGTAACACTTTAAAATAAGGTTCAACATTAGTAAATGCATTAGATATCATGAACTAACACTGAACAATATATTTTTTTACAGCATTTATTAATCTGTCAGTTGATAAAAATACAATTGTTCATTGTTAGTTCATGTTAGTTCATAGTGCATTAACTAATGTTAACGAATGGAACCTTATTGTACCAGTGTTACCAATACGGTTTGTAAAACGGAGAGTTCAGAGTCTAAATTCTGATTGGATAAGCCACAGTCGAAGCCATCATAAACTATAAATGCACAACATTGATTGTACATTTTATATATTTATGCAGTAAGTTGATTGGCATTGATTGGTAACCACAAACAGACTAGTTAATATAATTAACTTTTTTTTTTACTTGGCAGTAGAATAGTTTATTACGATAACAGATAATTATTAATAATAAATTTAACTATTTTATCATGTTGTTTAAAAAACAACATGATAACTTTTATTTTATAAAAGCAATAAGCCACTCAAGTCTGTGCATACCTGTTTAACTTTTTTCTTCCAAGAAAATCAAAAGAATATGGTAGGCAGAATATTAGCCTTAGTCACCATTAACTTTTATTGCATCTATTTTCCATTTAATGAAAGTGAATTGTGACTGAGGCTAACATTCTGCCTAATATCTCCTTTTTTGTGTTACACAGGAAAAAGTAAGTCTTAGGGGTTTGGAACAACCTGAGGATAAGTAAATCATGACAGAATTTTCATTTTTGGTTGAACTATCCCTTTAGCATAAGACAATTCAGTATCATGTCACAAAATACAGAGTAAGACTACAGTATATACTCAATATTACACTTATTATTGCACTAAAGTTAAAACAGCTGCATATGAAAGGCTCACTGGTTGGGAGTTTTGGTAGGGGGCGTAAGGTGGGTTGAGTTGAATGACAGCATGTGGGAAGAAACTGTTCTCGAGTCCAGTGGTTTAGAAATGTATGTTCCTAAGCCTTTCTCCCAAAGGGAAGAGGGGCAAAAAGCTGAAGGCCAAAAGCACAGTTCATGCTGTTATTGACTTTCTTAATACACTGCTTGGGGAAAGTCACATGCTGAGCAGTCTTCACTGCAGAGGCTTCCAGTCAGAGGAAGAGCAGTTTCCAAACACTGTTGATTTCCTGAAGTCAACAATTATCTCTTTTGTCTTGTTCACATTAAAAGACAGTTCTTGACTCCACACCATTTTTCTAGGTCTGTCATCTCCTCTCTGTATGCTGTTTCATCATTGTTGTTGATGAGCCTTAGCACTGTAGTGTAACATCTGTAAACTTGATGATATGGTTGCCGGGGTGCCTGGCAACCAAGTTCAGAGTCAACAGCATGAACAATAGAGGGCTGAGGACCCATCCCTTAGGGGCAGCGGTAGTCAGGGTGACAGTTTGTGAGGTCTGGTCACGGATCCTGACTGCCTGAGGTCTGTTTGTCAGGAAGTCTAGGATCAAGCTGCAAAGTGATGCTTAGTTTTAAGGTGAAGTGTGTAAATTCTGGGACTCTAGTGACATCCCCCTAAATGGAAATGTTCAAACAAACAGAGCAATGTTTTGATAGCGCCACAGAGCTACAGTGTTTACACTCTCTGGGAAATCAGTTTACGGATGGATTAGTTACGTATAGTTGTCTCTGCATATTAAGATGGGATAGGAGAAATTATTTCAACATTGAAAAAATGACATACTTCACCTATTTAATGTTTGCGGTCTGAAAATGCTGAATACTAAGCTGAAATTGATTTTCAAAGTGGATAGTTTTGCCTGTAAGTGAAATGTCAGGGGTCCATTGTGGGTGGTATGGCGGTCTTGATATGGATCATGACCAGCAGCTAGAAGCACTGCATTATTATAGGTGCGAGAGTAAACGGATGCTAACCATAAAGGCATGTTAGCGCTGGCTTCTTCAGTACACATTCTATAGAAGTCAGACAAGCAAATCGAATTTCATCAGGAATTCAAAAGGGTCTTGTTTTGGAAATCATCCCAGTTATTGTATAGGATTGTATGTAAAGTGGCAAGAAAAAGTATGTGAACCCCTTTTTTCTGCATTAATTGGTCATAAAATGTGATCTCATCTTCATCAGTGTCACAAGAATAGACAAACACAACGTGCTTAAGTTAACAACACACAACATTTTTTATTGAACACATCCCATTAAAAATTCACAGTGCTGCAGAAAAAGTAAGTGAACCCTTAGATTCAATAACTGTTCGATCCTCCTTTGGCAGCAATAACCTCAACCAAGTGTTTCTGGTATCTGCGGATTAGACCTGTACGATGTTCAGAAGGAATTTTGAACCATTCTTCCTTACAGAACTGCTTCAGCTCAGCCATATTCTTAGATGTCTGGTGTGAATGGCAGTCTTGATGTCATTATACAGCATCACTTTTGGGATAAGGTCTGGGCTCTGGCTGGGCCACTCCAAAAGGTGGATTTTCTTTTTTTGAAGACATCTGTATTGGATTTACTTTGAAGTTTAGGGTCATTGTCCTGCTGCATCACCCCCAACTTCTACTGAGCTTCAGATGACGCACAGCCACCCTGACAGTAGGATATCTTGATAAACATGGGAATTCATTTTTCCCTTGATGATGGCAAGTGGTCCAGGCCCCGAAGCAGCAAAGCAGCTCCAAATTATGATGCTCTCTCCACAGTACTTCACGATTGGGATGATGTTTTCATGTTGGTATGCGGTGCCCTTTTTACGCCAAACGTAATGTTGTTCTTCCCAAATAATTCAACCTTAATTTCATCAGTCCAAAAACACAGAGTAACGCAGAGTAACCACAGTACTAAATCATCTCAATTTACTATGCAACTCCATTTACATTTACAACTGTGGACAGATGAATATCTAAGCTCTTTGAGATAACTTTGTGAGCAACAATTCTTGGTCGTAGGTCTTTTGAGATCTCTTTTTTTGTGAGGCATGGTCCACGTCAGCAGATGCTTCTTGTGAATAGCATACTCGAAATGTTTGAGTGCTTTTTATAAGTTAAAGTAGCTCTAACCCACACCTACAATATCATTTCCTGACTCCAATTAGCTTTTGTTGTCATCATTAGCCTATGGGGTGCACATACTTTTTCCAAAATACACTGTAAATGTTTGAATAATGTATTCAATATGTACAAGAACAATACAGTAATTTGTGTGCTATTAGTTAAAACAGACTGTGTTTGTATTATTGTAGCTTAGATGAAAATCAATTTTAAGACAAATTTATACAGAAATGCAGGTAATTCCAAAGGCTTCACACAGATTTTTTTGCCCCTGTGTGCATAGCCTCAGATTAACCTCTCACAATGTCTGAAGGTTCATGCTTTTTACATCAAGCACATTCTATTTGTGCTGACTGCACTAGCACAAAAACATATTCAACAACCCAGACAACACATTATTAATGCAAACACTTAAAAGTATAACAGTAAAATGAGGGCTGTACATACTGAGGGCATCAGTATGTACAGCCCTCAAGTATCATTTTTGCTTTAATGACAACATGCACTTGAGTTGGAATGGACTCCACTAGTTTGTGTAAAACCTGATGATAATGTTGTCCCATCATGACTAAGAATGTTTTAAATAGGGTGATCAGATTCCTGCTTGTGGAAAACGGGACAGCCCCCTCCCAGCAAAAATGAAATTGACGTATCATTACCTAGGCGCAGATCAATGCGGAGTAAAGGGTGCATCCACATCTGTAACTGCTGTCACCTTGTACTTTTCACTGGCAGCAATTTTTTTCAGTGTGCACTTGTCTTACAAGAGTGTATCATAAAATGCAGAGCAGTCCAGTCTAAAATTAAGACGTACAAAAAGCATTGCCTTCATGACTGTTACACTGAGTCGAGATTTATCCGGTGTCCATGCTGTGTTCATTAATGAGACACACGCTCCACAGATGCAGATGTCCCAGGCAGGCGTAAAACAAACTCCATGACCTTGGCTAAGACTCTGAAGTTGATGGTCTTGCTCTCCAGCTCACGAAAAATGTTTGTCCATCTCTCAGACACGGCCATCTTGTTCATGTTCCACTCAGTGATGCGATGAGTGACAATGTTTTTCGCACAAGCCCACTCATCAAAGAGCGTGGTTTCGTCAGTCAAACTGAGAGTGGGGATTCTGGAGTAGAAGTGTTCGAGGCCGCTCTGAATGTCTTTCCACTCTGAGATGTCTCTCAGTAGGGCCCACTCAAGCTTTTCTGTGTTCTACAATGAGCGGCTCCAATTTTGGAGGTAATCCACCGATGCTGAATAAAAGTTTCTCACTGCACAAAAGAAATCATCCACTCGCATATCACCAGCTTTAACCAGGGCATCCAACTGCTTTTTAATGTCTGAGGGTATGAATGATTCCTCCAGCCTGACCTGCAAGACTTTTCTCAGGTCATGAATGTGCAAAGCCATTTCTGTGGATGATATGTGGTATTGCCCTTCTAACTCCAGTGCATTGTTAAAAGTGGCTGTTTGCTTGAGTGCGAAGCCAAACCAAAGTTTAATGCAAGGATCGCTGAAAATGTATCTTAGAAACTTTGGGCATTTTTCTTGAGAAAGAAAGTATGCACACAGACCATTGAAAATGTGTAGTATTCTTTCAAGAGCTGGACCAAGAGAGAGGAAACATGTGTTGCCATGCTGCAGTAATTTCTGATAGTCCAGCTGCACAAAAGCAAGTACATTGCATATGAAAGCTTCAGATTTGGTGCGGGCAGAAGAAAATTTCGGCTCGTACAATTTCTTGATCAATTTCACAGTGCAGTCAGCCGACTGAAAACTATGGCCATGCACAACAGAATGATAAGAAAAAAGTCCTTCACTTGCATGCACCTTGTCAGATTTGGAACTTTGCTTCACAAAAAAATTGCTAACACTTGGTGTGGCACACTAACTTTTAGCAGCATCCATTGCGCGATGTCGGTGCGGCCTCCATGGGTGATGGAAAAGCGAGCTCCACAAATCTCACACCTCACTTTACTAGGCTCTGTCTGTGACTCTTTTTTAGAAATGTAAACTCTTTTTGAAGATCCTCATTAAATGTACATGCACGCTTCCTTGACATTTTTCCAGTCACAATTTCATCTGTGTGCTCTTACAAACTGACTCTTCAATCAGTTTACTAACTGGACATCTATTGATAGGGGATTGTGATTGGATAGTTAATCCAATCATGTACTTCAAATAACATGGTGTGATTTTATTGGTTTTACAAGCCGTATCCTTGGCTAACTTTGATTTGAATACTCACATGCAGGGGCGGACTGGCCATAGGGAGAACTGGGACTTTTCAGCAACAAACCCCCTAAAAGTTTCTATTTAAAATCCAGGGCCGATTTCTCTTCCCAGTCCGCCCCGCTCACGTGAATGAGAAAGCCGCTTAGGCGATAGAGAAATTTTAGGAGAGGAGAAATACGGGACAAAACACAATTTTTTCAGAATAAGTCGGGACACTAGAAAAAGTGCTTAGATATGAGACTGTCCCGGGAAAAACGGGACATCTGGCCACCCTAGTTTTAAAGAGCATCTTGTTTGTTTTAATGGAGGCTAGGAAATCTGACCTTTTTGTACAGATACATTTACATTTAATTACATTTATGCATTTTAGCAGATGCTTTTATCCAAAGCGACTTACAGTGCATTCAGGGTATACATTTTTATCAGTTTGTGCCATGATCTTGGCATTGCTAGCACCATGCTCTACCAGTTGAGCTACAGGAAGCCTATTAAAATGTTAAAATAGTCACTGTCAAAAGTTTGCTCATTCAATTAGTGACCTAGAAATAGTGCAGAATCCTAAAAAACATAAAAATCCTAAAACCTTCTGTTTGTTTCTAGGTTTAAATTGGATATTGCCCCCCTTTAAAGGGGCAGTGGTGGCTCAGCGGTTAAGGCTCTGGGTTACTGATCAGAAGGTTAGGGGTTCAAGCCACAGCACCACCAAGATGCCACTGTTGGGCCCTTGACCCTATCTGCTCCAGGGGCACCATATCATGGCTGACCCTGCACTCTGACCCCAGCTTAGCTGGGATATGTGGAAAAGAAGAATTTCACTGTATATGTGTGATAAGTAAATATAATTATTATAAATTATATTGAACCTCAGATTTTCAATGTGTAACTTTTGGACCCCACTGTACATACCAATATTTTTACACTAAGTGTTTGGATTGTGGGATTGTTTGTACTGGGCACAGCTTTCACATTCATCTATATGCTATCATAGAGATGGGGCTGAATGTACATATCTTTTGGTTTGGGCTGTCTCTGGCCTACCTTCTGCAGAGTTATGACTCCTTCCTGGGTATCTTTGTCTGGTCCAACCCTGAACACCCCAAGGCCATCGCCCTCTATAATTCTGTAGTCCATCTCAGCATTTGGTCCGATGTCAGAATCCAAGGCTTTTATCTTGGCCACCACCGAAGCCACAGGCAGGGATTCAGGCACAGCAAACTGATAGGATTCTGCAAAAGAGGCCAAGCAAACACCCACACACAGAGGTTATTGATGATGCTATTTCTCTTTTTTCCTTCCTTATCACCCAGCTGTTAAGGCTGGTCTGTGCTAATAATGTATCTCTCTGCTCTGTGGCAGGTAAGCCACTCTTCAGATATAGCTAACACGAGGATGGTCGAAGCTCTACACACTCATTCTACACTCTCCCAGACACATATTGATGGCGGTGATGGTATCACACTGCTAAAAATAGGGATAGAAATGACTCTGATGATGATCTAAAAAATTCCTTATAATAAAAGGAGATTTTACATTTCCGTTCAGTAGATGATCTAGCAGATAGTTACACAACAACTACAGTGAGCACTTAATCTCTATAATGCAACACAAGCATTTAAGTCATTAAGGATCTCTGATTACTTACATGCAAATAAAATGGAGAGAGAGCATGCATTAGGAGAATTCACCCAAAAAATGAAAATTATGTCATTATTTACTCCCCCTTATTTTGTTCCAAACCCTTATGAAATTCGTTCCTCTGTGGAACACAAAAGGAGATTCAATTCTCTGTCACCATTCAATTTCATTTTATGGAAAAAAGATGCAATATAAGTGAATGGTGACTGAGACTAATATTCTTCCATACATCTCCTTTTGTGTTACATGAAGCAAAGAAAGTCCTACAGGTTTGGAAGTATATGATGACAGGATTTTTTTAAATTTATTTTTCTAATTATTATTATTGGTAAACTATCCGTTTAATGATGACATTTGTTTTATAGTGTGACTGAGTGTAACATTCTGTCTATCATCTCCTTTTGTGTTCCATGGAGGAAAGAAAGTCATAAGGGTTTAAACAACATGAGGGTGTGTAAATAATGGCAGAATTCTTATTTTTAGGTGAACTGTCCCTTTAAATGTAATGCATGCTCTCCATTTAATCTGCATCACTTATTTGCTCACTGGGGCTCTCTCTCTCTCTCTCTCTCTCTCTCTCTATATATATCTAAGGCATTATCTACAATCAAGTTTTTCATCAAACAGCACAATGATGACTTTAAGACCTTACAGACATTACAGCTTCATTTTCTGTTAAAGCATAATTTTCTGTAAAGCTGCTTTGAAATGGTGTGTGTTGTGAAAAGTGCTATACAAATAAAAATTAAATTAAATGTATAACTGGTAGCAGAAACATACTCCGTGAGAAGCGGGGAGGGTTGTCATTAACGTCCATCAGTGTGACCGTTACTGTTGTGGTTCCTGAGAGCCCTCCCATCTGACCCACCATGTCTTTGGCCTGGATCACCAGAAGATACTGGTCCCGTGCTTCTCGGTCCATGTTGGGCAGAGCTGTCCTCACAATGCCTGCACCGAGAAGTATTATCTGTTTTACTGAACTTTGTATTGTTTAGAGTTAATTGAAACAGTGGTACTAATGTTCACAAAAACTAAAACAAAAACTAAATGAAAACATTTTATCATCTGAAATCAAAACATAATTGGAAAAACTAAATCTAAACTAAAATCCATTGTCATGACTCCAAAACAAACTAACTAAAATCCAATAAAAATGACTGCAAATTAATTAAATCTTCAGTTTTTGATCCACAGCATATTATAAAATATGAAACCTTTCAACCTGCCATCATTAACCCTCCTATTGCATTTGGGTAATTTTTGACTAGGGAGAGGTAGATAATAGTTTTTAAATACCACATAGTTTTTAGTACGGGAACCAATCTTTGTGACTTTGTCAAGACTATCAAAATAAACACAATATTTTTTTTATTTTTTTTTTTTAAATTTGAAAACTTTTTTCAGATTTTTTAATAAAACTGTTTAAGATATATAACCATTTACTTTTACATTTGTGGGTCAATTTTGACCCGGGCATCAATTATGGCTTTAACCATGATATTATGTAGATCTATGAATTAGATATTTTCTTATAAACACCACTTACATTTAGCCTCTTTCCCATACTCTCTCACATACTTTTTTGTCTCTCACTGGTACTGCATCTTGTTTACAAACATGCACACACACATACACACGCAACCACACACAGACACACACACATTCCTATACAAAACAGACATGGCAGATGTAACAAACATAACAAATAAACTAAATCAAAGGTACTACTGTCTGTGGCGAGAGCAAAAGTTCATGCACACATTAGTCTAAATAGGCTTGAAAGAGGGAATTGTCCACATTTTACTCTGTAGCCATCTGATGCCGAACCAGCTTGCAGCATACTCACACATCAACATTCGGCAGTTCATGCAAGTAAATAGAATAGATTTGGCTTAAAAACAGTATAAAGAAGTATTAATGTTGTATACTTGAGTTGTACAGTTGTTTTGATGATGTTTGGTTGAAAAAGAATATGTTGGTTTCATAACTTTTGACCACCAAGTTGTATTGTGCATTTATGAGTAATAAGACATTCATTCAAATTACTGGTAATTCTCACATTAGATGTTAATGTAAATTGTATATTATGTTGTATTTAGATACAATTTCACAGAAATGTTTATAAAAAAAGTGTCTTCACATGTATAACACTGGTTTTGCTGTAGTTAATGTACACTGATGAGCCAAACAATTATGTCCTATCATGGCCTAATATGCTGCGCCAGCCCACTGAGGCATGGACTCTACAAGACCCCTGAAGGTGTTTTGTGGTATCCGGCACCAAGACATTAGCAGCAGATACTTCAAGCCCTGAAAGTTGCGAGGTGGAACTGCCATGGATCAGATTTGTTGGTCCAGCACATCCCACAGATGCACTATTGGATTGAGATCTGGGGAATTTGGTGGCAGGGCGACACCTTGAACTCTTCATCATGTTCCTCAAACCATTCCCGAACAATGTGTGCAGCGTGGCAGGGTGTATTATCCTGCTGAAAGAGCCCACTGCCATCAGGGAATACCATTGCCATGAAGAAGTGTACAAGGTCTGCAACAATGTTTAGGTAGGTGGCACATGTCAAATTGTCATCCACATGAATGGCCGTACCCAGGGTTTCCCAGAAGATCATTGCCCAGAGCATCACACGTCTTCCTACTGTGCATCCTGGTGCCATCACTTTCCCAGGTAAACGGTGCACATGTACATGGCCATCCACATGATGTAAAACGGGACTCATCGGACCAGGCGACCTTCTTTCACTGCTCCTACTGTAGGTCCAGTTTTGACGCTTGCCAATTGTAGGCACTTCTGATGGTGGACGGGATCATCATGGGCACTCTGACCGGTCTGGGGCTACGCAGCCACATACGCAGCAGGGTGCGATGCACTGTGTGTTGTGACACATTCCTCCCGTAACCATCATTAAAATTTTCTGTGACTCGTGCCACAGTAGACCTTCTGTCAGTTCGGATCAGACGGGATAGCTTCGTTGCCCTCGCGCATCGATGAGCCTTGGGCGCCCAACACCCTGTCGCCGGTTTGTGGTTTGTCCCTTCTCAGACAACTGTTGGCAGGAACTCACTACTGCTGACCGGGAGCACCCCACATGCCTTGCCATTTCAGAGATGCTCTGACCCATTCATCTGGCCATAACAGTTTGACCCTTGTCTAAGTTGCTCAGGTCTTTACTTCTGCCCATTTCTCCTGCATTCAACACATTGACTAAGAGAACTGACTGTTCGCTTACCATCTAATCTACCCAGACCTTGACGTGTGGCCTTGTTAGGAGATGATCAACGTTATTCGCTTTGCCTGTTTTGGCTCATCGGTGTATATTTTGAAATGTCAAAGAATTTCTACATTTTATTATTTTAAAAAAATAAAAAATAAAAACAACAATAGCATATTAATTAATAACTTTTGTATTTGTCAGTTAACATATCAACCAAAAATATCAATCTTTTTACATGTATGAACAGTTAAGAACTATTATTATTAATGGCTTACAATATAGTTTTAGA
This sequence comes from Myxocyprinus asiaticus, assembly GCF_019703515.2. Taxonomy (NCBI): domain Eukaryota; kingdom Metazoa; phylum Chordata; class Actinopteri; order Cypriniformes; family Catostomidae; genus Myxocyprinus; species Myxocyprinus asiaticus. The sequence goes on along the minus strand of NC_059349.1, from coordinate 28,848,072 downwards.
TGAAAACCATTGGGTTATGAATGATTTATGAGTTTGCATTCCACTGGGTCAGAATTGACGCACAAATGCAAAAGGTGTATGCAGATTCTGAACGCAATTAAACATGAAAATGCCACTATATAACAATAACACTTGACAGCTCTGAAAGTTTAATGCTGTTAAACATTTTTAAATTATATTAGTTAATGCATTGACTTTGGCATCACTAAACATTTGGTTAAAACTAAACTAAATAACCTAAAAAAAAAGAAAAAATATAAAACTAACAACCATGGAGTGAAAACGAACAAAATTAAATTAATTTGAAAGGACAAGTCAAAAATATAATAGAAATAAAATAAAATTAAATCTATAATAATTTAAGGTGTACCATGAGGAGGAGGTTGTTGATGCATGTGATAATGTCCTTGCCATGAAGAGCTGTGAAAATACATCTAGATTACAAAAATGGATCACTGTCCTTTCCGCATTTTAAGGAGATGAAGAGTACATCAATTAAAACAGGACTACCATTTTGTAATCTCCCTGCAGCAACGACCTTTTCCAAATTTGTTAGGCCATATTATAATGGATCTCTCATCGATGAGTCAAATTCACTGGAGCCATGATGGACTTTAAATCAATTTAGTCTCCAAACCATTATTAGTTTTGGAATTATCATTGCCTGGCACACCCAAGAGTCTTTTCTTTTTTCTTTTTTTGAACAGGCAACTGCGATAAATCTCAATCAATATGTGCTGCTATTTGCTATATCTGGCATCTTTTTCCTCCACATGTTGTGGTGGCGCAGACCATCTCTAAAATTAACCTTATGCTTTAAAAGAAAAAGGAGAAAAAGTTTAATCAAGTTTTGTAAATTACCCCGCTGATTGAGTCCATATGTGAAAATGACCTCAGTTACAGCTAGAGTGCTGATTACATTAAGGATTTCATTCCCTGCAATCAGTTGGTAATGTGTGGCAGTAACTTCATCACAAGTCCCATCAAATTTTTCCATGTTTAAGCAAGTCAATCAAAACACTGGTCTCTTGATGTTTCCATGTTTCCATCACAAGTATTTGTGGCTATCACGTCATAGCCACGAAAAGAAGTGTCACTCAAATCAACAAAATGGAAAGCGTTCTTATTTTGATCTTTCAAATTACTTCCATATAAGATCAAATCAAACAATATCTGAACGAATAGCAAATAGACTGTACACTGTTTACCTAAAAAGCTTGATGGGCAAGTTAAACAGAATATGTCTTTAGGTCAGTGGTGTAGTAGTGTCTGAAGAGATGGGCATACTGTGAATTTATGAAGGAACCCCCCCCCCCCCCCCCCCCCACACACACACACATATATATATATATATATATATATATATATATATATATATATATATATATATATATATATATATATTCATTAAAAAACAATATTGGCTGGTGTAATAATAGTCCCAAATTAATTTGCAAAATGTATATCAGTTTCTTGCTGGCATGGTGTACAGTACACTACTAAGAACCATGGTATAGTAACTTGATGTTAAATATGTTTTTAAATGTATAGGTCTTATTAATGTTAAGCATTGTATAGCTAATATGAGTGTAGTAATGTTCACGTTAACACATTATCTTGTATTACCATATATAGCTTAAGTAATAATTAATGATTTTTTTTTTATTCATGTACTATGATGTGCTTTTCTGTGTATAGTGAAATAGTTTTCCTACTAAGAAATATTAACTTAAATGATTTGATACCACAAGAAAAAGGCACCACCGACAGCAGTAAAAGGCTCACAAAAAAAGACATTCGATATAGTTACGGGACCAGCATCTGCAAAGAGCAACAGAAACTAGCACGGGTGCAGTAACATGCAGTATTTTCACAAAGTTGAATTGCATAAGTTACATTTATATATATATATATATACACACACACACGTTTAGTAGGGAAATAAATTTACAGCGCAAATTATGGTTACTCCAGTGTTGTTTGTGCATTAGCATTAGATGCTGGAAATGTCCCGCCTCTTACTGAAACGGAAAATATGATTGGTTATCAAATATCCAATCGCGTCTGAAATTAACGTTCTGATTGGTGGATCTTCTTAGTCAGACTGTCTGTCTTATCTGTGCCATCAGTTGCGCTCCCGCCTGCCGCTGCTCCGTGCGGGTTTAGAGAGAATCTCTTTACACTTTATAAAATAATAATAATAAATACAAAATAAAAACACAATTCACTCAACGGTGCTGCAGCATCACGTTATTAGATTGAAAAAGTTCCAGGTCAAAAGCCTACTCTTTGTACTGGCAGCTATACATATCAACTTATTTTAGGTGGGCATACGCAAAATCCTAAGAAAGATAGGTGGGCATATGCCATATGCCTGCGTATGCCCTAGACTACACTACTGCTTTAGGTTCTCCTGTAATGAGCTGACTCAAAATCATAATGGTGCATACGCTTTAAATCTAGACTATGTAGACCAAAGTGACTAATAATTGTACTGACAGCATTGCAAAGAGATTAACATATTTCTAACTTGTGAATACCTGTCTTTGGTTCCACTGAGAAATAGGGTTGTCCCTCAAGGATGCTGTAGATAACTCTGGCACTGTTTCCATATGTGGGGTCATCTGCATCAGTCGCCTTAACCTCAACCACCGACGTGCCTGGAACAAATTAACCACCCAGTCTGGTCAAAGTGGTACCAGAAATGCACTAGAATCGTAACCATTACACCACACTCGATCACTGCATTTAAATTTGATTAAGCTTTTCAGGCATGGACAATATCAAGTAAGCAAGAATGAAACTGTAGATATTATTATAATAAAGAAACATTAGGATGCATGTAGATGGGTGTCCATTGTTCTGTTTCAGCAAAACATGGATAAGTCAAACTTTGACTGTGTTCACTTACGTATTCTTCACTTGTGCAGCCTTTTCTTTCTTTTTTATTTGCACATTAAAAACTCTCAAATTAACTCTAAATTAACATTTTAAAACAAGATAAATTTACTTGAGCAAAAGGACATTTGTTTTTGTGAAAATAGTTATTTGTTGTTTTAGGGATAACGCTCACAAAATTTTGTAGATTTATGCTTGAAACAAGCGATAAACTATTTGCCAATGGAGCTAGAAAATAATTAACTCAAGATATATTCTCTGAAAACAAGTCTTAATACAGTGGGCTCTCATAAAGTGGGCTACGGGCCACGACATGCGCTTATCCAATTTTCGTGAGATCACTAATTCTAAGCACAATTTTCATGCCAGCGCAAAGCACAAGTGGGTGTGGGTGGGATTGTTTGCACTATCGTTGGATGTAGGCACGCAAACTGTGGGTGTATTGTATGTAAATTAAGTGGCGCAAAGCGCAAGTTGCTATTTTCCTGAGAAATAGGTCATTGCTCTAAGATGTTTCAGAAGAATGTCTGCTTGCAGCGCAAAGTGTTAAATCAGTTCCACCAGCAGATTCCACCAGCAGGTTGTAATAACGTCCATGTCCAAACTCTGAAAGTCCAGTGGAAAATGTTATGAGATTTGTGTTAAACTATATTATGTCATGGTTTATTTTTCAGTTGTATTTATGATCTAATTTGTATTGGTATTTTTCCACCTGTTGTCATTGTGTGATTTTTAAGTCATTGCAAAAGGGGCCGGTGGAAGAGGTTGAGGAGAGTAAAATATGGTATGATTTTCTTTTTTTTTTTTTTTTTACCACTGCATTACTAGCGCTGTTCAAAAAGGGCCCAGTATCTTATACCATTTTTTCTTGTCAAGTAAATTTATCTTGTTTTAAGGATGTTTAGATAATTTTACAAGGAACAAAAAATACAAAATAATGAATTTCCACAGGATATTCCAACAGTAAATAAGTGCTCCTGTAAATCAACTAGCAGAGCATGGCCCTTGCAACACCAAAGTCATGTGTTTGATTCTCAGGGAACACACAACCTGATCTTGAATGCACTGTGTGAACCTTGAATATTTTGGACAAAATCCTTTGTGCATAAATAAATGTAATATAAATTAATATACTGAATCAACTGGAGGCTTCATTCCTGCCTTTCTCTCTGAAGTCAAGGTTTCTTGCTCAATAACAGAAATTGGACATGTGCAGTAATGATCCTCACCCAATAGATTCTGTACTTCATTTATCCTGTAGAACTGAAACACAGCGGCACAAAGGTAAGTTTAATGCTGCTCTACTGGCTCATTGATATTTCCCAGATTTTATCTAAACTGTAAAATGGCTAATGAAAAGTGCCAGGCCTTCATTGGAACGCAATGTACGGGCCAGTCCAGACTGCGGTTCTCCTCAAAAACCTTAAATGCATTTGCTCATAAAAATAAAAAAATTCATAACCTGGAAAAGACAGTTGGGGACAGGCCCAGATGTTGTCAAACTGGTAACCTAAACATCTGGAGACACCCACAAAAGCGTAGTATCATGGCAACACCATACCGCAAGGACCAAAGCCAAATGAGTGCTACTCTTTTTAAGATGGTGTGATGTGATTTCACTTATAATGTATGACCCTGTACCACTAAAAAATCATTGTAGGCTTTCACAGAATCAACAGGCTTGTACATTCATAGACAGTTAAAGGGATAGTTCACTCAAATGTGAAAATTCTCTCATCCTTTAGCCTACTCACCCTCATGTTGTTACAAACCTGTATTCATTTCTTTCTTTTGTGGAACACAAAAGGAGATGTTAGGCAGATTCACCATTCACTTCCATTGCATCTGTTTTCCACATAATGAAAGTGGCAAAAGATAGAAATTCATATGGGATTGGAATAATATGAGAATGAGTAAATTATGACAGAATATTCCCTTTTGAGTTTTACAGTCCCTTTAAGGCATATGATCATTTCTGTTGTAAAGCCATTTAACACACATAGCATGTATGAAAGTGATTGGGTTAGAGTCTCAAGGCATATGTTATGAATTTGCACTCATGCCGATACTGACGTCTGATATGTCTGGGTTAGGTTGTGGCTCCCACACTTGCAAACAATCTCCTGTTTCTTAATTACCAAATTAAATTAATCATTTTCTCGTTAATCAAATCCATTCATCAGCGCTTGACTGCTAATGATTTTAAATGGATCTATAATGCAGTCATTTAGGACAAGGGTCGCTTGCATTCATAGAGGCTAATGGCTTTGTTCACAGCATTGGACAGACACTGGCAGCCAGCATGTTAATTGCTCTTATAAAAAAATAAGTATGTCAATGCTTGTGTGATTGTCAGGTACAATGCTCTGCATGGTCAGACTGACAAACAACTGCCTTTTAAGGGGAACATTCGTTGTGAATATCACTGTTCTTGATTACATTTTCTCATGTCACCCTCAATAACAAAAAAGTGGCTAAAAAAACAAAACACCTAAAACCAGCCAAAGGTGCTTAGCTGGTCTCCCAGCCTTGCCAAGTTGGTCAAGCTTGAATTATTTGATGGTTTTAGAAGAGTTTTGGGCACTTGTCAACTAATTAGTTAAACCAGCTAAATACCAGGCTGGAAGATTAGCTCAACCAGCTAAGAACAGCAAACCATGTAAAAATGTTTTGTCAGGTAACCTAAAAATGCTTTGTGTGGTAACATCTAAATTAACTGTTTTTTTTTTGTTTTTTTTTTTAACAGTGTCTGCCGGTTTAAGCTGTATTTTTGTCAGCAGGGACTACAACTCATAATTATTGTGAAACAGGACATGTCAATATTTCCATCACTGGTGACTGGCTTTGTATGACAAAATACGTGGCACTTACCAACAGGAGACATTTCTGCTACTTGTGCATGGTATGGTCCATCCAGAAACTTTGGCTCGTTGTCATTAATATCCTGCACTTTGATCACAAATTCTGACTCTGGTTCAACTGGCAGGTTGGTGGCGCGGTCTCGGGCCTGAGCTCGAAGTGTGTAGTAGGCCTGCTCCTCCCGATCCAGACGCTTAGTGGCATGTATGTCACCTGTGTTCTCATCTATGGTGAAAATGGAGGTTGCCCCCTCACCATTGAGCACATATTTGACTTTCCCATCACCTTTGTCCACGTCAGAGTGAAGCTATAGGGGGACAGAACAGAGGAGGGGAGAAAAACCGTTATAAATATCTGTTGTCTTTGTAACTGTTTGTTGTCTAGTTAGCATAGTAATGTATAAAGCCAGTAATTTTGTTTAGTCATGAGAATGTACTTCTACAGTGGTTTAAATAATAAATGGGTATAAATCATCTCCAGCAGATTTAAGCGCATCAGTGCACAACATTTTTATGTCGAAAAAAGACAACCAACTGAATAAATACGTAAAAACTCTCAAGTTATTCTTCTTCACACTATCTCAGAACACATGGCTGGATAAATATCCATTCTCTAAATACTTTATGATATTTATATCATAATCTGAGTAAAAAGAAATTATAAAAAAGTCTGTTTTAAATAAAAAGGGGGCTATAGTGATAAAATGTAGATATGGAGCAATAGTAATAGGGGGAAAATGTCACTATATGAAAACACTTATGATATAGCTTATAACATGTATATTTCTTGAGTCACATTATGTGTACATAGTTTTAAAAATTACCACTTCAACAATTTTCACTTTCTGTTATCTGTTCATTTAATCACTTTGGTACTGCGTTACCACTTTTGTTTAACATTTAAATTTAAAGGGATCGTTCACCCAAAAATGAAAATGCTCTCATCATTTATTTACCATCATACCATCCCAGATGTGTATGACTTTCTTTCTTCTGCAAAGATTTTTAGAAGGATATCTCAGCTCTGTAGGTCCATTGTAAGTGAATGGTGATCAGAACTTTGAAGGTCCAAAAAGCTTATAAAAGCAGCATAAAAGTAATCCATATGACTCCACTGGTTTAATCCATGTCTTCAGAAGTGATATGATAGGTGTGGGTGAGAAACAGATCAAAATTTAAGTCCTTATTTTCCCTATAAATCTCCACTTTCACATTCTTCTTCTTTTGTTTTTGGCAATTTGCATTGGTCATGCATATCGCCACCTACTGGGCCGGAAGGAGAATTTATAATTAAAAAAGTGCTTAAATGTACTACGTATCTACGTAGTACACACCTATGTATCATATCGCTTCAGAAGACATGGATTAAACCACTAGCATCGTATTACTTTTATGCTCCCTTTATAAGCTTTTTGGACCTTCAAATTTCTGGCCACCATTCACTTCCATTGAATGGACCTTCAAAATCTTTGTTTGTGTTCTGCAGAAGAAAGAAAGTCATACACATCTGGGATGGCATGAGGGGGAGTAAATGATGACAGAAGTTTGGGGGGAACTATTCCATTAAAAGAACTTAAATTTAAAAGTTTCTTGTGTTTGTTATACAAAATATACTATTAGGTCCTGTTGCAGTGAGTTAATTTTCTGGAGACAAAAAAAGCAGTATTTGAACAACAGTGGTGCTGGAGGTGGAGCGATCTCACAGTGCTTTGCTGTTAAGCATTTTGCACTGAATGTTTAGTCAATTTTATAAGTGTGCATTGGGTGAAGCCTAACAAATGTACAAACTTTGTTGCGGAAAACAACATGAACTTTTTAAATATGTTTCATCTTCACTATTGTTTAAATAGTGCCAACAATGCACATTAGTAATAAAACAAAATCCATTGCACCAAATTACAGATACAAGGTCCAATTTTATTCACAGTCCAGAAATCCTCATTATGAGCCTTTTTCTCATGCTGTTGGTATTTTATATATATATATATATATATATATATATATATATATATATATATGTTTTTTTTTTTTTTTTTTTTTTTTTTTTTTTTTTTTGTCACCAACAGTGAATAGTTTTATTAACTTGTTTATTTCTTGTATTGTAGCTTAGAGACTTTATTTGTGCTCTCTGGGGGATCATAAGCTACAAAAAGTCCTTAGCTGTTCATCCTCTTTCTTTCATTTGTCTTCTTTTATTCAAATGTAATGTGTTATGGTCCTCAATGTCACATTTCTCAAGAGACTGCCTTTCACTGTGGAGCATTACTTTCTTGTACAGGATCTTGCCAGAATTAAAAAAAGACAACTTTTAATTGAATTAGCCTTGTCGTAGCATAAGACAACAATATTTATTTAAAATGCTATTTGTCACAGACAAACCCAGGATTACTGCCTTTTTAACAGTTTAACCAGTTTAGCTGTATTACTGTACTTCCATGTCTCAAACAATGCCATGATATCACAACTGAATTTGGGTAGTTAACTTGACATTTCAGGCAGTAAGAGCTGAGTCTTGCAATAAGACATGGTATACTTCATCTATAACTATTTTAAACAGCATTTTCTTAATTATTTAATTTTTATGCATGCAGTTTTTATGATCTCATATTAATTGAGAGACTACATGGAATGCTTTAATAATTAGTTACTGCTAAAATGTGACTGGTGATTGGAAAGAAATGGTGACCAGTTACAGGATCTAAAAATATACACTTTCCTTTATACATATACTGTATTAAATATAACCAACAATCTTTGTGTTTAAAAAAAAAGAAGAAAAAAAAAAAAGAATTCAGATCCATTTTATTTGTCATCGACCCATATATTTCTACTCCTATTGAAGCTCCCGTCAAGTCACATCTGGTTTAGGTTGCAGTTTACTTGCAGATAAAACAGCACTGGTCCACACATGATATCAGTTAATAAAAAATAAAAAAACAACAACTATGGTTTCAGCACCGGATCTCAGTGTGCTAATGACATCTGAGTTTAATTAAAGTAAATGTGTGTTTGGATGTCAGCGTTGGCAGTTCTCCAAGGTCAACTCCAGTGTGATGCTTGTTGTGTGGCTGGGCTTGAGTCTGCGCTCACGGTCTGAATGTCTAATTTCAAATGTTTATTCTGACCATAATTTACTGTTATGATGACTGCAGATCATTAGTTTCTGTGGGCTCAGCTCTATAGCTCTAAACTTGCAGACTCATCATGATAATAATTAATGTATAAATATTTACATATGAATAATTAAAGCTGTCAAAGTTATTACCATTGTATGTAAAGCATTAAACATCCAAATCACAGACAACATTTCATGGAAGATAATCTAACAGCATCTGTTTCTTTAGCTTGTTCCTTTAGCTCCTTTGGTAGAGAATTGTGCCAGCAACACCAAGATCATGGGCTTGATTCACAGGAAACACACATGTAAGAAATCATTTACAGTCAGCTAGTTGTTATCGCAAAATAAACCCCGAAAGGAAATCAGGACCCCACCGCGAAGATGATCTGCTTATTGCATGGCTACTAACCAAACAAATAAATAAATGGACATGGAATATTGATTTGCGTTGAAATTATGTTCTTATGTGAGAAGAAAGAAATCGCTGAACAGCTGAATTCCACCTCTGGTTTGCATCGGAGTTCTGTTGGTATTTATTTTGTGAAAATGACCATCTGACTGCTCATTATCCAGCTTATTACAAGACTATTTGCCAAAAAAAATTAAATAAATGGACATGAAATATTAAGTTGCATTGAAATTATGTTATTATATGAGAAGAAAGAAATCGCTAAACAGCTGATTTGCACCTCCAAATTGCGACAGAGTTCTGGTGGTGTTTATTTTGCAACAATTACTGTCTGACTGATCATTATCCAGCTTATTACAAGACTACTTGCCAAATAAATAAATAAATGGGCAGAAAACACTGATATGAGTTGTGATTATTTTATTAGCTTACTTGTAGAGATCGCAGAGTGTTACGAAAAATAGGAAAGATGACTCGCAATACCCAGATGACCAGTCTGATCCTGTACGTTTTAATCGACGGATGTGTGGTTGTTACTTAGAAATATCAGACCACTAGATGTAGAAGTTCAAAAAAGTTCATACAATGACTTTTAAATAAAAGCCTTCAAACACTGCCTTCAAAGTTAAAATATGTTCCAAAATAACATTAATGAGTAAATATGTGATATTCAAACATGTTTTTGGTTTAGTTTGTTAATTTAATATGTAAGCTGTAAAAAGAATAGTTCACACAAAAAATTAGATGAACTCTCAAATCTAATAAACAATAAAGTTCATAAACAGCACTGAAATCCAATATAGCAGCTAAGTCGATAACAGCACACACATCTTGTGATCAAACGTCATGACATCATGTTACAAGATCCAAAGAGTTTGAGACGTGTCATGACAGAATTTTCATTTTTTGGTTGAACTATTCCTCAAAGTTTTGGAACTGTTCAAAATTTTAGACCATTAAGGCAGTGAACATTTTCTTTTTTCTTCTTTTTTTATTTTATTTTATCCCCTTTTCTCCCAATTTGGAATGCCCAATTCCCACTACTTAGTAGGTCCTTGTGGTGGTGCGGTCACTCACCTCAATCTGGGTGGCGGAGGACAAGTCTCAGTTGCCTGACTGTCTGAGACAGTCAATCCGTGCATCTTATCACGTGGCTCGTTGTGCATGACACCGCGGGGACTCACAGCATGGGAGGCTCATGCTACTCTCCGCGAACCACGAACAACTTACCATGCGCCATTGAGAGTGAGAATCCCTAATCACGACCTCAAGGAGGTTATCCCATGTGACTCTATCCTCCCTAGCAACCGGGCCAATTTGGTTGCTTAGGAGACCTGGCTGGAGTCACTCAGCACACCCTGGGTTCGAACTCGCGACTCCAGGGGTGGTAGTCAGCATCAATACTCGCTGAGCTACCCAGGCCCCCCAATTTCTTAATAGGGGTGTAAATCGGACGTTTCATCATGATACGATCTTGAATCGATTCTTTTGGCCTGCGATCCGATATTTGCAATACTTCAAAATCTGCCGTGATACGATTCGATTAAGGGGCCTGCAATCGATATTCCGATTTTATGTGCCTATTTTACACAATCAATTACATTTTTTTTTTTTTTTTTTTGCCCTCAAATGCAACCAAAATATTATTTTATTATTTTATTCAGCTCTCTGTATACACATTGGGACATCCACAACAAAATAAGGTACTTCAGATGTTGAAAAAATTTTACAGATAAATAATCTAAAAAATACATTCACACACAAGTGATCATCACTCGTTTGATGACAGCAAATTTTTCAGTTTAGTCCAATTCAAAAAACTTACATACCCATGACTTGTTTCCAACTATCCATGCTATTCGTGGTTTTCTTGGCTACAACTTCCACAGTTGTAATGAAAAATTCTGCTACAGTTAACTGGGATAAATGTTAGTAAGGGTGTAGATGTGTAAAGTCTTATAACTGATGCTGGAGCTGAGCAGGTGTTTCTCTTCCCCTCGTTAGTGCTGTTCAGAATGTCGGCGTTGTCAAGATGTTTCACATGTTTGAATTTCTAGATGGTACTTTAAAATAGCAAATTCTCATGAAAATTCAAATGGGTCGCATGCGCAACGATATTGATGGAAGCCTGAATTAATCGCGCATGTGAGCCGCTCTGCATTTGTCACTAGAGCTCACATATTAAGGAGTGCCCGGTTGATGCGCTTGCACAGATCCTGTCAATGGAGCTCGCATTTTGCGGGAAGCCGGTTGACGCGTGCGCACACTGCACGCATAGCAGAGCACAATTTGGCTTCAAAGACCCCGTGCACATCCATGTTCCACATGAAAAGCATATTTAGTGCTCATAAAGTGAAATGAATATAATAAGGTTGCTTTGATGGAAATGCGTACGGACGTGGCTGACATGAGTGTATTAAAATAAAGGTACATCTTTAAAAAAATTCTATATCGATATTTACACATTGTATCGATAACACTGGATCGTTGGTCATTGGATCGATGCATTGATCCAGATCGATGGATTGTTACACCCCTATTTCTTAATGTTGGAATTTTTGTGCAAAATGTTTTGGTTCAAGATTATCCATTTGGTTACTATTCAGCTTTGATGTTCATAGCTACTATAAAACCAAAGCTGTATGCTCGCAGACAGCTGCTTGAGCACAGCTCTTTGTATATGGGTGGCCAAGTGAATGCAAGCGGATGTGTGAATCACTCTGCTATGCAGGAATGCAGCACTGGGGACGCCTCTTGTCTTAGTCCTCTGTCTCTCGGCCTTTGCCTTTTTTTCAGCACAGAGAAAGCCATAAAAAAGATCTGAGAAGTGGAGAGACGGAGAGGCGAAAAGGTGCAAGTTAATGAGCTAACAAGAACAAGAGCATAAAAACAAGAACGAGAGGAGGAAGAGCAATGCCTGAAGTTTGGGAGAGAAGAAGAAAGTAGGAAAACTACTGAAGGGAGCCAGTTAGAACTGTGAAGTCTAGGGATGAACGCTCACCTTCTCTGTGAGCCTTTAGCGAAACCTGCCAGCGAGCCCTAATGAACTATTCGGGTGAGTCATATTAAATTAATCGTCTGACTCTAGGTCTACAGCGTGGGTTGTTGTTGCAGCGGATGGTACCCATGAACACAACATTTCCTTCATCTTGACCAAGACTGTTTGACATTGCCAATCCATTCCACCGCAATAAAGAAGACAAATTAAGACCTTCATTACATCCTTGTCTTTGGCAAACCAGCGAGCCCAATTATGTTGCGAGATTACAAACGCTGTCTGTTTTACATACAGCTAATTTACTGTTCATCTGTCTCCTTCTTGCATCCTGCAGGGATGCCCTTAATATGACGCTCCCCCTCTTACCCGCTCTCACTCCCTTCAAATACGGAATGATTATGAATGTGGAAAATGCGACTGTTTTGCTTGCCAGCGCACATCAATTACTTCTCTCAAAATCCCACATAATGAATCACTTTAAACTAAAACGAACTTAGCAATAAATAACACAATTGATATGGGTGTCATTTTTGGAGTGATTGGCAGCAGCGAGGCATTCACTCTGATTTAGAGCAATTTCTTCATAGTGATTCAGAACTGTGATTAGAATTGCACAGCTAGCTACATTACAGATGGTGCCTCTCTTAATTAACTATATCTGCTCAGTCAAATCATTCAACGTACCTCTTTTCTGAAGATTAAACACTGCAAAATGAGCTACATCTTACCAACAAATCTGTAGAAATTCCTTTTGATAAATTTAAAAGGTTCCTGCAAAGGTTAATTTAATTTAAAAGGTTAAAGGTGCACTCAGTTATTTTTTTCTCATTAAAAAAGTTTTATTCTTAAAGAAATTAACAGTAATTTTGAAATATACATTATGTATGTATAAAACCATGACCACTCACATTAGATGAAGACTCCAGTCATATCAGTAACCTTCTAAAAGCTGTTTTATTCTACATGGAGAGGGTCCGCACATGGGGTAACTGGACACTTTTATTCATGGATTAATGAATCATGTGTGACTGTGAACAGTGAATTTCAACAATGGCACTGGTAATTGAAAACTCTTACATTTTAATGGTGCTGCATCCATGCCCCTAGGTGTCAGTGTAAGTCCAAGATGACATAAACAAAGAATTCCTGAGTGCACCTTTAATTAATATAAAAAAACATGAACTGCTTGGTGACATGCAAATTTACCATAGTTGTATTAACAGTATCTCTTGTACTCTCGGTCTAGAAACTCTAAACTTTGTTAGGCAGAAATGTTGTAAAAACATTAAATAATAAATTTTTGGATTATTATTTTTTATGTTACTATGACCCCTAACGGGAGCAGCCAAAAGAAGAAGATTTTTTGATATTAGTATGACATATTTACCTGTGTTTATGGTAATATTTATTATAAATATCACAGTTTGTTGAATAGAAACTATAGTTAGATTACTAGTAATGAGGAGCCATGCATAGTTTTATTTGTGGTTACTATGGTTTTACTAAAAATTCCTCAATTAAATGGTTGAGTCATAGGGTACATTTTTAGGCCTACCTGGGTTGTGTTTCATGCACAACTACGTAACTCACTGCTTAACCACCATAGTACGCTTCAACTTTGGAGAAATTAACTTGCTAGTCATAACTGTTTCCCAAAACTGTAGTAACTGTCACACATTCATCGTTCGAACCACGTTGGTTTAACAATATAGAGCTGTTGTAAAAGACGTTATGCAGGGGGTAGAGTAATAACTTCTGCGGACATCAAATTATAATAGCTCATTTACACATACTTCAGAAAGCTGTTTAATGCGCAAAAGCTGCTGAAGACACGTAAGCTGCGTGCACTGTGTAAATAACACAGATGATTGGGCTGCAATAGTGGAGTTTCCCTTTACATCAGACTTTGGGGTTTACCTGACGCACTTAAGCTCTCTTTAAAAACAAATAAGAAACTCCACTTATGTGTTAACATGGACACATAAGCCATGTGTGTTAAAGCGCTTTCTCTTAACAGCCTTTAATCCTTTAACCGGCTGCACAAACGTGCATTTCAGAACGGCGCTCTCTGCAAAATCCCAGAATAAGCCGTTTTCTTAAGTGATTGTAAACGTGGTCAAAGTCTTCATAGAATGAAAGATATATATGGAATAAAAGAAATAGAAGCCTCAATGAAGTCAAATGATGTCCACAAACTAATAAGGAACTATGCTTCTAACCGCAGGTGCAGCTGTAGTTACAACTACACAACTTTGTGATGCTGTTCATTGGAACTACGGTTTTGGGAAACACCAAATCATTGAACACTGCTGGTAACGATGGAACTTGCAACCATAGTTGGCTAACAATGCTTTTGGGAAACGCACCCCAGGTTGGCTGATTTGCTATGGGTTCCATGTGGAATTTCCTACAATAGTTGATAAGTTGTGTTTTTAAAATAGATGATTTTAACTCTGAATGGCTGCAGATATCATGTACTGTGTTCATAATTCTAGTAGTATTATTAGCTTCACGAAGTGGTATAAACAACCTTCTTACTTTCTGCATTTCGTAGAGGAGAAGGTATCCTAGTTTTGCACTGCTAGTATGATTAGCATTGCTCTTTGAGGATGACTGTGGTCTGTTTCAGGTTGATGAACAGGGGAGACTAAATCACTGGACTATGTAGAGGAAGGCACAAACTCTCACATTTGCACACAGTGACTCAGCAAGTTCAAGAATCTTCTATACATTTTCCATGTACCTACTGGTTATACTGCAAATAGCTAATAAATTTAAAGATATAATTCACTCAAAACTGAAAATTATGTCTTCATTTATTCACCCTCGGCCTCAGTCACCATCTCTTTTTCCCTACAATGTAAGTAAATGGTGACTGCATTCGCCTAACATCTCTTTTTGCGCTTCACAGAAGGCAGAAACTAATACAGGTTAGGAGTAACATGAGCGTGAGTAAATCATGGAAGAACTTTCATTTTGGGGGTGAACTACCCCTTTAAGCCTAATTGTTAAAATGTATTAAAATTAGTGCTGTCAGTTGTATTTAATCGCGATTAATCACATCATTTTTTGTAGTTAATCGCGATTAATCACAGATTTTGAAAGTGCTGAAATTTGACACTATATATACTTATTTTCTTGTCAAAATGTATTTATTTCCATCTTATTAAAGAAAAGAAAACAATATGTAACAATATAATGCTTTATTAACATTTCCCAAACAAAGCCTTCCACAAGAAATGCACTAAAATAGCACCAATTTGAGAAACATTAAATGTTAATGTGGGAGGTTGACTAATTGAAAGAACTAGTTTCCCCATAGGTTGCATATTCATTGCAATAGAGCTGTTCAGCCGTGACGTCAATTTGTAGGCAAACCCAGAAGTCTAATTCACCATGGACTCCCTCTGGATTTTCCTATGGGTTTTTATAATGGGGTTTTTTAACTTATGAGTAAAATAAGGTCTGTGGTAAACATTACTTTATGTTACATGGATGTTTTGTTCTACAACATAAATTACACACATTCATACCTCAAACATGAATTTTGAAGCTGCCGTGCATTTAAAAAAAAAAATAGTATTTAATTCAATCTGGCTTCAAAATTCACGTTTGAGGTAAGAAAGTGTGTAATTTATGTTGTAGAACAAAAAGTCCATGCATCATCAAGTAATGTTTACCACAGACCTTATTTTACTCATAAGTTAAAAAACCCCATTATAAAAACCCATAGGAAAATCCAGAGGGAACCCATGGTGAATTCTCTTCCGGGTTTTTGGACTATAAGCTGAACAACTCTATGGGAATTAAATCTCTTAAACTCTCATCCTCCGAAATATTAATCTGCCGGTAGACTGTGGCTATCCACTTTGTTACAGCAATTGTGAAGCTGCGTTCATGATTCGCGTCAGAGCATCAACGCCAGTGTCGATCGCCGCTTTGAACTCACCATGAAAAGCGCTTCCACACAAAAACATCTCTTTCTGCATTCTGGTGATAGTTAAGACTTGACATGCTTCGGTGTTAATTAAAATGTGCCTTACAAGTCTCATCTGGGCTTATTTTGTACATCATACAGCTCTAAGAGCTCCTTTCTTCATCATTTTTTCACTGACAGGGTAGCATTGTCAGAGATTATTTTATTTTCTGATATAACAACCTCTGCGGCTCTATAATAGCAGCGTATTACAACAGTACCACCCATAGAATGTCAATGGGACCGCTGCGTAATGCTATTTCATGCTAAGCTTGTAGGCTCTCCTTGGTAGAAGGGCACTGTGTCTGTTTGTGAAGTGTGCGTCAATGTAATGACTCCGGACGGACACATTACAAAGGTTACGCCCTTCATGTAAATGTTTATGCTGTATTAACGGTAAATGTGTTAAACGCGATTAAGAAAAATGAATGCGTTCAACTTTTTAAATTAATCACATAAGTTAACGCGTTAATTCTGACAGCTCTAATTAAAATGTAGTTATGATTCTTGAAAATACTACTTTTTTTAGCTTCTTTAAGGAATATTTAATACCATTAGAGACTTCAGTATGATCTCAATAACTTTGAGAATGCATTCTGTTTTATATATATACATATATATATATATACTCTATGAATAAGAAAGCAAAGTTATTGAGATCATACTGAAGTCTCTAATGGTAGTTTTAAGCATTTTTAATGGAGGTAGCTCAGGCATGTTAAAGATTTGTCTGCTATCATTATTTGCTGTGTAAGCACATAAGCATAGACCTGCATAGTCTCATTAAAGCAACTATTGCCTTAGGGATACCCTTGTTTAAACCTAGCTTGTCATTCTGGCGCTGTTCATATGTTAGTGCTTTTTGTTTGTGATATTTAATGGCTAACGACAGTACCAGGACGAGTATTGTCTTCTATTCCAAGCTCAGGTGATGCACTTTGCAATGTCATTTTCCTTGGCTTTTACCACCCAGCGTAATCAAGAGCCGGACTAAAAACCAGCCTATAATAAGGCAAGCAGCTGAATCAGTGAGAAAAGGCAGTAATTTGTACGTGATAGCTTTTTACATATTGGATCTATTTGCCGGTGCCTTTTCAATATGCACTTTTGGTGTGGGATTCTTCCCCCTGTTGTAATATTTCACCTGAATCAACACCTGCAGAGTACTATATAAATGCAAATGGTATTTTATTGTATTGTGGAGCTGCTCTTCGCTGAGGAAGTGGGAGCCTCATCTCAGCCTTATTGTAGAGGATTCCTTATTCCCTGTCATTAGATTCAGTGGTGTCAGCTCATATCACTCTCCATATGAGAAAGACTGCCAGATTCTATTAAAAAGCACCTCTGTGACTAGACATCTTCAATGCCCTTAGCCTTAATTATCTCAAAAGACACGATTTCCTTTCTTAAAGTTCCCCATTTGTGGGCATTTCTGTGTAAAGCCATATAAATGTGTGCAGATCAGTGAGTGTATAGGTGCCATCGGTGTAGGGTAAGCTAATTTGAAACCATGGCTTTGCAACCTATAAGCTACTCATAATTTAAAAGTTACACTACAGTCAACCTACTCTTTTGAAAATTAAGTAGTTAACTACATATTAATTTATTTAATAATATATTTTTAAATACATAACTATTAGGTTACAGATAGACAGACAGACAGACAGACACAGACAGATAGATAGATAGATAGATAGATAGATAGAACAGTAGAATGATGATAGATAGATAGATAGATAGATAGATAGATAGATAGATAGATAGATAGAATCAAATCTCAAATAAAATCTTATCACTTATTTTGTGGTGAAGTAAATATAGCAGAAACTATTAAGTAATTTCTATATTGAATAAGTTAGTTTTAGCGTGTTCTGGAAAAGATTAAGTAAATTCCTGTAATTGTACACACTTTTTACAAATTTGTTTACATTTGTATTCAAACATGAAAAAATAATACCCTAGCTGGTAAGTAAATATTATTTATGATTGTTTGTTATCTTTACAATGATATAATGATATATCATTATATAATGATATAAACAATACTTTAACCTTCTGAAACTGTAAAAATCTGCCCTTCACTCTATAATGTATTGTTACTCACCGTAGTATTTACAGAAAGGCACATGATGACATGAAGTTCATCAGTAGTGGCCTTTCCAAGAGCAATGACCAATAAACATGTAGAGACAGTGCTCAGTGTCACTCAAACAAACAATAAACACCATCAGGGTAACACATGTGAAATTAAAATAATGCAATAAACATTAACTAAACTACATCAAATATAACACAGTACACCCCAATGTAGACAAGTGATATTAAAAATAAGAAGTACATGTACTCTCGTTAAACATAATATACATTTTTATCGTTAATTATACGCTAAAATCATACTTTTTACATGTACAAATTAAAATTTTACAACACTGTACTGTAAAATTAAATTTATTGTCTTTTTAAATATATTATAATTTTTTACTGTATATTTTAAGGTAACTGCCCATTTACCAATTAAAGTTTTTTTACTGTAGCATTTTTGCAGTCTTTTACCGTTAAAATTACGAAAAAAAATTACAGTGTAGAAGGCGTGCATGTGTCATGTGGTATATGACTTAGAACGTTGAATAGCACTGATATGCTAGTACAGTTTTTAAAGCATGACTTAATTCAGTGTGGCATTGCTTCAGGAATATATACATATATATATATATATATATATATATATATAAAAGGATGAGTGAAATGTAGTAAAACAGAGAATTGCAAGGTAACCGTTACTTGAGAATTTCTAATTAAAGCCACCAAGAATTGTGTGTAGCCTTTACTGGAAAATATGGTCTGTTAAATTTACTGCAATTTCTATGTGGAAATTGTTTCCTAGGTTTTTTAAGTAAACTCCACTCCAAATTTGACTTTTACACTAAACAATAATTTTTGTTATATCAGTAGCATCACTATTTTTCATTTATTTACTTCCCAACACCGTGTACCACTGTGTTTTGTGTGTATACAAGAGTGTGTGTGGAAACACACAGGATTGGCGCAAGAGCTCGGGCCGTGACTGCCAACCCAATGACTTTCATCTGCACTGATGACAAATGGCCATGGCATGGACCAGTACAAACTGGGAAGCAGATGAAAAGCAGCCGATCTCCTCCTGCATTGCATTTTATAACCCAGCATATGTTAGAAATCACTCCAAAGAGGATTTTGGGAATGCATGTTGATTCACAACATGAAAAGAGCTCTTTCTCTTCTGTTTCATTTTGTTTAATTCAGTACAAATCATTGATGTGGTTGGAGGGTGGGTGCGACGGAGAGCGCGTTTAATCTGCTTGGCCCGACTGACGAAAGCCTCCCAGTAGCCAAAGGGGAGAGAAGTGTGGATTTCACATCCCTGCTGAGGGGTTACAGCGGCACTCCTGGTCTGCTTCTCATTAAACACACATTTAGAAGGTAAGCTACAAGTTGTTTTTGGCAGGGTCAGAGAAGGAAATGCAAATGGACTGCGACGGAAGTCGGCTTGGGAAACCCTCCCCACCCCCCACCACAGTGGACTCAGTGAGTACAGGCAGAATATGATCGGACAATCAACGCCCAGCTAAGAGATTCAAACTGACAGGCCCAGCAGATGTTATAAAGCTAAAAGATGAGAATGGTGGGATAACAAGCAGCTGAGAGGCCCCCGATACAGTAGCGTTTAATCCTGTGATTCTCAGCCATAGGCAAGATCTTTTAAGATGAAATGTGTAATTTCTGCGCCGCCACTAGCATCACCAAATGGAATTGCTAAAAATAAAGATTGTTTTCAAACAGCTTTCCTGAATACTCCCCCTGTCTTCCACTTGTTGAACAAACATATAGTATTGCCGCAAACTCATACCATTGGTTGAGTCAACATTGATGTGTCGAGCTGGAAAGGAACTATTTACGACACCGGACACTTGTTTATGCTTATTCTGAAGCGAACTAGCCTGGAAGTGCTGTAACGAATTGATTTCATGGAGACACTGGTGACAGGATATGCAACACGTGCTTACATCCCCTCGTTTGAGCATTTTATTCAAGCTGGACCTATCATATCCATATTCATCAGGCTGCAAAGAGGTCACCATGGGCAATAATCCCAGTTGCTGATGGTACGATATCAAGATGGCAAAAACATATTCATTAAATTTATTCTGGTATAATTTTCCCAGATAATAAAGGGTGTGCTGTATGTCCAACCGCATGTTTGATTAAGAATAAGCTTCGCTGTACGCTTCTTTGCTCTTTGTTCACAGTAATGAAAAACATGTTTTCCAGTGTGAATTACAAGTGAGAGAAGATCAATAAAGTGTAAAACCAAGAGCAGAAAATGTTATTTCAAGTGTTGATTGGAGATGGAAATTAAAGGGTTCTTCTGTTTCTTGCAAAGAGTCTTTAAATGTCCAAAAAAAAAAAAAACAGATTTAAATGGTAAGGTTGTATAATGAAGACTGGTGGAGACAAAATATGAAAACTGTTCCAAAACTTTACAGCCTTCAATGACCACGTTTACATGCACTTAAGAGAATGGTTTATTCCATGGTTTCTGCAGACAGCTGCATTCTGAAACGTCATGTTAACAAGTACATTGATTTTCTTGCAAACTTAAGGGATTAAAAGAAAGCAGTTTAACACACCCTGGTTTCTCCCGGAGATCACAGCTTATGTGGTCATGTAAACGCATAAGCAGCGTTCTGACAGGTTTTTGAAGAGTGCGCATGTGCATGAACAGACCGGATAACAAACGTCATAGGCTGGAGCCCAACAACAAGTCAACACAGCGTAAAGAATTCAACAGTTCTCGGAGGGAAAAGCACATTTAGTCACATCTTATTAACTCATTTATACACACCAGTGTTAAATACCTAGACTGTGGCAGCCTGCCACAGTTTCAAATAGTCCCGAGGTCTATTTGGCCAGAATATCCTGCAGTTATAAAACTTTACAACATCTGACCTTATCAGACTAGCAATCGTTATGTCTAATGTTAACGAACGTTGCCTAACTTTTGCAATGTCAATTATTTTAAAACATCAATGTTTTCAATAATTCAAAACAACAGCATAAGATTTGGCACTTACCTGCAAAGATGACATGTTTTCGGATATCCGTCTTTTCCTTTCTTTCATTATTTATTTGTTCATTTGCTCTGATAAGATGTCCTGTATACATGTGTACACCGGTGCCTCGAACCACATTAATCCGCACAGAGGAGCAGAGCCGAAGCACAACCAAAACAACGTTCTTCCGCAAGACACATACAGTTTTATTTTTTAACCGCTAGAGAGCCAAAAGTTACATAGTGTAGCTTTAAAATGTCAATAACAAAAAAATAACCAGATATATTTGTGATAGCCTAGGCCTGTGTCACTTATTAGAAAGTTAATATTCTTATTCTGCTGTTGAAAGTAATCAAGAGCATGTAATTTTATAATTCGCTAGCAATCTAGTAACAGCTGCGCCCTGTTTTATTGACAGGTGGCATATGTGTGTGTGCTGAACATGCGCGTGTGTTCCGAAAATGCTTGCGCTAATGCGCGCCTGAACAGTCAATACATTTCAAAAGTCTTGGTGAAGTATTCATGTAAACACAGAGAATGATGTCTAAAGTGAACGTAAACAGTGGAGAAAAAAGCAGATTTGTATTAAAATGTAGGTATAAAAGTATAAATGTAAAGTTATAGACCTGCTGCTGTCTAGTGTGTCATTATAATAATCAAACAACCATAACAAGAAAACAAGAAAACACTCACTGCTCTTGACTGAATAACTTTAGTAGCTTAAAAAGTATTAATGTATTATAATCATACAGTAAAGACCAGTAGTAGTTTTGTTGCATTTCATTCTGAATGTTTCCTTGAATACTTGATAGCCTACTGCTGTTAAAAACTTTTAAAGCTGTTAAAAAAGCACAGAATTTTCTTAATTTGTATTTTTTGTTCTATTATTTTTAATCTATTTCTATTCATTGCTGTTTTTTATTTTTATTTTTTTACTGACTGTTTACTAGTCTTG
This sequence comes from Myxocyprinus asiaticus, assembly GCF_019703515.2. NCBI lineage: Eukaryota > Metazoa > Chordata > Actinopteri > Cypriniformes > Catostomidae > Myxocyprinus > Myxocyprinus asiaticus. The sequence goes on along the minus strand of NC_059349.1, from coordinate 28,825,770 downwards.
AATAATTACTTAAGAACTTGAAACCATTCTTCCATAATTAACATATTAGTTAGTGTTATTATTTGTTGTGGTATTAAAGCTGGTATTGAGAATCGTCAAATTTCACTATCGACAACTGAAATGTTAGTACTGTGATAATGTATAGCTTATATTGTACATGGTATATCTTGCTACAATAACATGATGAAAAGGTAGATCTCATTCCATAGAAGTGTGAGCACCCCTGCTGTAAATGATGGTGATGGAGGCTTTTCTTTATTTGACTACCATACATAACATAAAATAATTATCATATGACAATAGCCTCCTCCCCTCCACAGTGCTGTTCACATTTCTGTCACAGAGAATTTAGTTGATTGCATAGGTACACTATTAGGTTGGGCATCGGTCATAATTTTAGAAAAATATACAACATAAACTTTGACGTTACTTGAGCATGTAACTTAAATGTCCTTTCTTCTCTCCGGACAAGTAACTTTTTTTCTCGGACAAGTGAATGACCAATTTACTTGTCCGGAGGACAAGCACATGACAATACTTAATGTTGAGCCCTGGCTCAAATGTATGCTCTGGTCGATTTTGTGTTTTGACTATTTGTGAACTGCGTTAAACTCCATCTCATTTATGCTTTGTGGGTGTGACTTTTTTGCCGTGTCATCACCATTCATATCTATACAACCAATGTGTTTATGATTAAATTACTACTAGAGCACAAAATTGCTTACAAGAGCACAAAGTTCTTCGTAGATCTAGCCTCTTAATTTTGCTCTCAAAGTGCACCAGATTGACGCATTTAACTAAAATGAACAAAATGTTATTACGGGGGACCATGTCTCCAGACCCCCCTAGAGGATCTGAGGTCCACCCACCACAGTCTCACAAAATTCTGTGGGAATCACTGCACACCAATTTTAAATATCGACTGTCCATCACGTTCGCCTATATACGCTCGTACATCGGGGGAATCCCAGAGTTTTACGTAAGAGGGAAACCGCTGCAGGTTCGCAATTGAATGTTAAGGAAAAAAAGTGAAGCAACTGAGAATAAAATCACAAAGTCTTCTTCGGATGCCATGTTTGTTATTTACACAGGCGTTGGGGGGAAATTGTGTAGAAAGCTGCTTACTAGCTCAGCTGTATGTATACAGGAATAAAGAGTATGCCTGCTCTCGCAATAACCTGCTTTCTCGCAATAAGCCGCTTTCTGGTGTCCATGTCAACGTAGTCAATAACTCTGGAGTCTCAGCAAGGAATCTCTGAGAGTGAAGTGTGTTTGTTTAATATTTGTACCACCTCACATCTTTCAACATTCTGCATTAACATTAAGTTAGAGTACTGTCCAAGTGGCCACACTCCCTCTCTCTTATAACTAACAGACCGATATATCTGCCAGGCTAATATATCAGCTGACATTTGTCCATTTTGAGATTATCAGTATTGGACAATCACTGTGCCCAAGTAGCTTATTAACAGAAGTAGCCTTTCTGCCTAGTGCCAGTTCCAAAACCAACCGACAGCCTTGTCAATGCTGCAGTGCAATGGCAAAACGCAGTAACTAAAAAAATTTGAGTTATAAATTTTTAAACTGAGTTATAACCGAAATCGGGTCTCTCAGACTCCTGTGATAGATGCGTTTGGCTCAACTATGCTCAGAGTCAGAGAAAACAGAGTGTAAATATTGCAGTTACAACATAAATCCACACTAAATCCAAGTCATTTTAAAGCCTTTTTTTTTTAGTTTCAGTTTCAGTGTTGCTGTAGTTACTGCATTTTGCCTGGACAATGGACATTTTCTCTTTACACTAAAATATATTTTTTTAAACACAATTTATGTAATCTACTCATCCTCATATTGTTCCAAAACCTTAGGACTTCTGAGTCACCAGGCTAACCCAGGCTAACACATTTGGACTATAAGTGTTTGTTTAAATTCAACAATTTTGTTTACAACTTATTTGCTATCATTAAATTTATCATTAAAGTAATAATATCATCCATCAGTCACCCTGCTCTCTAAATCTAGCAGGGAAAAGAAGACACAAAAGAAGACACAAAAGAAGAAATTCAGAACAATTGGACTGGTCACTCATTTTCATTGCAATTACAATGAATGGGCACTTTGGGTTTCAATCATCTTAAAGGACACAAAAGCACCATAAAAGTATCATAAAAGTGGTCCAAAAGACATGGGCGCTATGTTCCAAGTCTTCTGAAGTCATACGATAGCTTTGTTTACCAAACAGACAAATCCTTGTTCACTGATAATCTTCCACTCCAGTAGTCTGCTAGCCACCACGGCCGGATCAGTAAATTGTCAGTGAGTTGAACTTGAGAACACAATCAGTCTAATACGTTAAACAAATCATTAACTTTTGTGAACTGAATCAACCGATTAATGTAAAGATTTGACTCGAATTATATTCGTTCACAAATCGGACATTGTTACTTCTTTCATAAACTCATGAACACGCCAAAGAGAGTCAGGGCACGTCAAAGCTTTCAGTGAATCATGAAGTTTTGGTGTTTTTCCCAAAAAGCTATCATATGTGGGTTTATAAAAGAATCATATGGACCATTTTTATGATGCTTTTTGTCATGTTGGAGCCTTACACCTCTAGTCCTCATTCACTTTTATTATATGGAAAACAAAGTGGCCAAGAAATACTTCATACTTCAGAAAAAATCATCTTTTGTGTTCCACAGAATGCCATGAGTAAATAAATAATGACACATTTTTAATTTTGGGGTTAACTATTCCTTTAAATGGGCTCTGTATGCCTAGTCCATGCACAATAGGTAGGTAATGTCTAATAACTGTCATATGGTAAGCAGAAACAGTGATCATGTGCAGCTGGTGAGCTCTGAGGCAGGAAGCTTTGCCAGACACTCCAGAGAAAAGTCTCAATGACTGGCCAGCCCTGCTGGCTTCTGGGCACCCAAACTACATTATCTAAATAAACATGTCAGCTCAGTTAGTAGGCAGTATCTGGATGTATTTCTAACACTAAAGCATGGCACCAAGCACAGGGAAGGTATGGCAAGTTACAGCAAGCTGCAAAGAGTCTATTACACATGGTAAACTCTTCTTAAATGCAATGGAGATGCCCTAAGGAATGACTGCAGTGCTCTTGGGACAGTGCATTTGTTTTATTACACAATGCATAGTTAGAGTCTAAGATGTACTGTAAGAGACACTCATAGAGTTCTAACTGACAATTCAGGAGGAGCATGTTTTATATTGTCAACAACAATTCAGGGGTATATAAACAGCCCCTTCACTCCTGCGCCAATTTCTCCAGCATCCCTCCAACTCACATACCACATCTATTAATATGCACTTCTATTACATGCATGTATTAGATAATTATCATAATATGAGATAATTCCCCCACTCTTCCATTCCAAACAGATAGTCCATTGGTTGATAGGTTGAGCCAAAGTTGCTGTGTCAGGCTGAATGGGATGCCCAAATAAACAGAAAAATGTTTTGATAGTACCACAGAGCTACAGTGTTACACTTTTAGGTGATATTTAACCTACAAATGGCTTACTTATAGCTGTCTCTGCATATTAAACTGGGATAGGAGAATGTATTTGAATTTTTATTTTTTTAATTTTTTTAATTACACACTTTATTCAATAAGGTATTTGGAGCTTGAGTCAAGTCTTGTGTTAGAGTTCTCTATCAAATGTGTTTACCTTTATCTCATTCTAGAATTATATACAAATGTGAACTTGTTAATTGGAAATATAGTGCTTTACCTTGCCAACATATAGAGGATCATCTCCTGTGTACTCCTCCAGGACGAAGAATTGGTTCCACACCCAGTTGCGCTTGTGTCTGTGAAGTGGAGCTCCCACATTAGCCATGATGGGCCTTTGAGAAGCAGGACGGAGAGGGACTGAGTTCAGAGTCATTCCCCAGCAGCCCACGTCCCACTGGGCTAACAACAGCATAGTCATTACACTCAGTCCACTCCACATTGCAGAGCCCCTCTGCATCATTTGGATGAAAGGACGTAAGGAAGAAAAAAAGGAAAAAAATAAACTCCTCTGTAATGAATGGGTGCCAGAGATCTTGAAGCTTAGATGTGGATCATGGAAAGCTGTGCACCACCCTCAGCACTGGCTCGGGTAGAAGGGTAGAGCAGACAGTCCAACCAGTGATTGATGAGCGAGACCACTGGAATGAATGATGATTGTAGATGAAGCTCTCAAACCTGTTGTGAGAACAGACATCAGGAGGAGAGGTTGAAGAGAAAGAAATCGAGAGAAAAAGTGAAAGAAAGGGGGCATGAAAAAGACAATCCAAAATTAGTAAAAGAAAGAAATGTCGAAAAAAACGAGTATGTCAACGCAGATGCAGGCTCGATTTACTGACATTTTTAATAATACCACATCACATTTCAACCCCAGATTAAGACAACATGACTTTTGGCATTTCAGAGCCTTCTGAGATGCAGGTGCAGGAACACCGCAGGTGAGCAAAACGGACATGCAGCCTTTTCCTCTTGATGGGTGTTTGACAGCGCTGCTGAAAGTGGAGCACATTAATCTTTTGGGCTGAAGGGAGCCAGCGGGGGAGGGAGAGACAAAGGAAGAGGGGTAGAGGCAAAGCTCCAATGCAAAGGTTTGGAAAAATAAAGCAAATATAGGCATAGATGCCAACCCATGTCCCAAGGTAATAGGAGAGCGTAGCTCAATTGTCATATTTGGCTTGAGCCTACCAGTGAACAATAGAGCATGTACAGTAGCTAGTTAATAATCATCATTTATCACAAGTTTCTGTTAAAGTAGAACACTTAGTTCTGGTCTAATCTGACCTGGTTTAACCTCTAATCTGATTGGACAGCAGCAATCTTAGGGTGTTTATACACTGAAAAAAATGACTAGTAAGATTTACTTATTTCGCAAGTTTGCAAGTACATTTTAATGGTATAAAATTAAGTAAAATCTACTTAACCTCATGAAATAATATTGATTAAAAGTGAATGAGTAAATTTGACTTAAAATTTCAGTTCATTCAATAACTTTTACTTAAAAAATGTATGTACAAGGTACTTACATAAACTTAGTAAAATTTAAATAAACTTTCTTTTATAAATGCATGTTTAACCACATTGCATATGACAAATGGAAGCCTTCCACTGCTAATCTTATTGCATGCTCCATTATGTAGTTTATCAAACAATATCATATTGCATTACAGACAATAGAATCAAAATGAAGTTTTGTATATGCAGACCTCAACAATTGGTGCACAAAACACGATGACGGTAACAATCATAAGATATACTTTTATATATATAGTATATACATCATAAACGGTTCATTTTGAGTAGAAAATGAACTTCAGACTTCACAAAACAAACTGTTACCAATCATTACAACAAAATCAACAAAAAAATGTTTTGTAAATATACTTGCATACAATGAAACCATGCAAGGTCATTAATTATTCAAGCCCGGTGCATGCTGAGAACAACAGCTTCAAAAAGGTAAGTAAAATTTACACTGTAAAAAAGTGCTAGGATTTTACAAGATTTAACAGTAATTTCTTACAATAAAATACTGTTATCAGAATCTTACTGTAAAATCAATGCAGGCTAGGTCATTCTCTGTCACAACACAACAAATTGTACACATTTTTTGCTAAATCTTTTGTGGGGGAAATTTTTTTATATCGCACTGCATTATGGGAAAATTGTGTTTAGTTTGGAGTCACCATTACGATGTTTAGTGTTCCCTTTGGATGGCACCTTCTCTTATTTATTAATTAAATTGCTCTCAGTTGGTGCAATTGTGTTTAAGATCACAATTTGTTGTACTGTAATGTATAGAGAAAATAGTACATTTAGTGGATAACTTTACGTTGGCCCATAATGTAAAAACTACACCATATGATGCATTATAATGTAAAGAAATAGTATGGGGGCCTGGGTAGCTCAGTGAGTATTGATGCTAACTACCACCCCTGGAGTCGTGAGTTCAAATCCAGGGCGTGCTGAGTGACTCCAGCCAGGTCTCCTAAGCCCGGTTGCTAGGGAGGGTAGAGTCACATGGGGTAACCTATTCGTGGTCGCGATTAGTGGCTCTCAGTGAGGTGCGTGGTAAGTTGTGCGTGGATCATGAAGAGTAGCATGAGTCTCCACATGCTGTGAGTCTCCGCGGAGTCATGCACAGTGAGCCACGTGATAAGATGCATGGATTGACTGTCTCAGAAGCGGAGACAACTGAGACATGTCCTCTGCCACCCGGAGTGAGGTGAGTAACCGCGCTACCACGAGGACCTACTAAGTAGTGGGAATTGGGCATTCCAAATTGGGGAAGAAAAGGGTGATTAAAAAAAAAAAATAGTATATTTTTAAATGAACAATGAGGAAGGGATGTTTGCAAAGCTAGGCTATAATATGGTTGGTTTTATCACCCATTAATGTTTTATCATGAGTTGTAAGTCAGGAATGCAAGATATCAAAACTCAGCATACAAATCTCAACAATGGTGACAATTAACAAACACTCTATATAAAAAAATACAGATGATCATTGTGATTTTACAACACAACACTGCTACATTACAGCAATGTATTGGTCCTGTTCACTGTGAAGTCACAGTATACAGTTGTCTTTTAATTGCAATAAATTGTGGTAATACTACTGTAAAATATACTGTGAAAGTCATGCAACTAGCAGCCAGGAATTTACTGTAAACTCACAATAAAGATTTTTACAGTGAGTGTATTCCCTCAGGTCGTTTAATTTATTGACACTGGCGTGCCTATGTTCTACGGAACTTGTATGGCTCTACGATGACATAACGCAGGATGTTTCACACCTGTCCAAAGAAGGCTTATGAAGGTGCATAAAAAAAGTAATAGAACAACAGACTGCAAAGACCCAGATATCAATATATTATATCAAATTGCCAGGTCCCTGTTAATTCCCACAACTATGTATCACTCTGCTTGTCTGTCAATCTGTGTGTTGCTCGATGACATGCAATAGTTGATCCTGCTTTGGCTTTGTTTGAAATTGTTTTTGTTAGCACAGTAATTGGCCATATTGTTTTTGAAATGTTGAAAAGTTACTTTTTTCTTTATGACAGAACTGTTGCATAAAATAAATATCCCAGGAGCAATATTGCTGCTGAAATGAATTCCCTTGCTTAATTATTATTCTATATCACGCTCTCTTATTCTCTGCAAATTATAGTACATTTTTACTTATAGGAACCTGTAGTTAAATGCCTTGCTCAGCAGCAATGCCATTTGGGGTTTGCGATCACCCTTAGGGGATCACTTAAGATCTTCAACCTCTGATCCACACCACACCATAAAAGTGTGTTAGGTAAGTGACACTAGATTTTTATAATGTTATACAGAAAAACTCATGCTCCAAATTGCAGTGTAGAACTACAATTTGAAAGTGTGCACTCTAAGTTGAAATGGCAGAATCCCAGGCACAAATTCCTCCAAAGGGGTCCCTGGAGCTTCTCAGTCCAAGAGAGCCTTTTAGGTGTTTCTAACATCCTTTTAAGTCAAACACTAACAAGTCTTGAAAAAATAGTTAAAAAGGGATTTGAGTAGAGCACATAGATGCTCTCTAGATAAATCTGTCCTTCCAGCAACAAAACCCAAGGCAACAGAATTCATACCCCAACAGCTTATTTTGATGTTGAAAAGGATGTTGAAATCTCCACGGAAATCTGTCATTGTCCGAGAAAAGATCTGACGCAAGCTTTCCAGATAACAGAACTGCACAACATATTCAGTTTAGAGTTTATGGCAAAACAAAACTGTGTGATTACTGCAGCATGAAAGTAGTAGGGTGGTTTATGACATTCCAAAAATGCCTTTTTGGAAGCAACATTGTTAAAAAGCATTCATTGTAATAGAAGGTTTATATACGAGATGCTAAACCTATGTTTTTTTTTTTTTTCCTTTTTCTCCAATTTGGAATGCGCAATTCCCAATGTGCTTTTAAGTCCTCGTGGTCGTGTAGTGATTCGCCTCAGTCCGGGTGGCGGAGGACGAACCCCAGTTGCCTCCGCGTCTCAGATCGTCAACCCGCGCATCTTATCACGTGGCTTGTTGAGCGCGTTGCCACGGAGACATAGCATGTGTGGAGGCTTCACGCCATCCACTGCGGCAACCACGCTCAACTCACCACCCGCCCCACCGAGAACGAACCACATTATGGCGATCACGAGGATATTACCCCATGTGACTCTACCCTCCCTAGCAACCGTGCCAATTTGGTTGCTTAGGAGACCTGGCTGGAGTCACACAGCAAGCCCTGGGATTCGAACTAGTGAACTAGCGAACTCTGAGCTACCCAGGCCCCAGCTAAACCTATGTTCTAACATTTAAGAACTATGACAGATGCTGCAACTGTGCTAGAAAATGCTAAATAATTGCATGTTTGAGCGTAGAGCTCTGAAGGTGAACAAAAGAGTAAATCACAAAGAATCCCTCAGGGAATCCATTCACTCCTTGTATTCCCTCCCAGCTTTACTTCTGAAGACCACAGTGCCAGGACCCCTCAGTGGGGAAAAGTCTCATCTAAAGCCTGTAATCTCTATCATAAGCTTCACTTTATAGTGGAATTACAAGTGCTTAGTAACTGATTAGATCTCTACTGAGTGGATTCAACAAAGTTGAAAAAAAAAAGGCTAAAAGATATGAAGAAAAACACAGTTATTGAAAAATAAATAATCCTCCACTAGTCTTAATTATCTCCGACCTCCAAGAGTTTCATTGAAGTGCTACATGACACCACTGTGAAATAAAAGAGCTTTGAGTCTGGAATGTTTATAGCATTGTGCAGGCTAATAAAGAGAACTAGAAGGTGATATGGATCATTTATCAGGCTTGCATTAAAACACAGCAAACAAGGACACAGGAAACAACCCTTAAGATTTCTTAATGCTGTGCGTCCAAAGCAATATCATAGGACAAGTTTGCATGACAGGACATTTCTCAAATGTGCCTAAATCATTTAGGACCAAGACAAGGACTGGCTAGCTTTTAAAAAAGGAAAAATAACAACACTTCGAATGACAACCTGATATTTCAATAAAACCAGATTGCTGGGGTTGAAAAAAAGGAAAAATAACAACACTTCCAATGACAATATGATATTTCAATAAAACCAGATTGTGGGTACTTCAAGTCATATTGTCAGTGAGATCCTGCAAAACATAAAATCTGTGAGCTACTGAAAAATCATGAATAAGACTAATCATGAGTATGTTATATACTGTATATTATAATGTTGACTATGCCATGCCGTGAGTGTACTATTTCTGTTCCTCTCTCCTTCCAGCTCCCCCACTAACAATTTTTTCTCTGCCCGAATCTGTTCACTGTCAGGCTTGGCTGAGGCCCCGGACTTTGTGTTCAGCACAGATCGCCCAAATGGTTTGGGACAGGATGATGAAGTCTCATTAGCCCCCCATGCCATCTGACGAGCAGAGCCGAGGCGCCAACACAGACCGCCCTGTGAGAGAGCGCCCACAGCCACCACCAGAGATTCAGCTCCAAAACCGTTCACTGTGCACTCCATAGCCATAGCCCCCCTGTAGTGTAAGAGCGATTGTGGCGCTCACCAGGGAAAGTATGCTCAAACACAGAGCAAGCAAGGCTCCTTACATCTGGACATCAAACACAGCACAGTGAGGACTGGTAGCATATGGCCTTCTTATTAAGGCTGCTCTTACCCTTGCAGACTCTTGAGGGTAACTGTGACAAGATTATGCAAGGCTCTGGGCTGAAAGTAGTTGATTATGAGCATGCAAATGTTACTGTAGTAAATTAATATTTGTAATAAGGAATTTATATATTAAATTATGTATTTCTGTGTTATTAAACACTTCACATAATAAAAAAAAATAAAAATAAAAAAAAAGCCAGATAATCTCTGGTGCAAATAAAGGTAGATGCTACTGTATTTACACCCCAGTGCAAATAGTGGCAAATAAAAAAAAATATTATTTGCACCCAAACCCAGGTAAAAAAAAAATAGTAGATGCTGTTTGCACCTGGGTGCAAATAGTGGCAGATAATATTTGTACCTATAATTAAATATTAACAGTATAGGGTCATCACTGCAGCATGTTTATTGTGTTTATTTAGAGCCCCACAGACAAACTAATCAAACCCCTATCCCTTAATTAACCATTGTTTAACTACAGTAACCATAGTATCACCATGGTATTATGTAGTAAGAGCATAGTAATCACAAAATTAAACATGGTTACTACATACAGTAAACACCATATTACTGTAGTAACACCATTGTTAACTGCATCAGATCTATTGTTTCTGTCAAAAAACATGGTTACTACAATATTACTATAGTAAAACTACCTTCTATCAAACTAAAGTTAAGTATGGAGTGCCACTGGGATTAGTTTTAGGGCCTCTGCTTTTCTCCTTATATATGCTTCCCCTGGGAGACATTATCAGGAACTGTGACAAAATTTCACAATTCTCCAAGTTAGTAGAGTGTATCAATGATATCATAGACTGGATGGCTGGAAATGTCATTCTACACAATTCCAGCAAAACAGAGGTAGTAATTATTGGACCAAAAGCCTCTAAAATATCATTTATCTATTTTATTTAATTATTTATTTTTAAGGCACGATTTGCAATCATGTTTTTTTATTATTATTATTATTAAACTGCACTATTATGACTCTAAGACATTATTATATTACAGCTTCTTTTTCTGTTAAAGCATAATTTTCTGTAAAGCTGCTTTGAAATGATGTGTTGTGAAAAGCGCAATACATATAAAAATTACTTGACGTTATATTTATGTTTATGTATTATTATATGAGTATTAGTATTAAAGAAAATATTAAGAGAGGAGACAGGAAAAAGAATGGGAAAAAGAGTGCGACAAATGCGGACTTGAACCTGGGTCGAAAAGGCACAGTCTCACCGGCATTACGCACCACACCACTGAAACTACACTCACAATGCAGTTTGTTGTAAATATCTGTTTCCAATAGACTATTACGGTCCAAATTCACGTTGTGTGACAGGTGTTATTTACACCTGGGTGCAAATAGTCACTCCTTAAAACAGCTTTTGTAATTGAGCACAAACTTAAAGGGATAGTTCATCTTAAAATAAACATTCTGTCATCATTTACTCACCCTCGTGTTGTTCTAAACTTGTATGACTTTTTTTCTTCTGTGGAGCATCAAAGGAGATGTTATGCAGAATGTTAGCCTAAATCACCAATTCACTTATATTATATGGGAAAAGGATGCAATGAAAGTGAATGATGACCTAGAATAGAATACAGCCTATATAATACATTTTGTGTTCCATGGAACAAAGAAAGTCATACAGGTTTAAAACAATGAAGGTGGGTAAATGATCACAGAATTTACATTTGTGGGTGAACCATCCCTTTAAATGCAATTACAGACCTACCGCCATGTGTAAAGTTGGTAAATAAGAAAATAGTAACATTACCCACTGCAGCACAAGAGAACTGAACAAAATACTTTTTGCAGACCCAGAATTTCAAACCGTTAATTCGAATTGACCCTCACTTAATTAATTTTGTGCAGGTTGTCCTCACAGTCCACTCAATGCGCCACCTAGTGGCCGCACGATTCGCATGACAGGCAAAGTTGTCGTTTCCACTACGAACCTTACTGTTGTTGGCATTGCAGTGGAGTCCTGACAGGGAGGAATTTGATTTCAATACAGAAGTGTACCTTTGATAACTGCTCTTGTTTTTTGTTTTGTTTTTTTTTTTTTTTTTTTTTTATTATTATTATTATTATTATTAGAATACGTAGAAAATTACAAACAGAAACCTCTATAAATATAGACAATTAGCCTATAGATGTGTTTTTTACGTGTTGACATCAAAATAAAGTTCTTCACACAGTACAGACGACATTATTTGCATCATAAATGTGACTCTCTGGCAAGGTCCCAAATATTGCTCTCAGGACTGAGAAATTGCACTTCGCAACGAGTCGATTAATATGCTGACTGTCAGACCTCAACTTCTGAACATCGCATGTTCCTGAGGGAAAAGTGATGAATATTAAAACATCACAGGCAGTGAGAGAAACTTTAAAAAATTGTTACTTAAAATCAGCATAGCTCTTGATGCTGACCACACTCTCGAAATATTCGAAATTAAGATGATAGCAAATTGCTACATTTATAAATTAGTAGCCGAGAGAAAATATTTCACTGCATTCCAACAAAAGAATCATTGTGTTTTGTTCATTCTTCTTTGATTTTCTGTGTCATTCTACATATAAAGGCTATATCTGTCCTTTATGAAGTAGCCTATGCAATAGTTGTAGTCCGTTCGGTTAAATTAAATTGCCCTTTCGTTTAAAAAAAATAAAATTAACAAACAATAATGCAACAATATCAGCCTTTCAACACTTTAAGGTCGCTAAAATATGTTCATGTTGTTGTCTAAATGTGCAAGAGCTGCAAATACTAGCTACAGTAAATATGACAAACATTAATCTCCAACTGTCCATACGATATTGCACCTGCATAAACACAGCATAAATCAGACTCGTACCTTTTCCTCCTGGTCCTTGACGTGCTCATACATTGTAAATGTTCTTGTGAAAACAAGAGCTCACGTAGTAGCCGCGCTCTTCCCGAATAAGTCAAGGAAAGATATTAAAAAGAAGCATCCCTGCGCTTCAGACGTCTTTTCCCTCCGCTCTGCTCTACGTGATCGTATTCAGTGCGCTGCTCGCGCAGATTCCGCGCGTCTACAGCACAGCGGCTACAATAAGCCCTATTGAGAAGCCACATCTGCAGCGAACCTCAGCCAGAGGAGAGAGCACGAGAGCACCGCGCACTGAGGAGAGACTCACAAAGGAACCACAACATTGTCGGCCATCCGTGAAGCATGCCCCGGCAGCCACAGTCACCCAAACTCTGGGAAAATAGTGGTTGAGCGTAACTCGTTTTCTCTGTTGAAAGTGCCTACTCTACCCTGACAAAACGCATAAGTCTCTTTTAGTGTGCTTTTCAAGCATCGCTAATCAGGGAAACGTTACATCGAGGGGAGGTGCCGATGTCAGTCAGCGTATCCGAGGTGGATTTGCACGGTCCGACTCCTCACGATGCTTTAAGCATGCCTTTGAAAACTTATATGACATATGGGCAAAGTAGGAACAGAGATTATTAGCCTATTGGCATTTAATGTTAAGTACTTATTTGATGCATAAAAGTGCCCCCCTTTCGGTCTTTGTGGGAACGCTTTTGCCTTCCTGGTACGTTTTCGCCTTTGCCCCTATGTGTAGCATATATTGCTTAATGATTTTTGCTCCTCTGCCCTCTGTTTGCTTTTTGTAAATAAACGAGGGGTGAGTTCAAATTTTTTTTGTTGTTGTTGTTGTTGTTGTTTTTTCTGGTAATCAACATTATGCCACAAATGATATCGATCTAACTTGTTTTGGATCTGGAACATTCACCTCCATTCTTCTTCTCTCCCTGTCTACTCCCCAAAGAGGGAGAAAGAGTTAGCCAAGTGTTTTTATTGGAATAACTGCAAGTTTAAACTTTTTTCCCCAATTTAATAGCCTGCCTAGATTTCTGACTTTGAGAAAGAAAATAATAAAGTGTGTTTAATGCATCCACTGCTGAGTTTGCAGTCTCTTGTTGCCAGAGTGAATTACTCAGCTGCCTGGATGTGTAGGCTACAGTATGATGTGTTCAAAAACGTCCCCAGTGAATGTGCTTGTGTCTATCATCCACTCCTCTATGATTGAAGTCAAATAGCTGCAAGGCTCTCCAGGGAAGCAAACTCCTCAGTCCCTCTGTGACCTAAAACAAACAAGATAAACTTTTTATTGAAGAGAGTCCTCTAATCCAGCCGCAAGCATTACTGTATGAAAAAGTTAATTAACTGTTGCTGGCTTATGTCACCGTCAATAGACCTATGCTTTCAACAGCACTGCTGAGCTAGTCAAAACCACACAAATGCAACAGCTCCTCAATTACAGAGGGACACTCTTTGGTGTCTCATTGCTCAGGATTAACTAACACAGGCGACAGTTAGAGCACTGAGCTTCATGGAGCTAATCTGAGACCAATGTTCTTGCATTTAATCCTGCAGCTGAGAGGAGCTGAGGCAAGGGAAGAGTAGTTTGAAGTAGTAAATGGTAGAGTAGATCTTTAGTTAATCTTTAGTGCGAGGATGCAGCCAAGCTAATTTGAACTAGGATAGGCAGTATTTCAGACACTTCAAACAGTGATATGCTGTCGCATTTAATTTTTGCTGCTGTAGAGTTGTCCCACTCTGTGGCATTCATAGATAGACCCACAGTTTGCCCTTGACATTAAAGGACACTGTCAATGTGTTGGGGGAGTTTAAGATCCAAGTAAGTACCGGCATTGTGATATTTCATTTGCTTTAAGTGCACAATTTAACAAGTACATCCAGCTAGCACAGTGATTACTGTAAGGCTGCATAAAATGATTTAAAGGGTTGCTTTAAAGGTGAAGTGGTGTGTGGAGAACACATGGTTCAGACTCCAAACACACATTTTAGCCTTTCTGTCTTCTTTAGCAACCTATACAAGATCCAAATAAAGTATATTAATAAACTGCCATATATAAATCAAATTGTACTGTTTATAAATAAACAATAAAATGTAACTGTTGAAAAGGCATATTCACACCTATTCAAACTCTGGTCATTCACATGACTTAATTTAAAGGGATAGTTCCACCAAAATCCTCTCATCATTTACTCAGTCTCATACCATCCCAGATGTGTATGACTTTCTTTCTTGTGCTGAACACAAATTTAGATTTTTAGAAGAATATTTCAGCTCTGTAAGTCCTCACAATACATGTGAATTGGTACCAAAATTTTGAAGCTCAAAAAAGCATATAAAGGCAGCGTAAAAGTAATCCATGTGGTTAAATCCATATTGTCAGAAGCGATATGATAGGTGTGGGTGAGAAAAAGATAAATATTTAAGTCCTTTTTCATGATAAATTCTACTCCCTGCCCCGAAATGCACGAAGAATGCGAATCGCCAAAAACAAAAGAAAAAGAATGTGAAAGTTGAGATTGATAGTAACTATTTTTGGGTGAACTATTCCTTTAATACGAGTTGTATCTGACAATATAGGTTTCACATGCTTAAATGCAAGATGCAATCCTGACATATAAAGGGACATTCACTTTACAACCCATCTGATTAAAAAATAAAATAATTTTTTTAAGTATAAATACATTTTAAAACAAATATTGTTAAATGGTATTAACTCTACTGGTAAAATGAAAGCAAAATAGAGTTCATTTTAAATGTGTCAGTACTGTAGGAATCCATTGTTTTGTCTCATTCACCGCAAATACACTGAATATCTGCTCAATATCCATTGCATATTGAGAGAAATTATCCTAAACTCAGGTCAGATGATATAACAAAAGTGATGGATGGATGGGTGAATGGATGGACGGCTGGATGGATGGTGACATCAAGCATGTATAATATGAGGCTTTGACATATAGTTCAGTACACTGAATTGAAAATAATTGGTATATCAACAGCTAAATCTGTAGAGGTGTATGAGATGATGACAAATGAAGGACTGAAAGCACCCCTTTTGAAGATTAAAACAGGGTATTAAAAAAGGATTCATAATTTAACAGAACATCTCAAAGCACTACATCAGGTGCTTTTATTCCAACTTCACTCCATCTCTGTATAATTCCACTTATGTCTGGTTTGTGCCCCTCACCAGAGAAACACACAAGAAGCATACGGAACCATGGAAACCCTGTGCCTTCGAGGGTAAGCAACACAGTGAAAATAATGCTTCTTTTGTATCAGTGTAATTATTGCAGTTCCCTTGCTGGGCTACTGTGGGCTTCCTGATGTGAGGCTCACATTAATCCATGGAGGGGGCTTGCAATGGGACAATGAGACACTATTGAGAGCCAACCCAGTTTTTCAGAACAGGTAATGGGTGTAACGATGTCTGCCATGTCAATCAATTATCTCCTTTCTTCAAGTCCTCCTCGCAGACAGCAGAAATTACCCCACATTCTTGACTTATAATAGGGAGTCAATGCTTATGTATTCCTGGAAGAACATTTTGACCACACATATGCTCTATTGTGCTCGGCTTTGATGCTCCTTAATCTACCTGAATCATGATAATTCACTGGTTTGTGAAAATTATATAGTGCACATTGTCACGTCAAGTAAATTTATTTATATAGCGCTTTTCACAACACACATCGTTTCAAAGCAGCTTTACAGGAAGTCATGCATTAACAAAAAAATGAAACTGAAATATCTATAAAGTCTTAGTCATCATTGTGTAATTTGATTAAATATGATTGTAAATTGTTTATCAAACTAAATAATTAAATAATAATTGTATTTAGAACCCATGTGAGCATGCTGAAGGTGACTGTGGCAAGGAACACAAAACTCCATAAGATGTTTGTTAATGGAGAAAAATAACCTTGGGAGAAACCAGGCTCACTGTGGGAGCCAGTTCCCCTCTGGCTAACCAGCATGAATATAATGCCAATATTAGTTATTTGTGTGAAGTGCAAGTCATGGTTTAAAATGTGTAAATTAAGTAAGCGTTAAGGTCCAGTGTTTAAAATAAAAGATTATTATTTTTTTATTTTTTTATTTTTTTTTAAGAAGTTTAGTCATTAATGACTAATGTCTTTGAAGTGCATCCTGGATAAACTGCAGAAGTTCACATAGCTGCAGTGTCCTTGTTAGTTGGCTGATGAAGGCTTTTGTTGGCAATTAAATGAAAAAGTCTATGTATTCCATTTCAAGAGTGTAGTCCATCAATAGACAAAGGTGATGCAGGGAGAGATCAATGGCAGGTCATTTCAGTGAGGTCCGGTGGGGTCCACCCTATGTCCAAGGTTCAGGCAGTGGCATATGAAGTATCCGATGTCTTACAGTTTGAGTTGACTTCAGTTCATCCTCTGAAGTCAAAAGACTGAAGTGACGTCTGGCTAGCACCGGCTGTAGTTTGACATCATCACTCAGCGACATGTAGCAGTGGAGTCAGACACCAAGCAGGAACAGAGCTGGATCTGGCCGGTTCTGGTAACCTCAGGATATGAATCCCGAGTTTGAGACATTGGAAACAAATAGAATAATATTAGCATAGGTACCATTCAATTTTATGCAGAGTTATAGATCATGATAGATGTTTCTATTGGAACAGTCTTGGTAAAGACTATTAACCTTGACACATGTTGTATGTTCTCACATATGGTCCGTCACCCCATGTGGTTATTACAGAATTGTAGTAATACATACAGTACAAAATTACAGAATAAGCACCACAAAGTATGGCAGGTTAATCAAAATACTCCAACCTTAGCGCATACAATTTTAAAGAGACACGAGGGCTAAAAACAGCTTTACGCTACAGCACCAAACACCAAAGGTGACACAAAGTAATAAGAGTGAAAATATTTAAAAGATGTGTTTATTTGTGTCAGTGAGGATGTCAAGCAGAAAGATTAGCTGCCCAAAGGAAACAAAAATAAGTATTCCCTTTAGATCAAGTTTATTAAACTTCATAATTAAATGATGATTTGCTTCTCCTCCATTTCCCTCGGTCGCTGGGGGAGGGGAACATTCGCACGACTCTCGTCAGTGTCTGAGATGTGAAAAGAGTGATAGGCAGAACACAATAAACCTCAAGCCTAATCTGCTGGCTTTCAAAAAGCCCAAAAATTGCATCAATCTCCTCCCATGGTTTAAAAGGAGGAGGACAAATCTGTCACTGCTTTTTCGTTTATCTCAGTACTTTTTCTTTCGTTGTTCAGTTGGTCTCTCCTTCTGGAGACTGACCGTGTCTTCAATCAATCAGGCTCTTAGTGAAGGGTAGCAGATGTCACCAACACTGGGGCACCAACTCAGTGACCCGCCCCCTGAACCACACACATATCTCTCTCCTCTATTGATCAGAAAACGCACAGAGGGAGAGGGTGGATTTTAAGATGGGGGTCATTGTGTGTCTTTGGTTTCATGTCCTGCAGGGTGTGTGTGTGTGTGTGTGTGTGTGCACATGCTTCAATGGTCTTGTAGAATAACAGGGGCCCCGTCTTGCTCTTATTCACACAGTTGGGCCCATCATCATGCTTGCGGAGATTCGAACAAATACTCGTCTTTAACCACTCATTCTCTGTTTCTGCACCCTCACACCCTCTTCCTTCAAACAGATGCACTGTGACCAATCAGAGTGGCGCAGGCTACCACTGAGGGTGTGAAGATATTTAGCTTCTGTTTCAAAGGAGCCGAAGCTATTTAACCTGTTTTTACCAACACTTTAGGTCACTTCAACAAAGCACCATGGGATTGGATTTGATACAGTCAATATGGAGATAAGTTATGCACTCTGGCTATGGGATAGTTTGAACTAGGGCTTTCAGTGGTACAATGAAGAGACCATTTCTACATGACATGGAGGAGGCTACTAAGATTACTCTGATACACCTAATTAGAGCATGAAAATCCAAATTTCAAGGGGAGAGTCAGAGGAAGGCCAAGATGAAAAGATACAAGGATAGATTAGTGTAAGTCCAGAAACTGAGAGAGCCACACAGAATCCATTTGAGTGTTTAAAGATCTGTCTAATTTTATCAGCTGTATCCCTCACACCCCCATCCCAAAAAGAAAACACCAAGATAAATGGGTATTTATCTATGTCAGTCAACACGGCATGTCTGCTTTGCTGCTAAAGTGTCTCTCCAGAAGCCTGTCTGCCTAGATCAGTAACAAGATTGTTTTGAGTAAACGTTCAACACATCTGAAAACACATCTGAAAAGTGCTCCCAGATGTTGCTGCTGCTGTCATTGCCTTCAGGGGCTCCAGAATTAAAAATTAAGCCATTGGATCTCAGGTGTGGCATTTTTCAAGCGTGTGAGTGAAATGCTGGGGATTAATACCTCATGAAATCTAGGAGTACATTTCCATAAGAAGGACTTTTCCCTCCTCCTTTGTGGCTAAAGAAAAAAAATAATGTTGGTTAAAATGAATGGATAAAAGATACATACATACAAACAAATATACATATACTGTACTGTGCAAAAGTCTTAGGTACATAAGATGTTTTACAAAAACATTTGTCTTAAGATGGTTATTTATATCTTCAGCTTTGGTTTGTCAATAGGAAATATACATTTTAGATTTCCAAACATTCCTTTTGCAAGTAGAATACGGAGTGGTGGTGGCGTAGTGGACTAAAGCACTGAACTGGTAAGCAGAAGATTGTTGGTTTGATCCCAACAGCCACCACCATTGTGTTCTTGAGCAAGGCATTTAACTCCAGGTTGCTCCAGGGGGGTTGTCCCTGTAATAAGGGCACTGTAAGTTGCTTTGTATAAAAGCATCTGCCAAATGCATAAATGTAAATGTAGAATAGTACAGAAGAACAGGGAGCCCTGCAACAGATGGCATAGCCCCCTAAGGGCCCCCAATGAACATTGAGTCAGTCTGGGATTACACGAAGAGACAGAAGCAATTGAGACAGCCTAAATAGATAGAAGAACTGTGGTGAATTCTCCAAGAAGCTTGAAACATCCTATCTGCCAACAACCAAGAAAAACTGTGTCTGGGTGTACCTAAGAGAATTGGTGCTGTTTTGAAGGCAAAGGTGGTCACACCAAATGATTGAGCTTTTTATATGTTTACTCGACTTTGTATGACGTTAAATGATAAAAGAAAACTGTTTATGGCATTATATAAAGACATCCTCACTATGCATCATTTTTCACAAGTGCCTAAAACTTCTGCACAACACTGTATATATTGGATGACTTGGGGGAGACTAAAAGTCAGAGCAGT
The DNA here is from genome assembly GCF_019703515.2 of Myxocyprinus asiaticus. NCBI lineage: Eukaryota > Metazoa > Chordata > Actinopteri > Cypriniformes > Catostomidae > Myxocyprinus > Myxocyprinus asiaticus. The sequence goes on along the minus strand of NC_059349.1, from coordinate 28,805,916 downwards.
CTCGTGATGATACGTTACAGCAACTTTTTGCCTCCATTAAAAAAACATCCTTGTCATTTGGTTCTCACCTCAGTTCGGACAATTACGTCACATGCTCTGCAATCTTTGGATATATTGTGCATGTTTAACCGCAATATGTTTCATTATACATATAAATATTAGTTTAGTTATATTTTTCCATCATATTCATATTTTAGATCCCTGGCCTAACCCATCCTCATTCTTAACCATAACCACTTATAAACAAAATAAAGCATGTAACAAGCAGGTAAATGTAATCTTTACATAACAGGCAGGTTACATTACACTATAAGATAATTAGTAAATATAATAAATATAATAACTATATAGATCATTTTGAACACCTAACCCCACCCCATGCCTAAACCTAACCAACAATATAACAACTTAATAACCAACGACCTCATGCTGCATTTAAAGTCTTCTGAAACCATGTGATAGATCCATGTGAGGAACATAGTGAAAGCTGAAGGTTTTAATCTGAAAATTCCTTCCTGCCCATGAAGGCAGCCGCCTCTCATTCAAAAATATACAACTAAACATTTGCATGTCACAATCGGTCACAAGATATGTGAGAACTAATGGCATTTGACATCACTGACGTCAAAGCTGTCGTAAAGCTTGTAGAGGCAGCAGTTTTGAATGTTTAAGGGCATTTTCAGACCTGCAGCTTGTATAATTTGTTCCGAAGCAGGGGCTAAAATTGTTACATTGCAATTTCTTCTTGGTTCGGTTTAAAACTTAAAAACTTAAAATTTTAAATGAACCAAAACTGTGTCAATAAAAGTCACATGTAAGCAAACTGTCCCCTTATTGATCAGAATGTCTGTGCACTGTTCCGGGATTTAGCCCAGCCATTGATATAGAGGTTAAAATGATACATCTATTAACATTTGTGAACTGTTGCAAATTCTCGTATTATTTGTGGCACGCTTATGCGAAGCGTCGTCTCACTCCAATCAGAGATTGCGCTGCAGTTACAAATTATGTATGTCATTATTACTTTTATCTGTCATTAGTTGTTTTTGCATTATTTCTGCATTGAAAAGGGCCTGTTCTCACGGTCACCAAGCTCTCTCTCTCTGTCTCTCTTTCTCTCTCTCACACACACAAGGGAAAAAAAATGTATCTGTCAAAATGTAGCTGACGTCGTCCTACCTGTGTTCTGCCGGTATCCGAGAAAACTGATTGTATTAAAATTACCTCCGAAATTATTAAATAACTCCCATTTTAAACGTGCAGCTATTGTCGCCAAAAGGCTATATACTCGTTTTGATAATGAATTACAGTGACGATCTGACCTACAGATTTGTTCACCAAAGATCCATCAAGCATGTTCATGGTTTTTATATTATTGATATTGGGATATTGTTTGGGTCGTTGGTCCTTTGGGTCGGATTGCATTTCCGTCACCACAAGCGAACCGCTTCAGATTTGTTTGTAATTGGTCTGAGAGCATTTAGTCTAGGTGGTCTTGGACCGATTGTTTTGGAGCAGATCTGAGTGTGATTGCCATGTTCATATATGCTTAAACAAACCGAATTAAGGGAGAAAATGCACCAGGTTCCTAAACAAATGCTCCAAACAAGCCAGGTGGGAAAACACCCTAAATGACAGCAGGTTAGGATTTGACTCCAGGCAATGGATCAAGAAGGACGTTTTGGTGGCGCAGGCAAAAAGTCGCTATAGGGATGTATCATTATGAGAGTGTGTAGCTAAAAGTATAAGATGTGATACTCTAGTCTAGTGGTATAGGTTTTGTGAAATGTGCAAGGAGACCTTGGTTCAAATCCTTACATAACATAGTTTCATACTACAAAAAAAATAAAATAAAATAAAATAAACAATTACAATAAAATTGCAACTGGACAGCCAGATTTGACCATGCATTTCTGCTGTATGGAAGTAATTAGCTTTGACATATTGATCCACAGGAAAAAAAAAAAATCATGATTTGTAGCGGCATGAGGTAATGTAAACTGAATGTGACAGAATGTTCAGTTTAAATAAATTATCTGCTGAAGATGCAACTGCACTGGACGGACCAAATTTTTGTGAATTGTTTTGTGAATGATTTCTGCCACAGCACTTTAGACAAACTCTATTTAATAACCTACTCCTAATGGTGCAACTTAATTACACTATGTAACACAATTTTTGTTCCTGGATATTAAGTGTTATTTCCTAATTGCTTATGCCTCAAAAGTATAGAAAATGGCTATTATTCCCCACAAACTTTGCTTTTTTGACCAGGACAGTGATATTTTGAAATTGACCTATTTCCAATGAGAAAACGGGTGAATTTCTGTCTTTTCATTCACATAAATTCAGAAAAAAAACAACATATGAATCCAAATTAACATGTATTTATAATAAAGTAATACAAAAATGACAACAAAAGATTTAGAAGTGAGTAGTTTTTCGAGATTTACGATTATACTGTAAATCACTTTCACGAATCAGCCCCCAAATGTAGTCTCCCATCATGTTCTCGTTTTACTGTCCTTGGTAGCAGCGTTCAAAGTCCAGTATATCCTGATGGAAACGCTCACCTTGCTCCTCCAAGTACGCTCCCATGTTCTCCTTGAATTCATCAAGATGAGCATCAAGGATATGGACTTTGAGGGACATCCTACAGCCCATTGTGCCATAGTTCTTCACCAGAGTCTCAACTAGCTCCACATAGTTTTCAGCCTTGTGATTGCCCAGGAAGCCCGAACCACTGCGACAAAGCTGGTCCAAGCCACTTTCTCCTTACTAATGAGCTTCTTGGGGAATTCATTGCACTCTAGGATCTTCTTTATCTGTGGTCCGACGAAGACTTCGGCTTTGACCTTTGCCTCAGACAGCTTAGGGAAGAAGTCTTGAAGGTACTTAAAGGCTGCCGACTCCTTATCTAGAGCTCTGACAAATTGTTTCATAAGGCCCAATTTGATGTGCAGTGGTGGCATCAGCACCTTCCGGGGGTCCACCAGTGGCTCCCACTTGACGTTGTTCCTCCCCACAGAGAACTCGGTCCGCCGTGGCCAGTCCCACCTGTGGTAGTGCGCCTTGGTGTCCCTGCTGTCCCAAAGGCAAAGATAGCAGGGAAACTTGGTAAAACCGCCTTGGAGACCCATCAGGAATGCCACCATTTTGAAGTCTCCTATGACCTCCCAGCCGTACTCATCATACTTCAAGGTGTCCAGCAAGGTCTTGATGCTGTTGTAATCCTCTTTGAGGTGCACCGAGTGAGCCAGGGGAAGAGACGGGTACTTACCATTATGGAGCAGCATGTCATTCTGGTTACAGGCAATTCCGACTGCCTCGAACAGACTGGTCACATTGTGGCAGAAGCAGAGCCCATCTTGACGGGTGAAGAAGCTGGAAAAAGCTTGGTGACGCTTCCTCTGATCTGCGACTTGCACACTTTCATCCAACAAGTTCCACTGCTTGAGCCTAGACGCCAAAAGCTCGGCATTGGACTTGGTGAGACCAAGATCTCTAATCAAGTCGTTGAGGTCTTTTTGGTTGGGGTAGTATGGGTTTCTCTCCTCAGCTCCACCTCTGAAATTGTCATCTGGATCTATAACGTCTTCTTCGCTCTCTGACTTACTGCTCTCTTCTAAAGACGGCTGCTCTCTCTCCGGAGGAGTGGGTACGGGGAGCTCATGGCAGTGTGGCACTGGGGCGATGGATGAAGGAAGGTCCGAATACGTGATAGCAGGTGCATTCTTGCCAGTCCGACGTTTGGAAGGGTCCACCATGCAGAAGTAGCAGTTGCTTGAGTGGTAAGTGGGTTCCCGCCAAATTCTTGGGATAGCGAACTTCATGGCTCTCTTTTCCCCTCTGTACCATCCTACAAAAATACAATTATTTCACCCATGACTAATGTGTAAGAGATTCTCGCAACATTTTTCATATATGATATATTTTTTCAATAACATTGAAAACTGTAAAACATTTTCAAATTAAAAACTTTTACAATTTTAAAAATTAACAAATTTTATAACATAAGATTCCAAACAACAATTGTCCTTCTTACCTTCCAGAGTTTTTTTGCAGTGCTCGCAGGTGAAATGAGGTGCCCAGGGTTTGTCTTGATCCCCGACAGGCATGCCGAAATATGCCTTATAGGCCTCACACATCTTAGCAGATGCTTCCACAGAGTACTTTTTCACTCTTGTCTTGATAAATTGGCCGAGGACATAGCAAAATGTGTCTGCCGGATGCTTGCAGCCTCTTGATGCCATCTCAGAAAAGGCAGATATGTATACACTTAGGCAGCTGGAAATAAACTGAACTGGTGGGCTTAAGGCCCCTGTATTTATATTACTGGAAAGTCCTAGAATGTTCTAGAAGTTATGCCAAGTTTACTCAGCACTGAATCTATCTGGAATGTTCTGGAAAATTTCAAAATATCACTGTCCTGGTCACAAAAGCAAAGTTTGTGGGGATAGCCATTTTCTATACTTTTGAGGCATAAGCAATTAGGAAATAACACACTACCCAGGAACCAAAAAAATAAAATAAAAAAAATAAATAAAATTTGTTACATAGTGTTATCAAATAGCCTATACAAATCTTTTTTTATTTTTATTTTTTTATTGCATCATCCTGAAGGGATTTATTTTGCAATAATTACCTTCAGACATTAAGCTCTGAAGGTGTTTTTAAAGATTTCCTGTTTCAGTGGCATGCCCAAAATGAAAGGCTTATTACTATACAAAAAAACCAAGAGTTTGATATAATTTTAAAGAAAACTTGTCCATTTTTTAATGATAAAGATTATGATAAATTATGATACTCTCAGCTTAAGAAACTGCTGAAAAATCACAACAAAACTATAAAAAAAAATCTGATTTGACATGATACATCTCAGAGTGTATTTAAGGTAGCTCCTAAAAACTGCTTTTGTTTTGTTCCCAATCATGTCACCCTTAACTGAGTAAAATTTTGTGTTATTACCATAAAGCAATCAAAAGTTATAGCATTACAAAAATAATTTATCCTAGTATCCAAAAACATCTCCAAGTGTCCAAAAGCCTCTCTAATCAAATAAAACATAATAATTGTACATAAGCACTAATTACATGTGCAAATATAACAATGACTTAAGGAATGCTCTCTCTCCAAAGCACGCAGGCATGAGTAACGAGATCTCATTCAGTTCCATTCTGTCGGGAATCCCCTCCTCTAAGTAATGGTATGTTATGTTCTGTTTATTTTTCATGAAGTTATAAGCGAAAACGTGGCTTATAAGCGACACCTGTTTACATGTAATATGTATGTCAAAGGCATGTACTTAGCTATTTCTCACTATATTTTTGTCTGTGAGTAATACAAAAACTCTTTTAGAGCTTTCTAATGACATATGACACATGGCTATTTGATCAGTTTGACATTTTTACAGATAACAATAATATGTATAGTGCACAATTATTAATAAATTATCAAAATGGAACACTTCTGATTTGTCTGCAAATTTTAAAGCACTTGTTCAGTTTTGGTCATAATGCCTACATGCATTGGAATGTAATGCTTCTAAGATTTAAAATGATACATATTTTTTGTAGTTTAGTCATGCCAACTCTTGGAAAGATTTAGCATGTGAATGTGGGTATGACATGTTGACAAGATATTGGTCTTGGCATACTAGATCTGCTATGTGAATGGTTTTCCCTGGCGACCACTAGAGGTCCACGTATGTTTATTGTCCATCCCTTGTCTTGTGTTTTATTATGGGTTTTGTAGTTCTTTTCGTGGTCTATGTGCATTGGTCTCTGTGGTTACTAGTTCCAGGTGTTCCTCGTTTTATCGTTTGCCCCTTGTATATTTATTCCTTTTTTTCCCAGTGTTCTTTGTCAGCTGTTATCCTTTCAGGCAGTAGTGTTTGTGTTTCAGTTTGTTTTGTTTCTTTTTTCCCACAGTTCTTGTTTTCAGTGTTTTGGATTTTGTTATTAAAACTGCTGCGTTTAGATCCTGTGCTCTTTCTTCATCATTCATCATTCTGCACATCATTACAGAACAACTGACCAGCTTTTATGAATCTACCAGCATAATTTGGGGTATTATGCCGGGCAGGTCTTCCTTTTGGGGAATATTCGGCTCGCTTTCTGGCTTTAGCGAGCTGGTCTGACTGGGCTGACTCCCATCTGTCATCCATTTTTTGGATCATTTGGATCTGAATTATTATGAGAACACTGATTGACCTGAGATGGGAGCACTCACTTAGAGGGAGTACATTGAGATCGCTCTGGAGAGTGTATACCCTTCATGTGAGAATAACACCGCCTTGACCACTAAGTCCCCAGCCGCCTTGACTGCAGAGTCCCTGGCCGCCTTGTCCGCTGAGCCCCTGGCCACCTTGACTGCTGAGCCCCCGGCAGCCTTGACCGCTAAGCCCCCGGCCACCTTGATTTCCGAGTCCTCTAGTGCCTTGCTCTCCGAGTCCCCTAGTGCCTTGCTCTCCGACTCCCCTAGTGCCTTGCTCTCTGAGTCCCCAGCTGCTCTGATCTATGAACGCTCTGAATCTCCAGCTGCTCTGACCTCCGAGCCCTTTGATTCTCATGTTGCCTTGGCCTCTGATCCTACTGAGTCCCCAGCTGCTCTGACCTCTGAGCCCTCTGAGTCCCCAACTACTCTGAACTCTGTACCCTTTGAGTTCCATGTTGCTTTGACCTCTGAGCCCTCTGAGTCCCCAGCGGCTCTCACTTCTGAGTTCTCTGAGTCTCCTGTTGCCTGGACCCTGCCAGCTCCTACTGGCCATCTGCCGGATTCCCAGTGGTCATCTGCTGCTCCGCATGGTCCTCTCTGATCTCCTGGCTGTCCGCCTGGTCCGCTCTGGTCTTCTGGCAGTCCGCCTGGTCTGTCCTGGTCTCCTTGTTGTCCACCTGGTCCGCCCTGGTCTCCTGGCCTTCCACCTGGTCTGCCCTGGTCTCCTGGCCTTCCATCTGGTCCACTTTGGTCTCCTGGCTGTATGCCTGGTCCACCCTGGTCTCCTTGCCATCCGCCTGGTCCGCCCTGGTCTCCTGGCCATCCACCTGGTCCGCCTGGTTCTTCTGGCCGTCTGCCTGATCCACACTAGTCTCTGAGCCCTCCGCTGGCTCCGCCTTGGTCTCCTGGTCTGCCCTGGTCTCCGGGCCCTCCACAAGCTATGCCTTGGTCTCCTGGTCAGCCCTGGTCTCCTGGCCCTCCGTCCACTCTGCCCTGGTCTCCTGGTCCATGCCTGTCTCTGGGCCCTCCGCCCACTCTGTCCTGGTCTCTTGGTCTCTGTTGCTGCTGTTGCAGAGCAAGTACGGAGACTTGCTACTGCTAAAAAACACATACATACTGAGTTAGCATGTGGACACGAGATAAAACACAAGACATGCTGCAACAAGCATGTTACATGCTGCTGCACAAATAGACATAAGCAATCCCACAACAAAGCAGGGAAGCTGCACAAATGCATAACACTTAAACACAAAACACAAACCCCCTAACCAAACAGATCTGTCGCCAAGACATATGTACTGCTGCTGCTCCGAAGAGCCATGTGCACCATGTGTATGCTAGCTAGGTATGCCTAGGCCACAGGCCAAATGGCATAACTCTAATTAACTAATTTTCTATGTCTGCCTCGACCATCTTAGCCGAATAGCTTAAACGCTAGTGACCTAACTCATAATGTGTACCTGAATTAGGAAAGCCTGAAGATTATTTAACTAGTGACTTAAACTAGCTATGTGTGGATTTATTTAAACTAATGACCTAAGATAGTGATGTGTGCTAGCCAGAATTGTCTGAGGCTTACCTTATTAAGATATGCTTCTATGTGTTGTGGCAAAGCAGACCTTACCGTACAAGCTGATAGAAGGAACCCCCAGCAAACCACCTGAGCAAATTGCATTTTCAGTGAAAAAACTCAAAGCGTGCTGTAAGGAAAAATCATAACTGCGAAATTGAGCCATTTAAATAAAACACAATGAGAGACGCAAGATGATTGGCTATCCGATAACAAGTCAGAGAGCCAATCAGCTTACGTCACGTGAGCCAATAGGCTAAACATGTCACGTGAGCAAGTCGACTGGCTAACAGATAAGTCAAAGAACCTATCAGCTTGCGCCACATAGAGTTGCATGGCTGAACTTTGGTCATTTATTGATATTTTGATAATAAAACATTTTCTCAGCGGGCCCACTGGTGGACAATTTGAGCTTAAAGGGTTAAATAAACATTTGACGAAGAATGCTGTGACTGACCAGTCAAAATCCAATATTGAAGAGAGTTATATTGTGTGCTAATCAAATTTGTGTTTCTTGGATTAAATATCACAGAGTCTTGCACTGTCATTCTCAGAAATCTGCCATGTTTTGAGGCACTTGGAGATTATGACTTGTGAAAAAGTTAATATCTTTTTCAGGGAAAAAAACAACCAGTGAGTTGACCAGCATTTCTGTGTGAAGTCATGATTGGCTGGGCTTAATCATTCCCTTGCTCCTCCTAAACCTGATGCCTGATAAAACAGCTACAAATAATTGCATATTGGACCACACTTTGAGTTTGAGTCACGTTTTCCATAATTGCCACATCCCTTATAATCCCTGTGTTGTGTTTAATCCCTTTTTTTTCTAGACATAATAATAATTACCATTTAGGAGCAAATTATTATAGTCACCTTCAGAGCTTAAGAAAAATTAACTATTCCATGGACCATGGTTAGGGTAGATGCCATATTTAATTTAATGATTTTAATCATTAATTTAATGATTAAAAGATAAATAAAAGAGGCTGTGGCTTTACTTCATTCACTCAAAGACCGTTTTCATTTGCGTTAAATTAAAGCTGTATAAGTGCATCTTTTCTGTGCCACTAGTGTCATCAAAAGTAATTGCATAAATAAACACTGTTTTCAAACAACCTTCCGAATACTCTCTCCATCTGCCATTGGTCGAACAAATAGACAGTCCCACCATAAACTCATGCCTTTGGTTGAGCCAATGTTGCTGTGTTGGTCGCGACGCTCAAACAAAGAGCAATGTTCTGATCACGCCACAGACCCACAGTGTTTGGGAAAATCAATGAACAAATGTCTTACTTATACTTGTCTCTGCATGTAAGCTGGGATAGTAGAAAGTATTTTAACATCGGAAAAATAATATGGTGTACATTGACTAAGGTCTACAGATGATTCACAGCCATACAGGTTTGTGCTGAGAGTATACACTGCAGAAACAAAAATCTCTAATAACGGATTAAAACCCAAAGATTTGATTATTCCTCCAATTGTAAAAATAGGTACCCTTTTGTGGAAATTTTTCATATGATAGTTCACTGAAATAAGAAATAGTTCCACATAATATAATAATCAACAGCTGCAGGTCACTGTTTGAATGCTAGCTTCCACGAAATTCAGTGAGGAAGAAAATAACTGAACAAACGCAAAGCCTTTGTAAGAGCAGAATCTATTAGTAGTATTATAGCAAATATTAAGAGTAGAGACATGGGTAAAAGTATGTCAAGGGGTGGGATTCAAACCTGGATCTCTGGCATGACAACACATACACATACTGTCATACATACTACAGCTGCACCTAAGGGCACAGTTTGTCATAAAATCCTGTGTTTCCACAAGACTATTGGAGCGCAAATAGTCACTTAGTTATCCAATCTCTTAATCCACTAAATGTCTAACCTGTTAACCAATTTAATGTCTCCGCCCCATCGCGAATAATTCAAATATGCCCACCTTCATTTGATCAGCAGCTGACCCCGAATAAATCTGTTGTGGATATCTTAAGTTTGGTATGAGCAGTGGTGGGCGGAGTTAGTGTAAATAACCTCTGCCAACAAGGTGGACTATTTGTACTTAGTGTAAATAGACACTCTGTATATATATATATATATATATATATATATATATATAAATTGTTACTTTAATTAGCTATGTCTATCTGATCTAACCCTTAAAGGAATAGTTCAACCATAAATGTACATTCTGTCATTATTTACTCAACCTAATTTTGCTCAAAACTTGAATGACTTTCTTGCTTCTGTGGAACACAAAAGCAGAATTCATAAAAAGTCTTCACAGGGTTTATTTTCCATAAAATGAAAGTGAATAGTGACACCAGTCTGTCAAGCTTGAAAAGAGCAAAAAAAAAAAAAAAAAAACACACACACACACACACACACACACACACACACACACACACACACAAAAAACACCATAAAACCACTGTAAAAGTAATCAATACTCTAAAACAGCGGTCACCTGCAATTATTGCAAAACTCTTACAATTAGTTTTGTTGGTGCAACCTATTATGTATTCAGGTTAATTCATTGATGTTAAATAATTTTTTTTACTTTAATCAAATAAGTTTATTTAAATGTTAACATATGAAGCACATTTTTTAGGTAAACATTGTCATGTTTAAATGTGTTTTTGTTCATGTTTTGATTTCATGTCTTATGTTTTTAGTTTAGTTCCTGTTTTATAGTCATGTGTTCATGTCATGTGATTTCCTGTTCCCTCATGTGATCCTGTCATGTGTTTCCCCGTTCATGTGTCTTGTTTTCATTGGTTCATTGTTTGATTATCTTGTTAGCAGTCTTGTCTTTTCATTGGTTAAAGTTTATTAGTCTTGTTATCTTGTTTACAGTTCTGTCTGTTATTGGTTGTTATTGTCATGTGTTTGCCCATGTCCATGTATTTAAGCCCTCATGTTTGCCATTGTCCTTTGTTGAGTATTATTTTTTTGTAGTCAAGTCAAGTCAAGTCAAGTCAAGTCAAGTCATGTCATGTCATGTCATGTCATGTCATGTCATGTCATTTATGTTTGTTATGTTTTGGAGTCACATTTGTGGTTATCACTTATGTAAATAAACTGCACTTGGGTTCTTCACATCATCATTGTCTTCGTCTGCCTGTCATTACTAAGCTACGTTACAGAATACTCAACCTACTATGAACCCAGCAGATCAGCTCCTGCGCCTACGTCAGGGGAATCGTCCCCTTGAGGATTATGTTTCTGATTTTTGTGGACTTTGCTACCAGGTTGGGTTTAATGAGATCGCCCTCAGAGACATTTTCCGTGCAGGCTTGAACGAGCTGATCTCCTCCATGATGCCTGGTGATCGGATTACCCCCAGTCTGGCTCAATCCCTCGACTTTGCCCTGCAGCTGAGTGGTTCATCTTTCACTGTAGGAGAGGCGGATGAGGAACTATGCACTCCATCCCATGTCATGGTCGCCGAGCCAGGGTCCCACGTCATGGTCGCTGAGCCAGGGTCCCACGTCATGGTCGCCGAGCGGTCCCACGTCATGGTCGCCGAGCGGTCCCACGTCATGGTCACCGAGCCAGGGTCCCACGTCATGGTCGCCGAGGAAGGGTCTCACGTCATGGTCACCGAGCCAGGGTCCCACGTCATGGTCAGCAAGCCAGGGTGCCACGTCATGGTCGCAGTGCTTGCGCCATCTCCTGCCCCGGATTCTGAGTCTACTCCACGCCATGTCACAGCCACGCCTCAGTCTGCTCCATGCCATGTCAAAGCCAAGCCTCAGCCTGGTCCATGCCATGTCACAGACATGCCTCAGTTTGCTCCATGCTATGTTACAGCCACACCTCAGTCTGCTCCCTGCCATGTCACAGCCATGCCTCAGTCTATTCCATGCCATGTCACAGCCACGCCTGAGTCAGCTCCATGTCATGTTACAGCCAAGCTTCAGTTTGCTCCATGCCATGTCACAGGCTCGCCTCTGGTCCACGAGCCAATGCCCACGCCTGCCACGGCCAACGAGCCAACGCCCACACCTGCCACAGCCAATGAACCAGCGTTGCAAGCCTCGTCCATCCCAGAGCCAGCGTTGCAAGCCTCGTCCATCCCAGAGCCAGCTCTCACTGGGCTATTAGACCTGGAGTTGGTTCCCACCCTTGCACCCACCCTGAGTTCTCCTGATCAGCCGGCTCCCCCAAAGTCATCAGCTCGACCATCGCCCCCTGTGACATCTCAGGCAAGGGGAACTTCCGACCCTCCGACTCTGCCTAGACCCTCCGAGCCCAAGGCTCCGCCTTGGTCCTCCAAACCTCTGCCACTGCCTTTGTCCTTCTAGCCTCCGGCTCCACCCCGGCCCTTCGAGCCTTCAGCTACTCTCTGGGCTCCAAGTTCTCCAGTTTCACCCCTCGAGCCTCTCACGGCTCCACCTTCCATGGCTCCGCCCCTCAAGCCTCTCACAGATCCACCTTCTATGGCTCCGCCCTGGTCTCATGCTCCACGCCCTGTCTCACCAGGCCATGCCTCAAGGACCCCCCCCCCCCCAGCTCCCTATTGTACTCTGTTAGTTGTGTTCATGTTTGCACGTCAGGAGCCGCCCTTAGTGGGGGGGGGGATATGTCATGTTTAAATGTGTTTTTGTTCATGTTTTGATTTCATGTCTTATGTTTTTAGTTTAGTTCCTGTTTTATAGTCATGTGTTCATGTCATGTGATTTCCTGTTCCCTCATGATCCTGTCATGTTTTTCCCCTGTTCATGTGTCTTGTTTATATTGGTTCATTGTTTGATTATCTTTTTAGCAGTCTTGTCTTTTCATTGGTCAAAGTTTATTAGTCTTGTTATCTTGTTTAGAGTTCTGTCTGTTATTGGTTGTCATTGTCATGTGTTTGCCCATGTTCATGTATTTAAGCCCTCATGTTTGCCATTGTCCTGTCGAGTATTGTGTTGTGTAACGTAGTCAAGTTAAGTCAAGTCAAGTCGTTTATATTTGTTATGTTTTGGGGTCACATTTTTGGTTATCACTTATGTAAATAAACTGCACTTGGGTTCTTCACATCATCACCGTCTTCATCTGCCTGTCATTGCTAAGCTACGTTACAAAAAAAAATGTCACTATACATTTTCTGGTGGCAGTGGTGGTGGTGGCGGGAGGGGGGTTATGGGAGCAGCGTTCCCCGAAATGAAACCCTGCATGCACCCCTGCACTAAAGCACATGCTCCCCATGTTGTTTCCACACCCTACTGATAATGTTCACTGTTTTCATGCTGATCATGAAGAATACAGCCTTCAAAACTTCTCTACTTCGAACATATACTACTCCATTGTATTTCTCTTGGTAAATACAGTAATTTGTCACATCATATAAACAGCCACAGTATATAATTTTACCACATGGCCTTTTATGCAGTACAAATCTCATCTCTCAGCACCAATTATAAACTGACAATTACAGGTCCAAATATTCCTCTCTATATAGACATACAGAACCTACACAGAATCTGAAGTTTAATCCACATATACCTTACCGCAGGGGTCCCTTTGACTCATCATCGGTTCAAAGACACAGCAACAATGCCTCTATCTTGAGGACATCTCAATGAATGCCCAGGTAACAAGACACTCCAGGAGAGAAGGCTATTGAAATTGGTCGTAGTGCTATCATGCAAATGGAAAATTGGTGGCAGAAGCTAGCGAGGTGGGAGACAGGCAGCTGGAAGGCAAATAAAACTCTATTTAATGAGGACTTCAACAGTGACCTTCCAGATCAAAGGATCCCCAAGTTAGTTGCCATCAACCACCAGGCACGCGGAGGCTACTGCGCCAACAGCCGGAGAATTACTACCCCCTCTGTCTGAGTCAATGGACCTCTGACTCCACACAGAGTTTATCACCTAAATCTGCTCACCCACAGTCACTCTCCCAGCTGCTTGTTTTAGCTATCGACATCTGGACAAGTAAAATCCTCTTAACCTTTTATGCAGTGGAGGTCAGAGTTGATTTACAGTCTAATGCTACATAACAATGCACTCAGGGATATCAATTTATTACGGGCACAAATGTAGTAGTTGCATGGATTACAAAGTCTTGGTCCTACTCGATGCAAGAGTGATCATTAATCTTAGCAGGAATGTATTGATAAACGTAATGCTCATGGCTTGTTGTGGGTTAAATAATGTTAAAGCATGAGCCAGTGTCCCATAAGAGGCATGTTTAATGGGAACACTGAAATGAATTGGATATGCAGCCCAGCACTCAAGGTCACATAAAACAACACTCGAGACGTCTATACCCTCGCACGAGGTCATAAAAGTTCATAACGGCTATGGCGCTTTTGACATCATAGCTGTGCCTGAAATATCAAGCTCCTTGCATCAATGAAAGTCTTTATTAAATCACATTAGGTCCCTATAGCCATAGACAAGGCACAGTGGCTCTGTACTTGAGTGACCGGCCTACTGCCACTAGTTCCCCAATCTAATTTATAACTGTGTCTGCAAAGTCTGAGAATGCAGATGACATACTGAATCACACTAAAATGAAGACCTGACTAAAACCTAGAGATATTCACTGCACCATGCACTCTATGGGATACAGTGTAAGACAGCCACAGCATAGAGAACACGGTCTGGAGTGATTAAAGCCTAACTGTTTAGTTCATAACCATTATTAAAGGATTGTGCATATGTGGCACCACACGTTTTTCATATTTAAAGGGATAGTTCACCCAAAAAATTGAAAATGAAAATCATGTCATCGTTTACAGAACTCACAGTCATGTTGTTCTAAACCCTTATGATTTGCTTTCCTCCATGGAACACAAAAGGAGATGTTAAGAAGTAAGTTAGACTCAGCCACCATTAGATATCCTTGCATCTTTTTCTATGCAATGAAAGTGAAGGGTGACTATAAGGCTAACCTTCTGCCTAACATCACCTTTTGTGTCATTTAATGTTTTCTATCTTTAAAGGACTAAGAAGAGGTTTTATCTTCAGCAAAGTTCTGGTGTAACACTCTTATTCCATATTGCAAGTGACGGGTCAAAACACTTACGTCTGGCAGCGATCTGGCATATAAAGATGACCCCCTCTGATATGACACGCTCTCATGTTCCACACTGAGCAGATCCTTTGGCTCTCTGCTGAGGCCTTTGCTTGGTCTTGGTGCAGGAAATGTCTTGGCACACGCAAAGGTCAATGATATCATGTTTAATAAGACCCGCACATCAGCAGCGCTCAAAACAATGTCAGGTATTACCCAGATGTTTTAAAATAGACCCTTGATGAAAAGTGCTATTGCTTTCAATTTTGTTTTTAGGGCATAGATGTGGCATTATTATAGTCTGTGATGAGCATGAGCATATATTTGTTTCTGCAATATGCTAATTTTCATCTGCTGAAGCTATCAGTCCTTGTTATTTCATCTTTATTTAATAATAATAAAAAAAATTTAATAGCAGAGTTGCTGGTGAAGAACTACATTATCCATGAATACTAAACAGAAATATTTACCAATCAGAGAGTCATGGTAAACAAACTGCAGCAAACTACCGCACACTTCCAGGACGCACTGCGTATGATGCAATCAAGTCAGTCTTCCTACACTTTCAAATGATATATTCAGAGTGGCTGTCTGCACTAGGTGTAAACAGCATCTGCCACACAGCGTAGTTATTTGCACTCTAATAGTCTTGTGGGAAAACAGAAATTGAAGACAAACTGCACCCTCTAGTGTTGCTGCAGTGGTGTAGGGTGTAGCAACATTGCATTTAAAAAAAAATTTTGTGCGGATGACCCGGGTTCTAATCTGCCTGTCCACTTTTTCCCATCATGTTTCCTGTCTCCATTCTTAATATTTCATTTAATACTACTTTTAATAAATATAAAGGTTGATTTCCTCGCAGTGATTTGGACACAGCGGGGAGTTCAAAGAAAGGTTTGATCTGGGTATTAACCATGGTTTTACAATAGTAATATAGTAGTAGCCGTGTTTTTTGGTGGAAGCCATAGTTTTAATGACATTAACCATTGTTAATATGGTTAATAGTTTAGACATTAAACAGGTGTTACTACAGTAGTATATTGTTAATATAGAAACAATGTTTAATTTTCTGGTTACTATGATTTTACTACAAAATACCAGGGTGATACTTTGGTTATTGTAGTAAAATAATGGTTCATTTTTGTAAAGGAAGGTTGGGGTTAGGTTTAGAGGTTGGTGTAGGGGGACTGTAGGACTCTAAACACACTACAGTGATGCCCTTATACTTTATGTTAGTATTTCAGTAGAGGTTTAAATAGCATCTAACACTATTTGCACTTTGCACAAAGAAGATGCTTTTTTTATGATTTTACACTTAGTGCAAATTGCCGCTGCCTTATCTATTTGTTAATATCTGAATATTTTGCAATAAACTTAAAATGTATTGTTTCTATACTTATAATTCACAACCAAAAAATCGATAGTTTTATACATTTTAATTGTTTGTAATCTGATACATAATTCTCAAAGCCTCATTGATTGTAGTTAATTCTCTCATGGAAGATGGTATAATACACAGGTCTTGTACCTTTGTCTTTTTGTCAGATTTTTACATACTTGTTTGCTTCAAATCAAGGCTTGTAATCTTGCAATTCACCTCAGAGCTGGTTGGTTTCATTCATGGCTTAGAATTCTTTTTATGAGGGATTATATGAAATCCCTATGAAAAAAATGAATGGGGAAAACACTTCGGAACCAAGACAGTTGAAAAAGTGGGTGGGCACTATCACACTCCATTCCAGAATGACTAACATTGCTTACAGCACCTTAAAGTATTATTACAATAGCACACAAGGCGCCCTGCAGGTGAAGATTGGATGTAAACTAGATGAGTTGATAAGTAGATATGTCCTATATTTAATAGGTAGGTCTCAGCATCTTTACAGCTGAGCTCTGAATGGCTATTAAACTAGGTGAAGATAAAAACCAAACTGGCTACAGTGACCCTAATGTTCCACAGAACTTTCTTACGCATTATTTTCTATTTCGTGCTGCAGTGAACGACCCAATTTATTTAAATATACGGAGTAGGAAAGGGGGACAACTCAAGGTGCTCAGACAAAAATCAATTCCCAGCTTAGGCTTGGTTATTCGAATGGGAACACCATCCTCTTCTTTTAGAGTCGTTGGAAATCGGAAGCCTCATTGTGGGAATGTCACTTAAAGAGAGTCCCTGGGGATGAGTATAAGAGAGGCTGACCATGGGACAGCATCACTAAGACACACTCTGTCATTGTGTTCCAACTGAGCTGGAGACAAAACTCAGAGCAATTTCAGTGCTGAGCCCTTTTTTGTGATTTGCCGTTAGGAGCAATCGATCAAGCAGAGCTCACCAAAATGTGTCAATCACACAGTGGAGTGGCCTAGAAGGACAGGCTCTCACCTCAGCCACTGTGAACAGATGTGACACTGATGAGTTAGAACACTTCATCTCACCCTAGATAGGGTGGGAGCCAGAGAGAAAAAGAGAGAGATGAGACTGAAGAGAAGCAAGATCATTTTTTTCTTTTTTTTTTTTTTTTTGGTCCTGTGCTGGAGACATTCAATCATCATATGAGAAAAACATTTACCCTTTTTTTAGTCTCTTCCTTTTCTTTTATATTACCTCTTATTACACTATTGTTTTCTTTTATAGCTCACCATGCTGGGGAAGGATCTTTTCTCTTATGCTTTGCTGAATTTATGATGCAATAGACCCATTTCAAATTTCCAGGTTTGGAACTCAATGAACTCAATTATTTTGCAGAGTAAACAGTGTAACTGGCATGTAAAGGTAAACATTAGACCAAAGCAAATGTTGTTGCAGTGTTCCCTTTTACTCTGACAGCTAAATAAAAGAAAATACTTTTAAACCGCTGTATTTTAAAGGCATAGTTCACCCAAATATGAAAACTCAGTCATCATTTAGTCAACCTTGTGTTTGTTCCAAACCACTTTGACTTTCTTTCTTCTGTGGAACACAAAGGGAGATTTTCGTCACAATTCACTTTCAATGTATGGAAAAAAAGATACAATGAAAGTGAATGGTGACTGAATCTCACATTCTGCCTAACATCTATAGCATTCCAAATAAGAAAGAAAGGGTTTGGAACATTAGCTTATGAGTAAATGATGGGTGAACTATCCCTTTCATGCCAGAGTAATATAACAAAGTACACTGATATAAAAATGCATTAAGTTATGGACATTAAGAGAGTGGAAAAACCTAGATTTAACCTCCAAAGTGGAAACACATCATTGGACTCTGTAAAAAGTTTTACAGCCATTTGCACTGATGTTTAATTAGACTAGCATAATGTGCTTTAGCCTTTTTACTGTCTTCATTGATTATGCTGTGAGGTACCGAAAACATTACTTGACCTAATCTGTAAAAATCTTGCTAATGGTTGTGCTTGCATCACTGCTCTGTTTTCCCCTTTCTTCTCTCTTATTGTGAGGATTTCAGTGAGTCCATCTGTAGACAAAGTATCAATATCACACAAAGCATTACCTTGCTTATGCTGCACTATTTTTATAATTTTTCAGAGTGTATTGCTTTTTCGTTGAATCATGTGCATCATTCTCCCTGCCACATTGCTACTGGGCCTTGGCTGCTAATCCTCTGGGGCTGTGCATCATTTTAATTTTTTTAATTCTTCCCCTTCTTTCTACTCCAGCTCTCCTGAGAATGCGGAAACAGCCCCGGAGCATGGTTTGAGGGTAGTCCCAGAAGACCCAGCCATAATGTGTGCCAGGACTGCATGAGGAACATGACATATGTAACAAATTAATTCTCCACACACACTCGCCACTGAGCAGAATACCAATGAGCATAAGCAGACTGGTATCAGGCTGTTTGAATGCACCAAGCTTGTCCGGCTACAGTTTGGTGTTCTGCTCCAGCCCTGCTTGCCATGACCCCCGGGTAGATTAATTGAGAGTTCAGTGGAAGGTTAATAATCAACAACAACAGGACTATGAAAGGATTCACTCATTCAGACTCTTCTTTTGTTAATTAAAAACTGAGAAGCAGGTGAAGTTTGTTAAGAGCTTACTGAAAGAGCTCCTTTCAAAAGCAAAAGGGGTGGAATTAACAATCACAAACTCTTATGCACAATCACAAGTTGGCCACATCCCAGATGTTAAGAAAGCACAAAGGGGTGGGGGTGGGTGGCGGGTAGGGGGGTTGCAAATTCTTCTGAACACTTTCTTTCTTTATTTTTTTCAAATTGATGCTTATCTTACATACAGTACCTACCAAGAGGAAAACCAAACCGACTTTTCAAATTAGATGCAACGAAGCAGCACAAAATCACAGACAAAATTGACAAGTGATTTTTCACATCATGCAATTTTTGTACACAGTATTTAACAGCAGACATTTACTTACTTTTATGCCATCACAGATGTGTATGACTTTCTTTCCTTTGCTGAACACAAATGAAGATTTTTAGAAAAATATCTCAGTTCTGTAGGTCCAAACAAAGCCAGTGAATGGTGGACAGAACTTTGAAGGTCCAAAAAGCATATTAAGGCAGCATAAAAGTAATTTATATGACTCCAGTGTTTAAATCCATATCTTCAGAAGTGATATGAAAGGTGTGGGTGAGAAATAGTTCAAAATTTAAGTCCTTTTTACTATAAATCTCCACTTTCACTTTCACATTATTATTTTTTTTGTTTTTATTCATATTCTTTGTGCATATCGCCACCTACTGGGCATGGAGGAGAATTTAAAATAAAAAAAGACTAGCTGTTTCACACCCACACCTACACTAAAAAAAAGTATTCGTTGGCTCAACAACAACAATGTATTAAGATAATTAGCTTTTCCTCAAAAAACTGCATATTTATGAAATTTTTAGTTTTACTTACATTTTTGTGGTGCACACATTAATGCATTTTAATTAATGTCATGAACTCAGAGTGATGTAAACACTGAATGTATAATTTTGAGATGTGTCAACTGTCAGTTAAAATTAAGCAAACCTTACTTAAATGTTAACGTATTTTACTACAAACCTACGCAATAACGATCGAGAACACCATTTTGAGAAGCTCGGTGAGGAGAGCAGAATCTTTTTCAGGTAAGCTGTTTTAAATAAATTATATAAAATATTGGAATTTGACTTTTGAACAAGAGCATTTCATAAGCGTGTCTTATGAAATTCATGTCTGGAGTTTGGCGCCGGTCTTTTAAGAGCCACTGTCAAACGTAGGAATGGCTATGTGCCTAAGATCCTAACCACGCCCTTCAAAGCGCAGGTGGTTCACTATAATGATTATAAATAAACTCCCTTCCCAACTGGGTTCATAAGGTATTAATTCATACTGTATGACTATAGTTTATATATTGTTATGAGTGCTCCCCTCCTGGCCAACACGAGGATCAATCACTGTGGAATACTACTGCGGTTGCCGTCCAACGAGACTGTGGCGATACATTTCTTTCTGGGAAGTTATGTCGTGTAGTGCAGTGTGATGGGATTCTGTTCCCCATATGCGTTGCTACGCAATGTCGAGTGTACTGAGTCGTAAGGGAACATCTCAGTTATGTACGTAACCTTGGTTCCCTGAGACGAAGGGAATGAGACATTGCGAATGCTAGCCGCACTACAAGGCTCAGAGTTCTTGAGGTACGAACAATGCGCTCCTTGTTCTCAGTCAGAAATTCTGAGGAAATGGTGTTTGTGCACCTGTTTTCAAAGCGGACAGTTTCACGCCAAAACAGGCGGGGCTCAAACATCATAGCCAATATTAGAATATTGGTATTATTGTAGGGAGGTTTCAATTAGGTCATATAAGAAGGTATTCCCCATATGTGTTGCTATGCAATGCCTCATTCCCTTCATCTCAGGGAACCGAGGTAACGTACGTAACCGAGACGATTTCGCGTATGTGGGAGAGGGGGTGGTTGGTCACTTTTTACATCCAGACTATGTAAGTAAGTTTTTCTTAAGTATAGGCTATGTGCATGCTCTGTGTATTTCACAAGTATATGATCATCCATTGAGTGACATTAATGCGTGAGTATTTTCTAAGTATAGGTGCACCCATGGGGTTGCTGGCATGTGTGTGAATCTGTGCATCGAGTTTCTCGTTTTCGCAAGCTATTTTCCCATATGCATGAGTAGGCAAGACGGTTAGTTGTCACTTTTTACTTAAGCGAATATATTTCATATTATTATTCTTTTTTTTTTTTTTTTTTTAAAGTCCGCTCCTGCATAGGCACCATAAAATATTGGCTACTGAAACAATCGTTATTACAAAGAAAAATTTACACTTTTGTGCAACTGGATTTTTACTCAAACCCTTATTTACTGAGATAAACTGTAGTCCCTGTGACAACTTCCCTGTGTGACATCTAGTCCTGGTCTCCTCTATTTCATTTTGTGTTTGTGTGTGTGTGTGTGTGTGTGTGTGTGTGTGTTTGTGTTTGTATGCAGTTGTTTAACACATGCTGTAAGTGCAGTTTGATTTAAACCTTTCATGGGGTTTTCTCTTTTTGTTCTCTCTTTTAACTTTATCAACATGTGAATATCCATCTTTCTATATAGCAGCAAGACAAGGTGTGCAGCAAAATTTGGAATCCTATAGGAGGAAAGCCTTCTGTGGTAATGATTCTATATATATCTATCTATCTATATATATATATATATATATATATATATATATATATATATATATATATATATTAATTGTGTTCATATATTGTCAGCTAATTGGACAGTTTGTCTGCTTTGAAGACAGTGGAAGAACATGGCTGTTCTGATTCTGTTTCCATTTCCACTGAAAAGTTCTGAGCTATGAAACTTTTAATAAGACTTGTAATTTCTCTGTTTGTTTTTCTTTCTTTCTGCTTTTAGTGCCTGATGATTTGTATGGACATTGGTTGCACGCTGTCAGGATGTGCTCAACTGTGCCATTTTAAAGGAATATTCTGGGTTAAATACAAGTTAGGCTCAATTGACAGCATTTTTTATGTAATGTTGATTACCACAAAAATCCCCACTTGAAAAATACTTAATGGTTACATCAAGTAACTTACAATGGAAGTGGATGGGGCCAATCCATACACTTTATAATACTCACTGTTTCAAAAGTATTAGCCAAAATATCTTAACAATATGCGTGTTAACATGATATTAGTGTAATAAAATCACTTTCTAACCTTTTTGGTTGTAGTTTTATATATATATTACAACTTGAATGTCATGATGCTGTAACAGTAATACTGGTTAGTGATTATAACATGTTAACACATATAATGTTTACATTTAGTGTCCATAGTTTTGAAACAGTGTGTGGTTTAATGTTTATTGACAGGCACCATTCACTTTCATTGTGCGTGCCTTACGGTAACCATGGTGATTTAAATAAAAGTCAGTTGAATTAAAGTCAGTTATTTTCTGTGGTAATCAACATTGTCACAAATGCTGTCAACCGAGCCTAACGTGTACTGAATGAAACATTCAAAGGATGTTCATGAGAAAATGTTTTGTGTTCTTAATGTTGGAGATGCACTAATCAGGAGGGTGGTAGTGGAATAAAATTGTGAAATGTACTTTTTTAAATACTGTAATCTGTTGTCATTTATCTTTGAGACATTTCTCATATTGCTCATGTCGCACATTGCAATACTTTTAAAAATAAAGAACATGTTAATGTTTTGATTGTCTTTGTGGTGTGTTTATTTCAGTACTTTGTTCTGGATGATTGCAAGAAGAAGACCAGTATATTTGTAGGTTTTAAAAAATATCAATCTAATTTTATGTTGGTTCAACAGAATGAATTAACCTTGGTAATGTAAATAAGCTGTATCTGAAAACTACATGCCATTATTTTTTTAATCATATTGGTGTGACATACTTTAAGTAAAAGAAGTTGAATGCACACATATATACAATATATACAATATATGTATAGGTTTTCTAGTTAAGTTTATCTTAAATATTACTTTGAAACAACTTGCCATTATTTGTTAAATCTTTTGATGTGACTTAATTTTGTAAGTAAAGGAAGTTGAATGATCTCATACATTTATGGATTTCTAACAAAGGTTTTGTTAGTTGACTTAAAGTTACTTTAAGTTGAATTTGCTTAAAAAGTGTGATATTTTAAGTAAATCCAACTCATATTTTTTTTTTTCAGAGCATCATAACGCTTCTGAATATATGGATTTAAAAACTGGAGTCTTGTGGATTTCTTTTATGCTGCCTTTATATGCTTTTTGGAGCTTCAAAATTCTGGCCACCATTCATTTGCATTGTATGGACCTTCAGAGCTGAAATATAGTTCTAAAACTGCAAAAGAAAGAAAGTTATACACATCCGGGTTGGCATGAGGGTAAATGATGAGAGAATTTTCATTTTTGTGTGATCTACCCCCCAACCCAAACCCCAACCCTAAACCTAAATGTCAGTGGAATAAAAATTAAATTTTAGAGCAAAAATGCAACCTCCGAATCATGCCCACTATTATTTATGTGAATGTGATTACTTCCTGTTTCCCATGGGACCAGAACCCATGTCTTGGTGGTTGCTTATGCAATCAGTAGTGTCAGATGGAAAGGTGGACACGGTTGGGTTGATGCAAAAACGTCTGATAGGGGATGACACTTGTCAGTAATTCGACAGAGTTTGGTCGTATTTCATATATGTATTTCGTATGGGTTTGTATTTCAGGGTACATGACCTTTCAGAATCTACATGTCGATTTCCCTTGTAATCATGTTGTATAATGAAAGTCAAGGTTTTCTGTGAAAAATGGCCATGCAACAAATGAGCAACACTGCTTGCCTGCATTTAATTTTGAAAGGTTCATAAACAATCTGCATTAAAAATAAACTTCATGTTGTTATTCTTTGGAAGGATATGCAGAGTGGCAGATGCTTCACACAGCTAGGTGGAAGGACAAAGTTTTCCCACATTTTACTTTATATTATTGTTACACCTTCTCCTGGTGTTTAGGAATAAAAGTAGGCTTATCTATGCTGGATGACTGCTTTTTAGTGGGCCAACGCACAGCTACGCCTTGTAGGCTGCTTCCTTTTTCCCCGGACCTCCATCGTGAGATTTCAAAGTCCTGGGATCATGAATCAATCGGCCTCAGAATCTTCTAAAGTATCGTGCTTCCAACCATGGATATACTTCGGTCCTGATGATGGATAAGATGCTGGCTGCCCATCTCTCTCCTTCTTTGGTGACCACATGGAAATCGAGGCCTACTCTTCCCTCAAAGCCATGCAGAATTACATCATCCTTGTTGGGCAAGGCCTACCAGGCTTCGGGCCAGGCGGTTTCGGCTTTGCACACGCTGCCGGTTTTGCAAGCCTACCAGGCCCATTTTATGAGAGATTTAGACGAGGGAGCTGGACTGGATGCTGAGGCCATCATGGAATTGCCCCAAGCTTCTGATTTGGTGCTAAGAGCTACCAAACATATTGTTTGTGCTGTTGGTTGGAATATGGCAGGCCTCATGGCAGCGGAACGCCATCTGTGGCTTACGCTCACAGACATTCATGACAAGGACAAGGCCTTTCTAATGAACGCCCCTGTGTCACAATCCGGACTGTTCGGTGAGGCAGTCCAGTCGGTGGTGGAAAATTCCGTGCTGTGAAACAGCAGACTGCCACATTCCAGCAGATGCTTCCTCGCAGAGAGAGAGAAAAGCCCGCTGCAGCTCCAGTACGTTCACGTTCGGTATCTTTGCAACATACCACCAGAGAGCTGCATAAGGCACCAGACACGAGTTTTGCATCCCCTCAGAAGGATTAGGGTCCTCGTTCATTCCCGCCATCACGGCCGTGCCCGCGTAGGCATTTGGATGTAGGACTGGCCCTTTATAAGAGGCTGGCAGGACACCAGAAGCAAGCCTGACGGAATTCCAGTGAAACAAAGGGTGAGCCCCCATTCGGTGAACAAAACCGGACCGTACAAACATATCCATGTTGTTCCTGTTTGTCCTTTGGACAGCATCGGGTTGAGTTTGCCAGTTTTCATGCCAACAGCCAGAATATAGTTCAGTTTCCCCCGCAGCTTGCACTGGGGAGCGAACAAAAAAAAACACATTCCGAATTCAGGAATATCCATGACCAAGGGTCTCGAGATATGCATAACAGAATTCGATTTTCATCAAGCACACTCAGTGAACATAAGCACTACACACTGTCCCCCCATTAAGAATGCTGGGGCAGTTGTTGCGAACCAGTTTTTTAAAATAAACATTCCCACCAATGTTCAAACATTATTCCCCGTTCAAAATACCAGAGTAAAGGTTTATTCTGTCAGCGTCCCTGCTGTAGATACATTTCAGGGTGCTCATCTTTTATGCCTAATACAATAAAGGTAAAAACATTATCAATTCCCTTCAACCAGCCACAGTATTGGAGAAGCGAAGGCTTCCCTCCACTGTGCCTTTGGTTCTGGGGCAGTCGCCAAAAATAAGCCAAGCACACCATCTAGTGGTTATAGGTCGTGGTGCACGCAAGAGCCAATCATTAATCCCTCTCTCTGCCCATCTGTTGGCTTGGTAGCAGCTGAAGGGCATTTCAAACTAAGTACATCAAATGATAAAGCATGGTTATGTAATTCAATTCAGGCGAACTCTGCCGGTGTTCAGTTGGGTTGTTCCGACAGACGTTTCTGTTCGGGAAGCCCCATTTTTGATCCTGGAAATTCATTCTCTCTTAGAAAAAGAGGTAACAGAGGAGATTCCCCCTTCTTAGAGAGAATGTGTTTTTTACAGCTGTTATTTTCTGGTCTCGAATAAAGACAGCGACTTGCGTCTCATTCTGGATTTCAGACATTTGAATTCTACTCTGATGAAATGTCAATTCAGGATGCTGATACAGAAGCAAATAATGTCACAAGTGCAGCCGTGGGACTGGTTTGTGACAATAGATTTGAAGGACGCTTATTTCCATATTCAGATTGCGCCGAAGCACAGGTGCTTTCTCAGATTCACTTTCGGGGGCAAAGCATATCAGTTTTGTGTCCTTCCATTCGGACTTGCACTGGCACCACGCACTTTCACAAAATGCATGGACGCAGCATTGACACCCTTGAGGCTTCAGGGCATCTGCATTTTCAATGCGTTTTCAACGATTGGTTGGTGCTAGCCCACTCGGAGACTGATGTTGGGCATTCCGTTGGGACAGGTTATAATGACAGACGCCTCTTCCACGGGTGGGGGTGCTGTATACGAGGGTCATCCAGCCTACAGGGTTTGGACGGGCTAGCACAATATTGGCACGTAAAGAGTCTGAAGATGTTCACAGTGTTGCTGGCATTAAAGATTTTCCTCCCGGAGATTCAGGGCAGCCATGTCCTCATCCGGTCGGACAACAGGGTGGTGGTGTCCTACATAAATAATCAGGGAATATTGCATTCTCATGCCATGCTGAGGCTGGCACGTCGCATTCTTCTGTGGGCATGGGACAATGTGCTGTCTCTATGAGCTATGCATGTCTGGGGCTGGTTGAATTTGGGGTCAGATCTCCTGTCCAGACAGGGCTTGAAGCCCGGAGAGTGGACATTTCATCCCCAGATTATGGATCAAATCTGGAGAAGGTTCAGCAGAGTGGAAGTGGACCTGTTTGCTTCGAGCGAGATGTCACACTGTCCCCTCTCGCCCCCGCACCGCTGGGCATCGATGCGTTGGCACATCAGTGGCCGACAACACGTCTTTACGTGTTCCCACTGATCAGTCTGCTGGGCGCAGTTCTGCAGAGAGTTCGGGAGGATCGGGTTTGGCTTCTGATAGTGGTGCTGTTTTGGTCATCTCAAGTTTGGTCTTCGACTATGGTCTCTCTCCTGGAGGAAATGCCTTGGGAGATTCCAGTCAGAACAGACATGTTGTCTCAAGACTTTTGAATGATGGGTTATCCCCAGCTGTGATACCATTGATATCATTCTGAATGCTAGAGCTCCATCAACTAGGAAGCTTTATACGTTCAAGTGGCATATTTCTGCTTCTTGGTATACAGAGCGAGGTGAAAACCCAGTTCACTGCCCTGTCAGTACAGTGCTGGATTTTTTGCAAGAGCGTTTTGGGGCCGGGGTTGCCCTGACAATGCTTAAAGTTTATGTTGCCGCTATAACGGCTGAGCATGCGCTGATCAATTGAGTCTCTGTCGGTAGACATTCTCTTGTCTCTCATTTTGTGCATGGGGTATGCAGGCTTAGACCTTTTCGTCCAGTCCGCATTCTCCTAATGGGATTTATCTGTTGTTTTAGGGGTGCTCTCGGGTGCTCTGTTTTAGCCCTTGGCAACAGTAACTGATAAGTTTCTGACTCTTAAAACAGCCCTGCTAGTAGAATTGGAATCATTTAAAAAGGTTGGTGATTTGCATGCCTTGTCAATCAATCTCTTATGGATTTTGTGCCAGGGCGTTCAAGAGTGGTGTTACGACCTCGTTTGGGCTATTTGCCCAAGGTAGTTTCTACATCATTTTGCTTGCAGACTATTAATTTTCAGGATTTCTATCCTCCCCCATTTGAGTCAGAGGAGCATGAAAGTTTGTATATGATTTGCCCATTTCGGGCACTATGAGTTTATGTTAACCGTACTAGCCAGTGGCATAAATCAGAGCAGATGTTTGTGTGCTTTGGTGGCCGCAACAGGGGTGATTTGGTGTCAAAGCAAAGACTGTCTCATTGGCTTACTGATGCAATTTCAAGTGCTTATGAAGCGGTTTACCATCGCCTTTGGGTATTCGAGCTTATTCTATGAGGAGCATGGCATACTCATGAGCTTTGGCTAGAGGTGCGTCCTTAGAGGACATTTTTATGGCGGCAGGGTGGTCCTCTCCGCATACATTTGTTAGATTATCTCTGGTGGAACAGGAGTAAACTTATAATTTTCTCTGTTTTATTCAGACATTTAGCTTGCTTGTGCGCTGCTATATGCTTGCCACATGGGCATAGACAGTTGGCAGCTACTGTTCGCATGGTGTGAATGCATATTGTTATGTGATTATGCAGCTCAAGTTCCTGCGAAAGTAAATGTCTCAGTTACATGAAATGTAATCCTGGTTCCCTAAGTGGGAATGAGACACTGCGTAAGCTGGCCATACTCTCTAGCAGCTATATAGGCTTGTGCCTTCCTGCAGAATATCTGACTCGATGGCGCCAAAGCGAGCTCTATTATGGAGCCAGTGACATAACTCCCTAGAGGCGTCGCTTAAGCGCCACCAGCCAATAAATTGGCGTGACTGTACAAGGGCTTCAGACCATGTGACACTCAGGGCGTGTCCCAATGCGATTACGCAGTGTCTCATTCACACTCAGGGAACCAGGGTAACCGAGACGTTTCCTTTCTTTGTCAGTAAGTGACTAGAAAGAAATGTTGAATTGCAAAATGGCTTTGTTCTTTCCGACTAATTTTTCCACTCTTGAACACTCATTACACCATAATTACAACTTCATAGCTCTTAAATACGAACTTCGGGGACTTTAAATGCAGCAACAGCCAACATGTTCTTATATTTATATGTCAACATGTTCTGTTTTCATATTATACTAATACTTTATCAGCAAAGCAGTGACCCAAGCACTTACAGCAGATACTCACCTGACATTGCGCCTCGCACTGCCGTTGAGACCCTATCTCTCCTCAAACCTCAATGCGATTGCATTCAGTTTCATTGCTGCTTGGTGGTGCTTTTCAAAAAGTCGAGATACGGAGGCTGATTTCCAGTGTATGTATATTTGGAACCTATTTGCCGACTTCCCGTATGATCATGTTGCCTTGTTACCGCACCATGACTGGTTAGGCTTCTGAATACCGAATTGGTGTTGTTAAAGTGTAAATGTGGGTGGCAATGTGTTAATGATTTCATCTGTATGATATTAGTAAGTTGTGGAATGAGCCATTTTTGCAGCTTACTGTGTTTTGTGTTTTGGTCAGTTTCAATGCAATTACAATGAATGGGGACTGGAGCTTTTAGGCTTCAAAAAGTACGTAAAAGCATCCTAAAAGTAGGCTATCATAAAAGTAGTTCATACAACTCATGTGCTATACTCCACATCTTTTATAGTCATATGATAGCTTTGTTTATGAGGAAATTAAGTCATTATTAACTGACATCAGTAAATTGTGGAAATTTAGATATGTATATGGCAAAGTGGTCTGTGGTATAAAGAAAAATATTTCTGACAGTATTTCCCTGTACTGGTGTGCTGTCAAATTACTTGCTCAAAATGTACATACAGTGCATTTAGAAAGTATTCAGACCCCTTATTTTTTTTCACATTTTGTTATGTTTTAGCCTTATGCTAAAATGCTTTATTATTTTTTTCACATCAATCTACACTCCATACCCCATAATGACAAAGCAAAAACCATATTTTTGATAACACTGCAAATTTATTAAAAAGAAAAAACTGAAATATCACATTGACATCAGAATTCAGACCCTTAGCTATGACACTTGAAATTTAGCTCAGGTGCATCCCATTTCTTTGGATGATCTTTGAGGTGTTTCTACACTGTAATTGGAGTCCACCTGTGGCAAATTCAATTGATTGGATACGATTCGGAAAGGCACACACATGTCTAAAGTATATAAGGTCTCACAGCTGAAAATGCATATCAGAGCAAAAACCAAGCCATGAGGTCAAAGGAACTGCCTGAAGAGCTCAGAGACAGGATTGTGTTGAGACACAGATCTGGGGAAGGCTACAAAAAATGTTGGCTGCATTGAAGTTTCCCAAGTGGCAGTGGCCTCCATAATTCTTAAATAGAAGATGTTTGGAACCACTAGGACTCTTCCTAGAGCTGGCCGCCCGGCCAAACTGAACAATCGGGGGAGAAGGGCCTTGGTAAGAGAGTTGACCAAGAACCCAATGGTCACTCTGGTTGAGCTCCAGAGATCATGTGTGGAGATGGGAGAAACTTGCAGAAGGACAACCATCATTGCAACACTCCACCGATCTAGGCTTTATGACAGAGTGGCCAGACTGAAGCCTCTCCTCAGTGAAAGACACATAAAAAAAGCACCTAAAGGACTCTCAGACTGTGAGAAACAAGATTCTCTGGTCTGATGAAACGAAAATTGAACTGTTTGGCCTTAATTCCAAGTGTCATGTCTGGATGAAACCAGGCACCACTCATCACCTGCGCAATACCATCCCAACGGTGAAGAATGGTGGGGGTAGCATATATTTTTGGGGGTGTTTTTCAGCAGCAGGGACTGGGGGACTGGTCAGGGTTGAAGGAAAGCTGAACACAGCAAAATACAGAGATATCCTTAATGAAAACCTGGTCCAGAGTGCTCAAGACCACAGACTGGGCCAAAGGTTCACCTTCCAACAGGACAATGTCCCTCAGCACACAGCCAAGACAATTCAAGAATGGCTGTCCACCAACGATCCCCATTCAGCCTGACAGAGCTTGAGAGGATCTGCAGAGAAGAATGGCAGAAAATCCCCAAATCCAGATGTGCAAAGCTTGTCGCATCATACCCAAAAAGACTTGAGGTGGTAATCACTACCAAAGGTGCTTCAACTAAGTATTGAGCTAAGGGTCTGAATACTTATGTCAGTGTGCTATTTCAGTTTTTTCTTTTTAATAAATTTGCAAAGTTATCAAAACTTTTATCTGGTTTTTGCTTTGTCATTATGAGGTACGGAGTGTAGATTGTTGTGAAAAAAATTATTTAAAGCATTTTAGCATAAGGCTGCAACATAACAAAATGTGGAAAAAAATGAAGGTGGTCTGAATACAGTTGTGCTGAAAAATGTGCATACCCTAGCAGAAATTGTGAAATTTTGGCATTGATTTTGAAAATATTTCTGATTATGCAAAAATGTCTTTTATTTAAGGATAGTGATCATATGAAGCCATTTATTATCACATAGTTGTTTGGCTCCTTTTTAAATCATAATGATAACAGAAATTACCCAAATGGCCCTGATCAAAAGTTGATATACCCTTGAATGTTTGGCCTTGTTACAGACACACAAGGTGACACACACAGGTTTAAATGGCAATTAAAGGTTAATTTCCCACACCTGTGGCTTTTTAAATTGCAAATAGTGTCTGTGTATAAATAGTCAATGAGTTTGTTGCACTGAGCAGGCTAGATACTGAGCCATGGGGAGCAGAAAAGAACTGTCAAAAGACCTGCGTAACAAGGTAATGGAACTTTATAAAGATGGAAAAGGATATAAAAAGATATCCAAAGCCTTGAAAATGCCAGTCAGTACTGTTCAATCACTTATTAAGAAGTGGAAAATTCAGGGATCTCTTGATACCAAGCAAAGGTCAGGTAGAGCAAGAAAGATTTCAGCCACAACTGCCAGAAGAATTGTTCGGGTTACAAAGAAAAACCCACAGGTAACCTCAGGAGAAATACAGGCTGCCCTGGAAAAAGACGGTGTGGTTGTTTCAAGGAGCACAATATGACAATACTTGAACAAATATGAGCTGCATGGTTGAGTTGCCAGAAAGAAGCCTTTACTGCACCAATGGCACAAAAAAGCCCGCTTACAATATGCCTGACAACACCTTGACACGCCTCACAGCTTCTGGCACACTGAAATTTGGAGTGACGAGACCAAAATAGAGCTTTATGGTCACAACCATAAGCACTATGTTTGGAGAGGGGTCAACAAGGCCTATAGTGAAAAGAATACCATCCCCACTGTGAAGCATGGTGGTGGCTCATTTATGTTTTGGGGGTGTGTGAGCTCTAAAGGCATGGGGAATCTTGTGAAAATTGATGGCACGATTAATGCAGCATGTTATAAGAAAATACTGGCAGACAATTTGCATTCTTCTGCACGAAAGCTGCGCATGGGACGCTCTTGGACTTTCCAGCATGACAATGACCCTAAGCACAAGGCCAAGTTGACCCTCCAGTGGATACAGCAGAAAAAGGTGAAGGTTCTGGAGTGGCCATCACAGTCTCCTGACCTTAATATCATTGAGCCACTCTGGGGAGATCTCAAATGTGCAGTTCATGCAAGATGACCAAAGACTTTGCATGACCTGGAGGCATTTTGCCAAGACGAATGGGCAGCTATACCACCTGCAAGAATCTGGGGCCTCATAGACAACTATTACAAAAGACTGCACGCTGTCATTGATGCTAAAGGGGGCAATACACAGTATTAAGAACTAAGGGTATGCAAACTTTTGAACAGGGGTCATTTCATTTTTTTCTTTGTTGCCATGTTTTGTTTTATGATTGTGCCATTCTGTTATAACCTACAGTTGAATATGAATCCCATAAGAAGTAAAAGAAATGTGTTTTGCCTGCTCACTCATGTTTTCTTTAAAAATGGTACATATATTACCAATTCTCCAAGGGTATGCAAACATTTGAGCACAACTGTACATTGTGAATGCACTGTATATATTTATATATATATAGAGAGAGAGAGAGAGAGAGAGAGAGAGAGAGAGAGAGAGAGAGAGAATTGAATTTGAATTTTAAATCACCTTTTATTACAAAAAATCATCAATACACTTTTTTCAAACAATTACAAAAAGATACCATATATCACATCAGTAACAAAGAAATCACTACAATAATAAAAAAAAATTACATCAAATTTGTAAAGAATAACTCTTCTTCAACAACAGAGCACAACGCTCCATTGCCACACCAAAACCTCCATAGAAAACAATTCATCAAAAGAGTTAAGCAAATTTTGCATTATTAAAAATAAAGGTTTCAATCTATTACAATCCATAAAAGCATGAAAAATGGTTTCTCTTTTTAGGCAGAAAGGACAGTTTACACTAACTTCAGGATTAAGAACTGCAATAAAAGCATTAACCGTGATAGCACAATCAAGAAGTCTCCACTGTATATCCCCTGCCCTTTTAGATAACGGTGGCTTATACAGTGACCTCCATTCAGGTTTCACATTCTGCTCTACATTCAGTACTCTGCACCAAGGCGTTTCAACTTTGTCATTTAGTACCTTTTTATTAAAAACTTTAACACAGGAGAGTACGGTGACGCCATGCGAAGGGCGAAGGGCAGATGTGTGAGAGACAGCTCTGCACACATTGCTAATTTTTTTTATTATTTTCATGATATAATCCGGTGAAATTCGATACACCCAGTTACACATTTACTGTTCGAGGTAAACATGACATAGAAGTCAAAATCTTCGGGCTCTGGAGACATTAAAAGACACTTACGGGTTTAAGATGAAAGCCCAGACAGGCCTGTGGACCAGGGACTCGATTTGGATGGCGCGGTGGGAGAAGGAATCCAGCGTCAACTGTCCAACATGTCGGTAATGTTGACGAAGGTACTTGCGGACTTGGAGGATCTTGCTGTAATACGTCGATCGATTACAGTGATGGAAAAAAAATTCTCTAGGCTAGTCACAAGAGTGACAGATGTTGAAAAACGAATCGATTATTTGGAGTCATCAGAGAGGGAATTAGCCGCTAATCCGCCCGCGACCAAAGTTGATTTGGAACGTGTTCTTGAAAAGCTTGAAGATCTTGAGAACAGAAGCCGCAGGAATAACATTCGAATTGTTGGAATTCCTGAGTATGAGGAGGGTAGAGATATGGTGAAATTCCTAGACGAGCTTTTCCCGAGTCTGCTCGACATAATAGGCCACAAGCTGGAAATCGAGTGAGCTCACAGAGTCCCAGCTCACAGATCTGCTGAGGGAGGAAGGCCCCGATCAATTCTGGCCAAATTTTTGAAATCATCAGATAAAGATATTGTGTTGCGCCAGGCGAGGAGCAAAGGAAAGCTTTCTTGGAAGAATTACAATATTTTCTTGTTCCCGGACTTTGCGAACTCGACAAGAAAGAAACGCGATCGGTTTAAGGAATGCAAGAAACTCTTACATCAATGAAAGATCACTTTTGCTCTGATGTTTCCAGCCAGACTGAGAATAAACACCAAGGACGGCAGCAAATTTTTTACATGTCCCAATCAGGCAATGTCTTTTATTGAAACAATGGGTGAGTAACCACTGGGTGTTTTTCTTGTGAGTGGATTGACTCACTGTACATACTCTGGCTTTCGGAGGAAGCTGGGCGCCATTTTTGTTTCTTTTTGCATTGGCTCCGCCGAGTGGTTGGAGTTTGTTTTGTTTTGTGGATTAACACTTTTCCTTAAAGAAACTTTTGCATTGACAGAAGATCACTTTTACAATGAAGTTCCCGGGCAGATTGAGAATAGACACTACGGATGACCGCAAAATATCTACATGCCCACACAAAGGATGTCTTTTATAAAGTTGGTGGACTGTGTAAATCATGGGATATACTTTTATGCGGCCTCCAAGTGAACTGACTCTTGACCATCCGAGGAACCGGGATTTGTGTTTCGTTTTCCTTTTGTGCTGGTTCCGCCTAGCGGTTGGAGCTTGTTTTGTTAAATAACATTACTTCGGGACAGTTATGGATGAATCTGTCAGTTCCTTGTGCTTATGCCTCCTGTTGGCTGGAGTATGATTTGTGGAGTATTTTCGTGGGACATTGGAATGATTATGTCATACGCTGCACTCATCAGCTGGCTCACTGAAGATTCGTTTGTCTGACCGAGGAAACTGAACGGCTTTATATTGGCTGGAATTTGTTTTGTGAAGGAACACACCTTTGAGACAGTTCTGTGAATGAGTCTACACGTTCTTTGTGTTTATTCTGCCTATTGGCCGGTTTTTGTTTTACAAAATATTTGATGTTATGTAATTTTGCCTTACAAATTTGTGAGGCAAAATTGAGCAATCTGATGGCAAAGTTGTCGTGGTGGCTCTCGTGGGCGTACATGGACTCTTTGAGTTTTAAGGGATTGACGCCGGTTGGCACTTTCGTGCGTGGGGTTAATGCGCATGTTTTTCTTTTTTCTGTTTGGTTGGTTTGGGGGGAAATTCGGGGTTTTATTGATGCATTGATGTTGAAATGTGGTCTTCCTAATTTTGTTTTTGGCACACAGTTTATTTTTTCTATTATATTAAAATGTCGAATGTTGGTATGAGTGTACTATCTCTCTCCACATGGAATGTGAATGGGTTGGGGCACCCCATAAAAAGAAGGAAGGTTATTTCTTTTCTTAAACGTAAGAAATATGATATAGTGTTTCTTCAAGAAACAAAATTTGGGAAGATATGGGGTGGACATTTATTCTTTAGTGTTGGCTCAAGAAAGAGCAAGGGAGTCATTATATTGGTAAATAAACATTTACAATTCAAATTTCTCAAACAGTTTAATGATAAATTAGGAAGAGTCATTATTGTTTTAGCAGAAATTCAGAGGCAAAGTCTGATTTTGGCTAATATTTATGCACCTAATGCTGATGATCAGAGCTTTTTTATAGATCTTGAAGGGATGTTGCAAGCCTCTGGCACCCCTCATGATATAATTTTGGGAGGAGACTTTAATCTTTTGATGGAGTCCTTGATCATAGTGAAGCAAAAGTGTGCAAGCCTCCTAGAGCAACACTGACGCTTCACAGGATGTGTAAAAATCTTGGTCTTACAGATATTTGGAGACTTTTGAACCCATCTGGTAGAAACTATAATTTTTTTTTTTTTTTATATCCAAATCCCTCATTTCATCTGTTGTTGATTGCGCAATTGTAAATATCTTAGTCTCGGATCACGCCCTGGTGAGTTTAGAGGTGTTGCCACATATAGAGTAAAATAAATCATATAGTTGGTGCCTTAATGTGTCCCTTTTGCAAAATCCTGATTTCCAACAAATGTTAAAGACTGAAATCAGTGTTTATATGGAGACCAACTGGTCCTCGGTATCCTCTGTGGGCATGGCTTGGGAGGCACTTAAGGCGGTTCTTAGGGGTCGGATCATACAGTATGCCTCATTCGTCAAAACATCCAAAGCACTAGAACTTGTGGAGTTGGAAGGAAATTTTAAAAGTGCAGAGGTAGAGCTGAAGCGCCGTATGTCATCTGATGGCCTCAGAGAATTGATCCGATTGAAATACAGATATAATACTATTTTGTCGCAGAAAGTGGAGTTTTGGTTATTCAGGGCAAGACAGTCATACTTTGAGTCGGGGGACAAAGCAGGGAAGCTTTTGGCTAGATATATAAAGCAGAGAGAGTCTTTTTCTACCATTCCCTCAGTGAAATCTGCTGGTAGTGAAATTTCTAACTCAGCCATTGATATTAATAATGCCTTTAAAGTATTCTATCTTGATCTTTATAGTTCCACGTCTTCATCTACTGATGAAGATATTAGAAACCTTGTGGAACCATTAGATCCTCCTAAACTGAAGACTGAGCAAAAAAACATTCTTGATTCTGAGATAACCTTGGAGGAGCTTGATGAGGTAATTAAGTCCCTACCTACTGGCAAGGCTCTGGGGCCAGGTGGTTTTGCTGCATAATTTTTTAGATCTTATGCTACAGAACTGGCTCCACTTTTGTTAGAAGTTTATACTGAATCATTAAAGAAGGGAAAGCTTCCTCCAACCATGACACAAGCCCGGATCAGTCTGATTCTTAAAAAGGACAAAAATCCAAGCGAGTGTAAAAGTTACCGTCCAATCTCCCTGATCCAACTAGATGTAAAAACTTTGTCAAAAACTTTGGCTAACCGATTAAGTAAGGTTATGACATCTCTTATACATATAGATCAGGTGGGGTTTATTCAGGGCGTATCATGTGGTCAGTAGCGAATGATCAGTCTCCGGTCACTGTCATCTTACTTGACGCCGAAAAGGCGTTTGATATGATAGAATGGGATTATCTTTTTAAGATTTTGGAAATGTATGGGTTTGGGAGTACATTTATTGGTTGGATTAAGTTACTTTATAAACAACCCGTAGCAGCGGTACAAACAAATGAATTAATTTCAGATTATTTTACTCTGAATAGGGGCACTGGGCAGGGTTGCCCTCTTTCCCCATTATTGTTCTGTCTTGCCCTGGAACCATTAGCAGCCACGATAAGAAAGGAGGATGACTTTCCAGGGGTGATGGCGGGAGGTGTGGCGCATAAGCTTCTGCTTTACGCAGATGATATTTTATTAGTCATTCGACCCCACTAGATCTATGCCTTGCCTCCACAGAATTGTTCATTCCTTTTCCAAGTTCTCAGGATACAAAGTCAATTGGTCTAAATCCGAAACTTTGGCTTTGACAGCATACTGTCCAGTAACGGCCTTCCAGCCAGGTGCCTTGCAGAGGCCCAAACAGGGCATTAAGTATTTGGGAATTTTATTCCCAGCAAATTTGTCTGATTTAATCAGAGTTAATTTTGATCCCTTGATAAAAAGGTTTTCGAATGATGTGGACAGGTGAGCTTCATTACACTTATTGATGATTGGGAAGGTTAATGTAATTAAAATGAACTGTATTCCAAAATTCAACTACCTGTTATAGTCTCTCCCTATAGATGTCCCCCTCTCTTATTTCAAGCAATTTGATAGCATAGCGAAGTCCTTCATTTGGAATGGTAAGTGTGCCAAGTTAAATTTCAGTAAGTTACATAGGCCGACTGACGAAGGTGGGTTAGGATTACCCAAGATTGTGTTTTATTACTATGCATTCAGTCACAGATATTTGGCTCATTGGTCACTTCCATCTGAGAGAGCCCCTCTCTGGTTTTGTATTGAAAAGGAAGCTCTTGCCCCTATCTCGCCTCTGCATAGTCTTTCGATCAAATTAATCGGAGAAGTTAAGTCATACCCAAATATTTTGCATTTACACTCGATATGGACAAAAGTGTCCAGAGTGTTTAATTCGGATATTTATTTAAACGTAGCCTCGAGCATATGGCAGAACCCTAAACTATGCATTAATAATTCCCCTTTCTGTTGGTCAGATTGGATTGTGAGGGGGGTTAATACACTCGGTGATCTATATGAGAGTGCAGTATTGAGACCTTTTGAAAATTTGGTTCAAAATTTTGGAATTCCCAGATCTCAATTTTATAAGTATTAACAGCTGCACCACCTACTCTGCACTGTTTTTGGGAGTGGCACACGCCCCCCTAGTGCGGCAGATACACTGGGAGTGGTGATTACTGCTTTTGGAAAAGGTCATGAGGTATTAGTGTATTACTCCCTGCTAATTCAGAGTCTGGGGGACGGAGCTTTAAATTCCCTCAAAAGATTATGGGAGATTTAAATTTGAAAATTTAAATTTTGGAAGATTTAAATTTGTTTTTGGAGGAGGGAGTGTGGGCTAGGATTCTTAAAAAATGTCAAGTCTGCATCTAGAGGTGCAAGGGTGCGCCTTATGCAATTTAAGATTCTACATAGATTTTATTGGACCCCTTCTAAATTGTATAGACTTAGTCTTAAGAACACACCCACCTGCTGGTGATGCCATTTAGAAGATGGAGACACCACCCATGTTTTTGGGGGGTGTCGTAAGATACAGGAGTTCTGGTTGAGGGTCCAGAATTTTATGGCTGACGTATTGGGTACTCGGATCTCCTTTTGCCGCAGGCTCTGTATTTTGGGTGAAGGGGTGGTCATTGATGTAGGAGATAAGTACATGAAGAATTGGATCCTGGCCGGTGTTATGGTGGGCAGACAGATTATCCTTAGAGGATGGAAGTCAGCTGGAGCCCCCTCATTTTGTGAGTGGTGTGAGGAGATGGGCAGGGTGGCAGCTTGGGAAGAGTTGTCATACAGAAGTCTAGGCAACATGGATATGTTCATCAGGAGGTGGGGCAGCTATTTGGCCTTTTTGGAGGGCTCTCGGGGAGGAACAGTGGAGGGAGACTTGTTGTTTTAAATGTGTATGTTGTAGCCTTTTTGTTTTTGAACATATACTTTTTTTAAATGTATTTCTAAATATTTTCTTCTGTTTTATTGTTTGTTTGTGTGTCTTTGTCAATTGTATTTGACCACTGGGGTATCTGTTTGTGTTGGGTGGTGGGGTGGGGTGGTTAATGTTCGGGAGGAAGGGTTGTAAATAATATAATGTGATTCCAAATATTCTGTTATTTTTTTATATGTTATATGGAATCAATAAAAACTTTTAATAACAAAAAAAAAAAAAACTTTAACATATATTTTATAAAATTATTTGCATGTTGCTGTACACAAGTCCAAACACAAGGGTCTTTCAGCAGCTAAAAAAATGACCCTTACCACCTTCTAGTTTGGGCAACATGGTTAAAATAGGAAAACAGTCTTCCGTATTAGGAGTGTTTAGTCCTTCATAACTGTCCATCAGTAGAACTTTTTTCTTCATTACTGAGCAACAAATTCCAGTTCTTTAGCATTTGTTCAACAGTCTGCAGGGACCTGACTATTAGACAAGAGGCCACTTCTTCATTTTTCCAAAGTCCATCCCAGCTATATTAATCAAAAGTGACGACCAAAAGTGATGATCTTTGACATCAACAACAGTGAATTAAGTCCATGAAAGGAGTAACTTTCTCTTGTTAAATCAAAATGAGCTCCGTTTATTAATGGCTCCTCCAACAGCCAATGAAGAGAAGGTGTTTTCTCATCTCTCTGTGAGTCAAAGAGACTCCAAACCTTAAAAAGATAATAGTAGAACACTGGCAGTCCGTTTACATTCAATTTAAGAGGGTCCATTAAAAACAGGGATTTGTCCAACCCCATTCCTTCAGCTCTGTGTAAAATGGAGCACGTAACAGCCCGCCATCCATTCATTGATGACCCATACAGAAATCTTTGTAGAAATTGTAAACGAAAAGCTGCTATTCTACTTTTCAAATGTATTAAACCATGTCAACCCTCTTCCTTAGGTAAATACAACACACTTTGTGGGACCCAATGCAATTTATCCCCCCCAAAAATCTACCAAGAACCCTTGAATTTTTGCTAG
The DNA here is from genome assembly GCF_019703515.2 of Myxocyprinus asiaticus. Taxonomy (NCBI): domain Eukaryota; kingdom Metazoa; phylum Chordata; class Actinopteri; order Cypriniformes; family Catostomidae; genus Myxocyprinus; species Myxocyprinus asiaticus. The sequence goes on along the minus strand of NC_059349.1, from coordinate 28,766,387 downwards.
AAGTTGTGGAGAAGGATCCAAACATGCCAGTTTATGCCAAAGGCAGGAAGCTACTAAATTATTTACAATTAATGTTCTTCCTTTGTATGACATCTTTGGTGTTAACCACTACCACTTCTCAAGCCTACCTTTCACTTTATCAATAACTCCTTCCCAATTCTTCTGTATGTACATTTCATCTCCCAAATACACTTCTAGGTACTTAAAACCTCCTTTTCCCCAGGCTAAACCATCAGGAAGATTTGGTTTCTTTTCTGACCAATTACCAATTAGAAGTGCTTCACTCTTATTCCAATTAACTTTTGCTGATGATAAAACTTTAAAATCTTCTAAACGTTTCATTAAAACCGGCACATCATTTTGTCCATTGATTAAAACTAACACATAATCAGCATAAGCAGACAAACAAATGTTGTTTTTAAAGATAGGTAAATTCAAACCACAAATCTTTTCTCTTAATTTTTGCAATAAAGGTTCCATAGTGAGTGCATATAACATTCCAGATAATAAACAGCCCTGCCTAATTCCCCTACAGACTTTAAAAGGAATGCATAAGCCACCGTTTATCTTTAGCACACTCTCAATGTCACCATAAAGTACTTTTACTTTATCAGTAAAATCTTTACAAAATCCAAATGCTTCTAGAATTCTCCACAAATAATAATGTTCCACTCTATCAAACGCTTTTTCCTGATCTATTGAAATACGTCCAATATTAATGTTGAATAACTTGGAGACATCAAAAATATCCCTAATAAGGGTGATGTTATTAAAAATAGACCTACCAGGGACACAATAATTCTGATCCAGATGCACCACTTGATCTATTACTTTAGCTAACCTAGTAGCTAATGCCTTAGAGAGCAATTTTTAAACAGAGCAGAGGAGTGAAACAGGTCGCCAGTTCTTAATTTCTGAAAGATCCCCTTTTTAAGGAAGAAGAGTGATTACAGCTCTATGGCTACTCAAAGGCAACTTACCTGTGCCCAAACTGTCATTAAGTACCTGCAATAGGTCTTCCCCTACCTCTGTCCAAAAACAATTATAAAATTCGACAGGTAGACCATCCATTCCTGGCACTTTCCCAGTCTCCATGCCTTGCAGAGCCCTATGCAACTCTCCCAGGCTTAAAGCACCTGAGAGCTTTGCATTTGCTTCCTCTGACACTTGAGTCAATCTATCAAAAAAAAAAAAAAAAAAAACACTCTCAGAACCCCATCCTGCACTCAACTCACTCTTGTATAAATTTTTATAAAAATCACAAGCTCTTGCTCTTATTTCTGCTTATACTAGATAAAACCACTCCTGCAAAGCATGCAAAAAAAAAAAAAATACAATAAATAAAGTTATTGCCCATTTTTCTTTTCAAGACTAAAAAAATTTTAGATGGTGCATCCATCTGCTCAACATTTAAAAAACGCTCCTTGTGCTTTCAACCCCAGTAAGTCTGCTACCTGAGTTTTCCTATTTGAGATCATCTCTGTATCATTTTGATCTCCTGTTGCATCAGCTAAACTCTGTAGTTTTATTATATCTGCCTCCAAGGCTTTCATTGAACTGTTTAACTCTTTGGTGACATTGCGAGTGTACTGTTGGCAAAATTGTTTTATTTGGACTTTTCCAATATCCCACCATTGTTGTAAGTCTGTTGTTAGTAAACATCTTTAAAATCCTTATTACACAAGAAGTTAGTATTAAAATGCCAGTAGGCACTTTGGGGCTTGATTTGATTAAAAAAAAATAAATAAATAAATAAAAATAAAAAAAACAATACCATGTGATGATCAGAAAAACTAACTGGTGAGATGCCACAACTTTTAAAAATACCCAGCTGATGTCTAAAACCATAAAACCTATCTAATCTGGTAAAGGATAAAACATTATCACGAGCATGAGCCCATGTATATTGTCTCTGTCTGTCATGAAAATGCCTCCAACTATCACGTAGTTCATGCATATTAATAATCTTAATGAGACGATCACGTGAAGGCATATGAGGCTCAATATGATTTCTATCAATATAATTTTCTGTACAATTAAAATCTCCACCTAAAAATAAATATTCTTCAGTACTGCAACTTTGTAAAGTGGAACTAAGTGTATCTAAAAACACCAATCTCTCCACTGCTGATGTTGGTACATAAACACAAATAAAAACAAAAACAAAATTTTCAAAAGTTGCTCTTATTTTTAAAAGTCTTCCTTTCACAATTTCATCAACTTGATGAGAAATTGGACAAAAATTCTTAGTAAATTAAATACCCCCACCCCCACTAAGTGTGGTGTTATGACTGAGAACAGCAATCCCATCCCACTCCTGCATCCAATCCACAGCATTTTTAATATCACTGTGTGTCTCTTGGATAAAAGTAACATCTATTTTTTTCTGTTTAATAACTTCAAACAGTTCAGCCCTTTTTTTTTTTTACTATCTCTTGCACCATTCACATTCAAAGATGCAATACACACTTCAGTCATGCTTAAAAATAAAAGCAAGAGTAAAAAAAAGACAACTATGATCAATATTCATTAATTTAAGCTTTCTCACTGCCATCATTTAACTCAATATTGAGCTTTTGCACTATTTTCTTTAAATGATACACTTCTTTATTTGAAAACAGCCTTCAGCCATCACACTCTTTGTTTTTTCTACAAATTGACCTATCTCTGGGAAATATTCATTGACAAGAACCCCTCTCTTATTCTTCGTTGCTTTAAGTAAAAGTTTAATGTCATTTACATCATAACTGCGGCTAGAAAACTCACTTTGTGACAAAGAAACACTTGAACAGATAACTCACTATCACTCTCTGAATCGTTCTGATCTTCAGCATTTTCAAGATCTGCCATCTTTAGCTGTCGAAAATCATTAACTTTATCTGACTTCTTCCTTTTCAATGGCACCTTAAAAACTGTTTGTTCAGCCTCAATCTCATTACCATCAATCTCTCGAACATTCCCCATATCAATCTGAGTTCCTCCTCTACTGAAACTGCCATGTCCTCCATGGTCCCAGCTTTGTATGGTCGCTCGCCTGCGCCTCTGCTGATCCCGCCCCGGCTGAAGCTTCATCGGCCGTCTGCTCAACACTGTTAGCTGTGCCTTCAGCACCAGCTAAATGATTGTTTTTCTCCTGTTTGCTGGGACAAGCATGGACCAAATGCCCCACTTTACCACAGCCGAAACATTTGATTCTGTCTGTGGTTATAAAAACCACATAATCAAAATCATCCACGCGGAATTTCAGCACGAGGTCTAGGTCAGCGTCATAATTTACAATCATGTAAACTGAGCGTCTGAAAGACACAACATGTTTCATCAGAGGAGAATCTCCCCCAATTGGGATATTTTTAATATAACGGGACAGTGTTTGTTTTAAAATCTCATCACCGATGAATGGCGGAACATTGGAGAGAGTGACCCTTTTTGATGGTAATGAGAGTGGCAGAACGGGAGTAAAAACACCATCAGTACTAATTCCCCTCTGAACTACCTCATTGGCCTTCTCTATTGTATTTAGAAAAAGAGTTAGAACAACTCTCTCATGTTCTTTCATAAAGTATATGTGGGAGACTGACCTGGGTCTTGCAGATAGAGAATTTAATGAATTAAATACAGTGCATCCGGAAAGTATTCACAGCGCTTCACTTTTTCCACATTTTGTTATGTTACAGCCTTATTCCAAAATGGATTAAATTCATTATTTTCCTCAATTCTACAAACAATACCCCATAATGACAACATGAAAGAAGTTTGTTTGAAATCTTTGCAAATTTATTACAAAGAAAAAAAGTAAAATAAATAAAATCACATGTAAATAAGTATTCACAGCCTTTGCTCAATACTTTGTTGAAGCACCTTTGGCACCAATTACAGCCTCAAGTCTTTTTGAGTATGATGCTACAAGCTTGGCACACCTATTTTTGGGCAGTTTCTCCCATTCTTCTTTGCAGGACCTCTCAAGCTCCATCAGGTTGAATGGGGAGCGTCGGTGCCCAGCCATTTTCAGATCTCTCCAGAGATGTTCAATCGGGTTCAAGTCTGGGCTCTGGCTGGGCCACTCAAGGACATTCACAGAGTTGTCCCGTAGCCACTCCTTTGTTATCTTGGCTGTGTGCTTAGGGTCGTTGTCCTGTTGGAAGATGAACCTTCGCTCCAGTCTGAGGTCCAGAGCGCTCTGGAGCAGGTTTTCATCAAGGATGTCTCTGTACATTGCTGCATTCATCTTTCCCTCGATCCTGACTAGTCTCCCAGTTCCTGCTGCTGAAAAATATACCCACAGTATGATGCTGCCACCACCATGCTTCACTGTAGGGATGGTATTGGCCAGGTGATGAGCAGTGCCTGGTTTCCTCCAGACATGACGCTTGCCATTCAGGCCAAAGAGTTCAATCTTTGTTTCTCATGGTCTGAGAGTCCTTCAGTCCTTCAGCCAACTCCAGGCTGGCTGTCATGTGCCTTTTACTGAGGAGTGGCTTCCGTCTGGCCACTCTACCATACAGGCCTGATTGGTGGAGTGCTGCGGAGATGGTTGTTCTTCTGGAAGGTTCTCCTCTCTCCACAGAGAAATGCTGGAGCTCTGTCAGAGTGACCATCAGGTTCTTGGTCACCTCTCTGACTAAGGCCCTTCTCCCCCGATCGCTCAGTTTGGCCAGGCGGCCAGCTCTAGGAAGAGTCCTGGTGGTTCCAAACTTCTTCCATTTACGGATGATGGAGGCCACTGTGCTCATTGGGACCTTCAATGCTGCAGAAATTTTTCTGTACCCTTCCCCAGATCTGTGCCTCGATACAATCCTGTCTCGGAGGTCTACAGACAATTCCTTGGACTTCATGGCTTGGTTTGTGCTCTGACATGCACTGTTAACTGTGGGACCTTATATAGACAGGTGTGTGCCTTTCCAAATCATGTCCAATCAACTGAATTTACCACAGGTGGACTCCAATCAAGTTGTAGAAACATCTCAAGGATGATCAGTGGAAACAGGATGCACCTGAGCTCAATTTTGAGTGTCATGGCAAAGGCTGTGAATACTTATATACATGTGATTTTTTTTTTTCGTTTTTATTTTTCATAAATTTGCAGAGATTTAAAACAAACTTCTTTCACATTGTCATTATGGGGTATTGTTTGTAGAATTTTGAGGAAAATAATGAATTTAATCCATTTTGGAATAAGGCTGTAACATAACAAAATGTGGAAAAATTGAAGCGCTGTGAATACTTTCCGGATGCACTGTACCATAAATTTGCAGACATGCACAAACTGTATAATAATACACATTATTCTTATTAATTTTGTTATTGATTTGTATTCCAAAATCTAAACTAGTTACACACATACACAAGTAGCCTATTATAGTTAATATATAAGACTCCCAATCCAGGGGTAAAGATTTTGCTTATTTAAACTTAAGAAATATTATATTAATATATTTGTAAAAATATAAAAAATGTTAGTGTTGTCAAAAGGTTCAAACAATTAATCGCAATTAATATCATGATTTTATTGCAGTAAAACATTGAATTCCTTTTAAGGAAATGAGCATGTCAGGTTTGGTGTTGTTGATTGATTGCCTTACTGATGGGGCAGTGGAGGAACCTAAGACAGAAAAGTTTGGGAAACGCAGATATAAGGTTCTATAAAATTACTTGAAGATTTGAAAATTCTAATAAATGTTAATAAAATTGAATTTTTACAACTTGGCAGCTGTCCTCATTTTGTCACAGACGATGTTTACAACACTAACATCAGCGCTAAAATTATGATAATATCCTCTGTCAACCTTTTTTTTTTTTTTTTTTTTTTTTAATAATTGTTTCAAAGGTCATAGGCAAATGTTAAATTAATTGTCAGTCAGGACAAAGCATTGTATATTCCCCTAGTGAGATGAATGACAGTAATTTTAATTAGAAGTAGCACCATTATATTTATGAAAATACAAATGATAGATGATCGTTTTTTACACACACACAAAAAAATAATAGTTAGCCCTTGTCTGGCCTCTTAGAATAGCTGTTAGAATAATAGAATAGTTATGCAGTTCAAATGGGCATACACTGGTAAATTGGCATAATGGTCAATTATAGGGATAATTTCATTTTAACATCAGGGATTAAAACAAATGCTGCAGGCAAGATATTCTCAGGATCTGTCAATCAATAATCTTCATCAATGGATTTCTACTGATGGTTAAACTCTAATGCAGGGGTCAGCCTTTATCAGGCCAAGAATCCCTTTGGTGGGTAGAGTGATGCAGCAGAAACCCCCTTACATTTTGTATAAAATTGAATGTTTTTTTATATACCAATAATAACATGTGAATGGTACCATATATTTTTTTCTCCCCTTTTCTCCCAAATTTCGCATGCCCAATCCCCAATGCTCACTAGGTCCTTCTGTTGGTGCAGTTACTCATCTCAATCCTGGTGGTGGCAGAGGACAAATCTCAGTTGCCTCCGCTTCTGAGACCGTCAGCCTATGCATCTTATCATGTGGCTTGCTGGACGCATTACTGAGAGACTTAGTGCACCTGGAGGCTCACACTATTCCCTGCGATCTCCGCGCACAACTTACCACATGCCCCATCGAGTGCGAGAACCACTATATCATGACCACGAGGAGGGTTACCCATGTGACTCTAACCTCCCTAGCAACTGGGCCAATTTGGTTACTTAGGAGTCCTGGCTGGAGTCACTCAACACACCCTGGATTCACAACTCAAGGGGTGGTAGTATGGTACCATATTAATATATGTACATACTTTATGATGTGTACATTACTGAGTGCACCTTTAATTACACTACTGGTCAAAAGTTTTGAAACACTTGACTGAAATGTTTCTCATGATCTTAAAAATGATCATGAGAACATGCTGTTTACAAACACGCAAGCGGAGCCCTTTGTCTGGGCAGCCCGGATGCGGAAACGCAGGAGGAAAAGGGGAAACAGAGCCAGCGTCCTCATCAGAGTAAGACGCCGCGCAAATCGACCCCCGCTACCCAGTATTCTACTGGCAAATGTTCAGTCTCTGGATAACAAGCTCTGCGAGCTGAAAGCGCGGATCTCTTTTCAACGAGAGATGAGGGACTGCTGCATTATCTGCCTTACGGAAACTTGGATGTCTGCAGAGATTCCAGACTCAGCCATTGAACCTGCGGGGTTCTCTGTGCACCGAGCGGACAGAGCGAAAGACCTCTCAGGTAAAACAGAGGTGGTGGTGTATGTTTTATGATCAACAAATCCTGGTGTGATCAGAGGAACGTACATTCTATCAAGTCTTTCTGCTCTCCTGATCTGGAATTTCTCATGCTTCTGTGTCGACCATTCTGGCTACCAAGGGAATTCACAGCGGTCATTATCACAACTGTGTACATCCCCCCACAAGCCGACACAGACCGGGCACTCAAGGAACTGTATGGGATTATAAGCAAACAGGAAACCGCGCGCCCTGAGGCCACGTTCATTGTGACCGGGGACTTTAATAAAGCCAGTTTCAAATCAGTCGCACCAAAATACCACCAACACATTCATTTCAACACACGAGGGGACCGGGTTTTGGACCATTGCTACTCTCCCTTCCAGGATGGCTACAAATCCCTCCCCCGCCCACCATTTGGCAAATGGGACCACTCTTCCATTCTGCTTCTGCCCGCTTACAGGCAGAAACTGAAACAGGAAGCACCCACTCTCAGAACGATCCAGTGCTGGTCAGACCAATCAGACTCTACGTTACAAGACTGTTTTGATCACACGGACTGGGAGATGTTCCGGTCTGCCTCTGATGACGACATCAAGCTTTACGCTGATAGCGTAATGTGTTTCATCAGAAAGTGCATAGAGGATGTTGTTCCGACCAGAACAATACGGATCTATCCGAACCAGAAGCCATGGATTAATAGCGATGATCGTGCGGCACTTAATGTGCGGACCTCTGCTTTTAATTCCGGGAACGCGGAGGAGCATAAACAAGCCAGTTATGCCCTCCGAAAAACTATCAGAACAGCAACATGCCATTACAGGAACAAGATTGAAGGACAGTTTAACACCACCAACTCTAGAAGCATGTGGCAGGGAATTAACATCATCACGGACTTTAAAGGGAATAAAAACTCCACCATGAACACCGCTGCCTCTCTCCCGGATGAGCTAAATACTTTTTATGCTCGTTTTGAGGGAAATAACACCGCCCTCGCGGAGAGAGCTCTCGCGGCCGAAGCTACAGAGGTTAATTCACTCTCCATCTCTGTAGCGGATGTAACCCAATCCTTCCGACGGTTGAATATCCGCAAAGCCGCGGGTCCAGATGGCATTCCGGGCCAAGTCATCAGAGCGTGCGTGAACCAGCTGGCTGGTGTTTTTACGGACATTTTCAACCTTTCCCTCTCTTTGTCTGTAGTCCCCACATGCTTTAAAACGTCCACCATTGTGCCTGTTCCAAAGCAATCAAAAATCACTTGCTTAAATGACTGGCGTCCTGTTGCTCTGACCCCCATCATCAGCAAATGCTTTGAGAAACTAATCAGAGATTACATCTGCTCTGTGCTGCCTCTCTCTCTAGACCCATTGCAGGTTGCTTACCACAACAACCGCTCCACTGATGATGCCTTTGCATCTACAATACACACTGCTCTCTCCCACCTGGAAAAAAGAACACTTATGTGAGAATGTTGTTTGTAGACTACAGCTCAGCATTCAACACCATAGTGCCCTCCAAGCTTGATGAGAAACTCCGGGCTCTGGGCTTAAACAGCGTGCTATGCAGCTGGATCCTGGACTTCCTGTCAAGCAGATGCCAGGTGGTTAGAATTGGCAGCAACATCTCCACATCACTGACCCTCAACACTGGAGCCCCACAGGGCTGTGTTCTCAGCCCACTCTTGTATTCCTTGTACACACATGACTGTGTGGCAACACATAGCTCCAATGCCATCATTAAGTTTGCTGATGACACGACGGTGGTAGGTCTGATCAACTGACAATGATGAAACAGCCTACAGAGAGGAGGTGCACACTCTGACACACTGGTGTCAGGAGCACAACCTCTCCCTCAACATCAGTAAGACAAAGGAGCTTGTGGTGGACTTCAGAAGAAAAGACAGAGAACACAGTCCCAACACCATCAATGGAGCACCAGTGGAGAGAGTCAGCAGCTTCAAGTTCCTGGGTGTCCACATCACTGAGGAACTCACATGGTTCATCCACACTGAAGTCGTTGTGAAGAAGGCTCATCAGCACCTCTTCTTCCTGAGACAGCTGAGGAAGTTTGGAATGAACCGCCACATCCTCACACGGTTCTACACCTGCACTGTAGAGAGCATCCTGACTGGCTGCATCTCCGCCTAGTACGGCAATAGCACAGCCCACAACCGCAAAGCACTGCAAAGGTTGGTGCGAACTGCCAGACACATCATCGGAGGTGAGCTTCCCTCCCTCCAGGAAATATATACAAGGCGGTGTGTGAAAAAGCTCGGAGGATCATCAGAGACTCCAGCCACCCGAGCCATGGGCTGTTCTCACTGCTACCACCAGGCAGGCGATATTGCAGCATCAGGACCCGCACCAGCCGACTTCATGATAGCTTCTTCCCCCAAGCAATCAGACTTTTGAACTCTTGATCTCCCATGATCAAAATACATCAGCACTGCACTTTATTACTCTTATTCTTATATCTCTCACCGGACTGTCATTAATTATATTATTATTATATTATATTCTCTCTTAACAAGTTACTATCAACCAACAGCCTGAATGTCAATACAATACAATACAACCTTGTACATTCTATATATATATATATATATATATATATATATATATATATATATATATATATATATATATATATATATTTTTTTTTTTTTTTTTTTTGAATAATGTGTATCTATATTGTGTGTATTGTATACTGTACAGTGTATGTTATTATTTGTATATTGTGTTGTGCGTAATTATGTGTATATTAGACTTTAAATTGTGTTGTGTAAATTTGATGTTTATTGTAAATTGGTATATGTCTCATCACTGTCACGACTGCTATGTTGATCGGAACTGCACCCAAGAATTTCACACACCATTGCACTTGTGTATATGGCTGTGTGACAATAAAAGTGATTTGATTTGATCTTTTGATCTGAAGGCATATGCTTAAATGTTTGAAATTAGTTTTGTAGACAAAAATATATTTGTGCCACCATATTAATTTATTTTATTACAAAACTAAAATTTTATTTAAAAAAAAAAAGTTTCTGAAATTGATGACTTGGACCAAATAATAAAGAAAAGCAGCCAATAAGTGCCCAACATAGATGGGATCTCCTTCAATACTGTTTAAAAAGCATCCCAGGGTGATACCTCAAGAAGTTGGTCAAGAAAATGTCAAGAGTACATGTCTGCAAATTCTAGGCAAAGGGTGACTACTTTGAAGATGCTCAAATATAACACAGTTTTGATTTATTTTGGATTTTGTTTAGTCACAACATAATTCCCATAGTTCTATTTATGTTATTCCATAGTTTTGATGACTTTACTATTATTCTAAAATGTGAAGAAAAAAAATTATAATAAAGAATAAGTGTTTCAAAACTTTTGACCGGTAGTGTATGTTTATTTAAGAGTCACTGTTGCTTTGTGTGGAATGTTAAGGTCCATGTAGCCTATGCCAGGTTGATAATCTCAGCAGTAACAATTTATTTACACCAAATAGGCTATTGTTCTGAAAAATTTGGCATGCAGGTGCGAGGGACTTCAACATGTCAAGGGACTTTAAATTAAATAAAATACATCTCTCTCACTATCATTGGTGCGCAAGTCATTATCCTTACGCGTGCCAATGATGGATCAATCAATATTTTGCGAACCCCCTACAGTACCACTGCGGACCCCCTAAGGATCGCAAACCCCCTGCTGAAGACCCTTGCTCTTATGCTCAAATCATAGCATGATATATTAACTATTCTACTTTGGTTTCTTGGAGTCTTTTTGTCCAGACAATTCTGGTTATTCAAACTGAATGGAATAAGAGGACAAGCAAGAGCTAGAGATTTATTCTTGTCCTACAACCTGGTCTAAAGACTAAAAAAGATGCATACTATTTCAGAATCCAACTCTAGTTTGCATAGTGTCAGAAATAAGGACATCATATTGTGGGAGTATTATCCCTGTGGGGATGTCATAGCAACATCCTAGATAGATCTTTGAAACTTTTATCACAAAATCATTACTGGGATAAGCACATAACAAAAATATCTTGCCAAAGATAAATATAGCACAGATGTCAAGACTTTGACTAACTATGGAGAAAAGCACTAGGCAAGGGAAAAGGTAGGAGATGCTGATCATTGTCACATGGTTTTCACACACCAAGGATTAGGAGTCATTGGTGTCTGCTCCTCTCCACTGGAGAGAGATATGTGAGGTAATGGAGCACAGTGAGGACTCTGGAGCAGTATCCTGATCCCAGTAAGGGGCCGGTGAATGTCAGAGGAGGCCAGCATTTAGCGTCAGCAGGCCTCAGACTTGTGGAAATGCTTCTGTAGAGGAAACAGAGGGGGATGATATTTGTCAGCTTGGCTTTGGTTTCACGCCCCACAGGTTGCCTGTATTTGGAGAGAAGAGAGAATACATTCCCAGAACAGCACACAAGATCTGACAGAACTTCTCTAGGACAGAACTTCTCTACATTTCACACTTGGCAAGGGGAGATTTTCTCTTATAGCTTTGTAATTTGTGAGCTCACTGAGAAACTCGTTTAGCACATTGAACAAAGGTATTAGTGAACATAAAAGTTATTGATGGTTTCATTGAAGATACTTTTTTTTTTACTTCTATTTACATGCCTTATTTTGATAGTAGAAATATACAGCACTTTTGCACTTGCTGCAGGTTTTTTGTTAAGTCCATTATAATATTTAACTGCCCTATTCCTCAATAACAGCCTTTTTGCACAGTCTGAATTACATTGTGACAGGTTCACAAAACAATCCACACTAATATGTGCCGCACAAACCACTAAGATCAGACTAAAACAATCAGGGACCTTGTAAAAATAAACTTCTTCACCAACTTGTTTCTAACATTGAATGTGTTTACATGCACACCAATACAGTGATAACTACCAAAAATTTGCTTATTAATCTGACAACGCAAGAAAAACGCATTTACACAAGACTGGAAATCATCGGGTTATTCTAATCGGTAAGAATGGCGGTAAAGTCAAGTCATTTTTATTTGTATAGCGCTTTTCACAACACACACCGTTTCAAAGCAGCTTTACAGGAAATCATGCATTATATATAAAATATAAGATATGAATCCCGAGGTTGAGACATGGAAACAAATAGAATAATATTAGCATAGATGATTTTTCTGGTTCCGGCAGACCTAACTAAAGCAGCCGAATTGTGAGTTGATGGCTATATTAGGTGTATGCCTGGCTAAACCGAATACTGTTAGGGAGACTATTCCATAGTTTAGGAGCCAAATATGAAAAGGATCTACCTCCTTTTGTGGATTTTGATATTCTTGGAATTATTAACAAGCCAGAATTTTTTGATCATAATGAACGTGACGGAATATAGCATGTCACAAGGTCACTTAAGTACTGTGGAGCTAGACCATTCAAAACTTTGTATGTAGTTAACAGAATTGTAAAATTATTATGAAATTTAACAGGTAGCCAATGTAACGACGATAAAATTAAGCTACTATGATCATATTTCTTGGTTCAAGTCAGCACTCTGGCAGCTGCATTTTGAACCAGTTGAAGTTTATTTACTAAACTTGCTGGACATCCTCCCAGTAATGCATTACAATAATCTAGTCTTGAGGTCATGAACACATTAATTAATTTTTTGGCATCAGCAACAGAGAGCATGTTTCATAATTTAGTAATATTTCTGAGGTGGAAGAATGCAACAATGTTCTACAAACATTGGAAATTTGATTTTCAAAGACAAATTGGTATCAAATATAACACCTAAGTTCTTTGCAGAAGAAGACAATGTAACAGTACATCCATCGAGAGTCAAATTATATTTTAGCGGCTTGTTTTTAGAGGTTTTTGGTCCAATCATTAGTACCTCTGTTTTGTCGGAATTGAATAGAAGGAAATTTCTGGCCATCCAATCTTTGATTTCATTGATACACTCTGCTAATTTGGGGAACAGTGCATTTCGTTGGGTTTAGAAGAAATATAAAGTTGGGTATCGTCGGCATAACAGTGGAAACTTATTCCATGATCCCTGATAATATCTCCCAGGAGAAGCATGTATAAGGAGAAAAGCAGAGGTCCAAAAACTGATCCCTGTGGCACTCCATACTTAACTTTTGTTTGATTTGACAATTCCTTGTTTACACATATAAAGTTGTAGCGGTCTGATAAATAGGACCTAAACCATGCTAATGCAAGTCCACTAATACCAACTTAATTCTCCAGCCTATTCAAGAGAATGTCATGATCTATTGTGTCGAAGGCAGCACTAAGATCTAAAAGAACTAGAAAGGCAGCCGCGATCAGATGATAAGTGCAAGTAATTTGTAACTCTGATAAGTGCAGTCTCTGTACAGTGATGGGACCTTAATCCTGACTGAAATTGTTCATATATTCCATTTCTCTGTAGAAATTAACATAGTTGGGAGGACAACTAAATTTTCTAGTATTTTCGACATAAATGGTAGATTTGAAATCGGTCTGTAATTTGCCAGTTCTCTAGGATCAAGCTGTGGCTTCTTAATAAAGCTTGATAACTGCCATATTAAAGTTTCTTAGGACATGTCCTAAGGATAGCGAATAGTTAATAATAGTAAGAAAAGGTTCTGAGATTACTGGGAATACCTCTTTTAAGAGCTTAGTTGGTATTGGAACTAACATACATGTTGTGGCTTTTGATTTTTTGATAAGTTTTGTTAGCTCTTCATGACCTATAACAGCAAAGGATTGAAGTTGCTCATGAGCAAAATGATAAGACACCGTTTTCTGAGGTGCTGTGACAGTTGATTGCATCTGAAGCTATCTTTAGTGGTTGAAAGAATAGTTCTACCTGAATGATAGCGTTGTGTAGATTGAGTGACATTAGCTGATCGCAAACAAACAAGAGACGAGATAATGATCTGAGATGTCATTGCCCTGCAGTAGAATTTCTAAAGTATCAACATCAACTCCATATGACAAAATTAAATCTAACGTATGGTTATGGCGAGTTGGTCCTGTTACATTTTGTCTGACTCCAAGAGAGTTGAGAATATCAATAAATGCTAATCCCAATGTGTCATTTTCATTATCTATGTGAATGTTGAAGTCACCAACAATTAAAGCTCTATCTACATTAACTACTAGATCAGATAGAAAATGTGCAAATTCACCAAGGAAACCAGAGTAAGACCTGGTTGATCTATATACTGTAGCAAAAGATGGCAGAGATTTTTTATTTATATCTGACGTTGTCATATTAAGCATTATTAGTTCAAAAGACTTAAACTTATATCCTGTCCTCTGAGTAACACCAAAAACTTCACTATAAATTGTAGCAACACCTCCTCCTTGACCCTTCAGACGAGGCTCATGTTTATAACAATAACCTGGGAGAGTAGATTCATTTAAACTAATATATTCATCCGGTTTAAGCCAGATTTCAGCCAAACAGAGCGCATCCAAATTATGCTCTGTAATAATTTCATTTACAATTAGTGCTTTGGTAGAAAGAGAAGGTTTTTACTCACTATATGAAATCAGAGTAATGGCCAAAAACCTGCATGTGCCGAACGTTTTTGTTTAAACGTTTATGACCTTACCCTGGAAAAAGAAAAAAAGTTAAAGGCATTTACATGAACACTCACATTGTCGGCTTAGTTCACCCAAAAATTACAATACTCTCATTATTTACTCACCTTTATGCTGTCTCAAACTCGTATGACTTTCTTTCTTCTTTGAAACACAAACAAAGATGTTTTGATGGAGATATGATGTGAATACAGTATATCCATACAATACAATCAATGTCAATGGGGTGCAACACTTCCAAGCTCCAAAAAGGACATAAAGGCAGCATAAAGGTAATATGTACAACTCATTTTGTCTGTTCTTACCCAAAACTGACCGTATTTCTTCAGAAGACACGGTTTAAACCACTTAAGTCTTATGGATTGACTTTATGCTTCCTTTATGTCCATTATGTCCAGCTTGGAAGAGCTGGAATTTGAGACGACATAAGAGTGAGGAAATGATGAGGGAATTGTCAGTTTTGGGTGAACTATTCCTTTAAGCATAATCAGTGTAAGATTGTTCAAGTAAATGAGCTCATTGATGTCCTTTGGAAGAATATGCAAAGTGGCATGTGCTACACACAGCCAGGAGCAGTTTCAACTTTCTGAACACTAAGTTTGTGCATGTGTTCAAATGTTCAAATTCAGATTTCTGATGTCAGTAATTTGTAGAAATATGTAACAAACTGCTTTTTTCAATGTAATTTACAGTTCTGCAAGCTACAGTATGTTTTCATAGTGCAATGAACTCTTTGATCTCAAAAAATCTTATGTCACAAGTAAAATGCCATGCCTCAAGATATATCCCTTAAGATGTTTATCATGTTTTCTGTAAAGTGTGCTGAAAAGATATGGTTTGCTGCAAAAAATGTTCGATGGACATTAAAGGCCTGCATCTAAGATATTTTGAAATGACTTAGGTTGTAAACAACTTGTGACATAAAAGACTACCTGGGAGTTTGATTTGATTTTTGATTGAATTTCACATAGTCTAGATATTTCACCCAGTGGGCTAAACAAGTGTACAGCATTATCTCTCTCTGTGACTAGACAAAGAAAATACAAGTATGAGAGGAGAAGCGATGGGACACTGCTGCGCTGTGTATATGCTCTTTGGGGGCTGATATTGTTTCATGTGGTCAGTCAAGCATATCACTTTACTTTACATGCATCCTGGGAGTCTTCCACTGCTGGGAAGACACATTCACACCTGCTGACCGCTATTACCTACAAATCTATCAAACCGTTCTGAAAGACCACAACATCATTTTGGCAAGAGCATTTGGAAATAGAAGAGAACACACACACACACACACACACACACACACACACACACACACACACACACACACACACGTTGGTCCTCCTATCATTATGAGGACTCTCCATAGACATAATGGTTTTATACTGTACAAAGTATATATTCTGTCCCTTAACCCTGCACCTACCCCTAAACGTAACCCTCGTAGAAACCTTTTGCCATTTTTACATTTTCAAAAAAATATTGTTTAGTATGTTTTTAAGCCGTTTGAATTACGAGGACACTAGGGGTGTCCTCATAAACCACATTTATAGCATAATACCCTTGTAATAACTAGGGTGAAACCTAAAAAAATGTCCTACCCCTAGACCTAACACTAACCCTCACATTAAGACATTATTCAGGGTGTTTATTAAGCCATTTTCCATGTGGGGACTGCTGGCTATGGGTGATTTTACCATTCTTTTGGGGATATTTGGGCCCACAATGTAGGCAAAACCTAAAAACTCAGTCGAATATGGGACACTTGAGCATTTTGAGGGCTTCAATACGGGTTAGGAGTCCCCCTCAAATGTTTGGAATGATCCCCTTTACTGTCTAGCCTCTAAAATATGAGAAACAGGAGGCCTGTATGGGACCTCCTAATTTCGGGCAAAATATGGGACCTCCCTGTTAAAATTGGACAGTTGGCAACCCTAGCAAAACCTGACCTACACACACAAATACTTACTTGCACACATACTGTACATAGATTAAGTTTGATTGCTTGTTTGATGTTACAGTGAATAAAAACATAGCAGGAAATCATTAAAATATGCAAATGCATCTCTGTTTCAGAAATCAAGCATAATTCATTCAGTCTTTCTTTCAAAGCAAACACACTTGTGTTTGAAGGACTTGACTGGAGTCACCCGAGACTGTGTGCAAAGCAGATGAAATTCAGATGTAAAGAAGGCTCTTACCTCAAGATGTATTCTGCAAGTCAGGTTGAGAAATACAGGTTGAGAAGGCCTTTAATGTTCCTAATGTATGATGTGAAACAGCTCTGAGATCTGAGGCAGACCACAAGAGACGGTGCCGTAGCCTCCACAGAGGCCCCTGACGCACAACTTCGGCAATCCTTCAGCAGTCATTGTCCTCACTTTGGAGAGGTTTGTTTGCTTACCTTTAGTGTATAATAATAGCTTGAGACTCCTATGAATATTATTTGTCATGATGCTAATTATTCATCTTCACAATTACCTGAGGGAACACATTTACATTGCAAAATTAATACTAATGTTGCCGTCAGCTCTTAAAGTTCAGACAAAAGTTTTAAGTAGGCTCAATCTAGATAAGTAAGTTCTTCCACCGGTGATCCCTGCCAGGTGCATGTGTAATGGGAGATAGCTAGTAGGTAGCTGTGCAGTGTGTAAACCTCACTCCCCTGTTCTCAAGAGGCACACTAGCGACTGACGCTAGAGGTTATAGCCTTTAGCCTCCTCATTAGCGCGCCCGCCTCCCATGCCAGAGACCCTGATTTGAATTCCGCTCAGAGCGGGTTGAGCAGGACCGGTGACAGTGGTGCTGTGACCCAGATGGGAGTGAGGTTTAGGGGAGTGAGTGTATTCTGATTATATTTGGTTCTATACAGCTGTGAGTCAGCCCTCTCAATAACGAACAACATCAATTCAGTTTGTTCTTCTTTTGCCAATGATTACCTACACAAAAATCTGGTTCCTGCACTGGCTATGGTGTGCAAATTCACAATATTTGCAGGACTCATTTTTTTCTCACTGAACAGGATGATACTTTATAGAGAAAATGGAAGAATATACATTTTATCTCTTTTTTTCCAAAAAGAAAATTACATTTAAATGCATTCTTAAGTAAATAAGACAATTTTTATATGACCATTGTTTATAATTGTGAGTTTATATTTTGAGAGGGCTTTAACAGGTCTAAATGTTTCACATCAGTTTTAATAATTTGTAAACAATAGCCCTAAAATGTTAAAATGATTATTCTTTGTTTTGGTTTTTGGTTTTCAAAGTTGACCAAAAATTATTTGTTAGTTAAGAGTATTAGTCATGTTTGTTCTTCAGCCAGATCTTAAGGAATTTATGGCCAGACCTTAAAAAATTATAATTCAATATACAGTATACCCTGTGACTATTTTAATATGAATTAATGCACTTTTTTTTTTTTTTTTTTTTTTTTTAAGTAACGTCACTTGCAATGAAAGTGTTAGCTAAGATAAATATGGAAAAAGATCTGGCCCCAGCCAAGTTTTCATCTGGTTAATCTGGCCCACGCAAGAAAGTAGTTGAAGAGCTCTGACATAGAATAACAATTAAAAATAGCGCAGATGGGAGCTAGATGCCCTCTTTTGTGCTCAAAACAACAATAGGCACAGCAGCTGAATCAGAATTGTAACTTGACACAGCGTCTTTTATAAGTTGCCCGTGATACATGACAATGGTCAAAGACGTCTGTCTAGTGCATGTTTATGTACAAAAATAATTTAAAATAGTCCAGATGGGTCCCCTTTTGTGTTCAGGAATAGTGAGGCCACACTAGCCTGTCTGTTCTGCTTTCAGTTTATGAACTGTAGCGCCTGTGGGAGGGGCCAAGGGTGCAATGATGTGAAGTAGGCATTGATGTTTTTTTGCTGTAGAGGCGGTCATGAATTAATGGGCCCCCTAGTGACACAGGGTAGGACATTTTGTGATTGTAGTGAACGTGATGGATTATAGCATGATAGAAGGTAGCTTAAATACTGTGGAGCAAGACCATTCAAAGATTTCTAAGTAATTAACAGAATTTAACAATTAATACACAATTTAACAGGTAGCCAATGTAGCAACTATAAAATGAGGCTTATATGATCAAATCTCTTGGTTCTAGCTGCTGCATTTTGAACCAACTGAAGTTTATTTATTGAACCTGCAGGACATCCTCCCTGTAGTGCATTACATTAACGTAGTTTTGAGGTCATGAACGCATGCATTCATTTTTCAGCATCAGAAACAGAGAGCATGTGTCGTAAATTAGAAATATTTCTGAGGGGGAAGAATACTGTTCTACAAACATTGGAAATGTGATTTTCAAAGAACAGAATGCTATCAAATATGCTGAAGAAGATGATGTAACAGTACATCCATCGAGAGTCTAATTATACATTAGCGGATTATTTTTATAGATTTTTGGTCCAATAATTAGTACCTCTGTTTTGTCAGAATTGAGTAGAAGGAAATTTCTAGCCATCTAATCTTTGATATCATTGATACACTCTGCTAACTTGGAGAATTGGGAAATTTAAGTAATATAAAGTTGGGTATCGTTGGCGTAACAGTGAAAATTAATTCCATGGCTCCTGATAATGTTTCCCAGGGGAAGCATATATACAGAGAAAAGCAGAGGCCCTAAAACTGATCCTTGTGGCTCTCCATACTTAACTTTAGCTTGATTTAACAGTTGCTTGTTTACACAAAGTAGTGTGGTTGAATAAATAGGATTTAAACCAAGCTAATGCCTGTCCACAAATGCCAACATAGGTAAAATGTGAATTTCTCAGTTGTTTCCATGTCTTCACTGAATGATTGTTTAATATGATGCATTAATACACATACAATGTTGGAGTTTACCTGTAATTACAAGTATCTAGTGGCAGTGGTGGCTTGACGGTTAAGGCTCTGGGTTACTGACTAGATGGTTGGGGGTTCAAGCCCCAACACTGCCATAATGCCACCATTGGGCCCTTGAGCAAGTCCCTTGACCCCATCTGCTCCAGGGGCACTGTATCATGGCTGACCCTGCGCTCTGACCCCAGCTTAGCTGGGATATGCAAAAACAGGGGCAGTGGTGGCTCAGCAGTTAAGGCTCTGGGTTACTGATCAGAAGGTTGGGGTTCAAGCCCCAGCACTGCCAAGATGCCACTGTTGGGCCCTTGAGCAAGGCCCTTGACCCTATCTGCTCCAGGGGTGCTGTATTGTGGCTGACCCTGCACTCTGACCTGGCTCAGCTGGGATATGTGGAAAAAAAAAAGAATTTCACTGTATATGTGCAAATGTGTGATAATTAATTAAAATTATTTATAAATTATCTGTGCATTTTATTTTTTATTTAAGCCTTACTTTGAGTTATGTTGCCTTTCAGATGGCTTATTACAGCTGTACATGGTCTGTGCATGCACTCTCAAGGTTCAATATCAAGATTTAACAAAACAAAACAAGTTGGCCTGCAAAATTTGGCCTCTCTTTAAGTCCAATCCGGCCCTCAATTTAAGATGAGTTTTACACCACTGCTCTACATAACCTGTCATTATTAATCATGTAGTTGGTTTTGCTTTTCATCCCGTGTTTCTGCCTTTCCAGCCCCTACTCCAGTGATGCTTGATAAGTGTGATATATATTTATTGACCTTAGATTACCAGTTCTATATGTGAAATATTTTAATTATTTTTGAAAAAGAATATAATTATTGAAGCAAGATTATTTTGAAATAGGAAGACCGGGGCTAATTTTCACACAGGGAAGTTGTCACAAGGACTAAATTTAAGTAACTATAAGGTTTTGAGTCTAAAGTCTAAATGTGTTCAGTGAACTTTATCTTTTTTCCTGGGCAATAACAGTGAAAATATTGAATTTCTTTTTTTGTAGCCAAAGACTTCAATGTACGTGGCTATACAGATATATAACTTTAAAAATAAATCTAGCACCTACTCTGACAAATATTTACTGGAGGAAAAAGTGTGACAACTAACACTGGTCAAGCTAAGGAACATTTGTAGAATCTGGTGATGGTGTTTAATAGACATTGTCTCGGAGCTCTGGAGATTGATATTTTCTCATTTAATTTTAATGTTATGTAAGACTACAAAAAAATGAATTACAATTCTTGTAATGTTAGAAAAACAGTAGCGAAATTATTAATTTGTGGCTTCTCTGTGGAAATGCAACTGTATCGCAAATTCATTGGCATTTATAATTTGAAAGTGACTTAAATAAATGAACTAGTATCAGAAATGAAGCTTGGTACCTTAATCCAGAAGAACAATGCATGGGCACTTACTTTGGTGCTAACACCCCTAATAGTCCTCTTGCCACCCCATAAATAATTTTCTAGATCTGCCCTTGTTAACAGCTCTTTTTTTATCCTTTCCTCTACTGCAACCATCTCGCATTCACTTTCAAGGCGTGACTCTTGACATTTTAAATGACCCCCTTTTCTTTTGTAAAAAATAAATCAAAAAGCCCCAACAGCTTCAACAGCTCTTTTCAGGGCTCAGGTTATTGGGTCTAGTCTTATTATCAAAGATTTAAAAAAAAAAAAAAAAAAAAACATGAATTAAAATGCAATGATTAAGTTTGCTAATGAGGCAGAGGACATGCATAAGGTCTTGCAACAGTATAAGTCTTTGTCTAGGGACAAACCATTTAGATTGGAAATGGTTTGAATTCAACTTAAGTTATACATTCTTGCAAGTTGTTCATCAATCTGCCGTACATTTTGTGGAAACCAGACTGAGATGCTGGCAGGGACACAATGAACTTGACTTATGCCATGGGCATACTGAAATTCTTAGAAACTTTCTTTCCCTTTTACTTTCTGAGGTTTGGAGCAGGAAAGTGTGTTACTGTACATTAGCTAGGATACAATCTAATTTACTCATATAACAACAGATGCCTGTATTTTGGAGGTCCGCACAATATGCTGTAACTACATCAAGATTTGGGCCAGAAAACTTAGGGTGCATCTCAGTCAGCTCCCTAGTTCAGGTCAGGGCATCTTACCAGGGAGACTGCGATGTTGTAGATTAATAACAGCTACGTTTAAATGTGCAATCTTGTCGCAAGTGATCGATTCATGAGTATCCCAATGTTCAGTGGATCAAAACCCTTGCCAGTGCCCAAATTCGTGCTCACGACATACTGATTCATGACACACACCCATAGTGAAACTGAAAAACTCTGGTATTCCCATCATTGGGAATCAACTATGTTAATTTACTGATTTGGTGTGGCACACTAAATGTACTAAAAAATAACTTGTAGGCCTCATACAAGGATGCATATAATAGCCTTAATAACTTTTTTACATGTTGAACTACCCTTCCAAAGCTACTTAAACATTCTGAGGGTGTTCGAAGGGTGATGCAGTGTGTCAAGCTGAGAAGTTCTGCATATCTTCCAGCAGTGAGTTTGGATGCAGGTGTGGGATATACATTTAAATATCTGAGGGTAAAGGGGGCACTAGCAAACTATCAATCACTAACAAACACAGCTAACATTAAACTAAACATTTCTGGAATAGCATTTTATTCATCCTTTCAAGTGAGTGATTAAATAATAATAAGTAAGGATATTTTTACAATTAAATTTATTCATTTAGCAGACAATTTTATCCAAAGCGACTTATTAGCAGTGTTGGGTGTAATGCATTACTAAGTAATTAATTACTGTAATTAAATTACTTTTCATTGAAAAGAGTAATTTGGGATTACTCTTAATTGTTCATTAATTTAATTACAGTTACTTCTGATGTAATTGTGCTATATACTGTATAGAATATAGAACAATTCTATATAAAACAATAGTGAATTTAAAATAGAAATTTAACGTCTAATGTTAAAATGTATGTTTTCTAATTGAATGCAGCCCCCTTAAATTCTTTGGACAGTTCATGAATAATTTATTTGATTTTATATGATTTATCTGTAAGAATTAAAAGAAAAATGTCATGTCTATCCTTGTATTTTTCATCTGGTCGAGGTTGATAAGGGTTTTAGAAAGTAATTTGTAATAAGTAATGCAATTACTTTTCAGACAGAGTAATTAGTACAGTACTCTAATTACACTGTAGAAGATGTAATTAGTAGTTAGTAATTAATTACTTTTTTAGAATAACTTACCCAACACTGCTTACAGGTAAGGAATAATTTACAATGGACCGATTAATTATTGAAAAATAATGCACAACCCGAGCTAAGTTTAGGTACACTTCTCAGCAGCAGCGTCGTCATGCTTGTATATAGCTCTCCCATTGTCACGCAACTGTTTTTTTTTAAGTCTCGGGTGTCCGTTAACATCATACTGTTTTTTTTTTTTGTTTTTCTCTCTCCCTCATGTCTCACTGGTGGAGCCGGCACACATGATCAGCATTTCCATGTGAACGCTGATTGTTCTCGGGGAGATGCTGATCACAGCAATGATTTACTCAACCGTTCCACCTGCTTCACTCTGATTGTACTCCCTACTTATTCCTTGTGTTTCCCCTCTTTCTTTGCCAGTTAATTGTTCGCTGTCAATGTTAACTGTGCTCTCTTGTGTAGTTGGAGTGTGCTCGTGTGTTTGTTTGTTGCCTGTCTTAGAGGTGCGGTTACCTTCCTGTTTGCTGTCGCCCTCGCCAGTTCGGTGCCCAGTTCATGTGGAGTAGGATTTCTCTGTCTCTGCCTGCGTCTCGGGGGAGTTTATCATCTGGGCTTTGCTTGGCACCACACCAGCTTCATGGACTTTCTTCGGATTGCTCCTGACTTCCACAATGCACACAACCATCATACGAACACACTCTTCACTAGCCCATAGCGGCTTGCTGGATCTCTGCCTTCTGCAGCCGGTGCAGAGTGCGCCTTACCTTGACATTGAGAATTTGTGTTAATAAATCCTATTAAACTGTCAACTTTTGGGTCCTTCTTCTCCCCTCACCCTCTGATAATGTGTATTTGTGTCCATGTGTGAGAGGGAAAGAGAGAGTCAGAGCGCAAGGGCACAGAAATTGAAATAAATTTAAGATATTATAGACATTGTTTGTCGTTCTTATCCGATTTGGCTAACCAGTGTATTTGTTTTATATGGTTATTTTGCAGTGGTAGCCTGTACGGCTCTTTGAAATAACTAAAATAAATTGCAGAAGTTATATGGAACCATTATGTGGTCAACCATTATGCCTTTAATGGCATTTTCATGTGAAATAAGAAACATTCGTTTTTTTCAGTCAGTTTTAGTTAAATGTAGTTTTTAACCGGCTCATCCTTCAATAACAGCCAATTTGTACATTCTGCATTACATTGTGAGAGGTTCACAAAACTGTTCATGTTGAAATGTGCCACTCAAGCTGTTGTAACGACACCAACGCGGGAGTTGTGATGAACCCAAATGCGGGAGTTTATTTAAAGGAAACTCAGGAGAAACAGGTACGTTGTGTATACAGGGAATCACAGGATAGGAATAAAGTCTTTGACAATAGACTTAGGTCAAACACAGGGCAATGGTAGTAGGCACAGATCCATAACAGGAAACACAAAACACGGCCCTTGCTGAAAACAGAGAACTTAAGCTTCAAGCTGGCATAAAGATGAGTAACTTCTTTCAACAGGGAGGTTGGTATAAATTACAAGGCTTGAGGTTCACTCAATGTAAACAAAGTCACATATCCAGCATAGACACAGCGGGGTGAAGTTTAACCAGGAAGTAACACTCGGGCAAGGAGTCATTCATAAATTTCAATAGGTAGGAATCACTCAGCTTCATGTTAGTCATTAATCTTGTAAGAGCAAGCAGTTCATCAACACACGAGTGGGGCGAATAATAGTAAAGCCGGCATGCCATACACTCAGTATATACAAAGTCACATATCTTGAGAAATTGAACAGGGCATCAAAGCACAGGTAGGCGAATTGCAGATATGTTGAAAGTCACATTGTCAGAGCCGAGGGAGAGTCCATGATACCTACAATAAGGCTAGACGCTGACTGAGGGTGAGAGTGCGCCTTAAGTGCGTGTCCAAAGAGGTGAAGATGAGCTGCAGGTGTGAGTGATCAAAACGCAGGCGAATGAGAGTGAGTGACTGATGGTGAGGGAGAGCCCGATGCCGTCATGACAGCTGTGAAATGATCATGGATCTTGTAAAAATAAACGTAAGCAACTTTTTTCTGTATCACCCGGAAATCATATAGAGACTGTGTTCTCCGAACTACCAAACACAAACCCCTCACTAAATCATTTAGAAAAAATCTGATTAAGGTCAAACTTGAAAAAAACAAAAAAACTAATTGAAGATAAACATCATATAAAGCTAGGGCTACTAAACATTAGATCTCTTTCTATCAAAACACTAATTGTAAATTAAATTATTATAGATCATAGTCTGGATGTGCTCTGTTTGACTGAAACCTGGCTTAATCCGGATGAATATATTAGTTTAAATGAATTTACTTCCTCAGGTTATTGTTATAAACATGAGCCTCACCTGAAGGGTCGAGGAGGAGGTGTTGCTACAATTTACAGTGAACTTTTTGGTGTTACTCAGAGGACAAGATATAAGTTTAAGTCTTTTGAACTAATAATGCTTAATGTGACACCGTCAGATATAAATAAATAATCTCTGTCATCTTTTGCCCTTGCTACTGTAATGGTGGCCAGCTGATAGATAGCTGTGCAATGTGTATAAACCTCACTCTCCTGACCTCAAGAGGTGCACTAGCGACTGATGTTAGAGGCTTTAGCCTCCTTGTTAGCGCACCCGCCTCCCATGCCAGAGACACTGGTTCGAGTCCCATACGGAGTGGCTAGAATAGGAGCGTCACACTATAGTATATAGATCACCTGGGCCGCACTTAGATTTCCTTGGTGAATTTGCACATTTTCCATCAGATCTAATAGTTAATGTAGATAGAGCTTTAATTGTTGGTGGCTTCAACATTCACATAGATAATGAAAATGACACATTGGAATTAGCATTTATCGATATTCTCAACTCTCTTGGAGTCAAACAAAATGTAACGGGACCAACTCATCGGCATAATCATACACTAGATTTAATTCTGTCATATGGAGTTGATGTTGATACTGCAGAAATTCTACCGCAGAGCAATGACATCTCAGATCATTACATCGTCTCTTGTTTGCTGCGATCAGCTAATGTCACTCAATCTACACCATGCTATCGTTCAGGTAGAACTGTTCTTTTGCTTCACTAATAATCTTCCAGAATTGTCTCACATACACAGTAAGCCAAAAAGATGTAATAACAGAAAATATAAATACAGTCTTCTCTAGCACTCTTGATAGTGTCGCCCCCCCTTCGATTAAAGAAACTTCAAGAAAAAGCCCTGCACCATGGTACAATGATCACACTCATGCTCTCAAGAGAGCAACTAGGAAAATGGAGTGCAAATGGAAGAATACAAAATTAGAGGTATTTCGCAGTGCATGGAAGGGTAGTGTAGCTACAGACAGGCACTAAATGCTGCCAGGTCAGCATATTTTAGCAAACTCATAGAAAATAACCACAACAATCCTAGGTGTTTATTCAGTACTGTGGCTAAATTGGTTAGGAATAAAGCATTGACTGAACCAGATATTCCATCACAGCACAATAGTAATGACTTCATGAATTTCTTTACTGTTAAAATTTAAATAATCAGAAATAAAATTGGAACTATGCAATCAACTGTCACAGCACCTCAGAAAACAGTGTCTCATAAAATTGGCTAGTTACAGACAGATTTCAAATCATTTATGTCGAAAATACTAGAAAAGTTAGTGTCCTCACAATTATGTTCATTTCTACAGAGAAATGGTATATATATGAACAATTTCAGTCAGGATTTAGGCCCCATCACAGTACAGAGACTGCACTTGTCAGGGTTACAAATTACTTGCTCTTATCTTCTGATCGCGGCTGCATTTCTATTCTAGTGCTTTTAGATCTTAGGGCTGCCTTCGACACGATAGATCGCAACATTCTCTTGAATAGGCTGGAGAATTATGTTGGCATTAGTGGACTTGCATTAGCATGATTTACGTCCTATTTATCAGACCACTACCACTTTGTATGTGTAAACAAGGAATTGTCAAATCAAACAAAAGTTAAGTATGGAGTTCCACAGGGATCAGTTTTAGGGCCTCTGCTTTTCTCCTTATACATGCTTCCCCAGGGAGATATTATCAGGAATCATGGAATAAATTTCCACTGTTATGTCGATGATACCCAACTTATATTTCTTCTAAGCCCAATGAAAATTCACAATTCTCCAAATTAGCAGTGTATCAATGAAACCAAAGATTGGATGGCCAGAAATTTCTTTCTACTCAATTCCGACAAACTTGGGTGTTATATTTGATACCAATTCATCCTTTGAAAATCAAATTTCCAATATTTGTAGAACAGCATTCTTCCACCTCAGAAATATTGCTAAATTACGACACATGCTCTCTGTTGCTGATGCCGAAAAACTAATTCATGCGTTCTTGACCTCCAGACTAGATTATTGTAATGCATTACTGGAAGGATGTCTAGCAAGTTCAATAAATAAACTTCAACTGGTTCAAAATGCAGCTGCCAGAGTGCTGACTAGAACCAAGAAATATGACCATATTAGCTCCATTATATCGTCGTTACATTGGCTACCTGTTACATTTCATATTAATTTTACAATTCTGTTAACTACATCCAAAGCTTTGAATGGTCTAGCTTCACAGTACTTAAGTGACCTTATGACACACTATATTCCATCACGTTCATTATGATCACAAAATTCTGGCTTGTTAATAGTTCCTAGAATATCAAAATCCACAAAAGAAGGTAGATCCTTTTGCTATTTGGCTCCTAAACTATGGAATAGTTTCTTTAACACTGTTCGGGACACAGACACACTCACTCAGTTTAAGTCTAGACTAAAGACTTATCTATTTAGCCAGGCATATGCCTAATTTATTCATCAACTCGCAATTAGGCTGCTTTAATTAGGTCTGCCGGAACCAGAAACATCAATCATGATCTATAACTCTGAATAAAATTGAATGACATCTACGCTAATATTATTCTATTTGTTTCCATGTCTCATGGCCGGATCCAGCTCCGTTCCTACTTGGTGTCGGACTCCACTGCTATGTGTCTCTGAGTGATGACAACTAAATGCAGCCAGTGCTAGCCAGACATAACTTCAGTCTTTTACAATGGACTTCAGAGGATGAACTGATGCCAACTCCAACTGTAAGACATTGGATACTTCATATGCCACAGCCTGAACATTGGACTTAGGATGGACCCCACAGAACCTCACCGAAATAACCTGCCGGTTGAACTGCGATGCACCTCATTGATCTCTGCCTGCATCACCTTTGTCTACTGATGGACTACACTCTTGAAATGGAATACATAGACCATCATTTAACTCCCAACAAAAGATTTCATCAGCCAACTAACAAAGGACAATGCATCTATGTGAACTTCTGCAGTTAATCTGGGATGGACTTCAAAGACATTAGTAAAAAAACAAAAAAATTAAACACTGGACCTTAACACTTACTTAGTTTACTAATCTTAAACCATGACCTGCACTGCATATACACTACCGGTCAAAAGTTTTGAAACACCTGACTGAAATGTTTCTCATGATCTTAAAAATCTTTTGATCTGAAGGTGTATACTTAAATGTTTGAAATTAGTTTTGTAGACAAAAATATAATTGTGCCAACATATTAATTTATTTAATTATAAAACTAAAATTCAATTAAAAAAAAAAAGTTTTTGAAATTGATGACTTGGACCAAATAATAAAGAAAAGCAACCAATAAGTGCACAACATAGATGGGAACTCCTTCAATACTGTTTAAAAAGCATCCCAGGGTGATACCTCAAGAAGTTGGTTGAGAAAATGTCAAGAGTACATGTCTGCAAATTCTAGGCAAAGGGTGACTACTTTGAAGATGCTCAAATATAACACAGTTTTGATTATTTTGGATTTTGTTTAGTCACATCATAATTCCCATAGTTACATTTATGTTATTCCATAGTTTTGATGAATTTACTATTATTCTAAAATGTGAAAAAAAAAAATAATAATAATTATAATAAAGAAAGAGTAAGTGTTTCAAAACTTTTGACCGGTAGTGTAAATAACTAATATTGGCATTATATTCATGCTGGTTAGCCAGAGGGGAACTGGCCCCCACAGTGAGCCTGGTTTCTCTCAAGGTTATTTTTCTCCAGTAACCAACATCTTTTGGAGTTTTGTGTTCCTTGCCACAGTCACCTTCAGCTTGCTCACATGGGTTCTAAATACAATTATTATTTAATTATTACATTTATATACACAATTTAAAATCATATTTAATCAAACTACACAATGATTACTCTAAGACTTTATAGGTATTACAGTTTCATTTTGTTTTATGCATGATTTTCTGTAAAGCTGCTTTGAAACTATGTGTGTTGTGGAAAGCACTATACAAATAAAAATGACTTGACTTGCAGCTTAGTTTTGTTTGAGTTTGTAGAGTAGGAAGTTTTGAGTTACACTTACAGTTTTGAAAGTTAAGACTTTCCTCTAAAGGAATACAGTAGTTCACCCAAAAATTTTAATTTGTCATAATTTACTCAGCCTCATGTGATGACAGAATTTTCATTTTTGAAAATATTTTCTTAAAAAATAAAAATAAAAAAATAAATAAATTTAAAGGAATAGTTCACCCAAAAATTCTCTCATTATTCACTTGATATCCTGATGCCATCCCAGATGTGTATGACTGTCTTTCTTCAGCAGAACACAAATGAAGATTTTTAGAAGAAGATAGAGCTCTGACAGGTCCTTATAATGGAAGTACACGGGTGCCAGCACTTTGACAGGTCAAAGGTCATATTTAGGTAGCAATAAAATAATCCACATGACTCCAGTCGATCAATGAATGTCTTCTGAAGCGAATCGATAAGTTTATGTAAGAAACAAGTCAATAATTAAATAGTTTTTAACTTTAAATCGGAGCTTCCATCCAGGGCCCTGGTGCTGTTTGAAATGGTCGAACTCTCGTGTGGCATTCATTCTTCTATTGTAAATAAGCGACGCTTCCGAATTCTCACGTGAACTCACCGATGTGCTTATGTCATGCTTCACGTCAGCTGCTGGCAGGAAGCACTTTTTAAAAGTTAATAACATTTTAATTATCGATTTATTTTTTACACAAACTTATCGATTTGCTTCAGAAGACATTCATTGATTGACTGGAGTTGTGTGGATTACTTTATTCCTGCCTAAATATGACTTTTGGACTGTCAAAGTGCTGGCACCCGTGTATATCCATTATAAGGACCTGACAGAGCTTTATCTTCTAAAAATCTTCATTTGTGTTCTGCTGAATAAAAACAGTCATACACATCTGGAATGGCATCAGGGTAAGTGGATAATGAGAGAATTTAAATTTTTGGTTGAACTATTGCTTTAATGCAAAGAGATCAGTCCATTACAGCATCACTTGACATGGTTACGTGGGATGACATGGAAACATTGTGAAACAAGGTGTGGGGCGTGGCCTGGTGAGACAGGGCATGAAGCATGAGACCAGGGCAGAGCCTGTGGGGGGTGCAGCCATGAGAGGCTCGAGGGGCGGAGCCATGGAAGGCAGAGCCATGAGAGGCTCGTGGGGCGAAACCATGGAGAACTGGATACCCGGAGAGTAGCCAAAGACTCAAAGGGCCAGGGTGGAGCCGGAGGCAGGGAGGACCAAGGCAGCGCCGGAGGCTCGGAGGAGCAAGGCGGAGCTGGGGGATCGGAAGACTGAGTCAGAGCCGGTGGGACTGAGGACCAAGGCGGAGCCGTAGAGAGGTCCCCGGTGGAGCTGAAGGATCGGAGAGACGAGGCATAGCCAGAGGATCGGAGAGCCAAGGCAGAGCCAGGTGACAAACCAAGGAGGAGCTGGAGGGATGACAGGCCAAGATGGATTCCAGGGCTTGGAGGGTCTAGGCGGAGTCTGAGGTTCAAAAGTTCTCCGTGTCTGGGATATCTCAGAGGGCGATGATCGAGCCGGTGGCTTGGGAG
The DNA here is from genome assembly GCF_019703515.2 of Myxocyprinus asiaticus. Lineage (NCBI taxonomy): Eukaryota > Metazoa > Chordata > Actinopteri > Cypriniformes > Catostomidae > Myxocyprinus > Myxocyprinus asiaticus. The sequence goes on along the minus strand of NC_059349.1, from coordinate 28,735,574 downwards.
AGACCGGCTGATCAGGAGAACTCAGGGTGGGCTCAAGGGCGGGAACCAATTCCAACTCAAATAGCCTAGTTAGAGATGGCTCTGGAACGGACGAGGCTTGCAACGTTGGCTCTGGGACGGACGAGGCTTGCAATGCTGGTTCGTTGACTGTGGCAGATATGGGCATTGGCTCGTTGACCGTGGCAGGCTTGGGCGTTGGCTTGTTGACCAGAGGTGAGCCTGAGACATTGCATGGAGCAGACTGAAGCTTGGCTGTGACATGGCATGGAGCACACTGAGGCGTGGCTGTGACATGGCATGGAGCAGTCTCAGGCATGGCTGTGACATGGCATGGAGCAGGCTGAGGCGTTGCTGAGACATGGCATGGACCAGGCTGAGGCGTGGCTGTGACATGGCATGGAGCAGACTCAGGCGTGGGTGTGACATGGCATGGAGCAGACTCAGGCGTGGCTGTGACATGGCATGGAGCAGACTGAGATCCGGGGCAAAAGATGGCGCTAGCTCAGCAACCATGACGAGGAACTCTGGCTTGGCGGCTATGATGTGGGACTCTGGCTTGGTGGCCATGATGTGAGACTCTGGCTTGGCGGCCATGACGTGGGACTCTGGCTTGGCGGCCATGACGTGAGACTCTGGCTTGGCGGCCATGACGTGGGATTCTGGCTTGGCGGCCATGACGTGGGACTCTGGCTTGGCGTCCACCTCCCCCACAGTGAACGATGAACCACAAATTATTAGGGCAAGGTCGATATACTGAGCCAGGCTGTGGGTACTCTGACTGCCTGGCATCAGGGAAGAGATTGGCTCATTAAGTCCATAGCGAAAACAGTCCTTGAGGGCAATCTCATTAAAATTGGCAAATTAGCAAAGACCACAAAACTCCGTAACATAATCCTCCAGGGGACGATTCCCCTGGCATAAATGAAGAAGCTGGATTGCTGGGTTAATTTTGGTCGGTCAGGTATTCTGTAATGTATATGCTTAGCAATGACAGGCAGATGAAGACGATGATGATATGAAGAACCCAAGTGCAGTTATTTTACATAAGTGATAACCAAAAACGTGAATCCACAACATAACAAACATAAACGACTTGACTTGACTTGACTAGACTAGACTAGACTAGACTAGACTAGACTTGACTTGACTTGACAATGTTACATTAACAATACCTGACAAGAGACAATGGCAAACATGAGGGCTTAAATACACAGACATGGGTAACAAGACAACCAATGAACAGACAGAACTATAAACAAGATAACAAGACTAAAACTAAACCAGTGACAAACTAGAACTGATAATGAGTTAACTAGACAATAAACCAATGAAAACAAGACACATGAACATGGAGAGAAACATGAAATCACATGACCAGAGGACCACATGACATGATCACATGACAGGAACAAACATGGCATGGAACAAAACACATACAATCCTGACACTTATGTGACCTTTTAAAGTATCTGAGGAATGAAATTACATATCATTTTATAAAAGGCCTTCATTAAACTTCAAGTCATATTCACATCTTAGAAATATCAACAAGCATATGTTGTGTCACATGACAGGCTCGCCAGTAAATATTGAAATGACTGGAACATTATGCTTGTTTCCTGGAACAAACACAATAAGAATATACATGAATATGGATTTCATCTCTCATGCATTTGAAACTCACTGCAAAGTTCCTGATTGTCAAATGCCTTTGACAGCAAGTGTTATGTGCTGCCAGATATTAAAATGAATGAATACTTCACTATACAGCTCCACTAGCTGTGTTTAGCCAAGGGAGAAAATGAATTTGAACATGAATATCTGCAAGAGGCTTCAATTAATTTCTTGTTTAGTTACAAATGGCTAAATAAATAAATAGACCCTTAAAAATTACTTTTGTTCGTTATCGAATGTAGGTCGATTTAGTCATGTTACGTAATATTTTTTTAAAATAATACTTTACAAGAAGGTCCAATGTGTTATCATTAGTTAAGGCATTAGGTATCATGAACTAACAGTGAACAATATTTCTTAAAGCATTTATTAATCTTGATTAAAGTAAAATTAGAAGTATACAATTGTCCATTGTTAGTTCATGTTAGTTCAGAATGCATTAACATATGTTAACATATACAACTTTTGTGTTAAAGATGTATTACTATATGTTGAAATTAATATTAACCAAGATTAATAAATGATGTTAAAGTATTGTTCATTGTTAGTTCATGTTAACTACTGTGTTAAACAATGTTTACCAATACAACCTTACTGTAAGTTGTTACCTTATTTTCTCTCTCTCTCTTAAACCAATTCATTTAGATGAAACATGGAGCACATAAAGCACATTTCTTTAGGTTACCTGACAAACTTTTTTTTACTGTAAAGTAAAAAAAAAACAACAAAGGGCATCTGACCTTGTGGACAAACACTGAACAAATCAAATATTATTATCATCCACAAATTTACACTAATTTATGAAGGAAATGGCTGAAAGCACAATGAAAACATTCTTTGAAGCCTGCCTGTGATTTAGCTTTTTCACATTTTTTTGGTTAGGTGCACTCATAATAGTACGTCCTCTCGCTCGAATCCCAGGGGACAGTGGAGCTCTCTGTAATTAATTCACTTGTTAATGCTGACGCTTAAAGACAAACAGGAGCACTTGCGGACGTCCTTCCATGCTGGAAACAATTTAGGACTTCCAACATTGTGTGCCCCACACCCTTGCAGTGGGAGAATCGACTTGGTATTGATGTACCACCCCTGCCATTGAAGCCAGGAAAGCAGAGAAAAATCAACAGCAGTTGGCCTATGGGAGAAACTTTGAAAGCAGGATTGATGCATTCCAAGTTCACCATAACTGTTTTTTCATGTCCTGTTGCTCCATAGATCAGTAACTTTCTTGTATTGAATGTACATAGTCTTCACTGGGTCATGGAAGTCTTCAAATCAAATCAAATCACTTTATTGTCACACAGCCATATACACAAGTGCAATGGTGTGTGAAATTCTTGGGTGCAGTTCCGATCAACATAGCAGTCGTGACAGTGATGAGACATATACCAATTTACAATAACATCAAATTAACACAACACAATTTAAACATCTGTTATACACATAATTACACTCAACAGTATACAAATAATAACATACACTGTACAGTATACAATACGCACTATATAGATACACATTATTCAATAAAAATAAAAAATAAAAATATATAATATATATATATATATATAGAATGTACAGTATTGTACTGGATTGACATTCAGGCTGTCGGTTGATAGTCAGTTGTTAAGAGAGAACATAATATAATAATAATATAATTTATGACAGTCCGGTGTGAGATATAAGAGTAAGGGTAATAAAGTGCAGTGCTGATGTATTTTGATCGTGGGAGATCAAGAGTTCAAAAGTCTGATTGCTTGGGGGAAGAAGCTATCATGGAGTCGGCTGGTACGGGTCCTGATGCTGCGATACCGCCTACCTGATGGTAGCAGTAAGAACAGCCCATGGCTCGGGTGGCTGGAGTCTCTGATGATCCTCCGAGCTTTTTTCACACACCGCCTTGTATATATTTCCTGGAGGGAGGGAAGCTCACCACCGATGATGTGTCTGGCAGTTCGCACCACCCTTTGCAGTGCTTTGCGGTTGTGGGCTGTGCTATTGCCATACCAGGCGGAGATACAGCCAGTCAGGATGCTCTCCACAGTGCAGGTGTAGAACCGTGTGAGGATGTGGCGGTTCATTCCAAACTTCCTCAGCCGTCTCAGGAAGAAGAGGCGCTGATGAGCCTTCTTCACAACGACTTCAGTGTGGATGGACCATGTGAGTTCCTCAGTGATGTGGACACCCAGGAACTTGAAGCTGCTGACTCTCTCCACTGGTGCTCCATTTATGGTGATGGGACAGTGTTCTCTGTCTTTTCTTCTGAAGTCCACCATAAGCTCCTTTGTCTTACTGACGTTGAGGGAGAGGTTGTGCTCCTGACACCAGTGTGTCAGAGTGTGTACCTCCTCTCTGTAGGCTGTTTCATCATTGTCAGTGATCAGACCTACCACCGTCGTGTCATCAGCAAACTTAATGATGGCATTGGAGCTATGTGTTGCCACACAGTCATGTGTGTACAAGGAATACAGTAGTGGGCTGAGAACACAGCCCTGTGGGGCTCCAGCATTGAGGGTCAGTGATGAGGAGATGTTGCTGCCTATTCTAACCACCTGGCGTCTGCTTGACAGGAAGTCCAGTATCCAGCTGCACAGCGAGCTGTTTAAGCCCAGAGCCCGGAGTTTATCATCTAGCTTGGAGGGCACTATGGTGTTGAATGCTGAGCTGTAGTCTACAAACAGCATTCTCACATAAGTGTTCCTTTTTTCCAGGTGGGAGAGAGCAGTGTGTATTGTAGATGCAATGGCATCATCAGTGGAGCGGTTGTTGCGGTAAGCAAACTGCAGCGGGTCAAGAGGAATGCAGTGGCAATACAGAGCAGATATAATCTCTGATTAGTCTCTCAAAACATTTGCTGATGATGGGGGTCAGAGCAACAGGATGCCAGTCATTTAAACAAGTTATTTTTTGATTGTTTTGGAACAGGCACAATGGTGGATGTTTTAAAGCATGTGGGCATTACAGACAAAGAGAGGGAAAGGTTGAAAATGTCCGTAAAAACACCAGCCAGCTGGTTCGCGCACGCCCTGATGACGCGGCCCGGAATGCCGTCTGGGCCAGCGGCTTTACGGATATTCACCCGTCGGAAGGATCGGGTTACATCCGCTACAGAGATGGAGAGTGAACTAACCTCTGAACTACCCAGTAGAATAGTGGGTAGCGGGGGTTGATCTGCACGGCGTCTTACTCTGATGAGAACGCCGGCTCTGTTTCCCCTTTTCCTCCTGCGTTTCCGCGGCCGTGCTGCCCAGACAAAGGGCTCCGCTTGCATGTTTGTAAACAGCGGGTCGGCATTGAGGAATGTGAAGTCCGGTTTACGGTGTGAAATTGCTGAACCAATGTCCAAAAGTGTTTGTCTGTCGTAGACAATAAGGCAGACAACATACGAGACAAAAAACATAAGAATTGTGAACAAAACAAACAAAATATTACTATGTTGTGTCGGAACTCGCAACGCAGCAGCCATACTCGCCGCCATCTTGAGTCCATCAATCACACAGCTCTACTGAACTCTCTGCACCAGTTAACAAAATAACAAATAACAAATTTGTGTTTTCGCTACAGGTTTAGGAAGTTAAATGAAATCAGATTGATTTTTGATATTGATTTTACTGCAGTAATGCGCTAAACAAGCCACGTGATAAGATGCTCAGATTGACGGTCTCAGACGTGGAGGCAACTGAGATTCATCCTCCGCCATCCGGATTGAGGCGAGTCACTACGCCACCATGAGGACCTAGAGCGCTTTGGGAATTGGGCATGCCAAATTGGGGAGAAAAGGGGAGAAAAAAATACTATTTCTAAAAACAGTAAAAGATTATTTGAAATTATCTGTACATAACCTAACTAGTATTCATAGTATTGTGATGTCAGAACCAGCGCCCCAGCATAAGATGTAAACATTTTTTTTTCTGTACAACAGCACTCTTGCTTATGAGATATTGCTTAAATATAATGTAATTATTATTATTATTATTATTATTATTATTATTATTATTATTATTATTTATTAGTACTGTACATTGAATATTACATTTTACTATACAAGATTTATAAACTGTATTCCTGTCACAATTTCTTCAGTTTCACAAATCTATTAAAATGGGGTTTTATTTTGGTGGAAAACTAAATAAAGCACTTTAAGTTTGTATGTTTTTGACGACAGCTTCTAACCTCTGGATATGCAGTTCGCTAAATGTGCTTATTAAAATTGTAAAAAGTCATGATATAAACATATGGTATGCATGTGGTGTGCGCTTTAAGATTAATGAGCATTTTGGTCTCTGCCATCTACACACAGAGTGTGCATGATGATTATAATTATGTTTTTAAGTACATGAGCAGCCGACTTGATACATTAACTTTGAAACGTGCAGCACATGCAGACTGTATATTTATTTAATTAAATCTCAGCCTTTTGTGGTTTAATCATCACACTAGGACATATCACGATTTTAATATGATTAACTGTACATCTATACATTGATTTTATCCTGAATATGTCAAATTCCGTCGACATTCACATTTTATAGTTAATTCTGTTTTTATGACTGGATTCTGTGATTCTGTCCATTTTTTTCAACATCGTGGAAATCACTGGGCCCTAACTTTACCATCATTCTCCATCACCCCAGCTTGTCCTTTGAGGAACAGATCTTAATTACTTCCCACAGTAGTTAATGGGGAGAGGCCTGGTGTGATGGCAAGGTGTCACTTCCAGAGTTCACACTTCATGTGAGATCTGAGAGTAGCTGTTATTCTGTAAGGCTCCCTGTCCCTACCCTCTACACACATGCACAAACACACAGAGAGAGAGAGAGAGAGAGAGAGAGAGAAACAGCTTTCAGTGCCATAACCTTCACTGTTTAAAATATAATTAGCTTTATTAGAATTTTACCCTGTTATTTTTATTTTAGCAACTCCAGCCAAAGAGGTGTGATGATATTCAACAAGACCAGACTAAAATTAGAACTGAGAATTAGAATTACTTGAAATATATATACAACAGTGAGTTCCGGTCTCACACCATGAGCACTCCGATGCTTCAGTGTTTGTATCACTCTACTTGTGTTCGTGCCATTGTAAACTAAAGTGTAAGAGCGGTGCATATGTGTTAAGAGCTATAGGTGTCTCTTTACATTACATTTTTTGACATTACATATTTTAGCCAGCAGGTGGAAGCAAAATACCATGTTTGTGTGTAATATAAGCCAGTTAGGTGACGTGAAGTGAGTCAGTGTCAGTCAGTGTTTTCATTCATCAGCACTACGTGATCGCTGGTATTATTACTACACTTCTAAAGCTAGGAAATAGCTTTAAACGGCTTTAAACTAACAACTTCAGCATTAAGGCTCATCACAGCTGAGAGACACAACAGACTGATTAATTACACAAACTCAAGGCACTTACCTCTTACCGGAGTTTTCACATCGGAGAGGACATACTGTTCAAAATGGCAGAGGACATTGCGGTTTCTATAGTGAATAACTTTTGTGCACCAGCTACTGCAAAATAGGGAGGAATACCCCCACTTGGACAACTATTTTTCCACTGAGAAAATAGGATGAATTTGACAAAAATAACATTATTTTCAGAAAGCTGACTAACACACTACAGCATCTCTGCTTGGGAGTGACAACAGGTGATGGCACATGCTCCATCTCTCTCTCTCTCTCTCTCTCTCTCTCTCTCTCTCTCTCTCTCTCACACACACACACACACACACACACACACACACACACATCCTTGTTTCTCCAATAACTTGTTGGAAACAGCCCAAGCCGTGATACTAGTTCTAAAGTGACATTATTGAATTACTAACGAAGGCTTGGACGCATCATTTGGTTTGAACTAGCAATGGCAGATTCTGATCCATGGCATAAGATTTAGTTCCATGCACAAATGCGTTTTTTGTGACCGTACTCAGTTTTTCCTAATTTTTTCTAAATTTACTTGTTCATTGAATCAGAATCAGAATGAGTTTTAATGCCAAGTATGCTTACACATACAAGGAATTTGTCTTGGTGACAGGAGCTTCCAGTACACAGCAATACAAAAACAGCAACAAGACTTTTAAAAAATAATTAAAATTGAATAAAAAAATAGATAAATATTGAAAAGAAAAAATATATATACATACACACATACATACATATACATACATACACACACACATACATATATATATATATATATATATATATATATATATATATATATATATATATATATATATATATATATATATATATATATATATATATATATACACATATATACACATATACATGTATATGAATATATATACATACATACACACACACACACACACACACATACTAATCTAAATACAAATCAGTTATATACAGTGCAAGGGAATGTAATGGCAGAAGAGGTAGGATGTGTTGGATAACATAAAAAGACTAAGCTGTGTATTGCACATTAATTACTGCTCAAAGGGGCAGTTTTAACTGTTCATGAGCCTGGGGGATAAAACTGTTCCTGTTCCTGACAGTTCTGGTGCTCAGTGCTCTGAAGTGTCAGCCAGAAGGCAACAGTTCAAAAAGGTAGTGGGCTGGGTGAGTGGGATCCAGAGTGTTTTTTCCAGCCTTTTTCCTCACTCAGGAAGTGTACAGTTCTTGAAGGGAGGGCAGGGGGCAACCAATAATCCTCTCAGCAGTCCTAACTGTCCTTTGTAGTCTTCTGATATCCGAACCAAACAGTTATAGAAGTGCAGAGGACAGACTCAATAACTCCTGCGTAGAACCATAGCAGCAGTGCCTGTGGCAGGTTGAACTTCCTCAACTGGCAAAGGAAGAACAAACTTTGCTGAGCCTTTTTCGCAATGGAGTCAATTTGGGTCTCCCACTTCAGGTCCTGTGAGATGGTAGTGCCCAGGAACCTGAATGACTCCACTGCTGCCACATTGCTGTTTAGAATGGTGAGGGGGACATGTTGGGAGTTTCCTCCTAAAGTCCACAATCATCTCCACCGTTTTGAGCATGTTCAGCTCAAGGTTGTTTTGAATGCACCAGACAGCCAGCTGTTTAACCTCCCTTCTGTATGCAGACTCATCGTCATCTCGGATGAGGCCGATGACAGTGGTGTCGTCTGCAAACTTCAGGAGCTTGACAGAGGGGTCCTTGGCGATGCAGTCATTGGTGTAGAGGGAGAAGAGTAGTGGGGAGAGCACACATCCCTGGGGGGCACCAGTGCTGATTGTACAGGTGCTGGAAGGGAGTTTCCCCTGTCTCACAAGCTGCTGCCTGTCTGTCAGAAAGCTGGTAATCCACTGACAGATAGACATGGGAACAGAGAGTTGGTGTAATTTAGTCTGGAGTATAGCTGGGATGATGGAGCTGAAAGCCGAACTGAAGTCCACAAAAAGAATCCTTGCATATGTCCCTGGTCTGTCCAGATGTTGCAGGATATGATGCAATCCCATGTTGACTATATCATCCACAGACCTGTTTGCTCAATAAGCAAATTGAAGGGGATCAAGAAAGGGTCCAGTAATGTCCTTCAGGTGGGCCAACACCAGTCTCTCAAATGACTTCATGACCACAGATGTCAGGGCGACAGGTCTGTAGTTGTTAAGTCCTGTGATTTTTTTTTTTTTTTTTTGGGATGGGGATGATAGTGAAACATTTGAAGCAGCATGGGACTTCACACTGCTCCAGTGATCTATTGAAGATTTGTGTGAAGATGGGGGCCAGCTGGTTAGCATAGGATCTAAGATATGCAGGTGAAACACCATCTGGGCCCTGTGCTTTCCTTATCCTTTGTTTTCGAAAGACACGGCACACATCATCTTCACAGATCTTAAGTGCAGGTTGAGTAGCAGTAGGGGGAGGAGGGGGGTTGCAGGAGGATCCGTGTGCTGGAAGTTTATTAGAACACAAGCAAACAATCCAAATCGGCAGGCAAATAGAGATCATTATGCAGGTGGTATAATCCAATAAACCAAAAAGACAGTCCAACAAGGCAAACAAAATAAAGGGGTATCCAAAAAGCAGAAAATCCAGGAATCAGACAAAGGTCATAACAAATAAACAATCAGCAATGGCAATGGAAAAATGCTTGGTAAGGCAGGGTAAGCTGGCAATACTTTGCAACGTGACAGTGGAAACAGCATGGTATTTATATAGTTCAGACAGGAAGTAACCAATAAAGAAACGGTACAGAGTTAGTATTCGGGAGAGGGCTCCCTCTTGTGGTTGGTAGAAGGGGTAACAACCTCGGATGTTACAAACCCACCCCCCTCTACGAACAACTCCTGGTGTTCTTCTGCTGGGACGTCCCCTTGGTCGTGGTGCTGGACGATCAGTATGGGCATGATGAAATTCTTGGATCAGGGACGGGTCCAATATGTCCTTGGCAGCTACCCATGATCTCTCCTCTGGTCCGTAACCCTCCCAGTCCACCGAGTATTGCATCTGGCTCCCTCATCATCTTGAGTCCATGATCTCTCTGATCATATACACTGGGGCTCTATCTACCTCCAATGGAGGTGGAGGCTCAGAATCCATCGTTCCAGAGCCAGACGCTGGGTGGATGGGTTTCAGCAAGGACACATGGAATGAAGGAGAGATATGTTAATTAGCAGGAAGCTCTAAACGGTAAGTAACTGGGTTTATTTGATGGATAATTCTGAAAGGACCCACATACCTTGGACTGAGCTTCCTGCAGGGTAGTCGCAACTTGAGATCCCTTGTGGACAACCAGACCCTCTGTCCCGGCTGATAGTTGGGATGGGGACACCTCCGCCGGCCAGCCTGGAAACGTTGAGCTCTGACAGCTTGCTGTAACCGGACATGTGCGCTGTCCCACACCCTCTTGCTTCATCTAATCCAATTGTCCACCGCTGGCACCGTAGAAGGTTCTCCTGACCAAGAGAACATCGGGGGTTGGTAGCCCAGCATGCACTAGAAGGGGGTTAGACCTGTAGAAGTATGGGTGAGGGAGTTCTGTGCATATTCTGCCCAGGGCAGGAAGTCGCTCCATTTCTCCTGTTCACGGCTACAATAGTTTCGAAGGTATCTGCCAGTCTCTTGATTCAGACGTTCCACTTGTCCATTGGCCTGAGGGTGATAACCAGAGGTGAGACTCAAATTAATGTCCAACTGTTTGCAGAATGCCTGCCAAACTCGTGACGTGAACTGTGGACCTCAATCGGACACGATGTCCTTTGGAAATCCATAGACCCTAAAGACTTGGTGAAATAAAGCATTTGTGGTTTCCATGGCATTGCATAAACCCTTGAGAGGGACAAGTCTACATGATTTGGAAAATCGGTCAATGATTACCAGAATGGTAGTGTATCCATGGGAGTTTGGCAGGTCTGTGATGAAGTCGATGGACAGGTGAGACCATGGTCTTTGAGGTATGGGCAGTGGTTGAAGCAACCCCGTGGGCAGTTCTCTGGGGGTCTTGGATTGGGCACACACCTGGCAAGAATTCACATAATTAGTCACATCATGAATAACAGATGGCCACCAGAAGGAATTACGTACCAGAGCGATTGTTCTTTGGATGCCAGGGTGTCCTGTGCTCAAGGAAGTGTGGACCCATTGGATTGTCCTCTGATGTAGAGCTTGGGGTACGTAGTGCTTGGTTGGGGGGCAGTTAGGTGGTGATGGTTCATGCTGTTGTGCTTGTTGTATTTCTTCCATTATGTCCCAGCTAATCGGTGCTATGATGACAGATGGTGGCAGGATGGACCCAGGGTGAGGTTGGAGGTGAGGTGGATCATGTCTGCATGAAAGAGCATCTGCCTTGCTGTTCTTGCTGCCAGGGTGGTAAGTGACTGTGAAATTGAACCTGGTGAAAAACAATGACCATCGGGCTTGGTGTGGATTCAATCTCTTGGCTGCCTTGATATATTCAAGATTCTTGTGGTCGGTGATAACTTGGAATGGGTGGACTGCCCCCTCTAACCAATGACGCCATTCCTTGAGTGCCGCTTTCATGGCAAGTAACTCCTTATTTCCCACATCATAGTTACGTTCAGCTGAGTTCAGCTTTCTGGAGAAGAAGGCACAAGGGTAAAGCTTGCCTGGTGTTCCGTGACGTTGTGACAGAACTGCTCCAATCCCACAATCTGAAGCGTCTACCGCAACGATGAAGGGAAGCTTGAGGTCAGGATGTTTCAGTATTGGAGCAGTTGTGAAGCTTGACTTGAGGGAGATGAAGGCTTGGTATGTGGCATCATTCCATGGCAACTTGCTTGGCTTTCCCTTGAGCAATGACGTGAGTGGTGCTGCAATGGTACTGTAGTTCCTAATGAAACAGCGATAGAAGTTGGCAAAGCCCAGGAACTGCTGTAGTTCCTTGAGTTTAGTAGGTCAAGGCCATTCGGTGACAGCTGTTACCTTTGAGACATCCATCTCTACACCTTGATGGCTGATGTTGTAACCCAGGAAGGTGGTATGAGAGGTATGGAACTCACATTTCTCTGCCTTGACGAATAGTTGATATTCCTGGAGATGTGACAATACTGTCTTGACCTGCTGGATATGTTGTTATATGTTTTGTGAGTAGATGAGGATGTCGTCAATGTAAGCCACCACACAATGATTCAGTAAGTCTCTGAAAATCTCGTTGATGAAAGACTGAAAAATCGAGGGGGCATTAGCAAGTCCATACAGCATGACCAAATATTCATAGTGCCCCCTGGTGGTGATGAATGCAGTCTTCCACTCATTCCCTTCTCGGATCCTGATGAGGTTATAAGCACTCCTTAGATCCAGTTTGGTATAGATCTTGGCTTCATGGAGTTGTTCAAGGGCGGAGGGGTTAAGTGGCAATGGGTAATGATATTTTATGGTGACAGAGTTCAGGCCGCGATAGTCGATACAGGGACGTAGACCTCCATCCTTCTTCTCCACGAAAAAGAATCCTGCAGCAGCTGGGGAGGTGGAGAGACAGATGTAACCAGAGGCAAGGGCTTCCTCAATGTAACTCGCCATGGCGAGGGTCTCGGGGAATGACAATGCATAGGCCTTGCTTCTCGGTGGAGCTGTATTAGACAGAAGTTCAATGGCACAGTCCCATGGATGATGAGGAGGAAGTTGTGTAGCTTTAATCTTGCTAAACACTTCACTAACTCTGCATACTCCTTGGGAATCATGGTCTCCTTCTGTGATTTAGGACTTTCTACACTGGTGATAAGACAAGGCCTGGAAACAGCAACATAAAGACAATGTTCATGACAGAAACTTGACCAATGTGTGAGCTCACCTTGGTTCCAGGATATCGATGGGTCATGAATGGCCAGCCAGGGATGACCCAGGATAAGAGCATGATTGGGTGAGTTGATGACATATAGTGAAATATTTTCAACATGAAAAAGTCCAATCTTGATGGTTATAGGAACAGTCTGTTGGGTTATGCTAGTACCAATCGGTGTGTTATCCACAGTGGTGATGTTAAGCTTAGGAAAGCATTCAGTGGTGGGTATGTTGAGTTCTTGTACAATCCCATGATTAATGAGATTAACAGCAGTCCCAGAATCCACTAATGCTGTAACACATCTTACATGATCAGCAGTGGAGATCTCTACAGGCAAGAGAAAATTATGTGAGTTGGGTGATTTAATGTTCATAGTACTCACGTGCTGCCTTGACTCAGGGAACCTTGATTTCTTGTGTGGGCATGCAGCATTGAGATGACTTGGTGAACCACGGTAAAAGCAAAGTTTTTCGTTGTGTCGTCATTGACGTTCTTCCATGGAAACACGAGTGTGAGCAACATGCTTGGGTTCGGGTGATACAGTGGATGTCTGAGCCTGTACTGAGACTGCAGAATCTGCGGTGAAACATAATTGAGGCCGTGAAGCATTCTGAAGCAGGTTATCAATCTTGATGGCCATAGTGATATATTCAGAAAGATTCATACCTTCACCCTTGCAGGTTAGTTCCATCCTGAGTTTCAGGTTAAGCCCCTCGTGGAAAACAGTCTTCAGAGCGACATCATTCCACCCACTCTGAGCCGCCAGTGCATAACCTGCTGCTGATCGATGACCCTGGCATAGATGAAGTAGTTGAACAGAGATATCTTGACCGCCCGCTGGATACTCAAAGACTTCATGGATTTGTTGAACGAAGTAATCAAATGAAACCTGGATTTGAGTATCTTTATCCCAAACAGCGGCGGCCCAATTGAGAGCTTTGCCGGTAAGCATTGACATCAAAAAAGTAAATTTCCTGGCATCTTGATCAAATGATTCAGGCTGATTTTTGAAAAATGCCTTACATTGTCATAAAAAAAAGGGCGATGTCAGGCTGGAGTCATTGACCATCGATGGGTTTTTGGGTATCCAAAAAGCAGAAGATCCAGGAATCAGACAAAGGTCATAACAAATAAACAATCAGCAATGGCAATGGAAAAACGCTTGGTTAGGCAGAGTAAGCTGGCAATACTTCGCAACGTGACAGTGGAAACAGCATGGTATTTATATAGTTCAGACAGGAAGTAACCAATGAAGAAACGGTACAGAATTAGTATTCGGGCTCCCTCTGGTGGTTGGTAGGAGGGGTAACAACCTCGGATGTTACAGCATGTGGAGGCTTACACTATTCTCCGCGGCATCCACGCACAACACACCACATGCCCCACCGAGAGCGAGAACCATATTATAGTGACCACGAGGAGGTTAACCCAATGTGACTCTACCCAACCTAGCAACCGGGCCAATTGGTTGCTTAGGAAGCCTGACTGGAGTCACTCAGCACACCCTGGATTCGAACTTGCGACTCCAGGTGTAGTAGTCAGCATCTTTACTTGCTGAGCTATCCAGGCCCCCCAATGTAAGTTAATATTTACCTTTTTTGAAAGTTTCTTTGCGTATCTATCAAATGTGAGTTGAGAATCTAAAGTAATACCTAAGAAATTGCATTTTTTTTACCTCTTCTATTTCTTTATTTTGTATCTTAATTTTCATTGTTCCTTTTTCAGAGAAACACACAGAATATTTTTCCTGACGTTCAAAGTGAGATGGTTATTTTGGAGCCACTGAGATATCCCCTCCAAATCTGTTTTAGCTGATGTGTAAAAAATTGTGTCGTCAACACTTAATATCTGTGCAGCAACTTGGCAAATCATTTATAAATAAACTAAAAATCAATGGACCTAAAATGAACCTTGGGGTATTCCTAGTTTATTTTTAATAAAAGATTATTTTCTCCTGCTCAATTATCACACATTGCTCTCTTTTTTGTAGGTAAGAGGCAAACCACTCAGATGTTTGATTACTGAAATTAAAAGCAGTTCATTTACACAAAAGAATATCATGGTTAACAGTATCAAATGCCTTTTTCAGGTCAATAAAAACTGCTCCCACAACATGCCCCTGATCTAAAGAACGTCTTACATTTTCCAAAAAATAACAGTCTGCAGTTTCAGTAGAGTGCTGGAGCCTAAAACCAAACTGCTGTGGGTGAAGGAAATTATTACTCTTTAAGTGATTTATTAATTGTTCTGCCACTACCTTCTCTAAGACCTTAGACATGACAGGTAAAATTGAAATTGGATGATAATTTGAGACCAAACTGGAATCACCAGACTTAACATTTTTAGTAATAATAGCTTTTTACCAATTTTCTGGGAATTTGCTTTCCCTAATTGATAAGTTTATTAAGTAAGATAATTGAGCTGTCAATAAGGAGCTATATTTCTTAATAAAATTACTATCCAAGTCTAAACTTTTCTTAACAGGAGCTTGAGAAGGGATTAATCATTGTGAATAATTTTATGTTGTTCCCAGTCAGAGACAGATCATACCTTTAATTTTTACCAGGTGATGGGAAAGGTCTACAATCCATAAATACCCTTCAACAGATACATCAAGATGAGGTTTCTGAGATTATGCATATTTTGTATGTACACTTTGTGCATTCTCT
The DNA here is from genome assembly GCF_019703515.2 of Myxocyprinus asiaticus. Classification (NCBI taxonomy): domain Eukaryota; kingdom Metazoa; phylum Chordata; class Actinopteri; order Cypriniformes; family Catostomidae; genus Myxocyprinus; species Myxocyprinus asiaticus. The sequence goes on along the minus strand of NC_059349.1, from coordinate 28,720,005 downwards.
GTCAAGGTTTTCTTGTGTTATGAATATATCCTTTTAAGTGTGTGATCCTCTTAAAAAATGTGAAAAACATAAATAATAATTAGAGCAAGGCATAAAGCTGATTCAGGAGTTTTGTTAGAATCTATGTGCAGTTTATTTAAATAAGGGCTGAATACCAATTTGCATACTTATAAGGTATTAAAAAAGTATAGGATGTACCTAAGGTGCAGTGCATTCAGAAAGTATTCAGACCCCTTCATTTGTTTCACATATTATGTTGCAGCCTTATGCTATAATGTTTTAAATTATATAAAACAAAATTCTTCACATCAATATACACTCCATACCCCAAAATGACAAAGCAACAACCAGATTTTTTAATAACTTTGCAAATTTATTAAAAAATATAAACTGAAATATCACATTGACATAAGTATTCATACCGTTAACTCAGTATTAGGTTGAAGCGATTACAGCCTCAAGTCATTTTGGGTATGATGCGACAAGCTTTGCAAACCTGGATTTGCTGCCATTCTTCTCTGCAGATCCTCTCAAGCTCTGTCAGGTTGGATGGGGCCCATCAATGGACAGACATTTTCAGGTCTCTCCAGAATTATTCGATTGGGTTCAAGTCCGGGCTCTGGCTGGGTTATTTAAGGACATTCACAGAGTTGACCCTAAGCCACTCTTGTGTTGTCTTGGCTGTGTGCTTAGGGTCATTGTCCTGTTGGAAAATGAACCTTCGGCCCAGTCTGAGGTCCTGAGTTCTCTGGACCAGGTTTTCATTAAGGATATCTCTGTATTTTGCTGATTTCAGATTTCCTTTGACCCTGACCAGTCCCCAAGTTCCTGCCACTGAAAAACACCCCCACAGCATGATGCTACAACCATCATGCTTCACCGTTGGGATGGTATTGTGCAGGTGATGAGCGGTGCCTGGTGTCCTCCAGACATGACGCTTGGAATTGAGGCCAAACTGTTCAATCTTCGTTTCATCGGACCAGAGAATATTGTTTCTCACAGTCTGAGAGTCCTTTAAGTGCTTTTTTATGTGTCTTGCACTGAGGAGAGGCTTCCATTTGGCCACTCTGCCATAAAGCCCAGATTGGTGGAGTGTTCCAGTGATGGTTGTCCTTCTGCAAGTTTCTCCCATCTCCACACATGATCTCTGGAGCTCAACCAGAGTTACCATCGGGTTCTTGGTCACCTCTCTTACCAAGGCCCTTCTTCCCTGATTGCTCAGTTTGGCCAGGCAGCCAACTCAAGGAAGAGTCCTGGTTGATCCAAACTTCTTCCATTTAAGAATTATGGGGCCACTGTGCTCTTGGGAACCTTCAATGCAGCTGAAATTTTGTTGTAGCCTCTGCAGGCAGTTCTTTTGACCTTATGGTTTGGTTTTTGCTCTGATATGAATTTTCAGCTGTGAGACCTTATAAGGACAGGTGTGTGCCTTTCCAAATCATGTGCAATCAATTGAATTTGCCACAGGTGGACTCCGATCAAAGTGTAGAAACATCTCAAAGATGATCCATATAAATGGTATGCACCTGAGCTTAATTTCAAGTGTCAAAGCACAGGGTCGGAATACTTATGTCAATGTGATATTTCAGTTTTTCCTTTTTAATAAATTTTCAGTGTTGTCAAAAATCTGGTTTTGCTTTGTCATTATGGGGAATGGAATGTAGACTGATGTGGAAAAAAATAATAATTTAAAGTAAGAGGCGGCGGGGGCGTGGTCAAGCATCTCTCCGGAGAGAGAGAAAGCAGTAAGGGCGCTTACACCTGAGCTAAATTATGTCTAACACCTGTCTCTAATTTCAGTGAGCACGGAGAGAGAGACTGGCGCAAGAAAGGCCACAATGTGTCAAATGTTTGCCTGTAAAACCGACGAGTGTGAACTGTAAGAGTCTGAGTGCAAGATTAAAACTCCTACCTGAACCAGGAAATCTGCTTCTCGCCTCCTCCTTTCCACTAAGTAGTGTTACACTGGTGCCAAAACCCGGGAAAAAGTTTGAAGATGGACAGAAGTCGCCCCATAGAGTCCTCCCAGTTGGCTGAGATCCTCCAAGCCCTTGCTGGCTTACATCGGAGCCACCAGCAATCCCTGCTTGAGCTCCGGCAAGATCAAGACCACTGGTTTGTGGAGCTCATGCGTGCTCAAGCAGAGGACCTCAGCCAGGAGGCATCCCCAGCCGCGACCCCGGACACCCACACGCCGTTACCCCCACCTGCGTTACAGAAGATGGGGACGGTGGACGACCCAGAGGCGTTCCTGGATCTGTTCGAACGCACTGCCGAGATCTGGGGCTGGCCGCTCGGCCAGTGGGCGGCCCGACTCATCCCGCTACTGTCCGGGGAAGCCCAGCTTGCGGCTCAACAACTGCCAGCGATGAGCCTCCTGGCTTACAGAGACATTCTGCAACGGGTTGGTCGGAGTCCAGAAGAAAGTCGTCAACTCTTCCAGAGCCTGAAGCTAGAGAGCTCTGACCGCACGTTTGCCTTCGCCCAACGTCTCCGCGATGCCTGCCAAAGATGGTTGCTAGCGGGGGACCGTGGTATCGACAGGATCATCGACCAGGTGGTACTGGAGCAATTAATACATCGACTGCCGAAAGGGGCGGCGGAGTGGGTCCAGTGCCACCGCCCGGCGTCGCTGAAGGAAGCCGTCCGGCTTGCGGAGTACCACATGGCGGCGATCCCGAGGGCGGAAGAGCCCTCCTACACTCTCTCTCCTCCCCCTGTCTCATTCCCCTCCCCTCTCTCCTCTCATTCTGCTCTCTCCCCAGGGCCCGTTCCTGACTTTAGAGTTTTATTATTGGGAATTTGTGCGGATGGGTCCTGTGTGAAATTAGGGAGATGTGCAATGTGTGATGCTCTGGCAGGGGAGGCGGAGCCGGGGCCGTCCTTGACAGCTCCACGTCATAATGACGAGAGAGGGGGAGAGGCTGCAGCCCCTCCCCTTCTCAGGGAATTCCCTGAGGGGGATTTCCCTTTGGCGCATTCGCGAGACGAAACCCTCAAACATGCCTTCGACCAAGTGAGAGTCATCGATGGTCAATGGCTCCAGCCTAACATCGCCCTTTCATACCCCTATTTTCCAATTATAAATGAGCGGTTGTATAGAGTGACACAGGACGCTCGGACTAAAGAGGATACAACCCAACTTTTGATTCCACGGAGCCATCGGGAAATGGTATTCAGGCGGCTCATTATAATCCCATGGCGGGTCACTTAGGAGAAAGGAAAACACTGAACCATCTAATAACCCGCTTCTATTGGCCGGGCATTGGCGGCGATGTCCGCAGGTGGTGTGTGGCATGCCGCGAATGCCAGCTGGTTAACCCACCAGCCACCCCAAAAGTGCCATTGCACCCTCTTCCCTTGATCGAGGTCCCCTTTGAGAGAATTGGAATGGAACTCATTGGCCATTAGAACGGTCAGCATGTGGACATCGCTTTGTATTGGTCCTAATGGACTATGCAATGCGGTATCCGGAAGCAGTGCCTCTTCGCAACATCTCAGCATGCAGTGTTTTGGAGGCACTCTTCAAAATAATCTCCCGGGTGGGGATTCCGAAAGAAATCCTCACCGATCAGGGCACAACGTTTATGTCACGGACACTACGCGAGCTGTACGAATTGTTGAGTATTAAATCAATTCGCACCAGCGTGTACCATCCTCAAACGGATGGCCTGGTGGAACGATTTAATCAAACCCTCAAAAACATGATTCGTAAGTTCGTGCACGACGATGCTAGAAATTGGGATAAATGGCTCGACCCCCTGTTATTTGCAGTACGAGAGGTCCCGCAAGCCTCCACTGGCTTCTCCCCATTTGAGCTGCTGTATGGGCGATGCCCACGCAGTGTGCTTGATGTATTGCGAGAGGCCTGGGAGGAGGGACCTTCAAACAGTAAAAATGAAATTCAATACGTTCTTGATCTTAGAGCAAAACTCCACACTTTGGGGCAGCTAACACAGGAGAATTTGCTCCAAGCTCAAGAACAACAGTGCCGACTGTATGACAGGGGAACTCAGCTAAGGGAATTTGCACCGGGAAATAAGTGCTTGTATTGCTTCCCACATCAAGCTCTAAATTACTCGCCAAGTGGCAAGGACACTTTGAGGTCACACGATGAGTGGGAGATCTCGATTATGAGGTTAAACGAACCGATAGAGGGGGCGCACATTAAATATACCACCTCAATCTCCTGAAATTGTGGAGGGAGGCGGTCCCTGTGACGTTGGCTACGGTAGTTCCCGAGAAGGCGGAGCTCGGACCGGAGGTGAGTTCAAAAAATAAACAGTTCACCCCGGTAACATGCAGAGACCACCTCTCACCGAGTCAACTCGTGGAGGTTGCTAGGTTGCAACAGGAGTTTGCGGATGTGTTCTCCCCTCTACCGGGGCGTACAAACCTCATTCACCACCACATCGAGACCGAGCCAGGGGTCGTGGTACGTAGCCGCCCCTACCGATTACCCGAACACAAGAAGAAAATCATTCGGGAAGAATTGGATGCAATGCTCGATGTGGGGGTAATAGAAGAATCCCACAGCGATTGGTCCAGCCCAGTTGTTCTAGTGCCTAAGAGGGATGGGTCTGTACGGTTCTGTGTGGATTATAGGAAAGTCAACGCAGTGTCTAAATTTGACGCATACCCAGTGCCTTGCGTTGATGAGTTGCTCGATCGGTTGGGCACTGCTCGATTTTATTCAAAATTGGATTTGACGAAGGGTTACTGGCAGATCCCCTTGACACCAATTTCCCGTGAAAAAACCGCCTTCTCCACACCGTTTGGTTTACACCCGTTTGTGACACTTCCGTTCGTTTTGTTTGGAGCTCCGGCTACGTTTCAGCGGCTCATGGACCGAATCCTCAGACCGCATTCAGCTTACGCCGCTGCCTATTTAGATGACATCATCATTTACAGCAATGATTGGCAGTGGCACATGCAACATCTGAGGGCGGTTCTGAGATCGCTGCGCCGAGCGGGACTCACAGCAAACCCAAAGAAGTGCACGATTGGGCGGGTGGAGGTACGGTATCTGGGGTTCCACTTGGGCCACGGGCAGGTGCGTCCCCAAATTGACAAGACAGCAGCGATTGCGACATGCCCGAGGCCCAAGACCAAAAAGGGGGTCAGACAGTTCCTGGGGCTGGCTGGCTATTATAGAAGGTTTGTGCCTAATTATTCGGACGTCACCAGCCCGCTGACTGATCTCACTAAAAAGGGAGCTCCAGACCCGGTCCAGTGGACGGAGCAGTGTCAGCGGGCGTTCATGCAAGTTAAAGCCGCACTTTGCAGGGGGCTGCTTTTACATTCACCTGACTTCTCTCTCCCTTTTGTTTTACAGACAGATGCTTCAGACAGAGGGCTGGGGGCCGTGCTCTCGCAGGTGGTTGAAGGGGGAGGAGCGCCCGGTGCTGTACATTAGCCGTAAACTCTCATTGAGGGAAACTAAGTACAGCACCGTGGAAAAGGAGTGTCTCGCCATCAAGTGGGCGGTCCTCACTCTCCAATACTACCTGTTGGGGCAGGCCTTCACCCTCTGTTCTGAACACACCCTGCTCCAGTGGCTCCACCGCATGAAAAATACCAACGCGCTGATCACCCGTTGGTATCTGACTCTTCAGCCGTTTAAGTTCAAGTGATATGATAGGTGTGGATGAGAAACAGATCACTTTCACATTCTTCTTCTTGTGTTTTTGGTGATTGACATTCTTCTCTGCATATCGCCCCTGCTGTCTAGCAAAAAATGACTTAAATATTGATCTGTTTCTCACCCACACCTATCATATCACTTCAGAAGATATGGATTTAACCACTGAAGTCATATGGATTACTTTTATGGTGCCTGCATTTGCTTTTTGGAGCATAACAATTTTGGCACCCATTCACTTGCATTGTACTGACCTACAGAGCTGAAATATTCTTTTAAAAATCTTAATTTGTGTTCTGCAAAAGAAAGGAAGTCATACACATCTGGGATGGCATGAGGGTGAGTAAATGATGAGAGAATTTTCATTTTTGGGTGAACTATCTTTTTAAAGTGATAGCTCAGCCATAATTTAATATTCCGTCATCATTTCCCAACCCTTATGCTGTTCCAAACCCATGTGACCTTCTGTATTCTGTGGAACCCAAAAGATGCTAGACAGAATGTTAGGGACTGACAGTCTCAGTCACCATTCACTTTGAAAATATAGAGAAAAAACATTCACTGAAAGTAAAAGGTGACCAAGGCTAACATTCTGTCTAAAATCTCCTTATTATGTTGCATGGAAGAAAGAAAGTCATATGGGTTTGGACAACATGATGGTGAATGATGTCAGAATTTCCATTAATAATAATAATATTAATAATAATAATTCTGTAATACATGTTAAATGTGTATTATGTCATGGAATGTAGTGAGTTAACGTCCATTATGTCATTTGTGAAAGTAACGAGTTAATCACTACTTGAGTACACTTTTAATTGGATACTTTCTTACTCTTACACAAGTAATTATTTATGTTAGTACTTTTACTTCTATTTGAGTTATTTGTATTTTTTTTTTTTTTTCAAGTAATTGTACTTTTACTTGAGTACAGTTTTTGGCTACTCTTCCCACCTCTGTATCAGTCCTGGCTTTTTTCCTGAGCTTTGGCAAATATTTACAAGACATAAAAAGAGGCCAGCAGTCACCGTTTCCTTGTCAGATTGCATGAGACTGTGACACAGAAAATATTGAACTGGTGACAGCAGTTTCTGTGTTCTCTGTGACATAGCTGATTACTGAGGGAAAGTGCTGTCACCTTTAATTGAGTTAATGATATTGTGCGAAGAGAAATAAGTTTAAAAATAACATTTGCCTATTGTTCTTTAAGCTTTTTTGTTCACACATGTCAAGTTGCGAGAAGATTGTTTATAGCTGCTTTAACAGACATTAGGGAAGTTTAAAACTTTAACATTTAGTTAGTGAAGCCCATTACCAAAATGACAAGTCTAAATTGCTTGCAGTCTCACTGATCCATCAATACCCTTTTACCACTTTTAAAGTAATAGTTCACCATCAAACCTGTATGCTGTTATTATTTCAGTGGAACACAAAAGTAGACATTTTTGAAGAATATTTATGCAGCTCTTTCCATACAGTAACAGTTAGTGAGCATAGGCACTTTCACACATACAGCCTTTAATGTGAATTTAACAGAATGTTTTCATGTAGAGGTCATGTGTGAACATGACCTGTCCTCGAAATACCGGCTAATCAGCTTACAAAGTTGCGACACTGCTGGAAAGGTTCCATATTGATTTTATGTGTGAACAAAGCTGTAAGATTCTGTTTGAGCATGTAAGAGGTTAGGACACTCTGATGTAAGAAGTCTGTTGTCAAAGAGTTTAAGCCAGTGACAAAGTTCTTCTGGAGCTGAGGCATTTACTCTACGTTGTGTAGTTGTAAGTGTGTGAAGTGAGTTCAATTGTGGAAGAAATGTCACATTCCATAATATTGTTTTCCACAAAAAAAAAGAACAGCATATTTACTGAGGGTGAGTAAATAATGATACATGATAGAAAAAGATACATTTAATGCATAACTTGCAATATTTAAGCATCAGACTGCTTACTAAATATGTAGGGCATTGCAAGATTCATCATTCCACCCAAGCTCACCCAATGCTGGCCCTTGACTTTCACAATCTGCATTTGCTGCTCATTAGCTTAGTAAATTAATGCATAATTACAGAGGTGGGTGGTAACATGCTATATTTACTCCTTTATATTTAATTGAGGAACTTTTTTGAAAAAATTTACTTTTATGAATATGTTTTATGGTGGGTACTTTTCACTCTTAAGTAAATGTCTCATGAAAAAAAATTACTTTTACTTCGTTAGAATGGGTAACGTTCCTGTCATTACATTACTGGTTTTAATTTAATAAATGTTAATAAATGCGTAATTTATTAAGATTTTTGAATGTGACTCTTATGACAGCGGAACTTCACAGCTGTACACTGTCACTCGAGTCGTGTTCAACACTACAGCAGCAAGTGGGCAAAACAAACATTTCCTTACTCCACACAATGCCTTCATTTTACACCAAGACAAGGATATATTTCAAGATTAAAATTGCAACGCCAATTTAAGAAAACACAGTGAGGTAAAGTTTTAGAGATTGTGACAATGTGGGCTTGTCTGTGTCATGGTGATACTCATTCATTTTCAGTGTGAATTTGTAACTATGGGTTCTTAAGACCTCAGTTTCTAAGTTTGCGTTTTTATATCAGTGCTGCAACACCTCAGTGCCTACTGTATAAATCCCTGTAAATATCCATGTTAAATGCAAATGTTTTGCCCTGCCAATCACAGTTGTGAGTATTTCTGCACGTGCCAGGTTGGCTTTGGCTTTGGCTTTGTCTTATGGAAAACAAGCTTCCAAACACAGAGATACGGAGCAATTTACCCTTAGTGTACAGAACTAATTATCTAAATTCTTTCTACACTGAAAATGCTGTACCGTCACTGAACTAAATTCATGCAGGACATAAAAAGCTGTGAAATAATGACAGAAGGCATGAATAAAGCATGATCTCTAATGTTTATAATTAAGTTATAATTTCCAAACTTCTCTTCTAATTGACAGATTTGTCCAAATCTGAGGAGCATCCTTAAAGTGATAGTTCAGCCTTTAATTGATATTATATCATCATTTCCCCACCCTCATGTTCTTCCAACCCCGTGAAACTTTCTGTATTCTGTGGAACCCAAAAGATGTTAGACAGAATGTTAGAGACTGACAGTCATCATTTCCTTTGAAACATGCAGTGAAAGTAAATGATGATTAAGGTTAGCATTCTGTCTAACATCTCCTTATAGGAATAAGTTTTCCAAAATTGAAAATTTGTTCTGTTGAACACAAAGATTTTTAGAAGAATATCTCAGCTCTATTAGTTTATACAAGAATGCAAGTGAATGGGTACCAAAACTCTGAAGCTCAGAATGCACATAAAAGCAGCATTAAAAGTAAGCGGTAGTTCTGTCAGGGAGACTCATGTGGTACATGTCATTGGTTCGTTCATAATTTCCTTTAAGCAATCACTGTTCACCTCTTGCTTTAAAGGTCTGCCATCAGCCAACCACTCTGCTGCCGTCAGGTGTCAACGTGGCAACCACCTCCTCCCCCACCACCACCAGCAAGTCTTCGTCTGATTGGGGGGTAGGCTCCTCACCCCTGCCATCTTCCCCGTCAGGATTTGACGGTTCACTGGAATTTGCCTGGACCGTCAGATGGGGGCTTACACCAAAGAGACTTTACTTTATTATTTTATTGTTCATCAATAAATAGTTATTCCCTTTATGCAATGCTGTTTCAAGTCTTTCTGATCAAATTCAAATGACACTGGTTCAATCTGTCTTCAGAAGGGATATGATAAGTGTGGGTGAGAAACAGATCAATATTTAAATCCTTTTTTACTAATAAATCTCCACTTTCACATTCTTCTTCTTGTGTTTTTGGTGATTCAATTATTTGTGCATATCGCCATCTTCTGGACAGGGAGGAGAATTAATAGTAAAAAAAAGGACTTTATATATTATAAAGTTATAGATATTTATCTCTTTTTCACCCACACCTATCATAATGCTTGTGAAAATCACTGGAGTCGTATGAATTACTTTTATGCTACCTCTATGTGCTTTTTGGAGCTTCAAAGTTCTGATCACCATTCACTTGCATTGTATGGACCAACAGAGCTGAGATGTTCTTCTAAAAATCTTCATTTGAGTTATGCAGAAGAAAGAAAGTCATACATATCTGGAATGGCATGAGGGTGAGAAATTTAGAGCATTTTAATTTTTTGGTGAATTATCCCTTTAATTTGATGCATGGACGAAAGAAGTCATATGGGTTTGGAACCACTTGGTGGTGAATGATGACAATTTCCGTTATATACAATAATATTAATAGTATTATTACTATTATTATTAATCATTTTGTAATGCATGTTAAATGTGTATCATGTACTGGAATACAGGAGAGTAAACATCCATTACGTTATATGTGAAAGTAACTAGTTACTCACTACTTGAGTATTTCTTTATTGGATACTCTTACTCAAGCAATTTTTAACATTATTACTTTTACTTCTACTTGAGTAATTATTTTTTAAAGTAATTGTACTTTTACTTGAGTAAAGTTTTCGGCTACTCTTCCCACTGCTGCATAATTAATTCTGTGTACTAGGAAATGTGACTGCAATGCAATCCAGCGTCAGTCACAGAGCAAGTCTCTTCTAAGAGGAGCAGAGATTGACTGGCTGAGCTGGGCTGGGATGGGTCAGCATGTAATGGTGAAGAAAGAGCAGGAGGGGGCCTAGAGCTCTCGTCACACTAAATTTACGAGCGTGGAAGTGTGCTGGGGTGATGCTGTGTATTTTACACTGAGCAGTGCTGCCTTGGCAGAAGGGGTAGAAATGTGATGTATTAAAGTATACTTGGGATGTATAAGTATGTGTGTGTTGTTGTGGTGTGCATGCGTGTGAATGTGAGTGTGTGTATGGCAACATATCAACATATTAAATTCATCACTTCATATTCTGATGCTATTAAATTGTTAACCTTTGCATTATGATTCACATCTGTTCTGTTAAATGAAGTATAAAATGCTGTGAAACATTTAGATTCTGCCTAAGGCCTTTCATATTTTTTCCCCCACTGATTTTAATAAACAACTGAGAGAATTCATTTTTTAAAAATTAATATGGCTACATGTATAACCTTTGGTTTGTGCCTGTGACAGAGCCACAGTAATTGCTGAACTTTTCAGCTTAATCAACTCTACGAACTTCAGATAAATTGGATACTAATTTTGTACCTACTTACCTGGATTTATTCCGTTGACACAGAGTGACAAAAACTCTTCATGCATTATCCTACAGTAACTGTTGTGTGTGTGAATTATTTGAAGACTTTTGGGAGGATTTCAAATTTTTAAAGGAATTTTAATTTTAGCACAAGCTGATACATTCTTTGAACTTGTTATCTGTTAGCCTATCGGCACGCTCACATGTGATGTGTTAAGCCGCTCACATGATGTAAGCTGATGGGTCCTTTGACTTGTAATCTGTTAGCCAAACAACTTGAGCTTTCTCTCTTTGTCTAACATTTAAATTGCTCCATTTTTCAGATAAGCTGGTTTTACTGCACATGAAACCCTCCACATCCCCAGCTCCACATGTCGAGATCTGCAACAGGATGAAAGTATGTATGACTAATTGTGCAGCAGCAACATGTCCTACATGCTTGATGCAGCATGTCTTGTGTTTGTCTAATTTTGCTGCAACAGCAGCATGTCCACATGCTAACACATTATGTCTGTGTATTTTCTAGCAGAAGCAAGTCTCCATACTTGCTCTGCAGCAGCAGAAGTTTAGCAGATCTAGTCCCCCAAGATCAAATCCTACTATTTGCCAGACCCACATTAACGAACTAAATCATTCAGAGAGTTGTCATGACTGAATTTTTCGGTTACTAAAGCAATGTTAAAAATGATATTGATTAAACGCATGAATTCAGTGTGATTAACGACAACATATAAAAAAATAACTCTGACCCCATACGTAAATTCCATAATATGGAATTTTCCTACCAATGGAGCAATTCAAGCTTAAAATACAAACTTCATGTTTTTGCTAGTCGCAGTCAGCTGAGGGCAGTTAGTGCAGCTCCAGATATGCAAGCAACACACCACACTTACCGAGACGCAGCACAAAAGGAGAGAGGAACCTCATACAGCAGGTTGCATTCTTTCTTTCCATAAAAGACAGCTGGACAGAGCACAACTCCAAATGCAGGAATCCAAAATTTCAAACTGCATCGAACTTAACACAGCTTTCTTACAACACAGCATTTATGGCATTTATCAAACAATCGTTTATAAAAACCAGTGAAACACGACTTAACCACAGTGAGACACCCAAAAAGCGTACATCTGAAGCATGTGTACTGTACATGGACCAACATAATGCAGACATATGCAAAAACATGTCCTGTGGGAACACCTGTCTGTAGTCCAGTGATAGGCTTACACTGGCAGCCAAAAGTTTGGAATATTGTACAGATTTTGCTGTTTCAGAAAGAAAATTGGTACTTTAATTCACCAAAGTGGCATTCAACTGATCACAAAGTATGGTCAGGACATTACTGATGTAAAAAAAACAGCACCATCACTATTTGAAAAAAGTAATTTTTGATCAAATCTAGACAGGCTCCATTTCCAGCAGCCATCACTCCAACAACTTATCCTTGAGTAATCATGATAAATTGCTAATTTGGTACTAGAAAATTACTTGCCATTATATCAAACACTGCTGAAAGCTATTTGGTTCGTTAAATTAAGCTTAACATTATCTTTGTGTTTGTTTTTGAGTTGCCACAGTATGCAATAGACTGGCATGTCTTAAGGTCAATATTAGGTCAAAAATGGCAACAAAAAAAAAACCAAAAAAAAATTCATCAGTCAATCATTATTTTGAGGAATGAAGGCTATACAATGATTGAAATTGCCAAAAGGATTTCATACAGAGGTGTACACTACAGTCTTCAAAGACAAAGGATAACTGGCTCTAACTAGGACAGAAAGAGATGTGGAAGGCCAGATGTACAACTAAACAAGAGGATAAGTACATCAGAGTATCTAGTTTAAGAAATAAACACCTCACATGTCCTCAGCTGACAGCTTCATTGAATTCTACCCACTAAACACCAGTTTCATGTACAACAGCAAAGAGAAGACTCAGGGGTGCAGGCCTTATGGGAAGAATTGCAAAGGAAAAGCCACTTTTGATACAAAAACAAAAAGAAAAGGTTAGAGTGGGCAAAGAAACACAGACATTGGACAACAGATAATTTGAAAAGAGTGTTATGGATCTTAACCCCATTGAGCTTTTGTGGGATCAGCTAGACTGTAAGGTCCATGAGAAGTGCCCGACAAGACAGCCACATCTATGGCAAGTGCTATAGGAAGCGTGGAGTGAAATGTCACTTGAATATCTGGACAACTGATAGCTAGAATGCCAAGGATCTGCAAAGCTGTCATTGCTGCACGTGGAGGATTTTTTGATGAGAACTCTTTGAAGTAGTTTAAGAAGTTCTGAAATTTTTTTTCAAATTGTAATAGTAATTTTTCATGTTATTAATGTCCTGACTATACATTGTGATCAGTTGAATGCCACTTTGGTGAATAAAAGTACCAATTTCTTTCCATAAGAGCAAAATCTGTACATTATTCCAAACATTTGGCCACCAGTGTATGTTCAATGATATGGGGGAAAAAAAAAATATATTGACTAAAAGCCCCTTTTTGTATCGTCTAATTAAGTGCTATTTAATAAGCGGCTCAAGCCATCATTTTGGGTCCGCATTATGATTTTATCATCAAAAATATATTTATCAACAGCCTATCAAATGTTCATGAATTATGAGGTGTCCATTTTCCAGAGAATTTACGGTAGCTCTCTATTTTGCTGAGCACAGCACAGTTAAACAGGGAAATATACTGCAAACGGATGTAGCAAATGAAATAAACACCAAAGAATATCTGAGCATAGCTGATGTTTCATGAGAACGGCGGTCACTCTGGGCGCGTTCATAGAAACCGTATGTGCGCACACGCGCCATCTGTCAATCAAGAATGCGCGCTCCCAATTTCACCTGAGAGTAGGGTGGTCAGACGTCCCGGGACAGTCCCGTATTCAAGCACTTTTCCTAGTGTCCTGACTTATTCTGAAAAAATTGTGTTTTGTCCCATATTTCCCCTCTCCTAAAATTTCTCTATCGCCTATGTGGCTTTCTCAGTCACGTGAGTATTCTAATCAAAGGTAGCCAAGGATACGGCTTGTAAAACCAATAAAATCACACCGTGCTAATTGAAGTAAATGATTGGATTAAACTATCCAATCATAATCCCCTATCAATAGACGTCCAGTTAGTGAACTGATTGAAGAGTCAGTTTGAATGTGCACACAGATTAAATTGTGGCTGGAAAAATGTCAAGGAAGCATGCATGTACATTTAATAAGGATTTTCAAAAAGGGTTTAAATTTCTAAAAAATGAGTTACAGACAGAGCCTAGTAAAGTGAGGTGTGAGATTTGTTGAGCTCGCTTTTCCATCACCCATCGAGGCTGCTCCGACATCGCGTAGCTTGTTCATACAAAAAAGCATGTGGATACTGCTAAAAGTACGTGTGCCACATCAAGTTTTAGCTATTTTCTTGTGAAGCAGTTTTGACAAGGTGCATGCAAGTGAAGGACTTTTTGCTTATCATTCTGTTGTGCACAGCCATAGCTTTGCACATTCATGACCTGAGAAGTCTCGCAGGCCAGGTTAGAGGAATCATTCATACCCTCTTACATTAAAAAGCAGTTGGATGCCCTGGTTGAAGCTGGTGACATGCGAGTGGATGATTTCTTTTGTGCAGTGAGAAACTTTTATTCAGCATCGGTGGATTACCTCCAAAATTGGAGCCGCTCATTGGAGAACACAGAAAAACTTGAGTGGGCCCGACTGAGAGACATCCCAGAGTTGAAAGATATTCAGAGCAGCCTCAAACACTTCTACTCCAGAATCCCCGCTCTCAGTTTGATTGACGAAACCACACTCTTTGATGAGTGGGCTTGCGCGGAAAACATTGTCACTCGTCGCATCACTGAGTGGAACATGAACAAGACGGCCATGTCTGAGAGATGGACAGACATTTTTCGTTAGCTGGAGAGCAAGACCATCAACTTCAGAGTCTTAGCCAATGTCGTGGGGGGCTGTCCTGTTTTCAACAAGCAGGAAACTGGTCACCCTACCTGAGAGTCACTTATCAGCGCAAATCTGTCAAACCTGTTTTAATAGCTTAATGGAGATATATGCTCATCATGATAACAGTCATAACAGTAAAACATTATAGTTTATCCTGCAATAACGGTGTTGAGACACCTTCACGCAAATGCTAATTAGTGAGCTGCATTACTTCAATGCAAAACGCCCAAGAAGGTTGAACAAATCTTTATTACATACTGTATCACTGGAGCAGTTTTGGAGTTTATAGTGGATAAATCTCTCTTGTTTTGGAACGTATCTCAGGTGAGTGTGATGTTAAACACTAATGGAGTTTATAAGTTGACAGTGTCTTTGACGATAACAACAGAACTGATCATATCTGTTTTCATTATTGCAATGAATGTGGTAGAAAGTGGCTCTTTGAAAAATTAAAACCAAACCTGGAAAACTATAATAATTCTTACTATAAAAAATGTTCACTATAAAAATGATAGCGTACGGCCCACAAGGCTACACGGATCCAGCTTTGCGGCCCCTGAGCTTTCCAAAGTTGAGTAGCCCTGGTCTAATCAATGTTTTACTTGTCTGCCACATTGATGTAATTGCTTTGAATTATCTGAATTACATTCATTAAATATTTTATAATTATAATTATTTTGATTATTATATATTGAATGATATTTATTTTGTGGACAAACATTGATTATGTGCGATTTATTGCGATTAATACGATCAATTATTCTGCATCTCGTGATTAAATTAAAAATGTAATTGATCGACAGTCCTAATATATGTAAATACATGTATATAAACTATAAACCTATGAAACCTATAAAATCTATCTATCTATCTATCTAGAAAGTGTAATTCTAAGACCTCTTATTTATTTTATTTGTATTTTATTTTTTTGTCTTCCTGTCCCACCCTGATTACAATGAAGAATCAATTAAGCAATTTGGCTCAGCCAACAGTCTCTCTACTGCCATATTCTTCCATGAGAGCAACTGAGATGAGTTTGAGAGTTGATTGCTACAGTAGGAGGAGACATGCAGTGGAGGCAGTTAATGTCTTGGGTGTCCTCTGGTCTCCCAGCCCCATCTTGACCTCCAGCAGAGCAATCACATTCCGCCCTGGGTCACAACCATGGGTCAATGTTTCAATAACATTATTTCAGCAGCATTATACTGGTGGCCATACTTAAATTGATAAACATTTCCAAGGTTAATAGGATATGGTGTCGAGGGCAAAAAGAGACTTGGCCAAGGTGCATTATTCTCCCATAAATCTGCAGAGTGAGCTGCCTCAGCTGTGGATCCTCTGTCCTTAGCCAGGCTAATAAGGCCCATAAAAAGCTGTTCTGTTGGTCCAATCAATCTAAACTATTATCCTCTGCCAGATCGTTAATGCAAGACTCTTTTTACGACTTTATTTCCTAATAGATGGATTACTTGAAGAGATCACTGCATCTGATGTTTTACTCAATCATAATTAAAGGGGCATAAGCTTCCGGTCGAACATTCCATTTCAAAGAACAGTTTATGTCTGTGATGATGTGCGGACTGATGCCCTCCGCTGATGTCTCTGTTTATGAGCATATTCATTTATAGGGTGGGATGAATTTGATGGGGTGCGAAAACTAAATTGATTGCCGTAATAGTGTAGATGCTTTGAAACTGGGAAATATGTGGCTAATTCTTCCCCTGCTTTGCTGGATAAAAAAAATAAACCCAGGCTGTGGTGGAAATGGAAAGTATGTTAAAATAATGTGATAGAAACTGTTTGCTGGATAAAGAGGTGTATTATCTTAACTGAACTCTGCTGGCTGTCTAAGCCCATTTTGCCTTTAGGGGGATTAGGATTACTACAGTGATACAGACCACGGTGATAATTATCTAATTTTGTGTGACTTTGTGTTTGTATGCATGTGCGCAAGGAAGGAGAGGGAGTGGCTTTGTCCGTGTGTGTGTGTGTGTGTGTGTGTATATTTGTGCTCCGTGGGTCTGTTTTTACACTGGGGGTTTAGGATCTGTCTGCTCTGATGAAGACTGATAAATGTGACATCACTCTGTCTAAAGATCATTAAATGTCAAGTCCTGCAGTGGCAGCAAAATGTGCTGGCAGAAAGTCGATGGCGTGAAGTGGTGCGTGTATGTGTGTGAGTGTGTGCATGAGGGTGAGCATAAATGTTGCTTTTGCTGTCCTTTCAGTCTTGCATTTACATTATGTAAAAATCAAATTGTCACAACACATCCACATGACACTCTATCAGTGTCTTTGTTAAAGCTACAGCATAAAATAAAAAGGTTTTGCCATAAAACCTCTGATCTAGCTCCAGGCAGGAGACAATAGCAGGAAATTACGAACAAATATTCAATCCAGAAATGTCTGCTTGGCTCAGAAATGACCTGAAGTGACTTTTAAAGACAAAATTTTAAATGTACTCTTTGCACTTTACACTATGGCATCCCTATGCGACCTGCCCTTTGAGGGATCTATCTCTGAATTAATCGAGCATTGAAATCTTAAAATATGAACTCAAAAAGACCCCAAGAAATGGCTTAACGAGCATAGTTTATGTCCTGTGTTGACCTCTTAATGTTTAAGGCTTTAGTTTACATCACAGCCGTGAACCATGATTTGCTAATTTCTCAAGGATGATGGTATTGGGGAAGGGACATTCTCGTTCTAGAGGGTATTTGATTCGACACAAATCTGCAGTGCAAGATGAGTCATCAATATATTGGTCTCCTGGAAAAGACTGTAAATTGTAAATCTGCTAAATGTGAATTTTGTTAATACTTTGGAGTACACTAAAACATAGATGGCTTTAAAGTTACAGACATGGACTAAAAGCCACAAAACTGCTATTTTGATTTAATGATGATTTTTAAAAGGCATCCCAGTGCTATTTAGCATGAGACACCACGTTCATTTGATACTTCCATAATACTGTACAGAAATATTCTTTTTTGATGAATAAGCTATACAAAACCTGATTAAACAGGTTCTACACATGCTTTTATTGCAAGCATAATGCACTATTAATATTCAAATAATGAGGTGCTTTAGAGTTTCTTTAGCATCTGCTAAAGGCTGGAAAATTGAAAGCAGGTAACTGTTTATAGCATTAGAAAGCGACAAGGTCAAGTTAAGTAAATTGGATCTTAATTGTGGTGTTTAGTGAAGCATTGAATGCCAGCCCTTTGTCATGAATATCTTACATGGCCTTCCTGAATGGCAATGGGTTTGAATGATGAGAACAAAAAGGGCACAAACAGTGTTTTTGACCTTCATTCTGAGGAACACATAATGACACAGTCTGTTTTGCGTTTCTTAAATCACTTTGTCAAGGTGTTGTCTTCCACTGTTCCTCAGGGACAGGCTGGCCTGTCAATCAAAGGGAGACAGGGATCACATTAACAGGTGATTTGATGTCCCCTCCAGCAAAAGAGAAAGCAGAAGAGAGTGGTTGTTATCTCTGCAGAAAAAGACAAATGAAACCAGCATAAGATGGTTTGCTGGTCTAAGCTGATTTAAGATGACCAGCCTGACCAACTAAAAGTGACTTACAGTGACACCAAGTGGCTTGGATGCAGGACCATTTAAAATCAATAGTTTTCAGTTTCAGATGCCATTTTTGAAATTTATTATTCACAGTCAGCCATGATAAATTTAATCAATGAGTGAAAGTGTCAAATAACAGGACGTTTACTGAGATTAAGCGAGTAGTCATGTGATTCTAACATGGCAGCCCCCATGTGCGGACCCTCTCCTTGTAGAATAAAACAGCTTTTATAAGGTTACTGATATAAATGGAGTCTTCATTTTAATGTGATTGGTCATGAATTTCTACATAAATTGCAAAATAACAATTCATGTCTTTAGGAGTTAAACCTTTTTAATGAGGAAAAAATTACTGAGTGCACCTTTAAAGGAATAGTGCACCCCAAAATTAAATTTCTTTTATAATTTACTCACCCTTTTGTTGTTCCAACCTGTATGATTTTCTGTCTTCTGTGGAACACAAAATAATTTGTTAAACAGAATGTTCAGTCTCAGTCACCATTCACTTTTATTGAATGGAAAAAGTTGCAATAAGTGAATGGTGACTGAGGCAAACATTCTGTCTAACATCTCCTTTTGTGTTCCACGAAGGTCATATGGGTTTGAAACAACACGAGGGTGAGTAAATAATGACAGAATTTTCTCACTATCTCTTTAACACAATCACTCTCAAATGCAAGACAGCACAATTTGAGACATACGCTGATGACGCATACATGGTGAAAGAGCCAAGTCGTAACAGATGTCTGAATAACAAAACACGGTGAAAGACAATTATTTCCTTGGTAATCATAATCTGTGCAGTAATCTTATAATCAGTTTTAGCATGCTTAAAAAAAAAAAAAAAAAAAAAAAAGCAATTATTCAGACTTTTTATTACTCAAGGGGCAAATGAATAAGAATATCAAATTACTTATTTATTGATATGTCAACAACAAACAAATCATAATTAATATCATATAATCTGAATTAAAAAAAAAATTTAGACTAGCCATAATTAGAAAATCCACTTCCTGTACTGATCGGCCCTTCACGCTAGCTTCCTCCTTAGATTTTGAGAAAACAGCAGAAGGTTTGGTTGCCATGGCAGCGGCACCATGTAAAGTGAACACGGTGTGGTGAGTGGGCACTGGCTGGGAGAACATTTATACAGACCATGTCAAGGCTGAATACATACATTAAGATTCCCACATGTCTAGAGTGGAGTCCATACCAAAGCATAGGGGACAGTGATGAACATACTATGATGCCTTTGTTATATCCACTGAGTGACCAAGGCATTCCTAGTCCACGATTCTGTTGTTGATGTTTTATATTTGGGGTTAAATGTAATCTCTAAATTGGACACAATTGGCATAATACACAAAACTTGATGATGTAAATCCCTGATATTTAACGGTCCCTCATCAAGGGACCATAATTTGTGTTCTAAGAGCAGTGATGTTGCTTAAAGTAACCCAAGGTTGACAATGGTGCTTGAGGACCTAATCTCATTCTGAGGTTGTAATATTACACAGTGGCCTTTAGGGGTCCCACAACTCAAAAATAGGTCTCAGGGTTGTTCTGATAGGGTTGTGAACTGCAAGAAAAAACAATGCTAAATGCTAATAATAAAATGCAACTAACCATATTCTTTGTGAATAGTAAGGATAGCTCAATAAATTAACATATATTGGGGGGTTTGGGATGATGTTGACATCAAAGGTTGTGCATCCAGTCAAACATCAGTATTTTGGCACACAATGTGTTGCTTGGTAATATGGCCAACTAATACAATATACTAACTAATTTAACTAATCGCCTACTAATACAATATTTGGCAAGTGTTTGTTTTATGTGTAAAGCTGTTAGATCACACTTCTGCTGTTTTTATGCATTACAACATTGTACATTTTCTGATTCAGCCTATGTTATTTTAACAATCTTGCATATTGTTGGGCCTATGCAGTTTATGGTAATACAAATAATACATTTCAGTGTTTGGGTAACCTTTTTAAAATAAGGTTACTGTCACGGATTTGGGGTGGGGGAAGATAAAGGACCCAAAAGCAGAGATGACAGTTCAATTGGATTTATTAAACAAGGAATCAAAATCACAGAAAGGTGTTCTCTGCGCCAGCTGCTGACGGCTGATCCAACAAGCTGATCTGGCTAGTAACAAGTGTGTTCGTAAGACGAGTGTGTGCATTGTGGTAGTCTGGAGCAATCCGAATAGAGTCTGTTGAAGCTGGTGTGATGCGAAGCAAAGCCCAGATGAATCTCCTGAGACGTGGGCAGATACCAAGGAATCCTCCTCCACAAGAACTGGGCATCAACTGGCGAGAGCAACAGCAAGCTGGTAGGTAACTGCACCTCCACAGACAAGCAACCAAAAGATACACGAGCACGCTCCAACTACACCAGAGAGAAACGTTAAACATGACATCAAACAATAAACTGGCAAAGAAAGAAGTGAAACACAAGGAATAAGTAGGGAGTGCAGTCAGAGTGAAGCAGGTGGGAGCGGGCAGGTAATTCATGCTGTGATCAGCGTCTCCCCGGGATCCATCAGCGTTCCCATAGAAACATTTATCATGCGTGCCAGCTCCATCTGTGAGACACGAGGGAGAGAAAAACAAAAAACAGTGTGAGCCGGCACACATGCCAGAACCGTGACAGTTACATTAGTTAACCTGAACTAACAATACTTTTACAGCACTTACAAATATTGTATACAGTATGTTAACATTACTTAATGCATTATACTGTATACTAACATGAACTTTGAAAAAAAAAATTCTTGTCCTTAATTGGTTTTAAAATTTATTTTTATGTATCTTGTATTTTCTTTATAATTTTTTTATGTAAAGCACTTTGAATTACTATTGTGTATGAAATGTGCTATGTAAATAAACTTGCATTGCCTTGCTAACACTAACACTGCAAAAAAAATATTTTCTTAAATTAGCATTAAACAAGATGAATAACTGCTGTTAAGAGATATCGTAATGATAATTAATTTAATAACTAATGTTAATGAATAGAACTTTATTGTAAAGTGTTATCAGTGTTTGATTTTAAGGACATTTCTGTTGACATTTTGTACAATAAACAATTTTGGTACTGTGTTGGTTCGCCACTATGTCCAATGTAAAAATCTGGGTCGTGAAGCAAAACCAGTTAAGAACCACTGGTTTGTTAGATAAATCTCATTCTTCTTCAACTAAAGTATGGTGGTAACTCTTTACATTAATGTTCCATTCGTTAACATTAGTTAATGCATTAGATATTACGAAAAACATTTAACAATATATTTTTTACTTTTATCAATCTTTATTCATGTTAATTAATAAAAATACAATTGTTCATTGTTAGTTCATATGAGTTCATAGTGCATTAACTAATGTTAATATATACAACTTTTGATTTTAAAAATGTGTTAGTATATGTTTAAATTAACATTAACTAAGATTAATAAATGCTTAATAAGTATTGTTCATTGTTAGTTCATGTTAACTAATGTTAAAAAATAGAAACTTATTGTAAAGTGTTACCATTATGGTTAGTGAGTGAATATGGAGAAATAAATGCTGATTAAATAAATGTAATTTGCTACTGTTTTGGTGTTTGTTGGTTCTATCAGAAAGACTTGGAACAGCATAGCATGAAGGGAATAACAATTTATTGATGAACATAAAATAATAATGAAGAAAAATCTCTTTGGCATAAGCCCGTTTGATGGTCCGGGTAGATTTTGGTTAACCATCAAATCCTGCCAGGGAAGATGGCAGGGGCGAGGAGCCTACCTCCCTCAGACGGAGACTTGCTAGTGGTGGTGGGGAGGAGGTGGTTGCCTCGTAGACACCTGAAAGCAGCAGAGTGATTGGCTGCTGGCGGACCTTTAAAGCAAGAGGTGAACAGTGATTGGTTAAAGGAAATTATGAATGAACCAATGATGTGTACCGCATGAGTCTCCCTGACAGAACTACCGCTTACGCGTCTATTTCTTTCAGAAAGACTCAGAACAGCATAGCATGAAGGGAATAACAATTTATTGATGAACATAAAGTAATAATGAAGAAAGTCTCTTTGGCGTAAGCCCCCGTCTGACGGTCCAGGTAAATTTTGGTTAACCGTCGAGGTGAGGAGCCTACCCCAAAAATACTTTTAATTCTAGGACCCCCCAAAAGAGAGGGAAAATAAATTAAGGAATACCAACTGGGACTTCAAGTTGGCAGGAAACAATCTGCATAACAGAGCCATTAGAACATATAATTATTTTTTTTTTTTAAATATGCCATGCTGAGGGGGGGATGGGGGTTGGGGAAGCATCGTGTGCAATACCCTTGAAAGGATAACAATGCTGTGAGGAAAATGAGGGAGGGGAGCATCGTTGTGATGATAGATGCTTTAGGGCCCTGAGTCGGGCGAGCATTTGGCTGTGCAGTACCCTTGTCAAGAGTAACCAAAGCTTATGATGTATATGAGCCCTGAATTTGGCGAACATGGTTGTACAATACCCTTGACAAGAGTAACCCTGTTTATGACACATGAAAGGAAGGGGGGCATTGGTTGTGCAATACCCTTGAAAGCAGGGGTGTAGATACCTGGAGGGTTGGTGGAGGTAACCCCCCTCCCCCCCAATGTTCAAGCCAAAACTACAGTACTGTGCAAAAGTCTTAGGCACATAAGATGTTTCACAAAAGCATTTGTCTTAAGATGGTTATTTATATCTTCAGCTTTAGTGTGTCAATAGGAAATATAAATGTGACTCCCAAACATTGCTTTTGCAAATAGAAAAGATTAGAATAGAAGAGCCCTGCAACAGATGTCATGGCCCCCATAAAGCCCCCCACTGAACATCGTGTCAGTCTGAGATTACATAAAGAGACAGAAGCAAATGAGACAGCCTAAATAGATAGAAGAACTGTGGCGAATTCTCCAAGAAGCTTGGAACATCCTATCTGCCAACAACCAAGAAAAACTGTGTCCAGGTGAATCTAGTATAATTGGTGCTGTTTTAAAGGCAAAGGTGGTCACACCGAATATTGATTTAGCTTTTTTATGTTTACTGGACTTTGTATGACATTAAGTGATAAATGAAAACTATTTATGTCATTATGTTTGAAGACATCCTCACTATGCAACATTTTTCACAAGTGCCTAAAACTTTTGCACAGTACTGTACATCCATGCTTGAATGAGTAAACAATGCTGTATATAAGCCCTGAATTCAACAAGCAATCGATCGTGCAATATCCTTGAAATGACAACCAAAGCTTAAGACATATGAAGGCAAGGGGGACATTGGTTGTGCAATACCCTTGAATAGAGTAACCAATGCTTGCAATGCATGAGCCCTGATTGGGCGAGCATTTGGCTGTGCAATATTCTTGAAAAGAATAACTAAAGCTTGAAATTTATGAAATGGAGAATTGTTGTACAATACAATTGAAAAGGATAACAATGCTGGGGAAAAATGAGGGAGGGGAGCATTGTTGTGCAATACCCTTGAAAAGGATAACAATGCTTGGAGGAGTATGAGGAAGGGGTTGCATAGGTTTTTTTTTTTTTTGTTTTTGTTTTTGTGATTCTTCCACCACCAGAGTTGTAAGAAAATGGTACCTTTGAATCGTTGCTTACAATGAGCTGAGCTTGGTTGATTGAATGCAGGTTGGGTTAGGTTGACTTAAGATAATTTATCATTGAGGCGTTTGAGCAAAAGGAATGATCAGGAATTTAAGATGTTGATATGGAGCAACCATGATCTAAACTATCGTTTTTGTTTTTAAATGTTTAAGGAATAAATTCTTTTTTTTTTTTTTTTTTTTTGGAAGAAAAAGAAATATCAGAAATGGTTAAATGGTTAAATGTCAATGTCAAGGCATGAAAATTAGAAAATATGACATGAATTTCCCACACCTCAAAAAGCCATAAAATGGCATGGGAAAAAAACTGCTTCTAAAAGAATGTCATCTAATTTAGAAAAACAACCTGCTCTAAGAGTGGAAATAAGGAGGTGTAAAATGACTAAAGTGATAGGAAGCCGTTTATTGGGAATGGTAGGGGAATTTGTTTCTGATACCTTTTAGAATTAGCTGGATGGAAAGGAGAAAAGACTGGGGAATTCAGGTGAATGACATCTAGCGTAAAACTGAATGCCCACTGACATTTTATTAATGGATGCAGTTTCAATAATCGGATGTTAAAACAGAAAGCAATGAAAGCACAGACAGTTGGCACAAACACTGGGAAGAACAGGGTCTTGTTAGAGTTGCAAAATGAAGAATATTGAGACCAAGCAGAATCGTAAGCTTTTAGCGTAGACGGGGAAATGCCATGCCTTATTAAATCTTTAGCAGAATCTAGCAGGGGCAAAAGGGTTTAAACTTACAGTGGGAGCTGTGAGAGGACAAGAATAGAGGAGCAGCGAATCAGAACGTGTGCATATGGACAGAAGCTTAAAATATTGGAAGGATCGAGATAAGCCTGCTGACAGACAAATAAAGAGCACCTATTATGGTTTTTAAACGTGCCTAATTTTGTTTTAAAGGTATCATACAATAGATTTACATGCATCCAAGGTCAAAAAACACTTTAATTTTCTCATAATTTAAATTGCAGCATTACCTTTTTTCCCAGTGTCAAAAACGACTCATTCAATGATTCGTTCTAAAGGATTCATTCTAAACTCCTCCTTTCAGAGAGCCTACTCTGCTCTGATTGGTCAGATGTCCCAGTGTGTTGTGATTAGTCTACCGCTTAGTGTAGTGTTTGAGGGCGGGTTAAAGCTGTTCGCGAGCAGCCAATGAAGACCAGAGGCAGGTTTTTTGTTACCAAATTATGTAGGTTAGTACAGGAAGTACATCTGGAATTACTAACGACTCGTTTCAGGTGTTCAGAATCGGTTCTTTCTTTTGGGAGTCAATAAATCCATTTGTCATGCACTTTGATTTTTGAAACTTTGCAGACTTTTTACATTCACAAACAGCTATATAACACACTACATGAAAGGTAATATTTGAAAAACCATAATAGGTGCTCTTTAAATGTGGGGACTACTACATTTAATTGTGAGCCAGACAGAGAATAAATGTTTTCACATGATGCCGAAATGGGTCAGTCAGGTGGTGGTGAGTGTGTATAATTTTGGAGCATCTAATGTTTGCTTTGGTGAGAAGGGCACCATGCCCAGCCTTGAATGGGATTAAAGTATGTGAAGCGAAAGATGCAGGGTAATCATTGAGCAAACGTAAAAATTCAACGCAACATGATGCAGTACGATTTTTGGGTTCTCTCAACGACATTTGAATAATTGTCCTCAGTAACATTGCTTTGTTTAGTCAATGTGAATTTGCTTGTTCACTAAATGAAAAAAAAGTTGAGAGAACTATTCATTTCTAGTTCAGCCAACTGATAATTCACAATGTGAGAACTTTCATTTTGTCACCATTTAAAGTATTTTTATATACTTTATGCCTCTGAAGAGAGAGGTATGTCTTGTGAAGCAAGGTGGTATGAACAGTTGTTTGATGTAGACACACATTAGACCTTAATCCTTAACACACAAACCTCAATAATGGTTACAATCAACAAACCTGATGAAGTTAAAAGATGAGCTCCTATCATCACCACACAACTATGGTATAAAAGGAGCTGGTATTCAACCACTCATTCAGATTTTCTCTTCGAAACCGAACAGTCATGCTCACTGAGCTGAATTCCCACGACTGTTCATTCACCTCTGCTGGATCTGACAGTGCATTTCAGTGGCTTCTCCCCCCTCTGCACTGGTGCACTGCAGAGAATGCCCCTTGGCGCTTCGGCAGAAATAAAAGAGTATATTTACCTAAAAGAGTATATTTCTCTAAAAGAGCGGCACACACGGAACGTCTTTTTAAATGGGACCACCTCCCATTCCCCAGCACGCTCGTCTGCCCCGATCGGGCTTCCTGATGAGTCCGCTGGCTCGTCTCATGGCGAGTTCAACCTCTTATTCGGAGCCCGCGAAAGTGATGAGCAGCATCGGAGAGCGGGCTCGTCCAGTCAGAAGCCTCAGCTGGGCTCCAACCTTCGGGGACGATTGCCCAGTCACAGGCTGACGTGGAGATGACTACATGCTTTCCCAGGCAGCCGCGAGCGTCGGCTAGAGTGGAACCCTCTGCTCTTCCCTGAACCCTCGCGGCTCGGTGATTGGTTCCTGGGCTCGCGGCGCCACTCAAAGCCATGCCCCGCCCCCATTCCTTTCTTCCCGGAAGTGCATGAAGAGCTGACAAGGTCATGGGAGGCACTTTTTACTGCCCGGTCCCGATCTTTTCAGCTTCCCCACCCTCACTACCCTCGATGGTGGGTTGGCCAAGGGCTATTTGGCAATCCCCCGATGGATAAAGGCGCTCATGGTGCACCTATGCCCGCAGAGCGCCACCACCTGGCACGGGTGCCCAAAGCTCCTGTCCAAGGCCTGTAGGTTTACGTCATCTCTGACGGCCAAGGCCTACGGTGCCGCTGGACAAGCCGCCTCCGCCCTGCACGCCATGGCTCTCCTGCAAGTCCGCCAAGGCACTAAAGGAACTGCACGAGGGTAGTTACACCCCGGGATTGATGCAGGAACTGCGCTCGGCGACCGACCTCGCTCTCTGAGCGACGGAGGTCAGGTCTCTCGGGCGGACGATGGCCACACTAGTGGTCCAGGATACGCCACCTTTGGCTCAACCTGGTCGAGATGGGTGAGGCCAACAAGACACGGTTCCTTGCTGCCCCCATTTCCCAGGTGGGCCTATTCGGCAACACCGTTGAGGACTTTGCCCAGAAGTTCTCGATGGTGGAGCAGCAGAAGGAAGCTAGCCGGCATATCCTGCCTCGGCGCGGCTCAAGATCCCGCACCCCATCTACTCATCACCAAGGGCGTCCCCCTGCGGTGACTGCACCGCCCCTTCAGCCCAGCCCCGGTGTGGAGCCCATTGCAGGAAGCAGACGCCACCTGTCTCGCGGCTGCCCAGAACCCATGAAAGGCTTCAAAGCGCCCCTGAGACGGGTGACCCAGGGACAACGAAACCTGCTGCTCTGGAACTGGTAAGCAGATCTCTCCATCTTTTTGTTACCTTTTGCATTTAATTGTGCTGCATGCCCAAGTGGCTGCAGTACTCAAGAGATCAGCAAGAGCGGTTTTCTTGTTCCCTGGGTCATGTATCCGGTGAGCACGGCCATCATCACGACCACCGTCTACCACCAGGGTCTCCCGCCCCTGAGCGCCCAGCTGTGGCACAAATCCGCCCCCGATATGACAGTCTCCACGAGTCACGAGGACAGGCCTCTTACTCCCCCGTCCCAGGCTGTTTCGGGGGTGGTCACAAGGATCCAGGTAAGTGCTTCGATGTCCTTAGACTCAGCACGGCCACGACGTGGTGTGGCACCTCGAGCTCCGCCCCGCCGCGAGGCCCCACCTGCTGGTTCATCCGATGACGTTGTCCCTTTGGTCCCCCTTGCGCGGAACTTGGACGCATGGCTTGCGCTTTCCAATCCGTCGCGAGGGCTGGTCCGGACCGTCCGACTCGGCTACGCGATTCACTTCACCAGGCGTCCGCCCAGGTTCAGCGGTGTCCACTTCACCTTGGTGATGGATGAAAACGCTGCTACCTTGCGCGGAGATCGCTACCCTGCTACGGAAGGGCGCGATAGAACCTGTCCCTCCAGCCGAGATGAAGAAGGGCTTTTTCAGCCCCTACTTCATCGAACCGAAAAAAGGCGGTGGGTTGCGGCCAATCTTGGACCTGTGAGTACTGAACTAGGCTTTACACAGACTCCCGTTCAAGATGCTGATGCAAAAACGCAGTCTGGCGAGCGTCCGGCATCAAGATTGGTTCGCGGCGGTAGACCTGAGGATGCGTACTTCCACGTCTCGATCCTTCCTCAACACAGACCCTTCCTGTGGTTTGCATCCGAGAGTCAGGCGTATCAGAACAAAGTCCTCCCTTTCGGCCTGTCCATCTCCTCGTGTCTTTACGAAGGTTGCAGAGGCTGCCCTTGCCCCGTTAAAGGAGGTGGGCATTTGTATTCTCAACTATCTCGACAACTGGCTAATCCTAGCTAATTCTTGAGACATGTTGAGACACACAGGGACCTGGTGCTCTCACACCTCAGCCGACTAGGGCTTCGGGTCAACTGGGAAAAGAGCAAGCTCCTCCCGGTTCAGAGCATCTCTTTTCTCAGTTTGGAGTTGGACTCAGTCTCCTTGATGGCGCGCCTTACGAACGAGCGCGCCCAGTCGGTACTGGCCTGTTTGAAGGTGTTCAAACAGAAAACAGCGGTTCCACTGAAACTTTTTCAGAGGCTCCTGGGGCATATGGCATCCTCGGTGGTGGCCGCCCCGCTCAGGTTGATGCATATGAGGCCGCTTCAGCACTGGCTCCAGACTCGAGTCCCGAGATGGGCATGGCGCCACGGGACACATCGCGTGGTCATCATGCTGGTCTGTCGCCATCTTTTCAGCCCTTGGACCGACCTCTCATTTCTACGGGCAGGCGTTCCTCTAGAAATGGTCTCCAGGCGCGTTGTGGCCACGACAGACGCCTCCAAAATAGCTGGGGCGCTGTTTGCAACGGGCACGCAGCTGCCGGCCTCGAGTTGTTGGCAATTCTGCTCGCCCTGCGGAGGTTTCGGCCGTTGATCCAGGCAAGCACATGTTAATTTAGACAGACAGCACAACAACGGTAGCATGAGTCAACCGCCAAGGCAGTCTGTGCTCTTGTTGTATGTCACAACTCGCCCGCCGTCTCCTCCTCTGGAGTCAGCAGCACTTTAAGTCGCTGCAAGCCACTCACATCCCGGGCAACCTCAACACTACAGTGGACGCACTGTCACGACAGGTTACCCTCAGGGGAGAGTGGAGACTCCACCCTCAGGTGGTCCAGCTGACTTGGAGTCGATTCGACAGGCACAGGTGCACCTGTTCACCTCCCAAGAATCCTCCCCACTGCCCGCTCTGGTACGCCCTGACCGAGACCCCCTCGGCATAAATGCGCTGGCACACAGCTGGCCCCCTGGCATGCGCAAATATGCATTTTCCCCCAGTGAGCCTACTTGCACAGACCCTGTGCAAGGTCAGGGAGGACAAGGAGCAGGTCATCCTGGTAGCACCCTACTGGCCCGCCCAGGCGTGGTTCTCGGACCTCACGCTCCTCGCGACAGACCCCCCCCCCCCCCCCGGCGAATTCCCCTGAGGAAGGATCTTCTTTCTCAGGGACGGGGCACCATCTGGCACCCTCTGGAATCTTCATGTCTGGCCCCTGGACGGGACGTGGAAGACCTAAGCGGTGGTAGACATGATCACTCAGGCTAGAGTCTCTGAGCAGCTCTTTGTCTGCTTTGGTGCACAGCGGAAAGGAAGCGCTGTCTCCAAGCAGAGGATCGCCCACTGGCTCATTGATGCCATAACTATGGCATATGTCACCCAGGACATGCCGCCCCCGGTAGGGCTACAAGCCCATTCTACCAGGGGTGTAGCAGCTCCCTGGGCCCTGGCCAGGGGTGCCTCTCTGCAGAGCAGCAGTCTGGGCAACACCCAACACCTGTGCAAGGTTCTACAACCTCTGGGTGGAACCGGTTTCGTCCCAGGTAGTGACACGCAACACAAGCGGAAAAGCCCGTGATAGTTGGCCGGGTGTATCGCTTGCACATAGCACTTTCCACCTCCCTTGTAGCTGAAGACATGCGCCATTAATTCCCAGTAGTGTTCACAAACTTTGTTCCCTAGTTGACTTCCTTTGAGCCCTGTGACAGTCGAGTTTTCGGAGAGATTCGCTGCCAACCTAACTAAGAGCCCTGTTCTGGGGTAGGTGCTCTGCATGTGGCGGTTCCCTGTAAGGCTAACCCCATGCGATTATAAATCTTCCGCTAATTCGTTTCCCTGTTGGCAAACTGCGTCTTCCTTGGGCAGAGCCCCTCTGCCCCAGTCTCCATGTTTGTAATAACTCCTCCCCCATTGGGCAGGATCTACCTTGAAGACTGTCCACATGGTTGGAAAGACCATGTGACGTATTTTTCCACTTAAATATCCCCCCCTCTCTTTGGGCGAGGTGTGGTCTCTGCTGTGTCTTCCCCTTGGGAGGGACACCCCCGACTAGACCTGGCGGCCCAGTCGGATAATCCCCCTTCTTTTTTAGGGAGTGGAAAAAAGAAGGGGAAAAGAGGCCACGACTGGCTTAAACCTGTCTCTATCTTTTGGGTAGTCGACTTGTCCCCAAAAAGGGCCATTCGACACTCATAACTATGTTGGGGGAGGTTACGTGTCAACCTGGTGTGCTGGTTATGAGGCACACAGTAGTCTGCCCACCACACACTGCCAGTTCAAGTAACACAGTTCAGCCAATTGTGGCATTTCGTATAGGGACCCCTAGTGTCACTACATCGACACAACGTCGAGTGAGTGACAGATAGGGAATGTCATGGTTACTTGTGTAACCTCCGTTCCCTGATGGAGGGAACGAGACGTTGTGTCCTTCCTGCCACAACGCTGAACTACCCGCTGAAATGGCCGGACTTTATATCAGCTCCTCAGCATAAAACCTGAATGAGTGGTTGCATACCAGCTCCTTTTATACCCATATGTCCAGGGGAGTGGCATGCAAATACCACTCGCCAATTTTCATTGGCCTTTTATCAAAGACCAGAGGTGTCCCAAGAGTGACCCCTAGTGTCACTACATTGACACAACGTCTCGTTCCCTCCATCAGGGAATGGAGGTTACACAAGTAACCATGACGTTTTTATATAGATGCAAAGTAATTTACATTTTGAGATTCTGTGACTCAAAAAAACCCATAAGCTGAATAAAATGCAATTTCATTTTTTACAGTGTGTGATGTTTGAATTTGAAGCTCTAATAAAGCCCGTAAAACCAGCAACACAACGTATGGTTCAGTCGACTGAATATTCGGTATCTGCTTTGCAAGAACGCTAATCTAGCATGGTTTATCAAGAGAGAACAAATCTTACTTACCTGCTGCTAAATGGGAGCTGCCCTGACTGCAAATATATTAACAGTGAAAGGATCGGAGAGCAAAATGCATTGTAACTTTACAAATATAATGCGTTTTGGCAAATATAGTTGTAGAAATAATGTAGAAAACATTATGAGGAAGTTTGTCTTACCAGCCGATACAGAAAATTAACTGTAGCGGAATTGAAATAATGAGCTTTTGACATTTTTAACCAGTGAAAAACTAATCTGGCAGAGGTTTAACCAATGAGTAAACAAACCTTACTTATCTGCTACATATGAAACCTCAAAATTAACCATAGATGTTATTATATGGTTACTATTACTAAAACCAAGTTACCATATGGATACTACAGTAATCCTGTAGTAAAACAATGGTTAATTGTATAAAACATTAGTTGAATGAATGTTACATTTATATATGAATGATAATACAATATAAATACAGTAAATCCATGGTAAGTTTTCGTAAGGGTATCATTTATTAACGAGGATTAAAGATCGTTATCAATGTTTTAACAACTCTGAATTTAAATAACCTGTAAAAATTGTCACACAAGTCCATTATAATAAATGTCACATCTAGGTTTGTCATTACTTAGTGTGAATAATGCCAGATGCTGTTTTTCTGTCATATCTCAGGAAAGCACTGCTCCCTATTTGAACGAGCGCTATGATTGAAAGGGTGAGCACTGTCTGTGACTGCTAGTGTATTTGAGCATTTCTGCACATTAAGATGAGCAGAAGATATTTCCGGTGCCATGCAACTTTAGCTAATATAATTATTTTATTTCCACTTAGAAGATTATGAGATGCATTATATTCATGTTATCTAATAATAACAACATCACTAGTTAATTTTTATTTATTTTTTTTTTTACTTCAGAATCAATATTTTATGTGAGGATTGATATTCTTGATACCACATCAGTATCGGACTATTGATACTTTAGTATCGATTCTCCCATCCCTACTGTGGAATAGGAATCATGCCCCTGTTTGACTGATCATAAAGGCAGCCAAATGCTTTGCGCTGGTAATAAAATAAGCTGTTGAAGAATGGAAATGTAATGAGTGGAGCCTACTGCTAAGTGTCAGAGGTGCGCAACAACAGTGGTGCTTCCATATTTGAAGAGTGCGGAAGTAGATTTATGCAGTAAGAAACACTTAATGATTTACATGCAATAGGAGCGACCAACAAAACAATGCATCATCTTAAATGAATGGAGTAATAGACCCTGTACGATATGTACTTGTGCATCACAACATGCATGAATAACAGATCTTGATTCCCCGATAGGGGTACACTTGCATCATGGTAACTGAATATGTATTGTAAACCTTAAGTGAGTTATCCACCACGGCACGGCCGTCACGCTGAGAAATGCGTGATTGCCAACCATGAACCATGAGAGCCGAATGCTCTATAGAAATGAAATATTGCCGCTTGAATGTGATACTGATGCAGATGAGGGTTGTGATGAACAGACGACATTGGCAGCAGAAAGCCTAAGAACTTTAAACCATCCTTTAAATACAAATTGATGAATATGATAGAGAACTTAGCGTATTTCTGATGGGGATCAGCTGCTGCCATGATGCGATGCTTTTGACGGCCTTCCAACACTGGGTCGTGCATTCCGGATGCGGTACATGTGGTGGCTCAACTGAGGGAGGTCTCCTACATGACTGAGATCTGAATGAAGATCCCGATTTGCTGATCATTTACGCCCCAAAGTTTTGATGAAAGTTGAAATGGAGCGGCGGCATCGTCGAGGAGTGAAGGTGGCTTCCCAAGATGTTATGTGAGCTGGTTCACCTGTGGTCTGGAGAGATCGGGGTTGACGTAGATGCCTCGTTACATACAGTTTACATACACCTTAGCCAAATACATTTAAAATTAGTTTTTCACAATTTCTGACATTTAATCATAGAAAAAATTCTCTGTCTTAGGTCAGTTAGGATCACTACTTTACTTTAAGAATGTGAAATGTCAGAATAATAGTAGAGAGAATTATTTATTTCAGCTTTTCATTTTTTCATCTCATTCCCAGTGGGTCAGGAGTTTACATACAATTTGTTAGTATTTGGCAGCATTGCCTTTAAATTGTTTAACTTGGGTCAAATGTTTTGGGTAGCCTTCTGCAAGCTTCTCACAATAAGTTGCTGGAATTTTGTTGAATTTCTCGAGACAGAACTGGTGTAACTGAGTCAGGTTTGTAGGCCTCCTTGCTCACACACACTTTTTTCAGTTCTCCCCATACTTGATTGAGGTCAGGGCTTTGTGATGGCCACTCCAATACCTTGACTTTGTTGTCCTTAAGCCATTTTGCCACAACTTTGGAGATATGCTTGTGGTCATTGTCCATTTGGAAGACCCATTTGTGACCGAGCTTTCTTCATGATGTCTTGAGATGTTGCTTCAATATATCCACATAATTTTCCTTCCTCATGATGCCATCTATTTTGTGAAGTGCACCAGTCTCTCCTGCAGCAAAGCACCCCCACAATATGATGCTGCCACCCACATGCTTCACGGTTGGGATTGTGTTCTTCGAATGGCAAGCCTCACCCTTTTACCTCCATACAAAACAATGATCATTATGGCCAAAAAGTTCCATTTTTGTTTCATCAGACCAGAGGAAATTTCTCCAAAAAGTAATATCTTTGTCCCTATGTGCACTTGCAAACTGTAGTCTGGTTTTTTTAATGGCAGTTTTGGAGCATTGGCTTCTTTCTTGCTGAGCAGCCTTTCAGGTTATGTCGATATAGGACTCATTTTACTGTGGATATAGATACTTGTCTGCTTGTTTCCTCCAGCATCTTCACAAGATCCTTTGCTGTTGTTCTGGGATTGATTTGCACTTTTTGTACCAAACTAAGCTAATCTCTAGGAGACAGAATGCGTCTCCTTCCTGAGCAGTATGATGGCTCCATGGTGCCATGGTGTTTATACTTGCATACTATTGTTTAGACAGATGAACATGGTACCTTTGGGAATTTGAAAATTGCTCCCAAGGATGCACCAGACTTGTGGAGGTTCACAATTTTTTTCTGAGGTCTTGGCTGATTTCTTTTGATTTTCCCATGACGTCAAGCATAGGGGCACTGAGTTTGAAGGTAGGCCTTAAAATACATTTAACCTCCAATTCAGTACACCTCTTATCAGAAGCTAATTGGCTAAATGTCTAAAGGCTTGACATCATTTTCTGGAATTTTCCAAGCTGCTTAAAGGCACAGTTAGCTTAGTGTATGTAAACTTCTGACCCACTGGAATTGTGATATAGTCAATTAAAAGTGAAACAATCTGTCTGTAAATAATTGTTGTAAAAATTACTCATGTCATGCACAAAGAAGATTTCCCAAATAACTTGCCAAAACTATAGTTTGCTAATATTAAATCTGTGGAGTGGTTAAAAAATTAGTTTTAATGACTTAAACCTAAATGTATGTAAACAGACATTAGCTGTATCTATTATTATTCCAAGAGGGCCGCGATCCCACTGAGACTCCGGAATTGCAGACGTGCTGTGGCGAGGAGCTGCTGATCCTTGACAAGAGGTAAGGATCAGTGATTAAATCCATATTAGCTAGTAGGGGAGCGAAGCTGGCTCAACGTCGGACATAGGAAGTTGTAGAAAGAATTGCCCCATTGGCTGCCGCCGGACCTTTAAAGCAAGAGGTGACCAGTGATTGGTTAAAGGAAATTATGAATGAACCGATGACGTGTACCGCGTGAGTCTCCCTGACAGAACTACCACTTATGCTTCCATTTCCTGTTGCTCCTCCTGCTCTCCTCTAATAGGTACTGATTGTTACCACTGGTTTCAAGTTATCATCATGGAGTCCTTACCTGTTGTGATTGGCCAGTGAGAGGATGGTGCCAGGATAAAGAGTCAACAGACAGCATCCACACAGAGAGAGACTTACCTTCACAGTAGAGAGCTGGTCTCCTGCCCCAGACTTCCTTTTGTAGCCCTCTAAGGCAAGGATTTAACCACATATTCAGGATTGGTGGGGGGACCAAATGTAGTAATTTTATAATCAACCATGGAAAAAAAAAAACATGTCAGTAGACCACTATTATGAATATTTGTGGGGACATGTCCCCCTCAGTGTCTATGATGGTTACGGACTTGCTCTAAGGGTATTGCTGTGTGCTTTCAATGTTGTGTTACATTGACTTTTGTAGCTTTATTTTGTGCTTTTGAAAGTTACCCTAGTTGTATTTTAATTGGGAAAAACCATAGGGAGGTAGATGCCAGTTTATTTTGTAAATGTTTTAGGTTAGAAAGGGAGACAGGGAAGTTTTTTGTTTGTTTGTTTGTTTGTTCTTTTCTTTTTCATGTAATTTACTTCCCCCTCCAGAGAAGACTTTTTGTTTGTTATTTTGGCCTAGCCCCATCCTGTAGTCTTTTTTTCTCTCCCTGTTAGTCATTGATATACAATAAAATCATACGACATACCATATGACAGCTTTCTTTACCTGCTGAATTGTTGTCATTAGCTATGTTTCTATGCAAGTTATGAATTTAATTTATGTGAAAAACCATAATATCTCAAAAACAAAGTGCAAACAAAGCCCTGTTTCCATCCCACGTATTCAAAAGAACAAAATCGTCACTCCTGGAGAATTTGTAGCCACTGTGACTCTTTTATTAATAAAATACTTGCGAGGGGCCTGGGTAGCTCAGCGAGTATTGACGCTGACTACCACCCCTGGAGTCATGAGTCTGAATCCAGGGTATGCTGAGTGACTCCAGCCAGGTCTCCTAAGCAACCAAATTGGCCCAGTTGCTAGGGAGGGTAGAGTCACATGGGGTAACATCCTCATGGTCACGATTAGTGGTTCTCGCTCTCAATGGGGCATGTGGTAAGTTGTGCGTGGATAGCGGAGAGTAGCATGAGCCTCCATGTGCTGGGAGTCTCCACGGTGTCATGCCCAATGAGCCACGTGATTAGATGCGCGAATTTATAATCTCAGAAGGGGAGGCAACTGAGACTTGTCCTCTGCCACCCGGATTGAGGTGAGTAACTGCGCCACCACGAGGACCTACTAAGTAGTGGGAATTGGGCATTCCAAATTGGGAGAAAAGGGGATAAAATAAATAAATAAATAAAATAAAAAAATTAAAAATACTTGCGGTTTAGAGCACACAGACAAAACACTGTGTGCGTCACACAGTTCTAAGAGCACTATGTGTGTGCATTCCTCCTTCCTTGTGTTTTTGCTGTGCGGTTCTATAATATGTATTTTTTTGTAAGTTATACCTGTCAATAAGATTGCTCTTAGGAACAGTACAAGTTTGTATTCGATTTATTTGCTCTGCAAACTTTATACAGGCTTTGGGTTTTCTTGACCCTAGTTATTCAGTCACATTACTTTTTTGATGCGCATCTTGTATTCCTAATAAATTGAATAGGAGTTTATTCTGTAAATGTGTTTCCATCATAGTTTATGCGCATTTCTTATCAAATAATTTTTTTTTTTTTTTTATGTGCATTTTGGAGATTTCATTTGCATCTTGGTGTTTCCATCTGTTTTTATACGTGGATGAAAATCTAGCCATTGTAGTGCTGGGGCTGGAGATGGAAAACCTCCTAATCTCTCCACTTTTTCTCTTAACTTAACCGCTAGACTGGGAACAATGTCTCAACGTTGACCAGATGGCTTGCTAATTACGGTGGATTTATGAAGTATGTCTGTGTTCTATTCAGAGGAGATCATCATGGTTACTTGCGTAACCTCCATTCCCTGATGGAGGGAATGAAACGTTGTGTCGATGTAGTGACACTAGGGGTCACTCTTGGTAGCTCGAGACACCTCTGGTCTTTGATAAAAGGTCAATGAAAATTGCCGATTGGTATTTGCATGCCACTCCCCCAGACATACGGGTATAAAAGGAGCTGGTATGCAACCACTCATTCAGGTTTTATGCTGAGGAGCCGAGACAAGGTCCGGCCATTTCAGCGGGTAGTTCAGCGTTTTGGCAGGAGGGACACAGTGTCTCGTTCCCTCCATCAGGGAACGGAGGTTATGCAAGTAACCATGACGTTCCCTATCTGTCACTCACTCGACGTTGTGTCGATGTAGTGACACTAGGGGTCCCTATACAGCAACTGGCTGAACTGTGTTACGTGAACTGGCGGTGTGTGACAGGCAGACAACTGTGTGCCTCGTAGAAAGACGCGTCTTTAAAAAAACGTTCCGTGTGTGCCACTCTTTTAGAGAAATATACTCTTTTAGAGAAATATACTCTTTTATTTCTGCCGAAGCGCCCAGGGGCATTCTCTGCATTGCACCAGTGCAGAGGGGGGAGAAGCTGCTGAAATGCGCCGTCAGATCCAGCAGAGGTGAATGAACAGTCGTGGGAATTCAGCTCAGTGAGCATGACCGTTCGGCTCCGAAGAGAAAATCTGAATGAGTGGTTGCATACCAGCTCCTTTTATACCCGTATGTCCAGGGGAGTGGCATGCAAATACCACTCGCCAATTTTCATTGGCCTTTTATCAAAGACCAGAGGTGTCTCGGGCTCCCAAGTGTGACCCCTAGTGTCACTACATCGACACAATGTCGAGTGAGTGACAGATAGGGAACTACTTTTTGAAAAGAGTAGCTTGACTATTTTAACCACTTAAAAAAGAAAAAAAATGGTAGATTGTAGTTTGGGAAGTTACAGTTTAAAAGTAGCTACCCCAACACTTCTTAGAGCCTACGATTTTTGAGCTCTACTGTTATGAGTGACATCACAACATAGCTGCCACGACTGTTCTCCTTTCAAAGTCCTTTGTGTTGGACCAGTTTTTATGTTTGGTCCAAGCTGTGTATTTGGGCTTGTATTGACCACAACCCTTTGAGTTTTAGAAGAAGGTGCTCTGAGGCAGATGTATGTGATAAGGGAGAGCAATAGGAGGTGGACTCAAGCAAAGGTACAGAGAGTGAAAATGACATAATCCTTTAAAAAGGGTATTTTAGTGAAGTAAAAGAGGGGCTTTAAAAGATAACTCTTGGAAGACAATACCTGACTGAGCAGGCCAATAAAACCTCAATCTGTTTGACTCAGTATTGACAGCTAAGCCAGAATTGCCCTCTAGCCTAAGGCTGTCCAAAGTGTGGATAAAAAGAGCACTTATACTTTACCATTCAATTTTTAGGCACCAGTACAGCAGAGTAAATATGTGGGAGCCAGCTCAGTGCACCAACCTGTATTTTGTTTTTGCTTAACCTACTGTATACTCCTAGTTGGCTTGACACTGTGTTTACTCTGAATGCATCCTTTCTTGTGAGCCTTAGAATCTTTGTGGGCTCCTGGGCACCAACCTGAGAATGACCTACAGTGTTTTTGTGCATGAACCATGGCTAATAAATCGACCTTCACCAACAGAGAGTTTAGAAGTGTAAATTAAAATTTCATAACTACTTGCACTAGGTAGGTAAAACAATGTATTTTTTACATGCCAGGTCAAACATTCAAGGCATTCTTATACATGTACTCAAAAAAGGGCATTAATATTTAATGAAGCGATGAATAAATATTTTGTGGCCACAATACAGAATTTAGCACTTTCTTTCTGCTACCATAATTAAGAGAAGAAGAAAAAATAAAAAAGTTATTTTCCCCACCTCAGGACCCATGTATACATATTCACTGCAGATGAAAATGAATAATACGATTTTAATAACTTAATATGTCACAGAGAAACCAGTGATTTGAAAATGAATAATTAACAGCCTTCTTGGTTCCCATTTTACCTCACAGGCCAAATTTCTACATGTAAAAGGTGAGGGCAACACCACAGAATCTGTCTAAAGTGTGCGGTTGTATCGCAATAACAAAGATAGCAAAATAACCTCTCTAGGGTAATTTCTTTATTTAGGATTCAGCTGTATGAAGGCCTAACATACAAAAAGGATTAATTACAAAACAAGTATTATGGGTTTATTTGTCATTAACACATGCCAAAAACCCTCAACTTGGTTAAAGACCTACAATATTGTACCAGCCCTCCCTCAAAATGAGACATCTACAGCATCATTTCAGGGGAAATAACATGTCATCCCCCTTTACCCCGAGGAGGAAATGTCAGTGTTTATGACATTAAACTTACGTGGCAGGTCCAGTGACATGTTGCTGGTTGTTTTGCTGATGTCTACAAACATTTCCCAAGCCTCAATGGACAAATACATTACTTCCTGTGTCCCTCAGCCCGAGAACTGTGCAACTCCTCATCACAGTCATTGCATATGTGGAGGTAATACATTTATAGGACTGGCTGAACGAGATTCAATAACACAAAAATGATAGCAGATGGCAGGTCTGTTACAGTGTGGTAATGCAGCCAAAGGATGCCACAAGAATCCAAACACTGTTGTTTCAATCAAAATGTTGTATTACTCACCAGTTTAAAGGAATAGTTCATGCAAAAATTTAAATTCTGTACTAAAAAAGGACATAAAAGTAGTCCATACATCTTGTGTGCTATATTCAATGTCATCTAAAACCATGCAACAAATTAAGAAAACAAATTAAGTCACTATTAACTGATAATCGTCCAGTCTGCCGTAGCTTTTAAATCTCATCCGTGGAAGGACGGCAGCTAAGGAAGCACTGCTAATACACGTCGCGCTTAACCTCTATCTTTCATTGCACAATGTGCCAGTTGTGGTCCAATTAACGTGTATACATGCTGGATGAAGCAGAGCTACAATTGCATTATTTAGGTCAGTTATTCCGACTTTGCTAAAATCTGACGATTTTAGTCAGACTAAAGTGTTTGACATTTTAAAAAGACAATTTTATTTATTTTTTTTAGACTGAAATTGAACTTTGAAACTGCACAAAAATGTACTGACTGACACCAAACGGCATTGGTTTTCACAAGTCTGGTAACTGAACGTATGGCAAGTATGAATATGTGGAAGTGTGAGGTGATTTTCAGTGTATGTGAACGACTTAAATTACGATCTTGTATTTGGTCAAAATGCCTTTGGATTCTCCACAGCAATGAATACATGATTAAGAAAAAAAAAATTATGATACTTGTTTATATTTATGCAAGGTCAGAGTGTTTGGGGTGATTAATAGGGAATTTTAAGGGTTGCTAGGTGGTAGCTAGGGCATTACCTACTGGCCCAAGTAAAAGAGACCATCCTTAAGTCTCTATGGCATCCTGATCCCAAGATATGTCAATGGAAGTCTATGGTATTTTTCAAAAGACAATGTTTTTGAAAAAAACAAACAAACAAACAAAACAAAACACGATTATGTGTTTGTTTCAAACACATACACTTTGTAAGTATTCTAATTATCATGTCTTTTTTACATAAAATTAAGTGTTTACTGTATAACTACTGTAAAAAATAAAATATAAATAGTACCACCAACGATATATGGGTGGCACTCTTTCCAGATTAAATAATATTTTTAACATCTTGTGGTTAGTGCAAAAAACAAGCCTATGGTAATATTCATATTTATAATCAAAAGGGAGGGACTGCATATTGACTGTACTCAACCCGGTCTTAATTGACCCGAACAAAACGGATGTTAACGTTGTCTCTGCTTATTAACAAGAATGCAAGGAAGAATTTTAACATCTTAAAAATTACACACATCAGTTTTAACAGATACATACTGTACATTGATCTATCATTTAACCAGTGAGATATGGATGCAGAAATGACGGCATCATGGAGAAAGTGAAGTGACAGAACTTTGAGACAATGGCAGACTGGGAATAGAGCAAGTGTACTAGCTTTGGGGAGTCTACTGTGCAATTACGCACACTACCATGGAGGGAAGTGCACTAAACGCCTGGCAAAGTGTTCACACATTAACAGAATGTGTCAGAGCGATAAGGTATCACAACAATGCTCCAACCATAATCCAGACCTCCCTAGACTGATTTCAGCTCTTGCTTTTTGATCCATGCAAAATACAGAAGTGTTCTGTCTTTGTGCCTGTCCCTCGATGTCAAAATAAATCTTCTCTGTTTCTGCAGTGTTTCAGAATGTTTAACATCGTCTTATCTCTCTTGCTGTTTTGCAGGTTGAAATCCTTTCTAACCTCAAAATGTTCTTATGTATGTCGTCTGGATGCTTTCTTGTTTCCCTTTGCTATTCTTGGAATCTTTCATGTTGAGCTGAAGTTAATTTCTTTGTCTTTCTTAGTACTTCTCTCTCTCTCTCTCTCTCTCTCTCTCTCTCTCTCTCTCTCTCTCTCTCTCCTCTCTCTCTCTCTCAGTTTCTCCGTTGTGCTTGACAGAGATGCTGGGTGAGCTTCACCGGCTGCATGTCTTCCTCTGTTAGACTGACAATTAAGAGGTTGTTCACACAGAACGCATCCTTGCATCTAAAGCCACATCCACACTAATCTGTTTAAGTCTGAAACCTCCATTTTCAGTTTCCTAAACATAATAATTTCCCAAAGAATGTGGTTATAGAAAGCGTTTTTGAAAGTCTGTGTTTTCTGTAATGGACAACGCCGTTCCAGTGTGGATGAGAACAGTAAACATAGCAAAATTAATACGTTTTCAAAAGAAAACAGATTAGTTTGGACATGGCCTAAAAAAGCTAGACGGAGCACAATGGATGAAACTAAATGCAAATGTCTTGAGGCGCATTTTTAAAAGTTGACATTCTTTTTAACTCGACACGATGTCTAAAAATATGACGCTCCTGCACAAGCCAACTGTGCTGTTTGAAAAAGTTTTGCTACAGTCTCAGCTTTTGCTATCACTCTTATATATAGTATATTATATATAATGTAAAAACATATGCATAGTATCCTAACATTTAGTATTAAAATATTATAATAGTGACATATAGTATTTGCGCTTTTTAGAGACATTTTTTTGGTAATTCAAAAAATACACAACAGAGAAAAACACAACACATACACAACGAATCAGCATTTAACATTTAACCCCCACAAATATCCCTCCCCAATCACCAACCACACCCTAGCCCCTAGTGAACACCCCTGTGGTCACATATAATAAATACACACAAAAACAAAAAAACAAAAAACAAAACATTATATATATAATAAACATACATAATCAAACTAGACTTCTCTCCCCCCATCCCCTCCCTGAGAGTCCCTCAAAAACATTAAATAATTACCCCATTTCCTGACAAACACGTCCCCAAACCCCAGCCTTCTATTACTTTTTAGAGACATTGAGTTGAGGCAAGGGGAAGAAAAGTGTAAAAGTGGGATCGGAGAATGTCACAAGCCAGTTTCAACTGATGTCAGTTGCACTAAAATGCTCATACATGTGCTCTTCCAGGCCATTTCTCTTGATGTCAAACCTACATTTTTTGTTGGGTATCCAAATACACTGAAAAAAAAAATGTGCTGGATTTGCTTAAAAATATAGTGCATCATTTTTGCATCCCACTTTTTAAGCAAATTCCACTAGGAATTTTAAGCACCGTTACCTAAAAAAACCATAGCTGGCTATGGCCAAATTAATGAGCTTCCATTCAAAAAATGTTTACTTAAAATACTGTGCCACGCCAGCTACTACATTTAAGGTGTTTTTACACTAAGAGTCTCTGTCTACCCAACTAAGCATTTTAAGCTCATTTAGCTCAATTGTAAATGCTATTAGCAGCTTCAAATTCTAGGTTCTGTTCATTTACTTTCAATTAATTTTAAAATAAAATGACCTGAAGAAATAACAGACAACTGGTGAATGTCAAAGGTTTTTATTGTTGTTTACAAATTTACCATTTAACATAGATATTCATGCTCTCCTAGAACCAAAATAAGTTGTCAAATACAAAAATCGTAACAAAATCATGACGATAAACAAAAAACATAACAAAACAAGTGGGCTATGCAATGATTTAAAGAATTTCAGTAAATCTAAATAAACACAATTCAAAATGCATTTTAACAGACTGCACACTGCAGAAATATATGCAGGTAGGAGAAAAATGTCTGAACTAATACTGTAACAAAAACACCAGAAACAATTTGTAATTATAAATGAAACTATTCATTCAAAAGATCTTTTCAACTTGGCCAGACATTGCCATCATCAAGATGCACCATTTACTGTATGACCTCAAAGAAATAAAGAAAAAGTGCCAGCTTGTTCGGGTAGCTGATGTGAAGGGCATAAAGTAGCCCAAAAAGTCAGAGCACTGACCTAAGTTTTGACAAATGTCCCCAGCTCATTTTCAAGGACAATCAATACATCCAGGGGGTTGAAAGGCAACTTTCGCTCTTCCTGCTCCAAAGCATTAATGGCATCTGCTCCTTTCTGTGCATTGGTCGAGCTCCTCTTCCTAAATGCTAGAAATAATCTTTGTCAAAATGTATATTAACAGTTTCCATTGTATTTATTTGCACAATTAAATATCCTCAAAATCAATAATTAGAGAGTAAAAAGAAAAGTGATGCTTAAAGGGATAGTTCACCCAAAAATAAAAAGATTTTCTTCTGTTGAACACAAACAAAGATTTTTAGAAAAATATCTCAGCTCTGTTGTTCCATTCAATGCAAGTGAATGGTGGTCAAAAAGCACATTAAGGTGGCATAAATTAATCTATATGACTCCAGTGGTTTAATCCATGTCTTCAGAAGTGATATGATAAGTGTGGTTGAGAAACAGATCAATATTTAATTCCTTTTTTACTATCAATCTTCACTTTCACATTTGTCTTCTCTTGTTTTTGGGGATTCACATTCTTTGTGCATTTCACCACCTACTGGGCAGGGAGGAAAATTAATATTCAAAATAAATATTGATCTGTTTCTCACCCACACCTATAATTCCGCTTCTGAAGACATCTAACTTCTGGAGTCGTATTCATATATTTTATGCTGCCTTTATGTGCTTTTTGTACTTTCAAAGTTCTGATCACCATTCACTTGCATTGTAAGGACCTACAGAGCTGAAATATTTTCTAAAAATCGTAGTTTGTGTTCTGCAGAAGAAAGAAAGTCACACACATCTGGGATGGCATGAGGGTGAGTAAACGATGAGAGAATTTTCATTTG
Organism: Myxocyprinus asiaticus; assembly: GCF_019703515.2. Lineage (NCBI taxonomy): Eukaryota > Metazoa > Chordata > Actinopteri > Cypriniformes > Catostomidae > Myxocyprinus > Myxocyprinus asiaticus. The sequence continues at coordinate 28,675,660 of NC_059349.1, read as the reverse complement.
AAGCACACAGCTATTCAACCACTGTCCCAAATGCATACATTTATATGAATGTCAGCGGATATGTTAAAATGGTGCTATATAAATATGAATAATGTCATCCAAATGTGTTTCCTACCTTTTTTCTTTTTTTGCCTTGAAAACCTCTGATGACTCTTCTTTCAGTTATAGTTGTGGACCTGCCAGGACTATAATTTAAATGACCCTATCCTGTTAGACAAAAAAATAAAAAAATAAAAAATAGTATAATTGTAACTGACAAGATAAGCAACATGTATGGCTAGTTTACATTTAAGATTCATGACGAGACCATTTTCAACCACTGCAAACCCTGCTACATATTGCAGCAGTATTATACTTATGTGACTCTTTTTTACAAACCAATGTACACATGTTGATATCAGGGTGTCTCAGGCAAACCAAAATTGGTAATTCTCTAATCATTTATGCAGTCTTATGCCATGTCAAACTCATTTGACTTTCATCAGGGGAACACAAACAAAGATTTTAGAAGGATATATGATGTGTGTTTGTCTATATAATGGAAGTCAGTAAGGTTAAAAACTTTCAAGATCCATAAAGGCAGCATCAATGTAATCCATATAACATTTTTGGTTTGTGTTCCACAGAAGACAGAAAGTCATACGAGTTTGAGATGGCATAAGGGGTGAGAAGGCCAAATGACAAGAGAAATAGCATTTTTGGGTGAACTACTAAAATCATTTGATTAAGCTGAAAAGTGAACATAAACCAACACTCAGCTAATGTAAGCTGGTTTCTCTTGAAGACAAAGGGGTTCAATGAGACATTTGCATTGAAACATGTAGAAAAGCGATTTACTTGTTGGAGTTGCCTGTTGCCTGCTGAGTCTCTGCTGCGTGAGTGATGCCTGCAGCGGTTGAAGATAAACTGTCTCTCCGGTGAAACTGCCCGACAATGAGAAAGCACAGTATTTTCCCATGAGAAAAGTATGGTGTAAGCGCCACATACAGAATATTAATTATTGTCATTGACAACCTCAGTGTCGTTTAAGGCAACAGTGAAACTCATTACAGAGACTGAATACTTCACATAATATTGATGTATTTATTCATGTCGTCTCAAACACTAACTGAACGCTAAAACTGTAGATGCAATCGATGAAGCTGAATATAAACCAACACTCAGAAAATGTTAGCTGGTTTCAAGATGTACAATTTGAAGTTTGCATTAAACATTTTAAATTGGTGTAGAAATGTGATTATTTTACTGGAATTACCTGTTGTTTGCTGAGTTTGAGGAGTTGTAAGTGAAGGCCCTGAGCAGCATAATCTCAATATCTTGTGTCACAAATATAGCATATAATTAAGGAAAGTTGACAGCATTACATTTTCAGTAAAATCTGTTTATTTTAATGAGCAATATTTACTGAAGCAAGGAATCATTTTTTTGAGTGTAGTGGCACTGTGTCCCAATGCAAATAGTCACACCGTCACTTAATTTATCACTACACAAAAATAATTACTGTACATATGTTTTATAACTCTAAGCAAATCTTTGTGATCTTTAGAGCTGATTGTCGATCATAAAATACCTTGAGTCAGTTAAACTATTACATAAGAGATGTTACGCATAGATACACAGGTACAGAAAAGCAGGCCTTTGCATTCTCAGTAATGTTTTCATGCTTGTGTCTTAACAGTGTCCAATCTCGTGAAAGTTACAGAGCCGGACTTGAATGAGAAAAGCCTCAAAACAAGCAAGTGACTCAACAGTGGAATTAAAGACCATCTGCTTCAGCTGATTTATCACACAGGAGCAGAGAGAGAGAGACAAGAGCAGAATTAGCAATGCAAATATGGGCCAAGGATCAGCTAAAGTACAAGGGAAAGGACATGCTGTGTGATAGTAATAATAAATTTGACTCGGGTTCTGTGCCACATGGGGACTATATGGCCACTTATGCAGCAGTATCAATGATATACACGCTTTAAGCTTTTGTGCCCCATTTCTTTCAACACCTAAATACTTGTAAGCTCCCAAATGCACACAAACAAAAGCACTGACATAACATTTTCTTTTTGATTTAATTAAAATGTTCCAAGCATTTTTAATTAAACAAGCATTATTGTAAAATCCAGCGATCTCACTACTGATTACTATATAAGTTATATAGTTATGAAAAAATCCTGGCACTGCCCCTGGTGTATGGTCACCATATATTTTCATCTTTTGTCATCTAGCATATACAAAGACAAATTGCAGTAAAGATTATAGTTCTTTGAATTTAGTAGTCCTGCTTTCCTGTTGCTCTGAAACATTAAAAGAAATTGCAGTATCAATGTTATGATAATGACATCTCAAGCAGGTTTCATACATATTTTTAGTAAGTTGAAATTCTAACGGTAACTATCTTGGTATCGTTAAACCAACACTATGTACATTTGTGTTGCTGCCTACCATTTTGTATTTATTCATACAAATAAATACTATATCACGCTGATTGTCTGTGCAACAATAAATTATCAACAATGGTGATTTATCAGTATTCCATATGTGTGAACATCTGGGCATTTTTTAGATCCATTTGTGATAGATATAAGTGCCGGGTCTCTAAAGCCCAAATATGTAAGAGTGTTTGGTGAAATTCCCATGCATTTCAGGGTTAATATGCAGTCCAACTCCATGTAAAATAAAAATAAAAAGCTTTTATTAGGCTATTGATGTGACTGGAGTTTTCATCTTTTGTGAGTGTAAATCAAAAGTGTGACACTGTGACAAGTGTTTCCTTAAGCATTTTAATAAGGAAAAAGCACTGAAAGCACCTTTAATCCATGGATTTAACCATTAACCAAAAATTTTGTCTCCGAATTATTGATTATATTTGTTCTATTATTCTAATTTTATTATTTGTCATTGCCAGTTTCATAAGGGACCTGGCATGTTTAATATGTGTCTCTCTTTGCAAAGAAGTGTCAGAAAAAAATATTCTGGCTAGGCAAGTGTAAATAAACAAAGCATGTCACAAATGCTTGTAATCAAAAGTATGTCTTATTTTGATGTGCCAACAATTTATTTTCAACATTTCAAATAATCCACATTTCATTAATACTTGGCCTCAGAACAAACACATCGTGTTCTACAGGTTCACTTTTTTAACACTGGCCACCCTGAGTGTAACATAGTTACAGTTAGCTAAAAACAAAAGTGAGTGAGAGCAGTTAGTGAGTGTATAGTAATTAATGGGTTGATGATGGGGGAGTTTATATCTTTCGTATGATTCTACAGAGCAGTTCAGGGAACCTTTGTGCCCAGGTCTGGCCTGGGTGGTGTTGTGCTTTCATCATAACCTGGCGTCATTATGGCTCGGTAGCTGCTTAAACACCATTTTGTGCAATCAGCATGCTAATGAAGCCTCCCCAGCAGTTCCCTCAGCCAGAACACAGAACATAGGGCTAACGTGATCAGACCTCCTCTGTTTTAACACATTACTGATTACAGCCACTACACTCCGAATGGGCAGTGCACTCACTGCCGAACTGAAGTGGGGTATGAAGATTACATATGCGCAGTAATTCAGACTCAGCTCTTGCCACCCATGCCACTTCCATACTAATCTGTCTGCCTTTGAAAATGCATTGATTTTGTTATATGTATGCCTCTCATTCACACTGGAACAGTGTTTTTCTCCACCAAAAAAAACAGACTTTCGAAAATACTCTCCATTACTGCATACTTTGGAGTTAGTAAACTGAAAACGGAGGATACATTTATTAATGTGGATGTAGCCTCAGACAAGATTTTTTTTAAGGAAGAGTTATTAATTATAAGTATAAAAATTAATCTTTATATTTGTTGATTTTGATAGCTTTATTGCTTGCTCATGATTATTTACTTATATTTTAAAATAAATAAATAAATAAATAAAACCTTAGAGACAATTCAGGTGTACAACTTTTTTAATGAGTGCACCTTTAAAAATTACAATTATTAAATATAGTCTCTCAATTAACATGAGGTCATTAAAGATGCATGCGCATTTTTATAAAAGAATTTGCAAAGTGCTGTTTAAAAAAAATAATTTTAGACTCAGCATCTCTGCAAATGTATTTTATGTTAACAACCCATATTTTATTTTATATATATATATATATATATATATATATATATATATATATATATATATATATATATATATATATATATATATATTTTGTTTTTTGTTTTGTTTCTAGTATTGGAGTAATGTTGTTTTATTTTTTGTTTTGTTTTTTCATGCATTTTACATCCTTATTCACACTCCCAATATTGTGATCATGAAAAAAGATATGAAAGTTCAGACACAACCTATTGTCAGGCAATATTTAAAGCCCTTTGAGTATTTTACAGATGAATGTCTTCATTCTGCCGTTATCATGAGAGGAGATGGCACAATGATTGACGTTTAATCGCAGTGGAATTCATTCAATACCCACAACATTTGGATCTGTCCAGTGTATTATTCTTGGGTGTAATTAACAGCAGTGTAGAAACAGTAATGCTGGTGTGCTAATTGTTGGTAAGTATTAATTTTTTACATTTCTATGTTCTCTGTGTAATTAACCCTTTGACATCGTACAAAATCTAGGCTGAATCTCACTCTGCAAAAACCATTATGTCATATAAGTAATGACAAACAGCCTGATGATTTTAACACAACAGTGTTCTGTGCTTTATTTCAGAGATTTATCTGTAAGACTGTTCTGAATAACAAATACGCTTGTTTAAAGAAGATAAACACGTGTAATATTCCACAATAATTGGGATGGTATGTATAAGAACATTTTAAATCACATCCGAATCTAAACTCCTGCACCCCAGTAATTCCTAAAGGAATCTTTTTAAATGTCAATGATGCTCTTTCGGAAACTCCCATAGCATGTTTATGAAAGATTAATTATGTAATTTGCAAGTAATAGGTGATGTTTAGGCAGTATTAGAATAATGAAAGTCTCATCCATGTGTAATGTCCATTAAGTAATCATTATTGGGTCTAATTTGGTTACATGACGGCAAAGTCCAAATTGACCTGGAAATGCTTGGAGATAATAAAATAAATTAGAAGGCATGCATTGCATTTTTATAAGGAGTCAGGATACCTGTTATTCATTATGTATTTTTAACATTCGTGCAATATGCACATCCAAAACTGTTTGTGATGAGTTAATTAATTTAATTAACTAACCAGCAATTTTCTTCTTCTACTACTTTGTGAAAAAAGTGGACCAAAATATTACACTTCAATATTTAGTCATTTGATTACATTGGAAGGATGGATGGATGGATGGAGAGATGGACGGACAGATGGACGGGCGGACGGATGGTTTTACAGTGTGAGGGAGTTTTATCATCTGTGGTATTTTATAGAAGATTGGCTAATGGTATCTTTTTTATTATAAAATGGATTAATCTTAACTCATGAACAAAACGTACAGAAGACACTGTGGATCTTCACTAAAATGCTCTCACTTGAAATCTTTCAACACTCCTGTCTTGCTCTAAGTATTGTATGAAGCATGGCAAGCTCGCACTGGCTCAGACATGGCAGAGCAAACCTATGAATCACTATACTGTTACTAAACTGATTTTCCCAGAAATGAACAGCTGACTTCTTAGACCAAGGCACTTCTGACTCCAAATCAACAAATATCAAAGAGCCAGTTAAGACTCTGTGTGTTTATAGACTGAAGTGTCAGAGCAATATAGAGTGATTTAGAGTTTGTCTTCAGTCACTGGATTCTTCAGCATTCTCCTTTTTGATGCATAGCAAATGGAAAAAATTAAATAAAACATTGGAAGACTCTACAAGTAGGCGTTATTGACTGTGATGGTCAGTCAGCTTATAACGTGTGGTTGATGGAACAAGGATTAAATCAGTGCTGACTAGGGGATATTGGTGCAGGCAAAATGCCATAGTATGTGTGTTTTTTAGCCATACCTTACTAAAATTGGTGTTTCCGATCATAAATTATTGTCTGTATAGCTCAAGATTAAGGATTGCTGCAGTTTTGAGAAAATATTTTTCTCAGCCTTTCACTGAAATGAATACAGTCAAAACAGGCATTTGTTTAACCTGCCTTCCAAACCATCCAATATTATTCAGTGTAATTTAAAATAGTGTGGGTTTAAGTAAGTACATTTACCATTTTAAATCAGCCATTTTAAAGCGTGTTGGTCTCTCACAACCAAGGTCAGAATTCAGCTGACTTGCAGTAGTGTCTCAGTCACATTATTTCTGGTGGGGCACAAACAATCCTTAACCCAACATTTTAGGGGATTCGTAAACCGAAAATTCTCCGTCATTTACAGATTTTTGAAATATTAATTAATAAAACACAAGAAAACACTGCGTGTGTGTGCTCTGTTTATTCCCTGTTATTAAGATGTTAACAGAACCCTTCTACCAAGGAGAGCCTACAACATTAGCAAAGCAATGAATAATGCAGCGGTCCCATAAACATTCTATTGATGGAACACTGGTGAGAAGTCCAAAGGCAGTTCTTTTATGTTTATGTTTACTGTAAAGGATTACAGTTACACAATTTTTGTATCCTGATTATGTAACGCCGTTACAAGTATTCCGTTACTCCCCAAGCCTGCTCGCACCCAGATACGAAAGCATGCATAGCAGCCGACTGCCCTAGATTTCAGGCCATAATAAAGATAAATTATATAATAATCGTCTCTCAGAGGGATGGCGTCACATCCACTGTTTGCTTACCCAGTCATTCAGTTTAGTTGTAGGTAGAAACCCGATGGGTTTCGGGCCGGGTAGAGTCAGTTTTTCAAGTAGGACTTCGGGTTTGGGTTGTGTTCGGGTTTTGTAATTAATGAAAAAATAAACAGGCTTACCGAACTTGTTTCGCGCACATGCTCTCACTCACAGACACGTGCGAATGGACGAGTTAGGGGTCGTTCAAACCGAATGTGTTTTTGCGCACATCTGTTCTGTTTTCCCATTGTTTAAAAACATGCTGGACGAATGTCTTTGACATTTGCACCCCATCTAGCTTTTTCTTTAGTGTCTCACGCAGGACCGGTATATTTTAAACACCGTGTCAATGTAAAAAGATGTTTATTTTTATTTATTTTTTGTGCAGTTGTCACAAAGATTCAACATTCTGAACAAATTCAACATTCTGAACAAATTCAGGCTGCATAGAGTGGACTGTTGCATTGTTTCAATTTATGCCCCAAGTGAAGTTTCACACAGTAAACAGTAAATCAATGCTTTTTTTCCCCTTCTGCTCTAGTGTACTGAGGGGCTGCCGTGCCTTGTTAAAATTGTGCATGTTTACTGTTTCAGTACTGTTACGAATGTTGCCTATATGCTTACATAAAATATAGCCTACTGCAAAAGTACTTGCTAGGAGAAGAAATTAGATAGTAAGCAATTTCGGGTTTGGGTCGGTTTTGGGCTTAAAATCTGACAGTATCATTCGGCCGGGTAGGGTCTCGGGTACGGGTCTGGTATTATTTTAAGGCCCGTGCAGACCTTTAGTTGTAGGTCCGTTTTTTATTTAAACTACCTCAGCTGCAAGTTTAAAGTTAATCCCTAACTGGGATTTAAATTAGAGTTTAAAGTAATGGGGCAACAGAAATAAAGTTAATCTAGATTTACTGTGAAATTTAAATCAGGATTAATTGTAACCCTGATTATTTTTAAACAAAGTTTAAAGTATTTAAATAATAAAAATAATAATTGTATTTAGAACCCCATGTGAGCAAGCTGAAGGTGACTGTGGCAAGGAACACAAAACTCCATACGATGTTGGTTAATGGAGAAAAATAACCTTGGGAGAAACCAGGCTTACTGTGGGGGCCAGTTCCCCTCTGGCTAAACAACATGAATATAATGCCAGTATTAGTTGTCAGAGTGACAGTCAGAGTGACGAATAAATATATTTTCTAGCGCAACCTCCAAACATGATAAAACGCACATGCTGTACATCCCTAATAATTTAATCTCAGCACAAAACACCACTTAAACTTGCACATCCACTTCAAAAAGCTCAAGTGACCATGAAAGCAAATCAGATAGAGGCAAATAGACAAAGGCTGTACACATTATCTCACTAACTCGTATGAACAGCATTACAAAATGAATCAAAATGAGCGAGACTTTTCTGGGGAAATTCGTGTTTCACAGACGTACTTTGTGATTTTAATCCAGTCCTGGTGTTTTCTCACACAACCTCTAAGAAATTTGCTGTGGAATTTTTACACTGTTTTTCAGCTAACTCAAGGGTCCTATGAGAAATGTCTGTGATTGCTGATATTAACATTTTTGACAACGCATCTCCTCATGTATTTTAAACTACTTGAACTACCGTTAAGTTTGTACTTATGCGTGGTGATCTTCTACCTGCTGCGCGCCTTTCAATTTGGATGTACATTTTTTGCCATCAACGAAAAAAAAGAAAAGAAAAAAAAAATCAAGACTGGCCACTGTAATATCAGCATCAGGTAAGATAGGCTACTCACCTTAATTTCTCAGGTCAATTATTTAATGTTATAATTATATAATTCACAGATAGGTCTTGTTTATTTCAGTGGATTTATAATAAGAAGCCTATTATTTTAATAGGCTTTTTAAAAAAAGTAATTTATAATGAATAATTAATACATTAAAATGAAATCAACTAATTATATAATTATTTAAAATGTATATTTAGAATGGTAAGCTATTTTAAATTTAAACAGATAAAGCTTAAAAGATACGTTAATTTTATCACCTAAATTAATGTGTTCAACCTTCTGTAATGCCCACATTTAGAAAACAGACACTCCCACCTCTGCAATAGACACAGAGATCTTTAGTCCCACCCAAATCAGTATATGAAATCACAGATGTCGGGTGATAATAAGTGGCCGTTTTCCAAATGTCCGTTTTGCACCCTTGAATGGCACTTTGGGAAGGGGACGCCACTTGAAAGTTTGTTCCAAACAAAAGTAAGACAGTGTTTTTTTTAACAAAGAGCCCATTTACAAGACTGTTAGTGAAGGGTACATTCATACAGTACTTTCATGGTCCCTTTAGAGTGCCCACATCAAGAGATCTGTCCTTCAAAGGGAGTAGGGCATAGGGATGAAGACTTTCAATTGGAATTCGCCTATTGTAACTCAAATGTCATTTAGAAAATGAATCCTGTCAGATAGAAAACCAATGCATCAACAACACCTTAAAGCAATGGCAAAGCTTTTGATTGGCTAAGGGGCAAAGGCAAACGTTGTGCCTGCGCATTACGTAATCTAGATCTCTCTTGATTCAACTTGGGACGACGGGCTAGCCGACGGGCTAGAACATCTACTGTTGTCTTGTATAATGGATATAAAACAAGTTTAAGGTGCGGGAAAAATATTATTGCATAAAACAAATGTATGATTATGCCACGCATTTTGCACAACAACGGCACATCTGATGGGGCCACACCCCACTTGCCCCTAATGTAGAGACACCACCACTGACTTGTGCGAAAATCTGCAGACTTCTAATATTTGCTTACATTTCTTGCTTAAAAAAGTGAAAGAATAAAAAAACACATAATTTAGCTAAATAAAGAAACACACTGAAGATAGCACTTATACTCATTTAGTTGGAGCTCGGCTGTCCCTGCTTATCTGTCAATGGGTCTATTTGTGTGCAGTCTGTTTATTTTAATTACCAGTGGTGGAGTGTGTAAAGGCTTGATTGCTTTCACACTGAAATCAGCACTGATTAAAGGAAGCCAGTGTGCTTTTGATAGGTGTAGCCTATTGGATTTTGTTTCATGCTTTAAGTGGTGTTTTTTTGTGCTCAGAGTAAATAGTTTGTTTACTAATGAATGGCAATTTTGGCAAGACACTCTTTCCCATCAAACGGAACCTACAGTCAAATAAAACCATGGCAGCAGGCGGACATGGAGATAGTTCTAATGAGAGGAAATTAAACATCAGTGCAGTAGGGCTTAACTAACCTGCTCAAGAGACTTCAGCCATGACACGCATGACTCTAGGGGAAAAGAGTAGAACTTTTGTCAGTGATATCTAATCGCTTTTACATTCTTTTTGCCAAAGACAATTACTGTTTACCCGTTTCACTTTACTCACTTGTTGTGCTGACACATTGAGGGGTGAATTCACTAAATTTAAATTAAATCCTTTTCATTCTTGTCAACATGCCTTCTTTCTATCCCTGCTGAAAATAACAGCTTAAACCAGCCTAAGATGGTTTGCTGGTCTCCTTGGTATTAATTATTTAATTAGTATTAAACATGAATTTTTTTTTTTTTTTTTTTTGGTAAATAAATGATACTCTGAGACTGCTTTTGTTCACAACAAAAAATGTCTTCATGTGACTTCATGCACTGTCTTAGCATGGCTGAACCCCAAAATTGTGTAATAACAAGTCCCCCATTTGCTGGAAAGAATGGATCGAGAGGGGCGTTGCTACACTTGGTGACCTTAATGAAAATGGAGCTTTGAGATCATTTCAAAATATAACACAGCAATCTGGGATATCTAGGTCTCAATTTTTCAGGTATTTACAGTTGCGCCATCTACTTTGTACTATTTTTGGGGGTAGTACACAGCCCCTAAAGCTGCAGACACCCTCTGTATGGTGCTCACAGCCTTTGGAAAGGGTCATGAAGTGTCAGTGTATTATTCCTCGTTGATTCAGAGTCTTGGTGACGGGGCCTTAACAGCTCTTAAGAGCTCTTTATGGGAAAGAGATCTGAACTTGGTATTGGAGGATGGGGAGTGGGAAAGAATTTTAAAAAATGTTAAAACTATGTCTAGGGACGCAAGGGTATGCCTTATTCAGGTTAAGATTTTGCATCGTTTCTGCTGGACTCCCACTAGATTGTTTAGGCTTGGTTTAAAAGACGCACCTACCTGCTGGAAGCCAATGCCAGTTGAAAGATGGAGACATAACCCATGCTCTGTAGCTCTGCGCTAAGATTCAAGAATTCTGGTTAAGAGTACAGAACTGTATCAATTGGTGCTCCGTTATTTCAAGAATGGTTCACCGAATTGGGCAGGGTGGTGGAATTTGAAAAGATGTCATATAAGCGGCTTGGCAGATGGTAAAAAATGGGACAGGTATTTGTCCTTTCTGGAAGGCTCTCAGTGAGGACCACGTGGAGAGAGACAAAATTGTGGTATTAATTGTGGATTCTGTTCTTTGTGGATTTCTTTCTTTTCCCTTTGTATGTTGATTTTTATATTTTTGATTATCTCAAATATTTTTTGTTTGTTTGTTTGTTTATATGTGTGCATTGTGTAATTTCGGCTTTGACCACAGGGATGTTTGTTGAGGGACAAGGTGGGTTAGTTTATTCTGTGTTTTTTATATATATAAGAATCAATAAAAAAAAAATGTATAGCAAAAAAAACAAAAAAAAAAACATTGTCTTAGCTGGTTTAATCTGTAGTGATGTCCAGTTCGTGAAAGAATCGTTCACAAATCGGACTGAATCCTCCGGTCACAACAGATGCATTACCATAACAATGAGTCACTCGCAGCAGTTCTCGAGTGAACAGTACACTGAACTGAGAATTGTCCCTTTCGGAGGTGTCCAACATGCATGATTTTATTTCCCAAACCACTTGAGCGCAAACCACACCCCGCAGTCATGACTAAACCCTCAGGAACTTTTTCATTGGTCAGACTCCAGAAAGATCGTGAATGGATCAGATGCCAACCAACGGTAAGATAAGCCTGCCGTCTGACATACTGAGAACTGATGAGCTGCTGATACTGAGCATGCATGTGCTGTGTAATTAAGGGGGGCGAAATTTATATTTCTGATGTATTTTGCTGAACAGCAGAAAGTATAACAAATAAAACATACTGGAAACAGTTTTATGACTTTTACTACTGTTTTATCAACGTATGATGATGATTCAGTCGCAACCGTTCTGAAGTCACCAGTACACTGATCCGGGAAAAGCAGCTCTCGAGTAAACAGTACGCTGAGTCGATCACAGCAGTTCATGAGGAACAGTACACTGAACTGAGAATTGCCTCTTTCGGTTCGAAATACTGAGAACTGATGAGTGAGCTGCTGATGATCATGCGCGAACCGAGGACTTGAATGAGGGGGCGAAGATGACTTGAATGTTTCAGTCGAGAGATATTGAGTATTGTGCATGCAGATTATATTTGAAATTGTTATGAGCTGGATCATGGTTTCTGTAAAAAGGGTGAGTTAATTAAGACTAGTTTATTCAGTTTATATCCTTTAGACACATAGAACATCCGCTTTTGTATATCAATATCAGTATTGGGTGCTTTAGGTGCAAAACTTTCATGTAGGACACGTATCCAGGATGTAAGATCACTGAATGAAACACTGATGACAATAAACACTCTTACTATTATAACTTAATTAAATAAAATGTAATAATCAGCAATATGTGCATACATATGGCTTTATTGAATGTGTTTGAGCATGTATTCCACGATGCTGGGGTATTATCATTATGCACAGTGACGTCTGAACCGTCCGAAAGAACCAGCTCGTGGAAAAGAATTAGACTTCCCATCAATAAGCTGGTCTAGGGCCATATGAGTTCCGCAATGCCAAAATCACTGACAGAATCCCAGAATTAAGTAATAAAAATTGAAATTAAAAAACAAATTTTTTTACAGAACATGACACTTTTAAAATAAAAAAAAAGTTGGATTATTTTACATTTAACCCTTGCGCACGTACGATCAAATTGGTATGATCACACTATGCTGGGCTCAAACTGGTGTGATCTGCATTCATGCTGCTGTTTACCAGCAGAAGAGGGACAGAAGCAGTTGTCATAATGAACCAGCTGCTCAAATAGTCTTTTCAACATCACTATATCTTTATATTTATGTTACAAACATTCAAACAATCACTAAATAAAAGTTTAAAGCTATTACCGTTTGATGCAGCGATGCGGCCATGTTTCAAACAAAGAATATACATACTAGTCAGTCCACACGAGCCTTCTCCCATTCACTCATTCTAACCTCTTCCAGTGCTGGGAAAGTGGAAGGTCTAGGTTTTGGGAACCTTCTATGCTTCTATGACAAACTCAGAGTCCCATGCTGCATGGCATGTAATATGGTGGCACGCATAGCAAGCAAGCGCATTTATCTATCATAATCAATCATTTTAAACATCTAAAAATCACATTATATGTTTGGTAATATATAATATGACTTTCAGTGCACCTGCTATGGTACAATCTGTCCTCCAGTGCATTTGCCATGAAGTGTAAGGTAAGATTTTACAGGATGCATTAAAGAATTCACGCTGGGGGATCCGTCAGTACAGGAGAGACTCACATGCGAAAATAAACAATATGCAATCGACAGGCACAATTAATCCTTAGTGAATTCCCCTGGCCCTGAGTTTCTTCCTTTGACATAACTGGACCAGACATAAAACATCTGAGACAGCCATTTATCCTGTTACTGTAGCACAAGATGAATCCCAGAGAATTCCATAAAAGAATTCCACCAGAAACTTGACATGACCACAAGAGATTCTCCACCATTTGCATACCAGACTGATTAATTTATACAGCATATGAGTCAATCCATCCTGTCACTGCCAGCCAAACACTGAGTGACATGTAGTGTTGTGTTTTCAAATGCTATCTATCGTGCCTTGTAGTGATGTCCAGTCCATGAACAAATTGTTACTTTGAACCGGTTCTTTTTAGTGAACGAGTTGAACCAGTTCATCAAAACGGACTGAATCATTTGAAACAGTTCGTGTCTTGAGTCAACACTGATCCACAAGTTACTCTATCTTAACCTGTCTCTCAGATGTGCGTGACACTCTGAATTGAAAAAAGCTGATAACCGGGAATAATATGAACCTAGAACTGGTGATATCTGCTTTTGCCAACTCTTCTTTGCAACAGACCGCTCCAACTAGTTAGCAAATCGGACTGAACTCTCGGGTTGCAACAGTTCTCGAGTCAACAGAACAATGAGTCGCTTGTAACAGTTCTTGAGTCAACAGTCCACTGAACTGAGAATCATCTCTTTCAGAGGTGTCCGACATACTGAGAACTAATGAGCTGCTGAAATTGATCATGCGTGTGAATAAGGGGTGAAATTTATGTTACTGGTGTATTTTGCTGAACAGCAGAAAGTATAACAAATAAAACATACTGGAAATATGTTTATGTCTTGCTTATATTGCCATTTTATCAAAGTATGATGATGATCCTGTCGCAACAGTTCTCAAGTCAACAGTACACTCACTGATCCGGGAACAGGACAGCAGCTCTCGAGTCAACAGTACATTGAGTCGTTCACAGCAGTTCTCGAGTCAACGGTACACTGATCCGAGGACAGCAGCTCTCACGTCAACAGTACATTGAATCGATCACAGCAGTTCACGAGTCAACAGTACACTGAACTGAGAATCGCCTATTTTGGACAAAATACTGAGAACTGCTGATCAGTGAGCAGGTGATGAGCATGAGTGAACTAAGGACTTGAATGAGGGGGCAAAACATTTAGGTCGAGAGATGTAAATTAATTTTACTTTTGAGTAATGTGCATGCAGATTATATCTGAAGTTGTGATGAGCTGGATCATGGTTTCTGTAAAAAAGAGTTGATTAAGACTAGTTTAATCAATTTATATACTTTAAATGTGTAGCACATCCGCGTTTGTATATCAGTGTCAGTATTGGGTGCTTTAGGTGCAAAACTTTACTGTAGGATGTGTTATAAGATCACTGATGACAATAAACACCCTTATTATTATAACTTAATTAAATAAAATGTATTAATCAGCAATATGCGCTTACATATGGCTTTATTGAATGTGCTTGTGCATGTATCTATGACGCCGGCGTCTTAGCATTATGTATAGTGACGTCATTACATGATGATGTAAATGAACTTTTTTGAACTGGTTCATTGAAACGAACCGGCCGAAAGAACCGGGTCGTGGAAAAGAATCTGACTTCCCATCACTAGTGCCTTGCCTGCAGAAGGAGTGAGTGTCAGAGAGATGACAAAGGACATTTGTCAGAATAATAAGGGTGACGTTTATTTGTCAGGCCGCAGGCAAGGTGAGCTGTAGGCTAATCAGTAGAGCTTTGGCCATGTCTAGACGCACATCAAGCTCTCTAAATATTCCCTCAGCTCACACAAAGATCTGTCTCTTAGCCAAAGAAAACGTGCATTGATGCAGGCCTCCACTCTTGCAATGCATCCATGTAATTGTGATTCTCTTTTCGTAAGGCATATAAAGGACAATTACAGTGGTGTGTATTATGTTGGTTTTATTTATCGGTGAAATAGGGAGGCAACTAATAAACTTAGTTCCCTTACGACTCAGTACACTTGACATTGCATCAGGTAGCTGACGCTATGGGGAGTGTCCTTCTATATGACCCAGTTGAAACCTTTCAACAATAATGCCAATGCTAAAATTGTATATGGTGTTTAAGCCCCACCCTTTTAGGTGCAAAGCTGTCCGGCATAAAAGCGGGCATGCAAACACCATTCCTCAGAATTTACTTCCTTCTAGACAGCGATTCATCTCTTGTCTAGAAGCCTTCTACTACTTCGCCGTTTACATACACGAGTCAGTGGGCGGGATCGTCACGGCATCGAGAAGACTCTCCGCTCCCCTGCAGTGTTCTGGTGAACATTTACTCCACCTCGCCGCTTCAGCATCCTGATACCCTGCAGTGCTTCGGCAGGAGTTTTGTATCCTTATAAGCTGTTATGATATTGTGTGTGTATATACTATATATATATATATACACTACCGGTCAAAAGTTTTGAAACACTTACTCATTCTTTATTATAATGTTTTTTCTTCACATTTTAAAATAATAGTAAAGTCATCAAAACTATGGAATAACATAATGGAACTATGGGAATTATGTTGTGACTAAACAAAATCCAAAATAAATCAAAATTGTGTTATATTTTAGCATCTTCAAAGTAGTCACCCTTTGCTTAGAATTTGCAGACATGTACTCTTGACACTTTCTCAACCAACTTCTTGAGGTATCACCCTGAGATGCTTTTTAAACAGTATTGAAGGAGTTCCCATCTATGTTGAGCACATATTGGCTGCTTTTCTTTATTATTTGGTCCAAGTCATCAATTTCAAAAATGTTTTTTTTTTATTTTTATTAAATTTTAGTTTTTTAATTAAATAAATTAATATGGTGGCACAATTATATTTATGTCTGCAAAACTAATTTCAAACATTTAAGCATACGCCTTCAGATTAAAAGATTTTTAAGATCATGAGAAACATTTCAGTCAAGTGTTTCAAAACTTTTGAGAGCTACATTCACTCTCTGGCCCAAGCCCACGCAGAGACAGCTCTCATAGAGTCAGACTGTGATGGCATGAGTCTCAAGACGCTTCGCTCGCAAATCGCTCTCATTCTGAGGGATGATTCAGCCTCCCACCCGCCTCTTCTGTGACTCCCGAGGGATCACACGAGGAGATGCGTTGGGGCCGCGAGGTCGAGAAGGATGAACTTGAGGTGGACCGCGTGCCAGCACACGACCTGCAAGCCCTTCAATCTCCATATACTGCATCTATGCCGATACAGTATGTGAATGACAAGATTCGGCCCTCTGCAGGAGCACACAACCTCATCACGTTCAGCGGTTCTGATGCTGGGGATGATGTTATGTCTCTCACTGCATCTGGCGAGTGGTCAATGGAGAATGTTGCCGCCTCTTCTCCCAGCGAGGGCGAGGAGCGTGCATGCGCCACTGACAAGGAGATGCTTCGCATCCTTTCAAGGGCAGTCGAAGAGCTCGGTCTCGAGTGGTCTCTTCCAGAGGAACCTGAAAAATTTGAAAAAAACCTTGATGAGTGGTTCTTGCAGTCCGGATGCCATCAAGTGACCGCATTCCACAGATCTGCCCAGTTCTTCCCGGAAGTTCATAACGAACTGACAAAATCCTGGTGCGCGCCCTATTCAGCTCACTTGCACAGCGATTCCACTCTCCTCTCTAAAGTGGACCACAGGGAAGACAAAGGTTATGCCCAACTACGCCCTGTGGAAGAGGCGGTAGTGGCACATCTCTGCCCGGCGAGTACCAGGCCGTGGAAATCACGCCCCATTTATCCTTCCAAGCAATGTCGACTGATGTCCGCACTGGCTGGAAAAGCATACTCAGCGGCAGGCCAAGCTCTTTCTGCACTCCACACGATAGTGATGCTCCCAGTTTTCCAAGCTAAGCTCCTTAAGCAAATGGACGAGCAAGGCTATGATCTAGAGACGTTCAAAGAGCTCCGCACCATTACGGACATAGTGCTGCGAGCCACGAAAGTCACTGCACAGGCCATTGGCAAGTCAATGAGAAACCTTGTGGTTTTGGATCATCACATTTGGCTGACCCTCATGGAAATGCATGACATGGAAAAAGCAGCTCTATTTGATGTTCCGGTGTCTCCAGCCAGCCTTTTCAGTGACTCTGTAGACAGATTTGCTGAGCGCTACATCACGACTCTCAGGCTATGAGATATTTTATTCCAAAACGGAGCAGTACTTCATCTCAACCGGCAAGCCCCACACCAAGGGGAAAAACCCCCCACGCAGCAAAAGCGCTCCTGACACAAAGTTGTTTCCCTCTTCCCCACTGCTGTTTGTCTGGAAAGGAATGTTGTTGTTCAATATGTTGTTTCTGTGTCTCAGTGTCACATATTCCCTGTGTTTTTGCTTAGACTTTTATTTTGAAATTCTTGTTTAGTTCCCCATTCCTGTTTCCTGTTAATTTTGTAGTCCTTTTGTAGTTTCTTTTCATTATTGGTTTTCCCCTGATTGTTTTCCCCAGGTGTTCCTCATTTCCTTGTTTGCCCACTTGTATTTAAGCCCTTGTTTCCCCTGATTTCTCTGTCAGTCTTCACATGTGTTGTCATGTTCTGTGCCTGGTTTCCCGTGTTTTGTTTCGTTTTATTCTGAGTACTTTGTTTATCTTTGGTTTCCATTAAAAGCTGCATTTAGATCCTCATTCCTCACCTGCTTCCTCACAGAAAGACTGAACAAGGAATGGATCTAGCGGCTGTCAGAATTCTACTCCTTCAACAAGGGGACCGTCCAGTTGAGGATCATGTCCATGAGTTTTTAGAGCTGGCAAATGAAGTGCACTATCCAGACCGCTCTCTGGTGGTTTTCTTCCGGGCTGGTCTGAATAGTGCACTGAGGGAACTGATGCCTCCGGCTGATCCTCACTGGATGCTCGGGGAATATGTGGAGAAGGCTCTGGAACTTTACGGTTCCCAATATACAGTGGATTATGGTGGGAACCCCGGGCCAAAACCTTCATCTTCGGCTCCCTTCTCGAAGCCTTCCACGGCCGCTGTCTCGAAGCCTTCCACGGCCGCTGTCTCGAAGCCTTCCAAGGCCACTGTCTCGAAGCCTTCCATGGCCGCTGTCTCGAAGCCTTCCACGGCCCCTGTCTCCAAGTTGTATGATCTGCCAGCCTCGTCCATCCCAGAGCCAGCGTTGCCAGCCTCGTCCGTCCCAGAGCCAGCATTGTCAACTTCGGCCATCCGGAGTAGGAGAAGGAGAAGAAAAGTTTCTGTTTCCAAGTCTCTTCCCGTGTACACAACCACGGAGGTCGTTCCCGAGTCTCTGCCCATGCTCACGACCACAGAGGTCGTTCTCGAGTCTCTGCCCATGTTCACGACCACAGAGGTCGTTCCTGAGTCTCCGCCCATTCCCACGACCACAGAGGTCGTTCCTGAGTCTCCGCCCATGCCCACGACCACAGAGGTCGTTCCTGAGTCTCCGCCCATGTTCACGACCACAGAGGTCGTTCCCGAGTCTCTGCTCATGCCTACGACCACAGAGGTCATTTCCCAGTTTCTGCCCATGTTCTCGACCACGGAGGTCATTCCCAAGTCTCATCCCATGAGCACAACCATGGAGGTCGTTCCCGAGTCTCTTCCCATGTTCGCAACCACGGAGGTTGTTTCCCATTCTTCCAGGACTCATTGTCTCAAGCTTGCCACGGCTCCGCCTTCCACGGCTTCAACCTTCGAGCCTGCCATGGCTCTGCCTTCCACGGCTTCGCCCTTCAAGACTGCCACGGCTCCGCTTGCCACGGCTCTGTCCCCAGAACCTATTCCTCCAGCGGCTCCACCCACTCCCCCAGAGACTATTCCTTCTGCAGCTCCGCCCCCTCCCCCAGAGACTATTCCACCTGCGTCTCAGCCGGCTCCCCCAGAGACTATTCCTCCTGCGGCTCTGCCCGCTCCCCCAGAGACTATCCCTCCTGCGGCTCTGCCCGCTCCCCCAGAGACTATCCCTCCTGTTGCTCCCCCCTCTCCCCCACAGACTATTCTTCCTGCGGCTGCGCCCACTCCCCCAGAGACTATTCCTCCTGCGGCTCCGCCCGCTCCCCCAGAGACTATTCCTCTTGCAGCTCCGCCCGCTCCCCCAGAGACTATTCCTCCTGCAGCTCTGCCCTCTCCCCCAGAGACTATTCTTCCTACGGCTCCGCCCGTTCCCCCAGGGACTATTCTTCCTGCGATTCCGCCCGCTCCCCCAGAGACTCCTCCTACAACGGCTCCGCCGCCTGACCCTGTCCCTGTCCTGTGGCCGCCTCCCAGGCCTCCTGACCCTGTCTCAGCCCTGCAGCCGCCTCCCAGGCCTCCTGACCCTGTCTCGGCCCTGCGGCCACCTCCCAGGACTCTTGACCCAGTCCCCACCTTGAGGTCATTTCCTTGGTCTCCTGGCTGTCCGCCTGATCTGCTCTGGTCTCTCTGGTCACCTGGCCAATCGCCTGATCTGCTCTGGTGTCCTTGGTCTCCTGGCCATCCGCCTGATCTGCTCTGGTCTCCCTGGTCACCTGGCTGTCCGCCTGATCTGCTCTGGTGTCTTTGGTCTCCTGGCCATCTGCCTGATCTGCTCTGGTCTCCCTGGTCTCCTGGCCGTCTGCCTGATCTGCTCTGGTCTACTTGGTCCTCCGAGCCTGCAGCATCGCCCTGGCTCTCCATCCCTCTGGCGCCACCTTGGTTCCAAGCCTCTTTGACTTTGCCTTATTCCTCTGCTCCCCTTGCCCCTTGTGCCCCCCGAACTACCTGTTTTCCCCCACACCCCATGGATAATTTGGTTTTTTGTTTTATTTTTGGAGCGTCTGGAATCTGCTCCTTAAAAAGGGGGGCTCTGTCACGTATTCCCTGTGTTTTTGCTTAGACTTTTATTTTGAAATTCTTGTTTAGTTCCCCGTTCCTGTTTCCTGTTAGTTTTGTAGTCCTTTTGTAGTTTCTTTTCATGATTGGTCCCCCCCTGATTGTTTTCCCCAGGTGTTCCTCATTTCCTTGTTTGCCCATTTGAATTTAAGCCCTTGTTTCCCCTGATTTCTTTGTCAGTCTTCACATGTTGTCACATTCTGTGCCTGGTTTCCTGTGTTTTGTTTCGTTTTATTCTGAGTACTTTGTTTATCTTTGGTTTTCATTAAAAGCTGCATTTAGATCCTCATTTCTCGCCTGCCTCCTCACACTCACATTTAATCACATGCAATAAAGAATGCAAAAGAGAGTATAGCGCTAGTTGCTCATGCACAAGATGCTCACACTTTTTCAATAAATAGCTTACCCACTTCAAAGCCCACACATTATGCACAACCGCTTCCAAATGGTGAGCAGTGCATTATATCATACAATGAACAAACCAAACTGGGTGTTTAAAACAATCGAGTACGGTCATACGATTTTGTTTGTACACTGGCCATCTCACTTCACCGGCACTTTGCAATTTGTGGTCAGACCACAGGATGTGCCAGTGTAGTTAATAAAAAATAAATAAATGCGATAGAGACTGCCCCACATTGCGACACACACAGTGGGATTTACAGCCATTATTTCCTCGTTCTGCAGAAGGACGGCGGGCTTCAGCCCATTCTAGTTATGAGAATCGCACGCTCATGATGTGCCCATTCAAAATGTTAACTTAGAAACAGATCTTATCATACATCCGTCCTCAGGACTGGTTTGCATCAACAGGTCTGAAGGATGCGTACTTCATGTAGATTCATGTTCGAGGGAACTGCGTATCAATTTAAAGTCCTTCACTTCAGTCTGTCTCTGGCTCCCCGCACGTTCATGAAATGTATCGATACGGTGCTCGCCCCGTTGAAAATGAACAGTGTGCGTTTTTTGAAGTACCTCAGCGACTGGTTATTACTAGCCAATCAGAGGCACTGCTAAGCGAACACAGAGACTTGCTGCTTTGCCATATGGAAAATCTGGTCTAATGTCAACTGAGCGAAAAGCACACTTTTCCCCAGCCAGTAAATCTCTTTTTAGGAGTTTGCTTGACTCCGTGAGCATGCGTGCGCACCTCACGAACGAGCGTATACTGACCATTCTTTGGTGTCTGTCTCAGTTCAAACAGGAAAAACATTACCACTGAAGTCATTAAGAGAATACTGGGTTTTATGGTGGCAGCATCCACCGTCATACCGTTAGGTCTGTTACACAGGTCTGAGACCTCTCCAGAACTGACTCAAGCAATGTTCCACATTGCGCCTGGAGCCTCAGGCACATGCGCATCGCAGTGACTCACCACTGTCTGGCTGCTCTAGCACCATGCTGGGTCAAATTTTCAGAAGGAAAGTGCTGACCACAGATGCATCCAACTCAGGTTGGGGCAAGGTGTGTGATGGACACCCGACTTTGGTCACCTGGACAGAGCCAGAGCTGTGAAGCCTACACGTGTGGCCTGTGAACGGAGCACAGCGGACGAGCCAGAACTGGCTCAGTCGGTTATGAACACCATTTTACAGGCTAGAGCACCGTACATGAGATGCCTTTACGCACTGAAATAAAATGTGTTCATTAATTGGTGCTTTTCACACGGCAAAGACCCAGTGACCTTCCCAATACCTGAAATTCATACATTTCTTTAAGAGCGATTGGACGCAGGGCTCACTCCATCAATGCTCAAAGTTTATGTGGTGACTATATCTGGGTATCATGCACCTGAAGCCGGCACCTCTATAGGCAAACATGATTTAATCATAATTCCTTAAGGGGGCAAGGTGGCTAAATCCCTCTCACCTGGCTACAGTCAATAAAACAGGTCGGTGATTTGCAAGCACTGTCAGTTGACAATTCATGTCTGGAGTTTGGTATGGGTATTTCAAAAACTACTATCAAACCCAGAAAAGTCTATGTGCCTAGGGTTCTAACTACACCCTTCAGAGTGCAGGTGGTTCACCTTCAAGCCTTTTTCCCTCCTCTATTTAATTTGGATGAGGAACAGTCCTTGCATTTGTTATGCCCATTGCGAGCGCTACACACATACATTGAGCACACCCGTCAATTCAGTCTGTCTGACCAGCTCTTTGTGTGCTATGGAGAATGCACGAAAGGAATGTCTTTCTCACCTGATCGTTGATGCGATTGCCCTGGCTTATGAGACACAGGGTGCGAATGGTGTTAAAGTACACTCAACTAGAGGCATGGCCTCTTCATGGGCATGGATGAATGGTGTGTCCTTACAAGACATATGTTTTGCAGCAGGATGGTCTTCTCAAAACATATTTGCAAGGTTTTACAACCTAGATGTAATGTCTCTCTCATGGCAAGTCATCTCTGTCTAAAGCGCTTGCTATTTCATTGGCCAAGCATATAATGATGCCCCTATTTTTAAGTACGGGCTCCCTGACTTTTTACACAACTGCCTACAGTCAGATCATTGTATTTCCCAAAACTCACAGGCACTTCCATTACAAAAAAACATTCTTCCTGACTGGGTTTGTGAAGGGGTTAATTCATACTATATGAATATAGTTCATATATCCATACTGAGTGTTCATCTCCTGGCCACCATGAGGGTCATTTATTTACAGAATAGTCCCGTGGGACTGCGGCATCATGTTTCCTCTCTGGAAGTTTATGTCATGTAGTACTGCATCATGGAACCTCGGTTCCCTGAGACGAAAGGAACAAGACATTGCGTTATGGAAGCCCAGGATCAAATCTATTAATATGTGAATATAAAAATGTGAATAAATAAACCAATTTAAAAATGGACAAATAAATAGACACATTTAAATGTGTTTTTTTAATTCATGTTTTAAAATGTACTTATATTTAGCAATAAAACAGCACATTAATAAGTCATATTTAAATGCACCTTTTAAATTGCATTTAAAAAAGCATTTGGCAATTGCTTTTCTTCATCCATTTGCCAGTTGCTTTTCTTTATTGTTTGACTTTTCCTTTTCTTTTACCATTTGTCAATCCATACCAGCTGAAGCCCAGGAGTGCCAATTAAAAAAGAATGAAGGAATAAATTATCAACCGATTAATTTGAAAAATGAAAACTTGAATAAATAAATCAATTTATAAATTGACTAATACAATTACACATTTAAATGCTTCTTTAATTAATGTTTAAAAATGTCATTATATTTAACAAAAATGTGCTTAATAAATCATATTTATTTCATCTTTAAAATGTAATTAAATGTAGCACTAAATGAGTACATTAATGAGTCTTTTAAATGCACTATTTAATGCACTTTAAAAGCACCTTTTAAATTAGATTCTAAAAACATATTTGCTAATTGCTTTTACTTCTCCATTTGTCAATGGCTTTTCTTTGTCCTTTTTCATTTCCTTTTCTTTAACCAGTTGAGAATCAAGTTTAAAAAATGCCATTGGACTGTTGACTCGTGAGAGCAACCAATGAACTTTCGATTCAGTTATAAGACACACCCCCTCTCCCACATGCCACTCGAAGAGGATGTAAGACGGCCTGTCACTGGACGATGGTAGGAGCAGTTTATGTGATATTATTGGATCTGCGCATAAGAAATGGATGCGAAACATATCAGAAGTTAATGGTGACTCCTTCACTGTTGCTGTGAAATGCTGAACAGTGATATGTGTCCAGGATAGGAGCTGGTAATCGTGATGCTGTGAACAGAACCAGGCTCCCGACCCGTACCCTGAACTGAAACACACGACGGAGCTGAGCAAGGGCAACGGCTCGAGTCGCTGGAGAAAGGCGGTGGACTTTCCAGAACTTATACTGAAGAAAATGCACATCCCCTTTCAGTTATATCACATTCATTAAAAAAACACTGTATGATCATCTTTGAATAATTTCTTTTTATTAAAATAATGTGCCTGTGTATGATCGAGAAAAGGCAGACTGTCGGAATGATGGTCAGCTGAGTATACAGAGAAGGCAAGCGAGCACACTTTTGTGGAACAAAAGTGAAACACTAATGTTGTGTATTAATTATGTGTATTATGAAAGTGTCTCTTTCAAATGAAAGTTAATATCTATACAGTAAAAGTGAAAAGTGCTATATAAATGTAACATTCATTCATTCATTAAGATGTTTATTGACTGACCGTAGCTATACACCCAGTAAATACACAATGTACATATTCTTTTATCACATTCCTCTTTACAGTTGTATTCTGGGTCTTATGGATTTAACCATTTGAATTTGAATTTTGAATGAATTTACATTTTTATTGTACCTTAATTGATTATATTATAGGAAAAATTTAATTGACACAGATGATGGCAATTAACAATTTTGAACTTCTAATGTTAAAATGTATGTTTTCTAATTTAATGCAGCCCCATTAAATTCTTTGGCCAGTTCATTAATTATTTGTTTGATTTTATATGATTTATTAAAAAGAAATAAAAGAACAGTTATATGTCAGTTATATACAGTGGAAGTGGATGGGGACCAGCGGATGTCAAGCTGCAAAAAGGACAAAAAAGCATGATAAAAGCATCATTAAAGAAGTCCATACAAATCATGCACTATATTAAAAGTCTTCTGAAGCCATATGATAACTTCATGTGAGAAACAGACTGAAATTTAATTCATTGTTCACTGAAAATTCATGACATCCTTGGTCACCATTCTATTTCATTGTATGGAAAAGAGCCACTTGGATATGCAGCTTTAAATAACTCTTTTTGCGTTTCACAGATGACATCAGGGTGTGTAAATAATGCCAGAGTTTTCATGTTCTGGATGAGCTATTTATCTTAGGGGTCTGGCAAAGGCACAAGCACAACAATGGCACAACAAACAAAATACCAGAGCCCTCAGTTTGTAACTAATTGACTAAGATCTGAGTTGGTTATTTGCATTTTGTAGTTTTGTTTATTATCTGTCCTTGGCTTTCTCATTAGGGCCCATCGACTTCAACCCTGCCACTGTGTTATTGTGCCTCCGTCACCAAGGCTGCTATAAATTAGCCATATTTTCTCTCTGGGTCTCCGAGTCTGCAACACCCAGCACAGCATCTGCCAACTTTGAATTAATTGGGAAAAACTACCTTTTAACAAGAAAAGAAAATGATTAACATAACTCAATATGGCAATTAAGATAGAAGAAAGGGCAGGGAGGCTGGTGACGTCCCCATGTGTCCTGCGGGAGAGAGTGAGCTTCAGCATGTTGATGTGTCTCTCTAGGTTGAGCCAGTTCAGCTCATCTCCAATTAGCTGTGAATGTCCCCCTGATTAAAACCAGCCCAACAGTCCCCAACCCCTCATTATCCTGACCCCACATTTTTACACGTTGCTCGCAATGAACTTATCTCTCCCCAGATATACGGCTGACTTTTAATTACCTTGCTCACAACATTGCCGCCCGTTGATAAATTTGAAGGACAGCCTGCTCTGGGGTATACTGCAAAAGTGCGGCGCGAGGAAGAGTGAGCAGAGGAGAGCTAGAGGTAGAGAGCGAAATGAAGGAGGAGAGGGAGATGTGTCACTACCTGACAGAACATCACAGTTTCAAGGCAGACATTTCATTGCATTCCTTGCCTGTGATGTCTGGGTTCAAGCCTTTTGTTTCTAGTTCCTTCGCTCTGTGTTGTCTCTGAGGTTACATTGACAGAGTTTGTCTGAGAGTATATGAAAGTTATCAGTGCTGGATAGAAAACTTTTCAAGGTCCAGTACCTGATCATGTGACTTTATTCAAGGACAGTGTCATCCCAGAGGCATTGGAGAGGGACATTATTGGTCTCAGCTTAACACTAAGATACTGTTACTGTCTATGCGATTACAGGGCTCAACAATAAGGATTGGCCCAGGGCTAGTGTGAGAGGGTTTCAGGTTGGATGACGAAACTGTCACTTGCTCGACTGGGTAATAGAATGGGTGAAAATTATAAACCAGTCAGCAATGTTTCACAGCAAATGTTTTTTCAGCAGAAGTGTGTTAATTATTTTATTTATTTATGTATTTATTTATTTATTTTTTAAGAAAACATTTAATGAAAATATTGGGGGGGGGGGGGGGGGGGTTATCACAAAAAATACAGTATATTGCTAAAAATAACATTTTGGCAGGGAAGTAAAAGTCTGAACTACTACAAATTCTTAAGTGATGTTTTTAAGGGATGTCACGATTCCGATACTGGTATCGTTATCGTGTCTGATACTGCGCTCATGTACTTGTACTCGTGCTCATAAAAATGCTCCAATACCAAAAACTGACATCATCTGACCTACGAATGTCATTATGTAAACATTCAGCACACAAATTAAAATCACAATATATTGAGATTATTTAACCGCAAAAGCTGCGATTTAATGAGATAAATACATACAAGATAAATAAATAAATACAAGTGCTGTGCACTTCAAATGTGAGTGCTTGTGATTGTGTGGAGCTGGTATTTTGCTGACATAAGACACAAATTGCTCATACCTTTTAGAGCTCCTCAGCTCATACATGGAAAACACCATCATGAGCATCACACACTCTGTTTGTAGCAGAGGATAGTGAGCACTAATTTACTTCGTAACGAGAGACACATACAGACAACAAGTTTAATAATCACTTTGAGTCATGTAGAGACCGGCTTTTCCGGATTGAGAAGCTACAGTCATAACAAAGAAACATTTAAAAATAAAAGCTCAGCCAAAATAAAAGCTCAATTTACAGTAAATAGAAAAAAGTACGACAGAAATAGATCACTACAGTTGTCATGTCATTCTTGTTTTCCCCCACGGACTCTTATTTTGAAAGTGTTTTGTAATCATTGTCATGTCCGTTTTGCTGGTTTTCCTCCTGATTGTATCCCATGTGTTCCTTGTCTCCTTGTTAGCCCCTGTGTGTATATATACCCTCTTGATCTTTGTTCCTGTGTCGGTTCTTGTTTGTATGTAGTGTGATGTTAGCCAGCATACTGCTGTAGAGTTTGTGTTGCTTATTATTATTATTATTATTATTATTATTATTATTATTATTATTATGATGATGATGATGATGATGATGATGATGATGTTACTCTCATTGTTGTATGCTCTTCTGTTTTTACAATTAATGTGTTTGGATCCTCACTCTGCTGCCTCTTTCCTTCACATACCCTGACAACGGTATAGTTTGTATTATATTTAAGCAATATCTCACATCTGTGATGCTCTGTTATGCAGCTTTTTCCATTGTATTTTGGATTGTTCTGTACAAAAGCACTTCATTTGATAAAAGATAATACAATATGTTAAAATTTAATTTTACTTTTTTGATATAGAATTTCAGAAATAAAACAAAACTGGTATCAGACTCTGTGTTTGGGGAGTATTGGTACTCGTGCTCAAATGCTATCAGGACATCCATAATTTTTTTTTAAAGTGTTACTTTCAGCGATCACATCTACATGCACTTACGTTTCCGATTACGGTTAATAGTCTGGTTATGCCTTTATTCTGGAAAATGTTTTGATGCATCAGTATATTATGAATAAAAATTGCTCAGAATGTCTGAGACATGCTCATTCTTTTCCTGCTGTTCTCTTCAGGAAATACTAGAGATGCTCGCTCTTGTCATTATGGTGCATTTTAGTCATTTGGACACTGGTTAAATCAACTCATTAATTTTCATTTATGTCCTTAAATGAGAAAATGCATCCATATAATTTGATTAATACAGACATATGCTAGCTCTTATTTGGGTTTTTAGACACCTGACTATTAGCTTAAAGTGGTTATGGTCATC
This sequence comes from Myxocyprinus asiaticus, assembly GCF_019703515.2. Classification (NCBI taxonomy): domain Eukaryota; kingdom Metazoa; phylum Chordata; class Actinopteri; order Cypriniformes; family Catostomidae; genus Myxocyprinus; species Myxocyprinus asiaticus. Next base: position 28,647,686 of record NC_059349.1, on the reverse strand, counting down.
AGGTCAATGCGTTTACATGACTCTTACATGATCTTAATATGACCATAGTTTGATTTATATTAGAATATTCTTGTGCAGGCAAATGCAGTCTATAGTCTGAGTTCCCCGCATGTGGCTGAGTAATTGTTATTCACAGCAAATACCTATATTAAATAATTTCTTAAAGCTATAATTTGCATTTAAAATTCATAATTTGTATAATGAAATAAGCTTATTAACATTAATGGTTATTGTTAAAGTGGTTGTATTTAAAGTAATATTCATTTCATTATATAGATGTTACAGACTGTGCTCTGAAATGTAAAAAGCTGTGAGTTTCAGTTTTCACATGGTTGTACTCCACTGTTCCAAGCTGTATCCCATCAGTATTTCCTAAGAGATTATCTAATGCCATTTGACCACATATACATGCAAATATTTAAAGTACAAAGAAAATGTCATCAGATTTAGTGCATGCAAATGTGGCTTGCACAGCAATGGTGCTCAGACTGATAACCAAGACAAGATGTGTAAATAAGGAACGATAACTTACGGGAATTGAATAGGGATTGATTGGTTGTGTGGATGGCACGTTACATGGAAAAATTGCCCCTGCATGAAATGTCATCATAATGACTGAGCAGGCATATCTGCAGACCTCTGTAAGATGGCATTTGAACTTTTGTGATTTCAGATGAATATGCTGTGAGGTGGACTGCAAATCATGATAACCTTAGGCTGTACAGAGGATGCAAACACAGCTATAATATCTCACTCTTATCTCCTCTCATCATTCACAGGTCTTCTTACAGCATAAGTTCAACATCTGCAGCTGTTGACCCATCATCCACAGTGTGTGCTTCTCTGTGAAGATTCACACTTCGCTGCTGTAATATAACGTGTGACTGCCTTAAATTCTCCAATTAACTCTCTGAGTTGTTCATGTTTAATAGTCAGTCTTACATCTTGGGAGCCTGCCAAGTGTTATACTGTCTCAAGCAATCCTGGTTCCAGTTTTGAGTTTGAGTGTTGACTGCTGTCTGTGTGGTGGATCTGTTTCTGGAAACAAGTCAAACAAACTTAATTTATCCAAAGAATCAACAGTATCATTTTAAGTCAGGGTACAGTATTAACACTTGCCAAATGGCAACTGCAAGTAAAATGTGACTAAAAATTGCCACTGGACGGTAAATTTATGTAAGGAACTACAACATAATGCATAGTTAAAATTGAATTGTTAGAACAAAAATCTGACCCTTGCTGATGTAAGTGATGCAAGCAATTAAAATTAAAGACATATAAACCATCTACAAAAGAATATTTGTGAATATTCTTATTTTACCTAAGTGGAAAATTAACATTAGAAGTTTATCCAAGCTACCTTTAGTAGACCTCTTTAGACTTCCATGTCACATACATGTGGAATATTCCTCACATTAAACCACCGAAACAAAACTTCATGTTTTTGAGACTTGCTCGTATATGATGCTGTATGTGACATTAAGACTTGCACTGTCAGTAATATACTTGGGGGAAAAATCAGCTAAAAATACCACTATCATAAGAAAAATCATCTGTATATTATGCAGTTCAATACAAATAATATAAAATACAGCTTCATGTCCAGTAAGCAATATTCTAAATGTAAAATTTTGTACCCTGTTTAAAGTGTAAAGTATATTTAATCCTGCTGTATCAAGCATTTTTCTAAATTTCTGTGGTGACAGTCTCTTTAACGCTTATCTCACATGGTCTGCCATCTGATTTGTAGTGCTTCTCACAGCACATGTGTTCAGGTGCCCATTAATCCATGTTAAACACATCCCAGGCCACAAGCTCCAAGTCCTCATCATGTTCATGTGTGACTTATTGCTCTGTCTGAGTACATTCTCTTAATTAAACCAGATAGAAGTAGATGGTAAAGATGGTTATTACTGCACCCTCTATTAATTGGAATGATACATAAATTGATCTGTGGGTAATTATTTTTCTCTAAACGATCAATGGTAACAAAATGTCCTGAGGTTAATTAAGAGCATGCATCCCCTAAGCATATATTTCTAAAAGGACATTTCTGCTGCACTAACAAGGTAGTCACATTAACTGGATATTATCCAGTCACACTATGTTCAGTATCTAAGAGTATTAGGCCTCACAGGACTATGCTCCAGTGTAACGCAGTGCTTTTGTGTCAGGTATTACTAATACCATATTAGTACATCTGATGACACTGTTTTACATAATGAATTCCAAAAAATAGCAAGTGCAAAAGAATCACCACTGTGCTTTTACTGTAGTTCTATTTCCTGAAATAGTGCATGAGAAAAGATTAATTGAAATTTATAGGATATAAAACACAAAAGTCCTGTAACCAAGGGCATAGCAGCCAGGGAGGACATGGGGTACACATCCCCTGCACTCTTTAAAAAAGGTATTCTGTCCCCCACATATTTCCAAGCTAAACCCATACCGAGTCCAAATGCTGGATTTGTATACAGTATTTTTGCGTTTTGTTACCTTGGGCTGATTGAGCAACCATCCATCCAATCACAGGTGAGTTTCATGAACCTAAACAATCCTTACGCAATAAGTTGTCAGTCAGACAGTTTAATCAACGCTGCTCCGTTCATTTCTACAAAGTTGCTTTCAACAATGTTCATTTATCCATGTTTTTTATCGGCATTGATGTTGATCTAAATTAATAATCTAGAGAAGAGGAACACACAAACGAGAGTTATTTAGAGGCATTCCTTCTTTATATATCAGCGTAAGAGTCTTCATTAAGTTATTCTTTTTACATTATGTTTGTGAGGTAATAGTTTGATTGGTTCTTTTTGCCAATTAACGCAGATTACTAGATCTGTGTTAAATATGTAAAGCTATTTTTAATATCAGCTCCTGTTTTTTAACTCTATGTTGGTGTGCAGTCGACAAACTGTAAGAACAAATATTGATCTGCTGTGTTCTTAGAACACTTATGCATTATACTGAAGTCAATAGATATGTAGACACGCTTTTTATACAGGAAAGTGTACAGGCGTTATTGAAATTTATAATAATATAAGACTATTATTGTTGTCTTTTGATAAAAGTCATGCTTAGCAACTCACAAACTGTAGGGAAATAATAGATTTGCTTTGTTCTTATAATGCATAAAACCTCTACTAAAGTCTCTTTGTAGGTCTGTAGACATAACATTTTTAAAGGATTAAAATTTCAGTGACTAACTCATTTCACACAAGACATCACCCGGTGGTATCACCAGAAATTGTCACTGAATGAATCATTAAATGGATCTGAACAAATTTTGGTGAACGTTGTCAAAACACTCAAGCCACTTGGATAAATTTAAATCCTACAAAGCACAGAGTAAAAATAAAATTGTGTACATGCACAATTGGCATTATTGTCATTGATTAAAAAATTTAATCAAGGACCAGTTTCTGCTCAGTCTTTTATTGTCATGTGTGAAAGAGAAGCAAGTGCTCCACAAGATGCCCTTTATTTTTGCAGCTAATTTTGCTCAAATTTGCACTTCATTTGCAATGCTTGAATCTTTAAAATACTACAAATGCTACAAGCATATAGTACTTATATATTAATATAATACTTATATAATACTTGTATATTAATATATATTGTAATATATAAATACTGCACTGTAAGTGTTGGGTCTGTGCGAGCCACCTACTGACAGCTGCCACCCCCCCCCCCCCCCCCCCCCACACACACACACACACACTTTTAAAATGACTGCCTCGCCCCTGCCTGTAACATTATATGAATCTGCACAGTGAGCTGTATTTACTATTTATTTTATACATATATTTAAATTATGCATTTAATTGACAACAGTATGAAAGCCCTGGCAGAAATTATTTTGTAAAAGTGTCAGTTAGGGGTGGTGTGCCATTTTTAAAAATGTCAGTGTGGCAGAAGGCCAGTAATATGAGTGCCAACAGCTCAATGTTGAGTGTTATACTGCTAAAACCATAATTGAATAAAAAAAACAAAAACAAAAAACTGCCTGAAATTGAGCAGTGTGATATATTCTGATGATTATTTATAATATAGAATGTGTTACAGAGAGACAGGATTACTGTCCTTTACAACAAGTTTTTTTAATTGGCTTTTAATTACAGTAGGTTGCTGTTTAACTGTTTTCACAGTATGAATAATGTACAGAATAGAAAATAAATAATTTTGAGTAACAATTTGCACGAGATGTAAATAGCACCTGTCACACAGTGTGGCTATTTGCACTTCAATAATCTGGTGGTAACACACAAATTAAAGACAAACTGCACCCCCAGTATCGCTGCAGTGGTGAGAGTAACAACGGCGTTGATATGCTTTTTTGTGCAGACGACCCGGGTTCTAATCTGCCTTTTGACACCCTTTTTTCCATCATTAATAATACTACCTATAATAATAAATACAAATTAACCTAAAGGTTGATTTCCTTGCAGTGATTTATGTCACGGTAAAGGTCAGGGAGTTTTTATCCATGTAAAATGAACCATGGTTTTACTATAGTAATTTTATAGTAACCTTGATTTTTTTTTTGGCGGAATCCATAGTTTTAGTGCAGTTCACTATGGTTTCACAACAGTAATATGGTGTTAATATAGTAACAATGTTTAACTTTTTGGTAACTATGATTTTACTACAAAATGCCATGGTGGTACTATGGTTACTGCAGTAAAACCATGGTTAATTTTTGTAAAGGAAGGTTAGGTTTAGGGGCAGGGGTTGGTGTAGTAGGGTGTCATGGAACTCTTAATAGACACAACAAACATGCCGCAGTGATGCCCCTATACTGTATATTAGTATTTCATTAGTGGTGTAAATAGCATCTAACACTATTATCACAGTGCAAAAAAAATATGCTTTTTGTTACTCTTCACAGAAATAGTGTAAATAGCAAGTGTAAATAACATGTATCGTTACAGTATTTGTGCTTAGTGCCCATAGCATCTATTGCTATGTGCACTTAGTGCACTTAGTGAAAATAGCAGCTGCCTAAAAAGTTTTTTTTTTTTTTAGTTTTTAAAAAAGATTAAACGATAATAAATAAAAATAAAAAAAACATTAGGAATGTTATGCATTTGCTTATACTGTGGGGTCCAAAATCCAAAGACCACTTTGAAAATCTATGATTTGAAATCTAAATTTAAACCTGTAAACAAATTTTTAGGATTTTAAAAATGTTGAAACAAAATAACTTTATGATGTAAAAGGAGTAAGAAATATTTAAGACTCTACACTATTTCTAGGTCAGTAATCAAATGTTTTTGTGATGCTGACCATGTTACTTAACTCCTTTGTACAAAATGTCAGTTTTCCTTCTTTTATTGTGTCACATCTTCCCAATCTGTTCACACAAGATCTCCTTCCCCTGAGTATTAACCCATAACCGGACTACATTTCCCAGAACCACTTTCATCCCGCCATTGACTCTCACACCTGATTGCCATTCATTCATCAACTCACTGTGTATATAATCCCAGCTCAAACTTCACTTCATTGTGAAGTCTTGCCAATTCACCTGTTTTCTTGCATTTCTGAGCGTCATCGTTATCTATTGCCTGCGCTGATTATTGCCTGTCCCTTGAATTACCCCTTTGTTTACCATCTTCGATTTGTTACTTTGTTTGGATTGCTTACCTGGTTTTGACCTCTGCCTGTTTAACTACGATTGCATTAATTTCTGCACATGGATCTTCACTTGGTGTCTGCCTCTGACTCATTACAGAAGACTTCGCCAATGTCAGATCCAGCAGAGATTCCTTCTTTTCAAGCCGCTTTCACGTTTCAAGCTGAACAGCTGGCAGCTCACTACTGTCAACTGGGACAGCTTTCCTCTGCCATGGAAAAGGTGTTAAGTTATTTGCACACCACTTCTCCAGCACCAACTACAAATCCAGCCCTCACACCATCGTTAACCACTCCCTCGGAAGCCTCTTCATGTCAGTCGAATCTCCGAGCCCCTCATCTCGCTCTCCCGGAGAGATTCAACGGCACGCCAGGTCAGTGTGATGGTTTTTTGCTACAATGTAGCATCTATATCGCTCAAGCTTCCTCCTGTTTCCCCACTGAGGAGTCCAAGGTGGCCTTTATCACCACCTTGCTCACAGGCCAAACACTGGATTGGGCTACAGCAGTATGGAATCAGAATAGCGAGATGCGTAACTCTCTTGAAGCTTTCTTTTCCCATTTCAAGAGTGTTTTCCAGAATCCAGTGGGTGGCGAAGATGTGCGTTATCGCATCATTCGCTTTACAAAAGGGATTTCAACGGCAGCTGACCACGCACTCGCATTCCGTACTCTCGCAGCGCAAACCGGATGGGCTGATGCATCACTCAAAACCATCTACCGCAATGGACTCACGCATCAACTTTAAGTAGAGATGGCCAACCGAGATAAAAACCTCTCTCTCGACCAGTTTATTACCCTCTCCATCAAACTGGACAATTTGAAGCAGAGCCTCACTCCAGCTACCCTGACTTCACCTTCTACTACCTGCTATAGCAATGCCTCAACACGAGCCTATGCAGTTGGGTCGCTCTCACCTGTCGAGAGAGGAACATCAAAGACGCATCCATTACAAACTGTGCCTGTACTGTGCAGAACCCGGCCATTTCCTCTCCTCCTACCCCTGACGTTCTTCACTACCCACTAATACTTTGGTGCATACTGACGAGTCTTATCTGTTGGAAAATAGAAATTTACTAGTTGAGGTAAAACTCTGTTCCAGTAAAAATTCAATTTCTGTCAAAGCTCTTATCAACTCTGATCTCTGCAATCTGTTATCTCTGGATACTGCCCCTTGTGTGCCCTCTCTCTCTGTTACAGCACTAGATGGTCGCCCTCTTCATGCTGGCGCAGAGCTTCACGTCAATCAACCCGTCTCTGTGCAAGTTGGAGCTCTTCTTCATGAAACACTACAACTACTTGTCACCAACACTCCCAAGAACCCTCTCATCCTTGGGTACCCCTGGCTCGCTAAACACAATCCTCACATTTCTTGGACTGACGGAGAGATCATCCAGTGGGGGACCTCTTGTTTTACCTCCTGCCTACGTTTGGTGAAACCCGTTTCCCTTCAGACCACTCACATCAACCCCACTGAGTCCTCTGTGCAACCCACCATCCCAACAGCCTACCAATACTCCCTGCCCGTGTTTAGTAAAATAAGGCCACTCCGTTACCACCTCACTGCTCTACTGATTGCACTATCGACCTCCTTCCAGGCACACAACCCCCTAAGAGCCGCATCTATCCCCTGTCGATCCCCGAGACACAGGCCATGGAGGATTACATTGAAGAAGCACTTCAGATGGGTTTCATCCAACCCTCTACTTCACCTGCGGTAGCTGGCTTCTTTGTGGAAAGATGGTGGACTCCGTCCCTGTATAGACTAAATAGGCTTAAACGCCATCACCGTCAAGTTTCCCTATCCTCTTCCACTAGTGCCCACGGCACTCAAACAACTACGGGATGCCAAGGTCTTTACCAAACTTGATTTGTGTCATGCTTACAACCTCATTCGCATCAAGGAGGGGGACGAGTGGAAGACTGCCTTCATCACTCATTTGGGGCACTACGAATACTGGGTCATGACTTATGGCCTTGCCAACTCTCCTTCCATCTTCCAATCCTTCATGAATGAGATCTTTCGGGACCTTCTGCACCAAAGCGTTGTAGTTTACATCGACATCTTGGTTTTCTCCCCTTCCCTTGAAGCTCACGTTCAGCACATATGCCAAGTTCTCCAACGCCTCCAAGATAATCACCTCTTCATAAAAGCTGAGAAGTAAGAGTTCCATGTCTCCACCACATCTTTTCTGGGTTACATGATCAGCCCCGAGGGGGCCCACATGGAAAGTCTCAAAGTTGATGCCGTCAAGAACTGGCCTCGACCGGGTTCAACTAAAGAACTCCATCATTTCCTGGGCTTTTCTAACTTCTACAGGCAATTCATTCGCAACTTCAGCACCATAGCAGCCCCTCTCTCCTCAAAGGAAAACCTAAAACTCTTCAGTGGATTTCTCCGGCCATAAGGGCCTTCCAGAATCTTAAAGTAAGATTCACCACTGCACCTGTACTCCATCATCCTGATCCTTCCGAGCCTTTCATAGTGGAGGTGGACGCCTCTAACATTGGGATTGGAGTGATTTCTCTCCCTACGACACGGTAAACCAGCCAAGATGTATCCCTGTGCTTCTCTCGCAAACTCAACTCGGCAGAACTAAACTATGAAGTGGGGAACCGTGAGCTTCTGGCCATGAAAGATGTGCTAGAAGAATGGCACCATTGGTTAGAGGGTTCCCAACACCCATTCACCATCCTCACTGATCATCACAATCTGGAGTATTTATGCTCTGCCAAACGACTCAACCCTAGACAAGCTCGTTGGGCTCTGTTCTTCACCAGATTCAACTTCTCGGTGACATACCGTCCTGGGTTTACGAACACTAAAGCTGATGCCCTCTCTCTGATTTATTCTCCTGAATCCCCTCTGACCATCCTGCCTGAATCCGTTATCGCTGCTCCTGTCAGTGGGACATCATGAAGGACATCAAACAAGCCACGTTGATGGAACAACCCCCACCCAATTGCCCTAGAGACTGTGTCTACATTCTTATCAAGCTCCATCCTCAAATCATGCAATGGGTCCATTCCTCCTTGAGCTCCAATCACCCAGGTGAGAACCATACAACTGGTTCAGAATAAGTTCTGGTGGCCTTCCCTATCCAGAGATGTTGCCCAGCATGTGAAGGGGTGCTCTATCTGTGCCCAAGCTAAATCCTCCAGATTTCTTCCAGCAGGACTCCTCCACCCCTTACCCATCCCACAATGTCCCTGGTCTCACATTGCCATAGATTTCCTCACCAACTTATCTGCGTCTCGGGGTAACACCACTATCGTGGTGGTGGATAGGTTCTCCAAAGCCTGCTGTCTTGTCCCACTTAAACTGCCTTCTGCTGTAGAGATGGCTGAGACAGTCTTCCAAGTATTTCGACTCTACGGTATGCCAGATGACATCCTCTCAGACCGAGGACCTCAATTCACCTTGTGGATCTGGAGAGAATTCTGCAATCTTCCAGTTATCTTCCTCAGTCGAATGGCCAGACTGAACGCATCAACAAAGTATGTCGCTATCTCCGCACCTTCTGCCTCTCTAACCAGTATGATTGGTGTCAATTTTTCCCTTGGGCAGAGTATGCGAGAAACTCCCTTTGCAGTTCCTCTACTGGTTTGACCCCTTTTCAGTGTATCCTGGGATATCAACCTCCGCTCTTCCCCTGGTTGGGAGAACCATTGGAGTTACCTGCGGTTAATCACTGGATGCAGCACAGCAACCAAGTCTGGGAGTCCACCCTTGTTCACCTACAGAGAGCCGTCCGTCAACAGAAGATACATGCTGACCGATATCGTCGACCCTTCCCCACTCTCCGTCCAGGCCAATGAGCGTGGCTGTCCACCCGAGACCTCCGCCTGCGACTACCCTGCAAAAAAACTCTCCCCAAGGTGTATTGGCCCATTCAAGATCATCTAACAAGTTAATCCTGTATGTTACAAACTTCAACTGCCTCCTCACTACTGTATCTCCCCTACTTTCCATGGGTCTCTCCTCAAACCTGTGGCCGAGTCTGCTAGTGCCCCCACTGACAACCTTCCTCCTCTTGACCTTTACGGGGAGATCGCCCACCAAGTCAACACTCTCCTTGACTCTCGACGCTGGGACAGAGTCCTACAATATCTGGTAGACTTTGAGGGCTATGGACCTGAGGAACAGTCTTGGGTCTCATCGGAAGACATTCTGGACCCCTCCCTCATCTCAGAATTTCACCTAGCCCATCCTGACCACCCAGGCCCCAGGGCAGAACCCCCGGATGCTCTAAAGGGGGTCCTCAAAGGGGGTGTACGGTCACATCTTCCCAATCGGTTCACACAAGATCTCCTTTCCCTGAGTATTAACCCATAACCAGACTACATTTCTCAGAACCCCCTTCTTCCCGCTATTGACTTTCACACATGATTTCCATTCATTCATCAACTCACTGTGTATATAATCCCCGCTCTAACTTCACTTCATTGCGAAGTCTTGCCAATTCACCCGTTGTCTTGCATTTCTGAGCGTTCTTTATTTACTGCCTGGTTGTGTTGCTTATTGCCTGTTCTTTGGATTACCCCTTTGTTTACCATCTTTGTTTGGATTGCTTACCTGGTTTTGACCTCTGCCTGTTTAACTACTTTAATTGCATTAAACTCTGCACATGGATCTTCACTCGGTGTCTGCCTCTGACTTGTTGCATATTGAAGCACACATGATGCTTTTGTCATCATTCACAAACCAGGCTGGATAGCATGAGTCTTCAGGATTTGCACAAAATTGTGGAGTATATGCCAGCTCGAGTACATGCCCTTATTAAAGAAAAAGGGTGCATACCATATACTAAGAAACTCTGAAATTCATGTTAATATTTCAAGAAACTTTTCATACCTATTGTTATGTGGATAATGTCATTTATAATTCCTTGGATTATTAAATTAGAACAATTCAAAATAGAAACTCAGACTTTTGGACCCTATTACATAATCTATGATTTAGCTGCATTAAATGTAGCTCTTAATAACATTTCTGCTGCAGGTACGACTCTTTCTACTGAACAGTTCTGGAACATTGCTTTGAGATGTGGGGACAAAAGAGAGAATGAGAAAGAAGTGCTGACAAAAGACTTTGAAGCCTGATGGGACACTGTGTTTCATAAATAACATGAAATCTGCATAGGCTACTGTGTCTAAATCCCTCCCAGAGATGTGGTGGGTGAGAAGAGTTGAGCGAGAGGCAGTCGACCCAGCAGAGGACCTTCATCTAACATGAGCTCAACCTGAGACAAATGTCAGGAGGCAAAGTTATGTGACAAGTCTGTGGAGTGGAGAAGTTTTTAGGAGGAACACACACACGCCAATAAGACTTTTTACAACTTTTACATGTGATAAGGAATGCCTCCACCACATGATTTTTCAGTCCCTTCTGTCACACCGTAATGTTCACACCAGGTGTTGTAAGATGCCTCACAGAACAACATAATGACCAACTAAAAACGCATCTGTTGTTCAAAGCTGAAGTGTGTAATTTATTTGCTACTAGCATCATCAAATAGAATTGCAAAAATAATGAATGTTTTCCCAAACACTAACCTATCCGCCACTGGTTGGGCAAACAGATATTCTCGCCCCAAACTCACGCCATTTGTTTTGCTAATGTTGCTGTGTCTGATTGGTCGGTATGCTCAAACAGAGCAATGTTTTGATTGCATCACTGAGCCGCAACTGTTTTTTTGGGGGGAGGGGGCTTACTCACCATGGTCTCTGCATATTAAGCTGGGATACAAGAATGTATTTTAGCACAGTAAAAATTGCACACTTCATCTGTTACTCTGAGAGAGGCATAGCCCCTTAAATGTTCATTTGTTTAAATGTTACACAAACAAATACAACAACAAGGATAAACCAAACACAATGACTACAGTCTTTTTTATATACATTTCCTTTTCTTGCCATTCAGGCAACAGTACATTTAATAAAATGATTACAATGAGAGCTGTTTGCGTCTCAACTGTCTTTCAACACTGCATTACACAGTACAAAGTGAATACATGCAGTTGTTACCTTAAAGGAACAGATCACTCACAAATGATCCTCTGTCATTTAAAATTGTATATATTCACTCTCATGTCATTGTAAACCTGCATAACTTTCTTGTCCTTTCACTGATTTCAGTACAATGGCAGTTGATAGAGACTCACTTTAAAGCTAAAAGGACCCAAAACTGTGGTGAACTATCCCTTCCAGGAACTATTTCTACCTGGATTTATATAACTTAAAGGGATAGTTCACCCAAAAATTAAAATGTTCTCCTAATTTACTCACCCTCATGCCATCCCAGATGTGTATGACTTTCTTCTGCTGAGCACAAACAAAGAATATTTGGAGAATATTTAAGCTTTGTTGGTCCATACAATGCAAGTTAATGGTGGCCAGAACTTTGAAACTTCAAAAGGACATAAAGGCAGCATAAAAGTAATCCACATGACTCCATTGGTTAAATCTGTCTTCAGAAGTGATACGTTAGGAGTTGGTGAGAAACAAATCAATATTTAAGTCCTTTTTTACTATAAAGTCTCCTCCCTGACCAGTAGGTAGCAATATGCATGAAGAATGTAAATCACCAAAAACAAAAGAAGAATGTAGAAGTGAAAGTGGAGAAAGGTGGTCCCATAGACATTCTATGGGCAGTCCACTGGCTAGGAAACCAGAGGCCGTGTCTATGGAGGAGATGCTTCAGTGTGCTGAATAAACTACTTTTGTGAGGAAACAGTTAATCACTTAATAAATTGACTGCCTGTCTGCTAATCTTCAACATGTTTTACACTAAACAATCCTTTTGGAGTGAACTGTGTGGAGTTTACTACTATAAATTTGCTGTTTCATAAGAAAAGTCATGGACAATTTTGCAACAGATAGGGGTCTGTTTACGGCTCCCCCCATTCGTTTGTATGGTATCCACAAACGGTGGCTTACTGTTGTAACACACTAGTTGACCATTACACTCTCTCCTATGGTAAAAATGTGGAGGTTTTTATCTCAGTATAGAAGATCTCTGCTTAAATATTGATCTGTTTCTCACCCACACCTATCATCTGAAGACATAGATTTAACCAGTGGAGTTGTGTGGATTACTGTTATGTGCTATTTGGAACTTCAAAGTTCTGGTCACCATACACTTGCATTGTATGGACCTACAGAGCTGAAATATTCTTCTAAAAATCTTCGTTTGTGTTCAGCAGAAGAATAAAAGTCATGCACATCTGGGATGGCATGAGGGTGAGTAAATGATGAGAGAATTTTCATTTTTTGGTGAACTATCCATTTAATATGATCAGGTTAATTCAGTCATGTTAAATACAATATATTATTATTATTTAAATGTTACCACATGAAGCCCATTTTTAGGGTATTTGGCAACAAAAAAAAAAATATTACAGTATATGCTATGCAAACACACTGGCATTCCACAAGTTTTGTAGAGGATAATTGTACACATGGAGTTTCTTTTAATGGATGGTTTCGACATCGCAAGTTAGTCTTAGAGTAGGAAATCATGATTGACTCTAAATGTGGGCAGTACATACATTATGAGGTCCATATGATTACACCTCTGCTAAAACCTGACTTAATTAATTAGAGCTCACTCCTCTGTGTCTGCACTTACATACACACTTGCATTTGTACACACACACAGGGTTCATCTGTTTCCAGCTTAATTAATTGCAATAACTCCCTCACGCTGCACCTGCGTGATTGACTGCACCAGGAGTTGTGTCTACAGCTACTTGGGACAGATTTAAAGTCATTCACCATAACATATATGCACTCGCTTATGCATGCAGTGTACAGGGTCAAAGAGAATGTTCTTAATGTACTTGACCTAGTAAGGAAAAATTATAGGATGTGAGCTGCTGTGATGGACACATGTCCCTTAAGAATGACATGGAGAGGTGTTGGAGACTTGTCCTATTGGCCTACTGGCTACTATAACAGCTTTCCATTCTGCGATGCTGTTATTACTAATCTCACAGTTGCACGGTTTTTGGCATTTCTGCATATAATGTGAGTTTACTTTTCTAGATGCATTTTCTTGTTAAGCATCATTTAAAGGTATAATTCATCCAAAAATTTTAATTTTGTCATCATTTACACACCATCATGTTGTTCTTCTGTGGAACATAAAAGGAGATGTTAGGCAGAATAATAGCCTGTCATCATTTGAAGAAAGTCAGTCATGGTTTTGGAACAACATGAGGGTGATTCAATGATGACAGAACATTTATTTTTGGATGAAGGTTTGCTTTAACAATGCAGCGCACGTAATGAGCAATAAAGCTTTTTTTCTTCTTCTTGAATCATACATGCAATTTAAATGTGATTTAAAAAAAAGCACATTGCAGGATTTTTCCCGGCAAGAAATTCAAGGTTAAATGCCATTACGCTGTGTTTGTTGTAGAGGTCTGCAACCCAACCCGGGCCCGACGGGACCCGAAAACCTGACGTGTTTTGGGCTGGGTTCAGGTCAGTTTTTCAAGTAGGACTTCGGGTCGGGTTCGAGTTTGTATGAATGAAAAAATAAACAGGCTTACCGAACTTGTTTCACACATGCGCTCTCACTCACAGACATGTGTGAACGGATGAGTTAGGGGCCGGTCACACCGAACATGCTTTTGTGTGCGCCTGTTCTGTTTTCCCATTGTTTTCCTACGTAAACACATGCTGGACAAATGTCTTTGAGATTTCCACCGCATCTCGTGTTTTCTTCAGCGTCTCGCAAGGGACCGGCACATTTTAAACACCATGTCAATTTAAAAATAATGTTTTTCAAACAAACGCATGTTGAGACACCTGCACTCTGTTTCATTCTTTGCGCTGTTTCTAGATTGTTTTTTGCACAGTTGTCACAAAGATTCAACAACATGAACAAGTTCAGGCTGCATAGAGGAGACTGTTGCATTGTTTCATATTATTCCAGATTGTTCTGCACCAAGAGGGGTAAGGCACATACAGACCTCTAGTTTGTTGAATAGTTTTGGGGAAGCAACACAAGCAACTTCAAGTAACACAAGCTGACAGGAAATACCTACATTGAGGAGCAATACTTCGGTAATACTTTATAGTATAGTACATAAATAATCATGAATTAATACCTGAATTAAAAGTTACTTCTGCATAAATTAATGATAAGTTACGGAATGGACTAATCTGGAACTAATGAAGAGCTAACATTAACTACAACATGAGTTATATGAATTCATGCATGAATAATGGTCACCTTATTTACATGTTAGTACATGTTTGATAGTTAATGCATTAATTAACATTAATAAATGAAATCAAACAGACTTTATAAGAAATAAAGTGAAGTACTTCAACCTTGAATTAAATATGCATAATTTAATATGGACATAATTTGAAAAAAAGTATAACTTTTGATCTCTTCAGTTTCACCACAAACATCACTAGATGACACAGGATTATTCTGCATAATTTACTTGGATCATCCTTATTAAATGTTGAACATAAAGGAATAGTTCTCCCATCATTAACTCAACCTCATGCCATTCCAGATGTGTATGACTTTATTTCGTCTGCAGAACAAAAATGAAGATTTTTAGAAGAATATCTCAGCTCTGTAGGCCCTTACAATGCATGTTGCAAGTGAATGGGGACCAAATTTTTTATGTTCCAAAAAGCACATAAAACAGCATAAAAGCAATCTGTATGACTCCAGTGGTTTAATATAGTTCCTGTTCCTGGAGGCCCCCCAACACTGCAAATTTTGTATATCTCCCTTTTCTGACACACCCAGTCCATTCTTGGAGTCTCCACTAACGTGCTGATGAGTTGAATCAGGTGTGTTTGATTAGATTCCAAAATGAGGTGTTGGGGGGCCTCCAAGAACAGGGTTGAGAACCACTGGTTTAAAACATGTCTTCTGAAGTGATGCAATTGGTTTTGGGTGAGAATAAACCAAAATGTAACATCTTGCCATTGCAGTCTCTTGGCACAATCATGATTTCAAGCTCGGTTACACTTTCTATTGCTTGACGCATGCGCAGAGTGCTAGATGGTGCAAGAAAGTGTAATCGAGTTTGAAATCATGATGGCCAAGGAAATTTATTGTGAAAAGGGAGTTATATTTTGGTCTGATCTCACCTAAAAGCAATTGGACAACTTAAGAAGACATGGATTAAACCACTGGAGTCATATGGCTTACTTTTCTGCTGCATTTATGTGCTTTTTGGAGTTTCAAAGTTTTGGTCACCATTCACCATTTAATGGACCTAAAGAGCTAAGATCCTTCTAAAAATATTTGTTTGTGTTCTGCAGAAGAAAAGAGAGTCATACACATATGGAACTGCATGAGGGTGAGTAAATGATAAGAGAATTTTCAGTTTTGGGTGAACTTTTCCTTTAATGATTGCCACCAATAATTATATTTAATAATTAATAATAATTGATTTCAACACTCTGTGTGATTTTCCATTCCTTTCCCTTCATACTCACACTACCACTGTGAGTCCTACAACTAAGTTCACTTGTCATCCAAATGCAGGCCATGTCCAGCTTCTCAGCTTTTACATCATGACAAACCAACCAAACAATGCTAAACAATATGTGATTTAACTGGGATGAATACTAGTGTAGTACATGTGTAGTTGATAGTAAGTTTATAATGATGTGCCCCACCAAGTCATGACATGATGCTGCATTAACAAGTCATCTGTTGATTATAGTTCATGGGTAGTTAATAACGAGTTAATAATGATGTGCCCCACCAAGTAAAGTCATGACATGATTGGGGGGGGGGGGACAATACTGAAATACAAGTGTCAGTCTTCCACCAAGATGCTTTAAATGAATGAAATCTCTTTTAAAACATATACCAACTCAATATACCTGTTAAGACATTCAAGACATTATTAAATTATTTATAAGGTGTGTTTTATCTCTCTATATCTCCTGATGCTAAAAAATGCTAATGTTAGCACTTAATATGTTCAAATAACAAAATTAATTCAAATACTCCCCATAACGTCGTCAAAATGGATATTATGAATACTCTTACTTCAATCCTTAATTCAGTCCAACAAAACAACCAATAATTTTAGATTAAAAATGTCAGCATTACCATAGGAAATAGTGGCAAGCAACCAACCAACACCAAGAGCGTGCCGCTTGTAAGTGCTGCATCAGAAACAAACCCTCCACATACTGTAGTTCTGGGCAGAAATGTAGCGAACTATGGATTGAAGTTCACACCACAAATTATTGAATGTTTACATGCAAAAATGTCCATGTAAAAATAAAAAAAATATTATTAACAATGAAGTTGAAGATGACGATGAATGAATGAACGTTACATTTATATAGCGCTTTTCTGACATTACACTCAAAGCGCTTTACACAGTGAACTGGGGACTCTCCTCAACCACCACCAGTGTGCCACGGCAGCCATAGTGCGCCTGTACGCTCACCACACACCAGCTATTGGTGGAGAGGAGAGAGTGACGTGATAGAGCCAATTAATGGATGGTGATGGTGATGATGATCCAATCAATATCATCATTTTGAATCACAAAGTAATCATGAAAAATATTGAGAAATATATATAACAAAAACAAATATTGATCCAGCAACATAAAGACAACCTTCCTATTTCTATGGTATGGATGACGAGTGAACTGAGTGGTAGGTTGAGTATGAAATGAAAGGGATGGATAATAACATAAAATGGGTTGAGATCAAATTATTGGTGACCATTATTAATTGAGTTTTTCAAAAAAAATTTAAAAAAAATAATAATTATGTCCATTTAAAAAATGGCAGAATTATACTGCATCATTCAATGACATTTGGGGCAAAACTGCAGACAGCTAAATGCATAAAATATTTAAATTATGACAACATTAAATATACATGTTTAATTCGAGGTTGAAATACTTCTCATTCTTTCTTATGTTTTAGTTTATTCTCTAATGTTAATTAATGCATTAACTATCAAACATGTACTAACATGTAATTAAGGTGGCTATTATTAATGCATGAATTCATAGGAGTCATGTTGTAGTTAATGTTATCTCTTCATTAGTTCCTGATTCCTTAACTCATTCGGAAGTAGCTATTAATTCAGGTATTAATTCATGATTATTCATTTACTGTTATTATAAAGTGTTACGAATACTGTAATTCTTATTTAGTTAGATTACATGTAGTAACATACACATAGTAAATCTATAAAATGGAAATCTATCAAATTTATCTGGAACAAAAAAATGAGCATCTCAATTAGGGTGACAGCATCAAACTGGGAAAGCTATACTGTATTTTTGAAAAGGTAGCGGCATAGCTTTGACAAAAGCTCCACCGCTACATCATGCCTTGTACCCGGTGTTTACTAATGCCAGTTTTGAATCAAAACTAAAGATGTCCGATCATAAATGAATCGCTCATTTGTGTCAGTTCTTTACAATGAATTGGTCACACGTGATAGGAAATCTATCTGAATCGGTTCATGATTCAATCTGAATGACTCAGAAAGCTTGCGCTCACGCTGCTGAATCATTTGGTCTCACTTGTCACAATCTCATGGAATATTTTATAACACGGCAAATAAAGATAACGCTGGTTGCAGTGGATCTACAATCAATCAATGGAAACCAAACCTGCAAATACATCCTATCGTTTGCCAGTGATGAAGAAAGTTTTTATTAAGTTCAATATGTGTGCAGCTTGTGAACGACTTCTGCAGGTAAATACATTTTCCAACCAAAAGAGTATCAAAACACTTATTAGCCTACACAAAAACAAAAAAAGTACCATGACATTACCATGTTTTTGGACATGTACCATTACCTGGGAGCACCATGTTGTTACTATACCATTGTATTATTGTATACTTTGAAGTACTTTGAAGCACCATGCAATTACAGAATGGTGCATAAATAGTTGTATATCAAATGGTATTGCATGATATTTATACTGTACAAACTATCTATTCTATCCCCTAACCCTACCCCTAAACCTAACCCTCACAGAAACCTTTTGGCATTTTTACATAAAAAAAAAAAATTTAAAAAAAATTGTTTTGTATGTTTTTTAAGCCGTTTAAATTACGGGCACACTAGGGATGTCCTCATAAACCATCTTTATAGCATAATCCCCTTATAACTACTAGTGTATAACCTAAACAATTTCATCTTAAACCACCAAAACACACACACACACAAGGAATTTGACCTCTTATCAAAAGCTTCCAGTACATACAGAAATACAACAGCTAGACACAGAATTACAGGTTAAGTTGAATAGTATACTGTATGTACACGAGTTTTTATACAGAAATGTGCAAATGAAATTACATTTAAATGGGTATGGGTTTGTAGAAGTAGTAGTATAAATATGTGGCCGGGCGTATGTGAATAAACATACACCAAAACTCACTCTCTGTTTCTTGGGGTTTATTTTCTGTCTGCTGTTTTGAAGAAAATCAGTGGTCTATGGAAGCTCTAATAAAAAATGAAGTACCTTAAACAAAATACTGGTGTATCGTTCTTGAATTGTTACAAAAATAAAGAAAAAGAATAATAAATAAACTAAATGACAATACCTCTTAATTCCCTATACAATCCAAAATAAAGTATAAAAATAAATCAAATTAGGATACCAGTTACAAAACTCAACTCAAGCACTTTAACTGAACACTTTTAGTAAACCAAAGCGTTAACACAGAAAGGCATGATACATTGAACAATCATTACTTTATGCACTTTATATGAATTATTCCTAAATTTCACATACCTTTTAGCTTCACCACGCGGTTACACATGCGAACTCCGTGCATCTAGTCAAATTACACATCAAACATCTTATTTTAGACTAACACATGAACTAATAAATAGTGCATCTTTACAATACAAAATTTATATTTAGCCAAAAAGATTATATTTACCACTTTCTAACCTGAAGATCTCACAGTAGCTTCACCATAAATCTCTCTCACAGCGTGAACTACTCCTCTCTCACACATGCGCACTGCTTGCCAGTGGGATATCTCACCACAGAGAATGAGGATTTCTTAAAGGGGCCACACCAAATTTTAGTGCAATACAAAAAAAAGGCTTTTTAAACAACTTGGCTACATTCTCCCTGCTAGAAATCATTGTCCCCAATGATTCAACACATACTTCTTACTTGTTTCACCGCTTCTCTGAAGAGCACACTACCCAGACTTGTCAGAACCTGGGAGAAAACCTCAGGACTGAGCGATACAGAATTACAAACCAATCTTGGCTCATTAAATGGGTTAGAGTGCATACCAGCATTAGATCTGGTCGTTCTTCTTGGTGCAGGTATCGGTCTCCTAATGTCCTGTTTTACCAACTTAGGAGCTGCCTCCTGGTTTACCCTATCTGATTCAAAAGCTGGTTGTTCCCCATTATCCAAAACCAAATCGGGTTCAACAGCTAAAGTTGCTTCAACTGTTTGTTCACTCTCAACTGTCCTGTGCAGTTCCACATGAGGATATGTGACCTCTTCCAAAACCACATATTCAGGATCAGAAGATTCAACTTCTTCCTGCTCAGACAGAGATTTAGACGGTTCAAATGTAACAGAAGTCTCCGGTCCCACTGCTGTACAAACAGGATTCTCACAGGGATGTAAGTAAACTCTGTGAACTCTCCTACTAGGACCACCTTCCAAAGGTTCAACAGTGTATGTAGTACCTTGTACCTCTATTACCCTGTACACAGTAGGAGCCCAAGCATCCTGTATCTTGTTTCGACCAGCCGGTCGATGACGCAGATACACTGTCTGACCCACATCAATGATAGGACAATAAACCTTGTCATTCAACGGAGCGAGTCTTTCAGCTGCCTTGTGTTCTGCATACTCTCTTGTCTTTTTGTGTGCTTCTCTGAGTCTGCCCTGATGCACTACTAACCAATGTTGGTTCCTATCTACAGTCTGTTCCTGTCCCAAAAGAGCATCTACAGGAAGCCTTGGATCCACACCAAACAGTAAGTAGTATGGCGAGTACCCGGTCATAGCATGAGGTGTAACATTGTATGCGTAGACCAATTCAGGGAGGTGCTCTGGCCACCGCCTTTTCTTTTCAGGAGAAAGGGTGCGTAGCAGGTCGTGGAGAGTTCTATTGAACCGCTCGCACTGGGCATTGCCTTGTGGCCTGTAAGTAGTCGTGCAAGTTTTTCTCACTCCATACAACTTACACAGCTCAGCTATTATCTCACTCTCAAAATTTCTTCCCTGATCGGAATGTAACCTCTCAGGCTCGCCATACTTCAGGAACCACTTTTTCAGTAGAACCTTGGCAGTAGTATCAACTCTCTGGTCTTTTACTGCTACCACCTCTAGGGGCCTTGAAGCTAGGAATGGCTTCATAGGTGGTTGGATCTTTGGCTGTGGCATCTTGGTCAGAATACAGCATTGGCAGCTCTTGACCCAACTCTCTACATCCTCAGACATACCAACCCAGAAGCATCTTTGCCTCAACAGGTTGAGCGTCCTCTCAATGCCCTGATGTCACATATTGTTATGGACACTGTTAAGGACTTGCTCCTTTAAGCATGCCGGCAAGAGCAACTGCTGACACTCACCATGACAGGGGTCATTCACAACACAATATAACAACCCCTCCAATTCTCTAAGGTACTTCCACTGCTTTAACAAGGACAATACAGGCCTTGACAGGGTGGACTTTTCCTGACCCATGGGCTTCCGCCTACGGTCCCAGAACTTTCTGAAAACACCAAGAACTGGATCCTTCAACTGGAAACCCACCAGATCAGCCTTAGTATAGCCTGGAAGAGTAAATGTACCCCCTTGAGTATCAGTCACTTCCCTACTGTCACTATCCTCCACAGCACGTATCTGTCTAATCTTACAGCATTTATCCCCTGCCGTCAACAGTTCCGAGTCTAGAGCTGTACCCTTGCTAATCACGTTACAGATGGCGACGCAATCATCAAATTCTTCATCTTCAGGATTAGCAGGCTCCCCTGCTAACGGCTGCCTAGACAGCGCATCAGCCGCGGCATTGTGCCGTCCTGGACGATACTTCACCTCGAAGTCAAAAACAGCTAACTGAGCCATCCATCTCTGTTCAAGAGCACCTAATTTTGCTGTTTTTAGGTGGCACAGCAGATTGTTATCCGTAATAACAACAAATTTAGAGCCTAGCAAGTAACTACAGAATTTTTCCAGCACGGCCCATTTGAGAGCTAGTAGCTCACATTTCATGCAACTATAGTGCCGATCATTTCTTTCAGCATTACGCAACCTCCTACTGGCATATGCAATAACTCTCCTCTGATCACCCTGTTGTTGGGATAGGACAGCTCCCAGCCCTTCCCTACTCACATCTGTCTCTACGGTAAAAGGACGAGTGAAATCTGCATAGCCTAGTACAGATGCCGAAGTCATCTTATCCTTTAGGACTTCAAAAGCTGTTTGACATTCAACTGACCATAGAGAACCAAAATCTGGTTTTCCTACAATCCCCTGCTGTTTCAAACATTGGTTCATTACATCATGAAGAGGACCTGCAATTTTGGAAAAACCCTCAATAAACTTTCTGGAATAACTACAAAACCTAAGAATGATCTTAGTTCCTTTACACTGCTGGGAATTTTCCATTGGCAAACAGCCGCAATTTTCTCTGGGTCAGTGCCAATGCCATGGCCGGATATTTGATGACCCAAGAAATTTACCCTGTCCTGCACAAAATGGCATTTTTCAATCTTGACCTTAAGCCCTGCCTCTTTTAATCTGTGGAAAACTGTCTCTAGCCTCTGAATGTGTTCATGGAATGTAGGCGAGTACACAAGGATATCATCCAGATATACCAGCATGATCTGGAAGATCAAATCACCCATTGTGCGTTGCATGAGGCGTTGAAAAGTGGATGGTCCGTTACAAACTCCGAATGGCATCCGAGAATACTCAAAGATACCAAAAGGGGTCGTAAACGCAGTTTTAGGTCAGTCCTGGTCACGCACTGCGACCTGATGATAACCACTAGCCAGGTCAATCGTCGAAAAGAACTTTGCTCCCTGGAGGGTGTCAAAACTCTCGTCTATACAAGGCAAAGGAAAAGCATCTCGTTTTGTTTTAGAGTTCAACTTTCTATAATCAACACAGAGTCTTAGACTACCATCAGTCTTACATACAAGCACAACAGGAGATGCATAAGCACTGCTGCTTTCTTTGATCACACCCTTCTTTAGGAGTTTAGTGATATGTTCACTGACCTCCCCATACTGGGTTGTTGGAATGCGCCGATATGGCTGAGAAATGGGAGCATCATCTACCAAATGAATTTCATGCTGCACTTTGTCAGAAAACCCTAAGTCCTCATCCTCCAGCTCGAACACGTCAGCGTACCTGGATAACAAAGCATTCAACATTTCTTTTTGCTCAGCAGTACCACCTATGTGTAGCTTGTTAAGGAGGTCTCGTACATGATTCTCTGATACCTGACTACTCTTTTCATCCACAGTTACCTCCTCGACCCCAGCCGAAATCCTCTGGAACTTCACTTCACAGCGCTCATTGAAGTCAACAGACTCAACAGGAGAAAGAGTTCCGAGTCTGGTTCGGGGTGACAACCAGATATCTTCTGTTGAGAGGTTTACAACCTGTATGGGAAATAACAGTTTCTCAGGTGGCACAAGAGAATGCATGTCTTCAGCTTCACCTGCCAAATGTTCCTTAAAGAACTTTTCTGTAATTGTACTGACTTGGCTACCCGTGTCAAGTAAGCAAGAAACTACTTTAGTAGTCGGTCACGATCTGTGTCTACAGGAGTTGAGCCTATACAGTAACCTTGCGTCGCTCGACTCACAGCGTTCGAGGGTGCGCATTTCCCTGAGCCCCAGAAGTGGATGCATTTCCAGCAACTGTTTGCTTGAGTTTTCGGACACAGTTCTTAGCTATGTGTCCTTCCCCATTACACTTGAAGCAAATAGGCTGGCCATCATCTGTAAATTTAGGCTGTGACTTTGATTTACTGCAAACCACCGACTCAGGTCTAGTACACTGTAAGGTCAGTTTCTGTACAGCTTGAGTTAGCTCACCTATGGCTTTTCCTTGCTCTGCTACCACCTGTAGCACTGCTTCAAGAGTAGCAGGGCCCTTTACAGGCATTGCCATCGCAGCACACTGGGCTTCTGTAGCCTCAGAACTCAAACTACAGTTAAGCGCTACTTTACCGGTACACAGCTTAGGATCTTCCTGAGACCACATTAGAGCTTCATCTCTTACATCGATCAAAGTCGACTGCAGCCTATCTCTTACCAAATTACGAAGCTCTCTCCAGAGAGATGCGTCTCTCACTCCCTCAATGAACTGGTCGTGGAAAGTAACATTCTCATCTGCGAACTGCATTCAACGACTGTTTCAATACAGAGTTCAGAATTTATGATAAAGCATAAGAATACATTTGTATGTCTTCACCTGCTTGTTTACAAGTGTAAAAGGTTTGCAGAAATTGAGAAGTGCTACGTTTTTCTCCAAAAGCCTCTTTCAGGTAAGCAAAGAGGTCTCTGGGTTGCTGGGATTCATTCCCCTTCCGCAACCTAACTTCCTCTAAAGCTGCACCTCTCAGTAGAGAAAGAACAAAATCAATCTGATCTTCCAGGGTCTGATTCCTAATCAGTAACACCCTTTCCACTTCCTCAACAAACTCATCCATACTTCTACCATCTTTACTGAAATCGCCACTGAAAGGGACGTTCTCTTGGGACATATACATAAGTCCTGGTTGGCACGCTATTCAGACTAGCAATAGCAGCCATAGCTTCGTCATGTTTTCTGCTCAGTTCTTGAATTCGTCCCTGGACATCATCCAGGTTACTATTTGCATCTTGTTCAAAAACAGCATCCTGAACTACAGAACCCTCATCATCAGACTGTGACATTTTGACATCAGATTAAATGAAGTCACAAATACAGTTTTTTTTCTTCTTTGGTTTCTCTCAAATGTCTCTCTTTTCACCTGTTTGTGCACAGAAATGTTTCTGTAAGTCCATCTCCTTCGTACACTTCAAAGGATATGCAAATGGTACACAGCATGCGCCTCAGACTCCATAGCAACTGGTGATGTCCTCCCTCTCATCCAGCATTCCCATCCCTGGGCCATGGAAACCTCTGCCGATGTTTCCCCACTGGACATCTGTAGCCCGGCGAAAATCCTCCAACGCTGTGACTTCTATGGCACACATACCCACCACTACCACTTTTTCGAAAAACAAAAACTCCTAAGAGCTCCAAAAGTCAGAAACCCCACTCCTGGTACCAAAAATATGGCGGGGTATATGTGAATAAACATACACCAAAACTCACTCTCTGTTTCTTGGGGTTTCTTTTCTGACTGCTGTTTTGAAGAAAATCAGCAGTCTATGGAAGCTCTAATAAAAATATGAAGTATCTTAAACAAAATACGGGTGTATCGCTCTTGAATTGTTACAAAAATAAAACTTGGGAAAAAGAATAATAAATAAATGACTAAATGACAATACCTCTTAATTCCCTATATTACAATAATAAAGTATACAAATAAATCAAATTAGGATACCAGTTACAAAACACCACAGAGAAATAAAATAAAATCTTATCTACAAAATACGGCAGTGGCTATACATTAGAGCACAAAAGGAAATTAATATAGACCCATATTAGCTTAGCCACCTTTAGCTTGATTTCACATTACACATATAAGCTCTCAAACACATGCATTTTTCACTCAACTCAAGCACTTTAAATGAACACTTTTAGTAAACCAAAGCGTTAACACAGAAAGGCATGATACATTGAACCAACATTACTTTATGCACTTTATATGAATTATTCCTAAATTTCACATACCGAACACCTTTTAGCTTCACCACGCGGTTACACGTGCGAACTCCGTGCATCTAGTCAAATTACATATCAAACATCTTATTTTAGACTAACACATGAACTAATAAATAGTGCATCTTTACAATAAAAAATGTAAACTTAGCCAAAAAGATGATATCTTCCGCTTTCTAACCAGATGATCTCACAGTAGTTTCACCATAAATTTCCCTCTCACAGCCTGAACTACTCCTCTCTCGCATGCGCACTGAGAATGAGGATTTCTTAAAGGGGCCACACCAAATTTTAGTGCAATACAAACAAATGGCTTTTTAAACCACTTGGCTACAAGTATAAGAAATAAAATGTAAAAATAGTGATTTTTAATGTTGAACACATGGTTTGTATAGGTAGCATGTCTAAATATGAATTTACATGTTTGTTTGTTTTACGTGGACATACATATTGCACCTGTTGTATACTTGTATACTGTATTGCACTAAACGGTAATATACTGCACCATGGCTTTGATAAAAGTCATGTGAATATGTCTTTTAGGTGCTTTGTCTATGACAGTATGCATCTGCGGTTGAAAAAAGTAGCTTAAATGTAGCAAGCTACTTTTGGCGTGTAGCTTGTAGTGTAACTTGCTACTTTTTCTTAAGTGTATCTTTTAGCTTAGCTTAACTAATTTTTCTGTTGAGTAGTTGGTAGCTTAGCTAGCTACATTTTTTGAGTAGCTTGCCCAACACTGAATAAGAGCACATCAAATGGTGCATGGGGACTTCTGGGAAATCAGTGAATCAGTTTGAACCGAATGCTAAATCACACTTCCAAAAGCTTTCTGAGAGCAAGGACAGTCTGCTCACTCAAAAGCACTTCTACACTCTAAACTGATGCTGTAAACAATGTAATGACAATGTAGAATTTTGTCACACCACACAATTACTAACTTGTTACTGGAAAAGCTACATTATTTTAAAAACAGCTGAGCTATTTTAATGCTACTGAAAAATAGCATCACAACTTATAGTTAGCTACTCCTCAACAGTACTGTTGCATGTTCCAGTGTTCAGAATTAAATTTTTTTGTTTGTTATTGAAAGTATTGTGTAACAATATAAAACTATCCAAAATATGTAAAAATGTTTTGAAAAGAAACATTTGATGACTCAACTTTTAAAGCAGGGACAATGTTGCACTCTGTTTTTGACACTGACCATGATTAATTTGTTCTCCTGACTTTAGAAACACTTCTCCTGAGATGACTGAAGAGTCCACTAAAGTCTGCAGTGGTGTAGTGTAGTGCCTGAGTTGCAAGAAGAGTCTTAATTACCTTGGCACTCAGATGTTTCGTCCACTGAAACTCCTTGCTGTAGGGGAGGGCGGCTCATTGATGGTGCCCTCTTAAATCCACCCTTCTTTGTTGAGAGTTGGAAACAGAGGGAGGTTGATTAAAAAAGTGAGCAAGGTGGACAGCAACACGCTTAATGAGCCGCCAGAAGGAAAATAGTGATTTTGGCGAGGTTTAATGTTTCTAATGGGAATTCAGGGAAGCTCTTTCCTCTCCATATCATTATACCGAGATTGTTTAACTATGCTGCTTTCCTTCATTTATTAATGCCCCTCATTAAGAAATGTCGATGACGAATTCTCACCAATTTCTTGCCTCTTGTCCTTAGTATTAGATCTCACTGTTCAGCAAATATATTTTTGGTGTTAACACCCCATATAACCTCTGAAGAAAATAGTTAACAAATTGGCTCTTATAAATTACCTTGTAAGACAATATGTACAGAGGAACACTTACTTAGGCCTCCATGATACTCCCATACTCATATATGAAATAACAATGAACTTTTTACTTCTACAGTATTTATTAATCGTGGTAACTTTTCTACATACACTCACTTAGCACTTTATTAGGAACACCTGTACACTTATTCATGTGATTATCTAAACAGTTAATTGCGTGTCAGCAGTGCAATGCATAAAAGCAATCAGATACGGGTCAGGAGCTTCAGTTAATGTTCACATTAACCATCAGAATGTAGCGTTTACTCAGAATGGTGCCAAAAACAAAAAACATCCAGTGAGCGGCAGTTCTGCGGATGGAAATGCCTTGTTGATGAGAGAGGTCAACGGAGAATGGCCAGACTGGTTCAAGCTGACAGAAAGGCTATGGTAACTCAGATAACCTCTCTGTACAACTGTAGTGAGCAGAATAGCATCTCCGAATGCACAACAGGTCGAACCATGAGGCGGATGGGCTACATCAGCAGAAGACCAAGTTGGGCACTTTATTAGGATCATTGTGTTCCTAATAAAGTGCTCAGTAACTGTATATTCTACATATACTAACATAGTTTTTACACTGTAAAAATTTTACAGTGTAATTTTGTAATTTTAACGTTAAAAGACTGCAAAAATGCAACAGTAAAAAAAACTTTAATTGGTAAATGGCAGTTACCTTAAAATATACGGTAAAAAAATTATAATATATTTAAAAAGACAATACATGTAATTTTACAGTAAATTTTTACATGTAAAAAGTATGATTTTACCGTATAATCAATGGTAAAATTTTATATTATGTTTAACAAGAGAGTGCATGTACTTTTTACAGTAAATCATTGTTAAAATTACATTTAAAAAATATATGTATATATATAATCGGGCGTTCCCAGAATTCCCGTCATGACCCATCACATTTCATTATATTTTATGGGAATAGTTGTTTCTTCTTATTTTTTATATCACTTATCTACATTAGGGTGTTCTGTGTTATATTTGATGTAGTTTACTTAATGTTTATTGCATTATTTTAATTTCACATGTGTTACCCTGATGGTGTTTATTGTTTGTGTGAGTGACACTGAGCACTGTCTCTACATGTTTATTGGTCATTGCTCTTGGAAAGGCCACTACTGATGAACTTCATGTCATCATGTGCCTTTCTGTAAATACTACGGTGAGTAACGTGAAAAGCAGATTTTTACAGTTTCAGAAGTTTAAAGTATTACGTTTTTATCATTTAATAATATAAAATGTAATGCACCATAAAATATACAGGCATCAAAATTACATCCCGTAAAGCCTGAAACATGGTTACCGAGAATTTCTGGCAACCACAGCTGCCAGTTTTTTTCCGTAAATTTAACAGCTTTTTTTTTTTTTTTTACGGTGTACATTAAAGGGATAGTTCACCCAAAAATGATCATTCTCTCATCATTTCCTCACCCTGAAGTCGTCTCAAACTCATATGACTTTCTTTCTTCTGTGTGTTTGCATGTTCACGCAAGACCTTCGGTTTGTATAACGCACACATTCATTTTCGCATGAACATGCAAGCATGCATGTGTCAAGCGTGAAAGCGCTTGAACAAGTTTGGACCCCATTGACATGGACAAAAACACATCACACATCCTTCAAAATATCGTTGTTTGTATTCCGCAAAAGAAAGAAAGTCCTACGAGTTTGAGAAGGCATGAGTATGAGTAAATGATAAGAGATTTATCTTTTTTGGGTGAACTATGTCTTTAAAAGTTGTATAAATTAAGAATAATTAATGCATTATGAACTAACAGTAGCTAACAATGAGCAATACTATATTTGTAAATTAATATGAACCAAGATTAATAAATGGTCCAAAAATATAGAAAAAATTATGGATAGATTGATGGATAGATAGACGGACGGACGGACGGACAGACAGATAGATAGATTCATCTTTGTCTTTTCTTTGTATATCTAAATGCTTAAGTTTTCCCGTGAAACTACATTTAGTTTTTCTCTCTGTCCTGCAAAGAATAAAATAACAATAAATCTGACTTTGGTTTTGACCTTGAAGTAAATGGTAAGAACACAACAGTGTCAATGTACTAGTAAGATTTTATATTTTAAACAGGGAACAAAAGGCCTTTTCACTCTAAGATTTAATATAAAATAAACTTGTTGAGATTAGCAAACCCCAGTGATTTTTCATAGCATCCCTTTGTTGAAATCTGGGCCATTTTGTTTTTTTCAGATGCACCTTTTCACATGCTGTGTTCCTTTGTTTCCACTTTTCTCCTTTCAATAATTTTTTTTTCCCTCATCAACAACTCTGATTGAATCATGTTCAGCTCCAGTAACCAAGCAGAAAACGTGATAGCTAGAAGGAAGGTGTGTTGGGGGGGTGGGGGATGAGAAGGAGAGATCAGCACAAAAGTGGTTCAAACCTTTACTTTAGCCTAGTTCCTTAGCACAAGATAGATCTGGATTTCTTGTCTACCAGTACTTATCAGGTTTTTTTAATCAGATGAGCTTTAATCAGATAGTTAGTCAGAAAAATACTTTCAGGATTTCCTACAATTTGTGGCACAAAAATTGTTAACTAATGGCCAAAGTATATTTCAGCTTTCCGCGTGCCAACACGTCTTGCACACAGTGCACCTGACGCAAAATTCATCATCTGCGTAGTATGCACAAACTAAACAAACAGACACTCCGTGTCTGTGCATGTCATTTGCACATGTGCCTGCCATTGACTGTACTAAAGAGTATCACAACGCAGTAGTTGTGCGCATCGAATGGGTCTATATGCGCTCGCGGTCAAAAGAGTTACTTTGAAAGGCTAGAGCACTGGATCATGTGTGAAACATAATGGCACTCTGAAAAATTTATACCCTTGCCTTAAGAGATGCAAGTGTTTAAGTCTTGCCTAAACTCTAGTAAATATCTGGTAGATAGAATTCTAGCTTTTGTCTACTAAACCATTAAATTGCATGGCGTTTGAAATGGCAGCCAGGCCTCCACATGATGACCAAACATTTCTAAGAGAACAAAGGCACACTTTTTGTCCCTTAACAGATGCCTTAGACTGATCAAGTGAAGCATAAAACATTCTCTCCCCTAGATGTATCAGATGTCTAAATTATAATAAGGCCCATTCATCAAACAAACTGTAACCCTCAGAAATGGGGGGAATATGGGGCACTCCTACAGCCACTATTATGACTGACCTTCATTACCTAACTCTCTCAATTCCACGGATAATAGCGCTGAACTAATTGCACTTAACTTCCCTAAGCAAACATCATTACTGTTGTCCGCTGTTTCAGCCACAGAGGAAACTCTTAATTAACACAATAAAAAAAAAAACAGACATGATTATTTGATTTTCACATTATATAAGTCTGTATAAATGCAACAGTTAAACAAGTTATTTAACTGTTGCATTTGTGCATCTGTGGCACACAATAATTTCGATTTGTCCCTCAGTTTGTTAAAAATGAACAGGAAGCACAATTAGAGTTACACTTACAATAAAATGACTAACAGCAAGTGGAAGAGAGGGTTTAAAAGCAAAAATGTGAAGCTTATATTTTTGTGTAAGCAATTACATGAATTCTTTGGTTAATACTGTAAATGTCTGTTACTCAAGCACTAAAGTTGTCCTTTTGTCATCCTTTTGATTTGAAACAAATTTTCTAAGAGGAGGAACTTCTGGTAATGCATCATCAACATAGTTCCTGTGGGTAGAGTTTGCTGTAGTTACTGTATGTTCAAGGGGTCAGGGTTTGGCTGGTTAGTACAGGCCAGTTAGGCTGCATTCCTTTCATAGGGTATCCGTGGGTCCTTAAAAAGTCTTAAATTTACTTTTTTAAATGTAAGGCCTTAAAAAGTCTTAAATATCTTAAATAAATTACAAGAAGTCTTAAATTTAGTTTGCTGAGTCAAAATCATCTCTCTATCTCTCTCTCTCTCTCTCTCTCTCTCTCGTGCATTTAGAAGTTGAAGCTTGAGTTTAGTGTGAGCGCATGCAGGGAAGTGCATTTTTACTGAACTTATGATGTTACACATGTTTAAACCTTCATAAACCCGTTAATCCGAAATGCAAATGGTGTTATTTTGCGTCTCTAACTGTCGCTTCTGTTTATAATCGACAAAGCGGTCAACATTACAATTTGCAAGCGCACGAGGTTGGAGCGGTCTTTTGACGCCTTTCAAATCGTTGTGCTTCCTTATTTTACACTTCCTTTAACAATAATTGTAAAGCTAACAGAACTACTCAGCTGCAGATTTACACCTGTTATATCTCTCATCTCCATCTCTCTAGATGTAGGGCTGCCAACGCAACTGACACTGTTCTCACACTCTCAAGACACACGTCCCTTTTCTCACGCAGTGATAACGTTGCAGAGCAAAGAGGACACTGACAGCGCACGGACAGACAAGACAGAGCAGCCTGCATGATGCTGCGAGTTACTCAGACCAATCAGGGGAAAACAACAGCAAAGCATCTCTCCCTCTCCTTCTCTTTCATAATTTAATCTGTTAACATTTTCAATACTTCTTGTCAACTTTAAACAGGCATTTTTAAGGTAACTGATGGGTTTTTATTTGAGATATTTCACTCAAAAATGAAAATTGTCATCACTTACCTTCATGCTGTTGTAAACCTGTATGACTTTCTTATTTCAGTCACCATTCACTTTCATTGAATGAAAAACAAGATGTAGTGACAGTGAACGGTGACTAAGACTAAACGTTTTGCTTAACATTTCCTTTTTTGTTCCATGGCAGAGAAAAATTCATACAGACTCAAGGGTGAACAGTGATGACAGAAATTTCATTATTAAAATGAACTGCCCTTTAACTACCTGTTAAAGTATTTGTTAAAGGTATCTGCCAAGGAAAAAAAATATAAATGTTTTTCAGCACACGCTAGACCTTATTCACAGCAGCGATATCTTTGATTTTTAATGACAATGACAACAAGGCTGTGCGGGATAGATGTACAGTCTCTTCGATGAGATGTACTGCAGTTTAAAGTGTTTTTGGATCGTTCTGTGTACAAAATATTGAAAAAATATCTTTTCAAGGACACTCAGTAGACAAAAAACTCCAGACAACATGAGTTGTGGAAAATCAGTTTGGATATTGGAGCTTTTTACAGATTTACACCATGCATGCCATTGAAGAAATGGTAAGTCTATCCCTCACAGCCTCGTTTCCATTCCCATTAAAAATCAAACATGGCTCTACTGTGAATAAGGTCTATAGACCAATCCTCTTATTTACAGTAAGTGCTGGCAGAAAGCCCGCTGATTTGTTAGATTTGATAGATTTGAGGATTAAACGAAAGTACGACACAAAACCATCATAAATACAAACATATTCTTAGTGATACAATTACTATAATGATATGAGTTAATAACAAACATGTAATCATGTTCGCTATAAATTTATGCTGCAAAGTTGTGAGTTGAAATGATCTCCTCAGTCAAGTCAGCTCTGTTGATGATCTTGAAGCCACAGCAGTCAACTAGAGCCCTCGGAATCATTTTTCAACAATGTAATCCAACAAAAGTTTATTTTTTGCACATGCTTTTTGCCACCACTTCCATGTTTGACATAAGTGGTGACATTGCCAAAGCATTGGTCTATTGCATCACGTCTTGCTGGAAAGCAAGTTAGAGAAGGGTCACAATATAGGCTACATATTTTAGGCTACATGCATTCTAAATTATTTCATTTAGAGTTTTATTGTTGTATTAACTTATTAACACATAAATGCACAATAAATTATAAAAAAATAAATAAATAAAAACATGTCCAGAGACATTCAAGTAGCCTCAGTGGTTCTGTATTTACCAGCTAATGAATTAATGTGTTTTTTTTTTTTTTTATTGCGAAAGTGGTCTTAAATTTTTCTTTTATTTGGCCTTAAAAAGTCTTAAATTTAATTCCTTTGAACCTGCAGATACCCTGCTTTCAAAGTCAGATGTGGGATATTCCCACTTGATATCTCCATTCTCTGATCATATAGGCATTATATTACAAATATAAATTCTGAATATTTCAATTGAAAATATTTCAGTTGAAAATAACCCAGTATGTTCCTTAACTGAATCTTTTGAAACACGTTTTTAAAAAGCAATATATGGATCAGAGCATGAATACAAAAATCACATCAAGTTTTTCCATTCAGGCACACTGCTCAAAGACATAATGTATCATTCTCCTTGCAGCTTTTCCTCCTCTGCTCTGACCAAAAAGTTTGGTTCAGATCAAATAGGGGTTGGTCCCCAGTGTCTCTCCCCGTCTGCACTTCTACACAGAGGAAGGGAGGATCACTTGTCATCACAGTGTGTGCACCTGCTCCTCAATCTACCACTCCATCCTCCACTCTTCTTTATCAGATTCCACCCGTTCCCTTCATCCTCTCCTTGTCTACTTCATTTTTTCATCTTTTCATTCTGTGAATCTTCCACTTGTCTTCCTGTTATGCTGTGTGATTTAAAACTGCTCTTAAGATGCATTCCTTGTTTCGAAAATTTTATAGACAAATGTTAAGTACAGCATCTTTGAGCTTTGAACCAAACTGACTTTGCATTAGCTTCTTGACTTTTTCTTTAACCAAAAAGATGCTACCTTTGGTCATGTAAAAATGTAGACTTCCTTTTTGTAATGTTTTTTATTATTATTATTTTCCAGAATTTGTTTAAAGCAACTGGATCATTCCTGCTGTGCAGTACTTTTAAAAAAGATATATTATTTTAATATAATCATAAACATTTCTGTAGTTTTATCAAACAAAATGTAATGTTTAAAGTGAGACATACCAACTTATACCACAAAACATCATAGAATTCATCATATCCATTGCTAATACTTTTTGTGCTGTTGTTTTCTCCAAAAAAGCAAAATGTCACTTCCTGGAGGATGGTGTCATCAAAGGAATAGTTCAACCAAAAAATTAAAATTCTCTGATCATTTACTCCCCCTCATACCATCCCAGATGTTTATGACTTTCTTTCTTCTGCTGAACACAAACAACACTTCTTAGTGCCATCTAGCATTCTGCGCATGCGTCAAGCACCAGGAAGTGTAATCGAGCTTAAAATCATGATCGTGATTAGAGAATGCAATGGCAAAATGTACAGTGAAGCAGTTTTTACATTTTTGTCTGTTCTCACCCAAAACCAACTGGATCACTTCATAAGACATTGATTAAACCACTGAAGTCATATTAATTACTTTTATGCTGCCTTTATGTGCTTTTTGGAACTTAAAAATGTTCACCATTCACTTGCATTGTATGGACCTACAGACCTGAGATATTATTCTAAAAATCTTTGTTTGTGTTCTGCAGAAGAAAGAAAGTCATACACATCTGGGATGGCATGAGGGTGAGTAAATGATCCGATAATTTTTATTTTGGGTGAACTATCCCTTTAAAGCTTTAAAGCAGTCATTCCTGGATGGCTGTTGATACAATATGTAGCTAAAGATAAACATTATGAGTTTGTTGTAATTAGGGGTATTTAAAAAAAAAAAATTAATTACTAAAATATCTTTATTTAAAAAGTCTGTGTAAACGCAATTTGTGAGAATCTGTTCTGTTAAAATATTAAACAGTTTCATCATATGGTAACAGGTTGCTGAAGGCGGTAAATTCAACAAGAATTACATGTCTTATTTTTATATACTTCTTCCCCAAAAGTACTAAAAGAATCATTAATGGAACCATTAAAAAAAATAATTAAAAGGATTCAGTATCTCTAAATTCCTTTTTATTCCCATCCCTAGAAATGACCTAATTATGTTTTTGCCAACTTATCTAAAAGTAACATATTCAAGCATCTTTTTAATATATATTTTTCTATTTTTTCCTTTTTTGCAGCTGATTTCTAACACTCACCAGCTGTGTTGCTCACTCTTAGCAGAAAAAGCTTTGTTTCTGCAGCAGTTAACTGTGCTCTTATTTTTATGCATCTGCTTTTTTTAAAGTTTACAATAAATAGCAGGGATTGACAGAGAGAACTGCAGATAAAGACAAGAGAGAGAGAAGCCATTCTTTGATGTTGTTTTGTACACGGCTGCACCAACCCATTATTTGAACATCATACGGCACACAGTTTGAGCCTGGACACTTTCTTTCTTTTCACTCTCTCCTGATGCTTTTGTGTGCGAGCAATTAAAACTTGTGCCAAAAAGGATGTGTTTGTTTATGACATCCAGCATTTAAAGAGCTGTCATTCCTTTGTCACCACTGAGAATTAGTTTCTGGTGATGCATATACTTTACATAAACTTAACCTAACAATGCAAATGATCTGGAGAGGAGGAGCTGTTTGTTTAGTTTGGGTTATTCTGAGCTAATAACCTCCAAAATTAGGAAGACAGTGGGTTGACAAACAGGTCTATGTATACAACTGGTATTTCAACTATTCTTTACAGATATTTTATTTTTATTTTACTTTATTATTATTTGTTATTATTATTAGACTGATCTCCCTTTGCATTGCTAAAGTGGCTGAAATGTATTGGCTGTATCAAATAACAAGTTGTTTAGTTCAGGGTAAAATAAAAAAAATCCCCTCTATCGGCCACCAATTAAGTACAATCAAACTATTTATAGCTATTCTAGCCATTCACTTGTAATTACTGGCTGTACAATCAGTCCAAAGTGGTGAAGGTTTAAGTTCCGATAATCAGCCTCCAACCCTTTTTGTGCTAAATTTTATGTAGCCACCAATACACACTGGATCATTTGAGAGCATAACTGTCACTTGTTGTTTACACTGAGTAATGACTGTACACACATTGGGTCATTTGATGAAGGTCTGAAGTCATGGGATGGAGAGCGTAATCTCGGCATCTACTTGACTTACCCAAACAGCTAATTAGAGGCAGCCAAGCTTGCTCTGTTACCAGGCAACAGCAACAGGGGGCATTAGTGAGATTAGCAAATTGGCTAGCACCATGCTGTGGTTTGATTAGACTGTAGGTCCTCAGCAGGACTGTTTCACTGAGTCACACCTGCATGGCTCTGCAGCTGAGCATTCCTGGGTGGAGTCAGAATGAACTCAGATAGCCCCTACACCTTCAGAAGGTGTTAGGGGCACAGGAACACAAAACACTCCCCTGTCCTGTATGTGCATGAGCTTTTCACAGAATAAGAAATATATTTAACCCAAGTTAAGGTTTTCAGATAAAAAATGAAAAGGAAATCATATGTAAGTGGAGGCTGTTGTTGAGTGTCATAAAGACAGTGGCGATTTCAAGACACAGACTTCCCCTAAATATAGTAATTTTTCCAACAATTGTTTACAGACAGATTGTTTCACTTTTAACTGACTATATCACAATTCCAGGTTTGTCAGAGGTTTACATACACTTAAGTTAACTGTGTCTTTAAGCAGCTTGGAAAATTCCAGACAATGTTGTCAAGCCTTTAGACAATTAGCCAGTTAGCTTCTGATAGGAGGTGTTGTTGCAATGAGGGAGGTTACAAGGACAGGATCTAAATGCAGCTATTTTTAATAATAATAAAACAAAATCCAAGGCAGGATAAACATGGAAACAGGGCAAGACAGGAAACCAGGAAGCAAAACAAACAAAAACAAACAGGACTGAAACTGAAGCATGAACTGGAGAGAAACATTAACAACCGACAAAGGGGAACAGACATCAGGGCAATATATACACAAGGGATAATTAGGTAAATGAAACACAGGTGAAAACAATGGGGAACAGCTGGTAGCGATCAGGGCAGGGAATCATGGGAAATGTAGTCCATGGGGAAACAGATGACAGAGGCTAAACACAGGGCAAACAACAGAGAATCGTAACATAACCCCCAACCCCCCAGATCAGATCAGGCGGACAGCCATGAGACCAGGGATACCAGAGCAGATCAGGCGGACGATCTGGAGACCCAGAAGACCAGAGCAGATCAAGCAGATGGTCAGGAGACCCAGAAGACCAGAGCAGATCAGGCGGATGGTCAGGAGACCAGGGAGACCAGAGCAGATCAGGTGGACAGCCAGGAGACCCAGGAGACCAGAGCAAATCAGGCAGACTGCCAGGAGATCCAGAAGACCAGAGCAGATCAGGCGGATGGCCATGAGACCAGGGATACCAGAGCAGATCAGGCTGACGATCAGGAGGCCCAGAAGACCAGAGCAGAACAGGCAGATGGCCAGGAGACCCAGAAGACCAAAGCAGATCAGGCGGACAGCCATGAGACCAGGGAGACCACCTCAGGGTAGGGACTGGATCAGGAGGCCTGGCTGACAACCACAGAGCTGAAGCAGGCCATAGTGGTGACCACAGACTAGAGACTGGAGCCGTGGAAGACTCTGAGGGCGGAGCCGTGGAAGGCGGAGCCATAGGAGGCTGGATGGGTGAAGCGTGGTAGGCGGAGCCGTGGAAGGCTCGAGGGGTGGAGCCGTGGCAGGTGGAGCCATGGAAGGCGGAGCCGTGGGAGGCTCGAGGGGAGGAGCCGTGGTAGGCGGAGCCATAGGAGGCTCAAGTGGCGAAGCCATGGAAGGCAGAGCCGTGGCAGGCTCGAGGGGCAAAGCTGTGGAAGGCAGAGCCACGGCAGGCTCGAGGGGCGAAGTCGTGGAAGGCGGAGCCATGGGAGGCTCAAGACAAAGAGTTCTGGATGACTGGGAAATGACCTCTGTGGTTGTGAACATGAGCAGAGCCTCGGGAGCAACCTCTGTGGTCGTGGACATGGGCAGAGACTTGGAAACGACCTCTGTGGTCGTGTACATGGGCAGAGACTTGGGAACAGAAGCCTTTCTCCTCCTCCTCCCGCGGGAGGCTGAAATTGGCAGCGCAGGCTCTGGGATGGACAAGGCTGGCAAGGCAGGCTCTGGGACAGACGAGGCTGGCAACGCAGGCTCTGGGACGGACGAAGCTGGCAACGTAGGCTCTGGGACAGATGAGGCTGGCAATGCAGGCTCTGGGATGGACGAGGCTGGCAACGCTGGCTCTGGGACGGATGAAGCTTCCAGCTCGCTGGCCGTGGCAGGCGTGGGTGTTGGCTCATTGGCTGTGGCAGGCATGGGCGTTGGCTCGTTGGCCATGGCAGGCATGGGCATTGGCTCGTTGGCCATGGCAGGCAAGGGCATCGGCTTGTTGGCCATGACTGGCGTGGGCTTTGGCTCGTTGGCCGTGGCAGGTGTGGGCGTTGGCTCGTTGGCTGTGGCAGGCGTGGGCATTGACAATTTGTGAGGACGGGTCTCCGTGGCCCTAAACACAGACATCAGTGGCGGATAATTCAACTTGGAGACCGGGGCCATGAAGGACTTTGAGACAGGGGCCGCGGAAGGCTTGGAGCAAGGAGTCGCGGAAGGCTGGGCTGTGACATTTCGTGGAATAGACTCAGACATGGCTGTGACTTGGCATGGAGCAGACTCAGTCGTGGCTGTGATTTGGCGTGGAGCAGACTCAGACGTGGTTGTGACATGGCATGGAGCAGACTCAGGCATGGCTGTGACATGGCGTGAAGCAGACTCAAGCATGGCTGTGATATGGCGTGGAGCAGATTCAGGCATGGCTTTGACATGGCATGGAACAGACTCAGGGGTGGCTGTGACATGACGTGGAGTGGACTCAGGTGTGGGAGGCTTGGAAACCGGGTTCAGTGTAGGGAAAGGAGGATCCTCTGAATCGAGAGTTTCTAGAGGTAAACTCATGTATTCCTCCCATGTATAGCCTCCTGTCACCGGCAACTCCCTCTACTAGTGTGCGATGAGTCTGATTTGATACAGGGATTTCAGGTGGGAATCAGAAAAGTCAGTGTATTTGGCAAGGACACTAAAAGGATGGGAATATTCCGGGACGGGTAAGTTTGCTCGGGTCAGCTGAATGAAAGGAGCTGCTAGATCCATTTCGGTGGGTCGGTTGTTCTGTTGCAATGAGGGAGGTCACAAGGGCAGGATCTAAATGCAGCTATTTTTAATAATAATAAAACAAAATCCAAGGCAGGATAAACATGGAAACAGGGCAAGACAGGAAAGATCTTACTTTCTGAAGAAATGTCCTCTGGTCTGATAAAAAAATAAAAATGGAACTGTTTGGCCATAATGACCATTGTTATGTTTGGAGGAAAAAGGGTGATGCTTGTGAGCCGAAGAATACCATCCCAACCGTGAAGCATGGGGGTGGCAGCATCATGTTGTGGGGGTGCTTTGCTGCAGAAGGGACTGGTGCACTTCACAGAATAGATGGCATCATGAGGAAGGAAAATCATGTGGATATATTGAAGCAAAATCTCAAGACATCAGCCAGGAAGTTAAAGCTTGGTCGCAAATGGGTCTTACAAATGGACAATGACCACAAGCATACCTCCAAAGTTGTGGCAAAATGGCTTAAGGACAACAAAGTCAAGGTATTGGAGTGGCCATCTCAAAGCCCTGACCTCAATCCGATAGAACATTTGTGGGCAGAACTGAAAAAGCGTGTGTGAGCAAGGATGCCTATAAACCTGACTCAGTTACACTAGTTCTGTCTGGAGGAATGGGCCAAAATTCCAGTAACTTATTGTGAGAAGCTTGTGGTAGGCTACCCAAAACGTTTGACCCTTGAAGTTAAATAATTTAAAGGCAATGCTACCAAATACTAACAAAGTGTATGTAAACTTCTGACCCACTGGGAATGTGGTGAAAGAAATAAAAGCTGAAATAAATCAATCTCTATACCATTATTCTGACATTTTGCATTCTTAAAATAAAGTAGTGATCCTAACTGACCTAAGACAGGGAATATTTTCTACGATTAAATGTCAGGAATTGTGAAAAACTGAGTTTAAATGTATTTGGCTAAGGTGTGTGTAAACTTCTGATTTCAACTGTACATTAAATGTTTTAGTGTTGACTGAACAACTGATCCTGTTGATAGATTGAATTTATTGTTTGTGTAGGAAATAATGATGTATTAGCAGCCACACAATAAACTGTACTGTATAAAAAGAACTACATGCAATACAAATAAACATATTTATTTGGACATACATTATAAATATTGTACACGAAAGTTCAATGTTCTCTGTAAAGCAACTATGAAACAGTGTATTATTAAAAACACTGTACAAATAAATTTAATTGATACTGAATTCATGTCCACACTGTTTTCCAAATCACCTTTTCACCTTAAGGGAAGACAAACACATTCTGCAAAGACACTCAAAAGAAAGTGAAGTGCAGGCAGGAAAAATGCAGGAAAGAGGAAAATCTTAATATAATTAATTTCAAACGTGATAAAACATCTCATTACTGTACAGGTCTCATCTAATAATTATGGTCTTCCATTGTATAATTTATCCATTTAGCATCACAGCATGAAAACAGTTGAAAATATTGTCACTACTCACTGACAATTCAGGTAAAACACTGTTCCTTTTTATACTCAGTAATAATGTCATTTCAAAACACGTGAAGCATTCACAAAGGCCAACGCTGAACAGAATGAACAAGCTCTCAAAATTTCTAATGAACTTTCAGCACATACACACCTGTTAGCACAATACTGCTATCGTTTCTTTAATTGATTGTGCTCCGTGTCTGGTCATCTATCGAAGCCGGACCGTAAATGTGGATAATATGTACTGTCCTGACTATACTTTGTGATCAGCTGAATGCCACTTTGGTGAATTAAAGTACCAATTTCCTTCCGGAACAGCAAAATCTGTACATTATTCCAAACTTTTGGCCACCAGTGTATATATATATATATATATATATATATATATATATATATATATATATATATATATATATATATATATATATAACCTTTATTGGAATGACTGTTCGTTGTGTTGCCAATGCATGATGTTAAAACAAAGAGAACAGAAACAATATAATATCCAGTAATTTATTCTGACTTTCTTTCTTTCTCTCTCTCTCTCTCTCTCTCTCTCTCACACACACACACACACACACACACACACACACAGTATTTTCACTCTTTCTGTCTTACACCATCAATCAGTGATTTGTTTTACATTTCATTTGGAATTGGTATAGAGTTTTGTTTGATGTTCAGTTTTCAGAGTTGCAACAAGACTTACTTTCTCATGTCAAATGCACTAAAGAGGACTTTGTGGTTAAAGTTCAATAAAAAAGAAGCATTCTTAAATTATGTTTTCTTCTACTGTTCTATCAGTAATTAAATTCAGATAGTCTTATTAAAATGAAGATTTTTAATATTATAAGTATTATTTACAAACTGTACATATGGGTGTCCAGCTATACGACCCATGTTGCACAAATGCCTGTTTTCCCCATTGTATATGTATCACTTGATATAAAATCTAAAATAAAAACTAAATGTAATGAAAAACTAAAACTACTATAAAATATTTAAAAACTAAAACTAATCTAAAACTAACAATGAACTAACAAACAAAACGAAAAATAAACTACATTGGAGCGAAAAATTTAAAGAGACAGTTTAGATGAGACGGACCACTGGTATTAAAATGAATAGGAGAAACTGGAACGCCTGCCTTACAAGTAAAAGAGCCAATCACCTTTTAGATACAGACATCGCCTGTCAATCAACTCAAGGAATCAACTCACGAACATGCATGTGCATTAGCTGAACCACCCTAAGAAAAGAGTTCCCTATCTGTCACTCACTCGACGTTGTGTCGATGTAGTGACACTAGGGGTCACTCTTGGGAGCCCGAAACACCTCTGGTCTTTGATAAAAGGCCAATGAAAATTGGCAAGTGGTATTTGCATGCCACTACCCCGGACATACGGGTATAAAAGGAGCTGGTACGCAACCACTCATTCAGATTTTCTCTTCGGAACCGAACGGTCATGCTCATTGAGCTGAATTCTCACGACTGTTCATTCACCTCTGCTGGATCTGACGGCGCATTTCAGCGGCTTCTCCCTCCTCTGCACTGGTGCACTGCAGAGAACGCCCCTGGGCACTTCGGCAGAAAAAAGAGAGTATATTTTTCTGAAAGAGTATATTTCTCTAAAAGAGCGGCACACACGGAACGTCTTTTTAAAGACGCGTCTTTTTAAAGATGCCTTTCCAATTGTGTGTTATTACACACACATTGTGTGTGCAGTGCCTTTCTTCCCGGAAGTGCACGAGGAGCTGACAAAATCGTGGGAGGCACCTTTTACTGCCCGGTCCCGATTTCTCAGTTCCCCCGCCCTCACTACCCTCGATGGCGGGGCGGCCAGGGGCTATACGGTGATTCCCTCAGTGGATAAGGCACTCGTGGTGCACTTATGCCCGCAGAGCACCGCCACCTGGCGCAGATGCCCAAAGCTCCCGTCCAAGCCTTGTAGGTTCACGTCGTCCCTGATGGACAAAGCCTACAGCGCTGCTGGACAAGCTACCTCTGCCCTGCACGCCATGGCTCTCTTGCAGGTCCACCAAGCCAAGGTGCTAAAAGAACTGCATGAGGGTAGTTCCACCCCAGATTTGATGTAGTATTCACACATCAGCATCAAAATGCTATTAAACTCTGAGATGTAGTTAGTTATTTTATCAGTCGACATATTTGTGTCTCAGGTGGAAAGATGGAGACTGCGACGTGAGTTGGCGGTGAGTGGAGTTAAATGTTTTCTCCACTTTGAGTGTTTTTTGCCATTTCAGTGTTCAATTTCTATTGGCTCCTCACCACACAGTAAACCCTAATGTTGTAATTGCCGGAAAAATCAAGTTGTCTTAATAAAACATTACTTGAAATGTCAAGTTCAAGATGGCGCCGAGTATGGCTGCTGCGTTGCGAGCTCCGACCCAACATTGCAGTTTTTTTGTTTGTTTTTTTTGTCTACAGTTCTCATCTTTTTTGTCTTGGATGTTGTCTGCCTTATCATCTAAGATAGCCAAACACTTTTGGACATTGGTTCTCCAATAGCATACCGAAAACCTGACTTTAAATTCCTCAATGCTGACCCGCTGTTTACAAACACACCAGCGGAGCCCTTTGTCTGGGCAGCCCAGTCACGGAAACGCAGCTGGAAAAGGGGAAGGAGAGCCGGTGTTCTCATCAGATTAAGACATCGCGCAATCGTCCCCCACTACCAAGTATTCTACTGGCAGATGTTCAATCTCTGGACAACAAGCTCTGCAAGCTGAGAGCGCAGATCTCTTTCCAATGAGATACGAGGGACTGCTGCATTATCTGCCTTACAGAAACTTGGATGTCTGTGGAGATTCCAGACTCAGCCATCGAACCTGCGGGGTTCTCTGTGCACAGAGCAGATAGAGCGAAAGACCTCTCAGGTAAAAGCAGAGGTGGTGGTGTAGGTTTTATTGTAAAAGAAATCCTGGTGTGATCAGAGGAACGTACATTCTATCTAGTCTTTCTGCTCTCCTGATCTGGAATTTCTCATGCTTCTGTGTCGGCCATTCTGGCTACCGAGGGAATTCACAGCGGTCATTATCACTGCTGTGTACATCCCCCCACAAGCCGACACAGACCGGGCACTCAAGGAACTGTATGGGAGTATAAGTGAGCAGGAAACCGCGCACCCTGAGGCCGCGTTCATTTTGACCGGGAACTTTAAAAAAGCCAATTTCAAATCAATCGCACCGAAATACTTCCAACACATCAGTTTCAACACACGAGGGGATCGGGTTTTGGACCTTTGCT
This sequence comes from Myxocyprinus asiaticus, assembly GCF_019703515.2. Taxonomy (NCBI): domain Eukaryota; kingdom Metazoa; phylum Chordata; class Actinopteri; order Cypriniformes; family Catostomidae; genus Myxocyprinus; species Myxocyprinus asiaticus. Next base: position 28,603,821 of record NC_059349.1, on the reverse strand, counting down.
AGTCTCCCTTCTGGGATGGCTACAAATCCCTCCCCCGCCCACCATTTGGCAAATTGGACCACTCTTCCGTTCTGCTTCTGCCCGCTTACAAGAAGAAACTGAAACAGGAAGCACCCACCCTCAGAATGATCCAGTGCTGGTCGGACCAATCAGATTCTTTGCTACAAGATGTTTTGATCACGCAGACTGGGAGATGCTCTGATGATGACATCGAGGTATATGCTGATAGCTTAACGTTTCATCAGTAAGTGCATAGAGGACGTTGTACCGACCAAAACTATACGGATCTACCGGAACCAGAAACCATGGGTTAATAACGATGTCCGTGAGGCACTTAATGCGCGGACCTCCACTTTTAATTCCGGGAACATGGAGGAGCATAAACAAGCCAGTTATGCCCTCCGCAAAACTATCAGAGCACCCAAACGCCAGTACAGGGACAAGATTGAAAGACAGTTTAACACCACCAACTCTAGAAGCATGTGGCAGGGAATTAATATCATCACGGACTTCAAAGGGAATAAAAACTCCACCATGAACACCGCTGCCTTTCTGCCGGATGAGCTAAATACTTTTTATGCTCGTTTTGAGGGAAATAACACCGTCCTCACGGAGAGAGCTCCTGCAGCCGAAGCTACAGAGGTTAGTTCACTCTCTGTCTCTGTAGCGGATGTAGCCCGATCCTTCCGACGGGTGAATAACCATAAAGCCACAAATGATGAATCAGCCCACAGAGAGGAAGTGCACACTCTGACACGCTGGTGTCAGGAGCACAACCTCTCCCTCAGTGTCAGCAAGACCAAGGAGCTTGTGGTGGACTTCAGGAGAAAAGACAGAGAACACAGCCCCATCACCATCAATGGAGCACCAGTGGAGAGAGTCAGCAGCTTCAAGTTCCTCAGTGTCCATATCACAGAGGAACTCACATGGTCCATCCACACTGAGGCCAATGTGAAGAAGGCTCACCAGCACCTCTTCTTCCTGAGACAGATGAGAAAGTTTGTAATGAACCACCACATCCTCACACAGTTCTACACCAGCACTGTAGAGAGCATCCTGACTGGCTGCATCACTACCTGGTACGGCAACAGTACCGCCCTCAACCACAAAGCCCTGCAAAGGGTGGTACGAACTGCCAGACACATCATCGGAGGTGAGCTTCCCTCCCTCCAGGACATATATACCAGGCAGTGTGTGAAAAAGCTCTGAGGATCATCAGAGACTCCAACCACCTGAGCCATGGACTGCTCTCACTGCTACCATCAGGCAGAGGGTATCGCAGCATCAGGACCCGCACCAGCCGACTTCATGACAGCTTCTTCCCCCAAGCAATCAGATTTTTGAACTCTTGATCTCTCACAATCAATATACATCAGCATTGCACTTTATTAATCTTATAATCTTATATCTCACACTGGACTGTTATAAATATATTCTCTCCTAACAATACACTGGCAACTGATTATCAACCGACAGCCTGAATGTCAATACAGCACAGTACAACATACTGTATATTTTATATATTCTATTTTTATTGTATACTGTGTATTCTATATTGTGTGTATGTGTTTTCTTTATTGTGTGTATTGTATACTGTACATTGTATGTTATTATTTGTATATTGTGTTGTGTAATTATGTGTAAATTAGATATGTAAATTGTGTTGTGTAAATCTGATGTTTTTTGTAAATTGGTATATCTCATCACTGTCATGACTGCTATGTTACTCAGAACTGCACCCAAGACTTTCACCCACTGTTGAACTTGTGTATATGGTTGTGGGACAATAAAGTGATTTGATTTGATTTGAAGTTCAGGGCTCATAACTCAAAAAAACTTATTTTTCTTAAAAATACCTAGACTTAAGATTTTAAATTTTAATAATTTAAACTTTTAAGTACAAAATTTAGGCTTTGGGGAATACACAAAATGCCTTGTGCTTGAATGATTTATTGAGGTTTCCTTGGTCAAATGGAACATATGGGGGCATTTAATAGTTGTTATTTAGATTTTGTAGAGGTTTTAGCACTTTTGTTGAAATATTAATGTTGTTTTGTTGCAAATAGTTGTTTCGTGTGATGTCACCATTAGGCTGATCTGTGTCCCCTTTGAACAAGTTGGACCCTGCTAACATTATCTCAGTTCTCCTTGTTTACATGCAACTGAATGTAACACATGTACAGGCATTTCTGTGGTGAAATAAGTTTATTTAATGATGGACCTAGGATCAGTAATAATCTTCATTATTTAAGCTGTGCTATCATATGACCTAAATTTGAGGTCACACATAAATTTACAGGTATTTCAAACAGTTAGTGTTCTGGGTAACACTTTAGAATAATGGTCCATCATAAATAGGTAATTATGCGGGAATTAATACAGGATTAATGAGTAGAATTACATAAACACTTTAGTTACTACTATTAACTAATATTAAAACATGATTAACCAATCAGTAAGTAATAGTGAACTGATGACTGAGGTAGTTCACTGTTAGGTAATCAGTAATTACTGAATTTGATCTGCCTCACTGAGAACTATCTACTAACTATGGCTAATTTAAAATAACTACTAATTAATTACTAATCAAAACATAAACAGTGTCTAAAATGTGAATGATTATGTTTTTATTGTGAACATGTTCATGAAATGCGCCTTCAGATAAACATGTGTCTCAGGTGTGTTCTTTGTGGGAATTAATTTGTGAATGTAACAGCTCGCTAAATCATGGCTACAGTGTCTGGTAGAGTATCATAGTCAGCTTACAGATTGTAATATTTTGCAGAGATGAGGTGTTTATGTTAAGATGTTATGTTAAATGTGCAAATTTAGTTCTTTGTATTCCTCTACATTATTGTATCACCTTCTTCATTGTCTTCATTAAACAAGCCTGTGATAAGATCCATTGCTCTCTCATCTCATCTCTGCAATCAATGTTTACAGTAAGTGGTGGCAGAAAGCCCGCTGAATTTTTAGAATTGATAGATTAGAGGATTAAACGAAAGTATGACACAAAACCATCATAAATACAAACATATTCTTAGCGATACAATTACTATAATGATATGAGTTAATAACAAACATGTAATCATGTTCGCTATAAATTTATACTGCAAAGTTGTGAGTTGAAATGATCTCCTCAGTCCAGTCAGCTCTGTTGATGATCTTGAAGCCACAGCAGTCAACTAGAGCCCTCGGAATCATTTTTCAACAATGTAATCCAACAAAAGTCAATTTTTTGCACATGCTTTTTGCCACCACTTCCGTGTTTGACATAAGTGGTGATGTTGCCAAAGCATTGGTCTATTGCGTCACATCTTGCTGGAAAGCAAGTGACTAAAGAAAAGGGTCACAATATAGGCTACATATTTTAGGCTACATGCATTCTTAATGATTTCATTTAGAGTTTTAATGTTGTATTAACTTATTGGACATAGATGCACAATAAAAAAAATAAAAAACAATTTTTTTAAAAAACATGTCCAGAGACATTCAAGTAGCCTCAGTGGTTTTGTATTTACCAGCTAATTAATTAATGTGTTTTTTTTTTATTACGAAAGTGGTCTTAAATTTTTCTTTTCTTTGGCCTTAAAAAGTCTTAAATTTAATTCCTTCGATCATGCTGATACCCTGTCACCAGCCTCGGTGGCACTGGAACCTTCTCTCAATGAGCCTCCCATGGCTCCACCCTTCGAGCCTCCCACAGCTGTGCTCACGACCATCTGGAAATGGAAGGGAAGAATAAGGGTTCCGGCTCCCCATCACTGCCCATGCTTATGACCACGGAGATCGCTCCCCAGTCACTGCCAGTGCTCTCGACCGTGGAGGTCAGTTCCCAGTCGCTGCCAGCTCTCTTTGAGCCTTCCATGGCTTCGCCCCTAGAGCCTCTCACAGCTCTGCCTTCCATGGCTTCGCCCCTCGAGCCTCTCACTTCTCCGCCTTCCATGGCTTCACCCCTCAAGCCTCTCATGGCTCCACCTTCCATGGCTTCACCCCTTGAGCCTCTCACAGCTCCACCTTCCATGGCTCCACCCCTCAAGCTTCTCACAGCTCCACCAGCCTTCGTCGAGCCTCCCTCGGCTCTGTCCTCAGAGTCTTCCACGGCTCCACCCTCACCCCCAGAAACTCCACCTCTAGCAGTTCCATCCACTTCGCCTCCTGAGACTCCATCCTCTCCTGAAATTCCACCTCCTATGGCTCAGCCCGCTCCGCCACTGTCTCCACCTCCTAAGTCTCAAATTCCCGATCCTCCTGTGGATCCGCCTGCTCCACCTCTGGTTCCTCCTCCTGAGTCCTAAATCCTCCATCCTCCTGTGGGCTCCGCCCGACCCCATTCTGGTTCCTCCTCCTGAGTGTCCAGTCTTTGTTACTCCAGCGGCTCCACCTCCTGACTCTCAAACTCCTGCTCTTCCTGCGGCTTAGCCCACTCTTCATCCCGAGACTTCTCCTCCAACAGACCCAGTCCCTGCCCTGTGGTCACCTCCCTGGACTTCTGATCATCCGCAGACTCCTCCCTGGCCACCTGATCGTCCGCCAATTCCTCCTTGGCCTCATAATCGTCCCTTGGATCCTTCCTCGTCATCTGCTTCATCCTGCCCTCCTCATCCGTCTTTGGGTGCCAGGAGTCACCCTTTGGGGGGGGGATCTGTCACATTGTCATTGTCTTCACTCCTGCCACTTCATCTTCATCATCACCCCTCTGATCATAAGGACACTGTTATTGTCTTATGTTGTAGTTTGCCCCATACTACAATTCCCATGATGCACTGCCCTCATCACATCCATCTGTTCCCCATCTTCCTCAGCTGTCCCCTGTTCCCTCATCAGTCATCCATGTATGTATATATACCCTCTTGTTTCATGCACTCATGGTCAGTTCTTGTTCTTATGTGTTTAAGATGTTATATTAAATGTGCATATTTAGTTCTTTGTATTCCTCCACATTTACTGTATCACCTTCTTCATCATTTTCATTAAACCAGCCTGTGATCAGATCCATTGCTCTCTCACCTCATCTCTGCAAAATGTTACAATCTGAAAGCTGACTATGATACTCTACCAGACACTGTAGCCATGATTTAGCGAGCTGTTACATTCATAAATTAATTCCCACAAAGAACACACATGTTTATCTGAAGGCGAAGGTTCATTTCATGAACATGTTCACAATAAAAACATAATCGTTCACATTTTAGACACTGTTTATGTTTTGATTAGTAATTAATAAGTAGTTATTTTAGATTAGCCATAGTTAGTAGATAGTTCTCAATGGGGAAAATCAAATTCAGTAATTAGTGATTGCCTAACAGTGAACTACCTCAGTCATTAGTTCGCTATTACTTACTGATTGGTTAATCATGTTTACATATTAGTTAATAGTAGTATGTCACGGATCCACAGGGCTCTCCCTCTCTTTCTCCCTCACTGCCGACACAGCGCTCACTCTCCCCTGAGTTTTGATCACATGCACCTGCACATCATCAGTGGATAATCAAGGACGACATTTATACCCAGCTTTCACACACACCCTTTGTCTGTTCTCGTCAATGTTTTCTCAGAGACTACAGACCTTCCTAGTATTGACAAACTTACCTGTTGATACTTACCTGATGTTATATTCTGTGGATATTACCTCCTTGTTGTTATCCTTGTCTGGGTTTGTGTGTTGGTTCCTCCTCCGGTTATCCTCCAATGCTGTTTCTTCAAATTTACCTGCAAGTATCAAAAGACTGTTGTGAGTTATCTATTCATCTGTACATCATGTTATTTCCCTGTCTGGAAATTGCTTACCTGCTGTTTGCAACACTGCTCAAACTGGATTTAATCACCTGTTGTTTACATCGCTGTTTCATTCTCCTGTTCAATAAAACCCCGCTGTTGAGTCCATATCTCTGCCTCCATGAGCTTCTCCATGACAGAAGAACAGACCACCAAAATGGACTCAGCGGGGTCTTCCAATATTCCACCAACACGATGAGCACAATCCTTGAGGAGCTGGTGAATGAACTTCGTTGGGTCATCTCTCCATCTGGAGCTTCGGATGGCAGTTCCTCTACCCCTTCCTTATCCACCTCTCCATCTCCGGTTTCTCTTCATGCCAGTCCCTTGGTCAATCCTACTCCTTATTCGGGTGTGGCAGAGGATTGCAGCGGATTCCTGCTGCTCGAGATGCAGTCTCAGAGGTTTCAAACAGATAGAGCAAAGATCGCCTACATTATTTCATTACTTTCCAGACGTACAGTGCAGTGGGCAAACTCTCTGTGGGATCAGGACAGCCCAGTCACCCAGTCATCAGATGCTTTCCTCACACACTTTAAGGAGGTTTTTGGACTACCCATTGGTGATACATTGGTGAGTGAACAACTTTATCATCTCAAACAAGGAAAGAAATCTATCACAGATTATGCTCTGCAGTTTCGAACGCTTGCAGCCGCGAGTGGCTATATGAACCGGCCTTTCTTACAACCTACCGACAGGGGCTGGAACCTTCTCTGTGGCTACAGCTGGTGGTGCATGATGACTCCATTGGCCTGGAAAGCTTTATTCATACGTGTGTCCCAGTGGATGAAGACCTGCATCAGTGAACAGAGTAATATGCAATCACCGCCTGCATGCTGTTATCTACGCTCTCCAGAATCATCAGAAGAACCGATGCAAATTGATTCATTCAGATTGTCCCCACTCGAGCGTCAATGGAGACTACAAGAATGGCTATGTTTGTACCGTGGAGCTGGTGGGCATGTAATCGCCGAATGTCCTGTTCGCCCCTTACGATGTACGGTGAGTCATGCTTATTCGATGCCTATTATACATGCTCCGTTGTCTACTATAGTTTCAGTGATCAGTCCACATGTTTCTCTCTCAGTCAAGGCCCTCATTGAGCTTCATCTCAGAACAACTCTGCCGCCGGCTCCAACTCCCGTCAATCAAATGTTCCTCCCCGATCTCTGTCCACTCAGTGATTGGAAGACCTCTTGGAAGAGGAATCATCACACATCGGACTCAATCAATTACGCTTCAAGTGGGTTGCACACATTTTGAAGAAATTTCATTTATGATTCTGGAGGGCTTTACAGCTGATATCATCCTGGGGTGTCCTTGGCTACAACTACATTCACCGCAGCTCTCATGGACTACAGGAGAAGTGATGGCTTGGGGTAAGGAGTGTTTTCATGGATGTTTACAGCTTCCCCATCCTAAATGTTCCAGTGACACTGTGTCTGTGTGTGCCACTTCAGTAGAGAATCTTGCGAGTGAGCTTCAAGTAGACGTGCCCCAGGAATTTAATGCATTCAAATATGTCTTCAGCCCACAAAGAGCAGCTAGTTTACCTCCTCATTGACTATGGGACTGTGCCATCGATCTTATGCCAGGAGCACCATTGCCCAAGGGATGGATTTATCCTCTTTCACTTCTTGAGCAGAAGGCCATGGAGGATTACATCGATGATGCTCTGAAGCAAGGTTACATCCACTCTTCTACTTCCCCTGCTGTTTCCAGCTTTTTTTTGTGGCCAAGAAGGACAGAGGCTTGTGGCCCGCAATCAATTACCGTGCACTGAACAAAGTTACTGTCAAGTTCCAGTATCCCCTTCCCCTGGTCCCGGCAGCTCTAGAACTCCTAAGAGGAGCCACTGTGTTCTCTAAGCTTGACTTGAGTAGCGCCTACAACCTCGTTCGTATCCAGAGGGAGGACGAGTGGAAGATAGCCTTCGTAACCCCAACAGGCCACTATGAATACCAGGTCATGCCCTATGTCCTGGCAAATGCCCCCTCCGTGCTCCAGAACTTTATGAACAAGGTGTTCCGGGAGTATCTCCAATGATTTGTTATTTTCTACATCGATGATATCCTCATCTACTCCCGGAACGAGACCGACCATCGTCAGCATGTAGCACTCGTACTGGAGAAGCTTAGAAAACACCAACTGTACCTGAAACTGGAGAAATGTGAATTTCATCAACCATATATTCAGTTCCTCGGATATATCATCAGTCCCAGAGGGGTGGAAATGGACCAGGGGAAGGTTAGTGCAGTTCATTCCTGGCCCAGACCCACCACAATTAAAGAACTTCAGATATTTCTAGGCTTTGCAAACTTCTATCGTCCCTTCATATGCAATTACAGTTTTATGTCTGCTCCTCTAACCTCTCTTCTCAACTCTAAGCCCAAATCTCTGTCCTGGAACCAGCCCGCCTTGGAGGCCTTCCAACACCTAAAAGAAGCATTCAGGACTGCCCCCAAATAAGTTCATCCTGACCCGGAACGAACTTTCGTTGTGGAAGTAGATGCCTCCACCTTAGGCGTTGGAGCAGTATTATCTCAGCGGCAGGGGAATCCACCCAAGCTTCACCCGTGTGTCTTCTTCTTGCAGAAGTTCACTCCGGCGGAGCAGAATTATGACATAGGCAACCGGGAGCTACTCGCCATCAAGCTGGCACTGGAGGAGTGGCGCCACTACCTGGAGGGATCATGTCATCCATTTTTGGTCATCACAGATCATCGCAACCTTGAATACCTGAGAGAAGCAAAATGGTTGAAACACGGTTTAACTTCTCTGTTTCCTATGGTCCAGGGTCCCAGAACACCAAATCGGATGCTCTATCTCAACTGCATACTGTGGAACCTCTTAATGGTACTCTTGAATCCATTCTACCACCAGCATTGATCGTCAGTCCCATCCAGTGGGCCCTGGACGATCAAATAGAGGAGACCACCAGAGAAGAACCTGCTCCACCGGGGTGTCCCGAGGGACACAAATACATCCCCACATGCCTTCGGACTTCCCTCATCACTTCCATCCACTCCTCCCTGGGCTCTGGTCATCCTGGTTACCATCAAACCCTCTTGCTTCTCCAAAATCGATACTGGTGGCCCGTATGCCCCAGGAAGTCCAGCGATATATCCAAGGCTGTCCAGAATATGCCATCTCCAAATCTCCTCACAATCTTCCATCTGGTAAGCTCCTTCCTCTGCCCGTTCCTCAGCGCCCCTGGTCACACCTGGGGGTGGATTTTATAACTGACTATCCTGCATCAGATTCCTTCACCTGTGTATTAGTTGCTGTTGACAGATTCTCCAAGGCATGTCGTCTGGTTCTGATGAAGGGCCTCCCCATGGTGCTGGAGACCGCAGAAACCTTATTCCATCATGTCTTCCGGAATTATGGCCTCCCAGAAGACAGTGTCTGACCGCGGCCCCCAGTTTATCTCCCTCCTGGGTGTATCAGTGAGTTTAACCTCTGCATATCATCTGCAATCCAACAGGCAGACAGAGCAGAAGATTTAGGAGATTGGTCACTTCCAGTGGATCTACTGCCATAACAACCAGGACAGCTGGAACCGTTTCATACCCTGGGCCGAGTACGCACAGAACTGTTGAGCCACTGGTTCGAGGAAAGCAAGATTGTCTGGGACTCAGCTCATGTCCATCTTCAACGGGCAGTTCGGCACCAAAAGAGCCAGGCCGACGCTAGAGAATCAGAGACTCCTACTTACCATCCTGGGCAGAAGGTCTGGCTCTCCACTCGGGACATCCAGCTCTGGTTGCCTTGTCAAAAGTTGAGTCCCAGATACACTGGTCCATTCACTATACATCATCAAGTAAATGCAGTCACATTCCGGTTACAATTACCCTCACATTACAGAATCAATCCCACTTTCCATGTTTCTCTCCTCAAACCTTACTATCCTTCTCTGTCTCCTTCCCCAGAGCCTGGTGTGACCGAGGAACCCCCTCAGCCTTTGCTCCTGGAGGATGGGTTAGTGTACGAGGTTCGAGTCATCCTAGACTCCCCATGTCGGAAAGGACATCTCGAGTACCTGGTAGACTGGGAAGGTTATGGTCCTGAGGAGAGGTCCTGGGTTGCTCGAGATGACATCCTGGATCTGACCTTACTTACCACCTTTCACGCAGAAAATCCTACTCGCCCAGCTCCACATGGATGAGGTTGGCCCTGACGTCGGAGACTCCAGCCCTCTTGAGCAGTCCCTGAAGTGGGGGGTACTGTTACGGATCCACCGGGCTCTCCCTCTCTTTCTCCCTCACTGCCAACACAGCACTCACTCTCCCCTGAGTTTTGATCACATGCACCTGCACATCATTAATGGATAATCAAGGATGGCATTTATACCCAGCTTTCACACACACCCTTTGTCTGTTCTCGTTGATGTTTTCTCAGAGACTACAGACCTTCCTAGTATTGACAAACTTACCTGTTGATACTTACCTGATGTTATATTCTGTGGATATTACCTCCTTGTTGTTATTCTCGTCTGGGTTTGTGTGTTGGTTCCTCCTCTGTTTATCCTCCAGCAGTGTTACTCTCCTGTTTCTTCAAAGTTACCTGCAAGTATCAAAAGACTGTTGTGAGTTATCTATTCATCTGTACATCGTGTTATTTCCCTGTCTGGAAATTACTTACCTGCTGTTTGCAACACTGCTCAAACTGGATTTACTCACCTGTTGTTTACATCGCTGTTTCATTCACCTGTTCAATAAAACCCCGCTGTTGAGTCCATATCTCTGCCTCCGTGAGTTTCTCCTTGACAGAGAGCCAGAGTGGTGGTGGCGTAGTGGGCTAAATCATATAACTGGTAATCAGTCCTTGAGCAAGGCACTTAACTCCAGGTTGCTCCGGCGGTATTGTCCCTGTAATAAGTACACTGTAAGTCGCTTTGGATAAAAGCATCTGCCAAATGCATAAATGTAATGTAAATGAGTAACTAAAGTGTTAATGTAGTACTACTCATTAATTCCTGCATAATTACCTATTAATGATGGACCATTATTCTAAAGTGTTACCGTGTTCTGTTCACACATGACCTCAAAACTGAAAATTGCAGTGAATTTTCTGTAAAGGGCTGTATGTGTGAAAGCGATTATAGTTCATTCCTAAATTGTTCTATTTGTGCCAAAAACAAATTTAAAAATATATGATTCATATATTTATTTATTTTTCTGAAATTAAAGTTGTGTAAATTAAACCCTGTAAAAGCTGTGCTAACCCCTTTTTTCAAAATTATAAGTGTGAAACCTAGCTTTACCCAGGGTTGAAAGTAGCCTTAGCCTGTGGTTTAAAGAGACATTAACCCATATTTTTGCGCAGTATGGAAAGCTCTATGGTGGTGACACACATAGCACACAAATGGCACATTATATGGGAAAGGCCCATATATATAGCTGTACTGGGATGTCCAATACTTCACATGTTTGTCATTTCTGATACATTACATGTCTACATCTGCATCCTGATCATGTAAATCTGTTTGGAGAGGGACATTCTTTGTACAAGAACTTTAAAAGCAATCGGTCCTTTTGCACTGTGGTAGAACTATAGATGTCTACAGTACTCACAAAACATAGTTTGTGAATATAATTGATGCCATACATTATAGAGTATAAGACTGAAAAACATATTTAATCCTATTAAAAATAAAAGAAAGGCTCTCAGTGCAAAACCTGCTGGAGCATATGGTTTGTTATATCTTATTAATCACTTGTCCATATATAATGCTGAAGTGATGTTTGTGAAATATCTTCTTTAATTTGTAATTACAAGATGGCACATTGCAGATGTTCTAACTTTGTAATTCCATTGTAATTATAAAGCAGTAATACTGTCATTATGCATGTAAGGAATTGACCACTGAAGTAAACCAGTTCTTTTTGATTCTATAGTCTACAGCAACATTAAATGTAAAAATAATAATGCATACATTTTTTTTTTTTTTTAAATGGGCTTTTAGTAAATCATTTACAATGCAGAGGTCTGAATATTTCTACAATTATGGATGATTTAATAAGGTTGAATGCTTATAAGCATCAGAACCATTTCCATGGATTTACAGCATCATACATAGCTAAAAATAATTTTCATTTCTCATATTTACATATATTCTTTTATAATATCTACTTTAATTTGTTGTTTTCATAAGGAAGCTCAGATCGAGGTTGTTGTTTTTAAAGCACTCATCAAATTAACACTCTGTGCTCCCTATTCCCCCAGCATTTTATTCATTAGGTAAAAGAGTTGGAGAAAGACTTATTTTGGTCATAAGAACAGTTACAAATTATAATAAATTGATTAACACACCAGAATCTATGTGCTGGAAACATCTGGAGCTTTTTAATCTTTAGATTTGTTATTATTGTTAATAATATTGACAAAAATTATTCCATATAAGGCTTATTTTTTATCATACAAAATTGTCATACACTAACAAACATCTGCACTTTCACTGAAACACCTCACACATGCTGTGATATGATTTACAAATTGTCCCCATGAGACTTATTCACAGAGTTTGTTTCCTGTATTAATTTAGCTGGGAAAATCTTGCAAACTTTTTTTCTCTCTTAAAGGGACAGTTCACTTAAAAATAAAAATTCTGTCATTATTTACTGACCCTCATGTCGATCCAAACCCATAACAAAAGGAAATAATTGAATTAAAGTTCCATTGTCTAAATTCAGTATGGCAGAACAAAAAAGATTACTTTAACACTTAATAAATCATTCAAAGTTGTCAGAAAAGTAGTCCATGTGATGCATGCATCATATAAAAATCAAATCAAAATCAAATCAAGATATACTAAGTCAGATATACTTCTGAAAGTCTTCTGAAAGCATCCGATCCCTTTGTATGATGAAAAGTCCAAAATTTCAGTTGAAATCAAAATCAAATCAGATTAACAAACTACATAAACAGCGGTGAAATTCAAAATGGTCGCTACGTAGATAACATCAATTATCCATTGTGACATTATGCAATTGCACTTTTGTATTCTTTGTTAAGCATTTAAGTGAGTCCTTGGGCACTAAGACCACACACAAAGTCTTATCCAATTTTTGTGATTGTGCTAATTCTAAGCTCAATTTTTGTGCCAGGGTAAAGCACAAGTGGCCGTGGGTGGAAGTGTTTGCGCTATCTGTGTGTGTCTGCGTGCAAACTGTGAGTGTACTGTATGTAAATGAAGTGGCGCAAAGTCTAATTTGCTATTTTCCTGAGAAATAGGTCATTGAGCTAAGCCATTTCATATCTCAGTGCAAATTCTAAATTCAGTTCCTGCATATGCAGTTTGAAGATTCCACCAGCAGGTGGTAATAAAGTTAATCTCCAAACTCTGAAAATATAGTGGAACATCAAACTATGTCCCTAACAATAGCCGTTTTTCAAGTATTTTATATGTGTATATTTACAATTTGCATTTATGAACTAATTTGTATTGGTATTTTTCCACCTGCTGTCGTTGAGTTATTTTTTTGTCACTGTAAAAGGGGCCGGTGGAAGAAGTTGGACATAGTAAAATGTTTGGATTTGGTATGATTTTTGACAACTTTATTATTTTGATTATATTTTTGTTTTAAGTGTAATTTGAATTTAGAAATATTTTTGGTTTCATTTTGCATTTAAATAAATTGATTTGCTTTTTCAAAATCAAAATCGACCTGTAGAAGTGAAGTGCGTGCTGATACAATCACTGTTAATACTAGCCATGATTTGTTTGTCAGTAGATGAAAAAGATTAATAATACTTACATTCTCTATAATTTAAATAAAACGGAGAATACAAATCCTGACGAGAACCACATTTTCCAGGAGCATAAAATGAGTGTGTCACTGTCAAAGAAAAATGCCTGACATTCAACAAGGATGCAGTTAATGCATAAAAGAGGTAAATCCATATTTCTATTCTACTAATTCAGTGCATACAGTCCATTTAAAGTAGCAACTTCTTATGAATGTGCTGTCTTTGTTTATCTCGCTGGTGCTTGACAGAGAATGGATTATATAATAGGGGACAGACGGTGGAATAACCGGAGAAGAACCTCAGAATTAAATTGCATATGACTCAGCCCATTAGCGATTTGTGCATACAATTTCGCCAAACCCGCTTGCGCCTAGACTTACATGAAAAAAACAAAACTTCATGGCCATGCCCACTGATTTTACGCTTATGACATAAAGCATGCACTTAGATTGAATTGTATTCAGCCAATGGAACATTCATTTATTTATTGCCTTTTATGTTCTACAGAAGAAAAAAGTCATATGGATTTGGAAAGACATGAGGGTGAATAAATAATGACTGCATTTTAATTTTTTGGGGTGAAATATTTCTTTCTATTTAATGCATATTTATATCACTGTACTTTTTTGTTATAGCTTTTACTCTGGCATTAATACAAAAAATCCAGCAAACTAGTCAACACTGCTGCAATTTTTAAAAGCTGCTGAGGGAGTGACAGAACCTTGTGAATTGTGGAAACTTTCTCTTTTCTGACTGCCGTAATCTCTCTCTCTCTCTATTTTTTCCTCTATTGGAAAGTCATGGGAACATAACTGTGGATTTTTTTCTTTTGCTAACATTTGCTATAGTCTCCTATTTACATCTATATGTCAGGGGCGAAGATTACCCTGCTATTGATTACCTTTGTATTCCAATCCCAGAAATGTGAAAAGGGTCCATTGAATGAGTTTTCACCCATTTTACCAAAGTTTCCTGAATTAAAGTTATTCTAATAACAATGTAATATACCTTTATGCACCGTTTTGGTTTGAACATAAATGTGTCTAGACATTCATAGCCAACAGATATACAGATATACAGTCAGATTTTGTGAGAGCCACATGCAATGCAAACCACCTTAAAGCTCTGAAGGGTTGAGCTGGACCTGAGGGAAGGGGGTTCATCCTTGTTGCTCTCTCTCCTCTGCCCTCCTTTGCTTTTTGAGGCTAATTAAAATGAAAAGCAAATTTATGGGTGGGCTCCCTCTTGTCACTTTATGTTGGCAGCCCCACTTGTGACTTACGCCTTAAGGGATCTGTGCCTGTTAGTCACTCCAGCAGTCCTCCCAGTATTCGACTCCCAACCGTTCGACAAACCACTCCAAACTGTTGCAGTGCTGTCAGCCCCTTCAAGTAAAACAAGCCACACTTTCCCCAAGATTCACCCTCAAACCAGCCATCCTGCCAGCCTTACCCTGTCTGGACTCAACCCTTCCCTGCCCTTTACCCCTGCCTGATAAAACCAAACCCTCAACAACAAGAAGCACTAATATAGAATGCAAAGATCTGGGTAACTAAGCAGGAAAATAATTAATGTAAAGGGGACCAATACAGGTGAACAGAGGAAAACTGAATACTGAACAGCAAAGTGTTGTAGGCCTGTTTAGACATCACTGAACTTCCTTGTGAAACCACTGCAATTTTCCTCATTGTCCACATTGAAAATCTGGGATTCCACTTCTAATATTCTGTAAATAACAAAAGGATTTATGATAAGAACAAAGAAACTTAGCAATGATACAATATGAAGATTCTGCACTATTTCTAAATCAATAGCAACCAAATAAACCTCTTTGTGACATTCACAATGTTAATGATCTCAAATCATGCTAGGTTAAAGAAATGTTCCAGGATCAACAGAAGTTAAGTTCTACTGACACCATTTGTTGCACAGGCTAATGTTGATGTTAATGTTGAATGTTGAAAAGAGAAAAGAGAGAAAAAAAATAGAAACATCACCTGTACAGTAAGGCATTTACTGTAACAGGACCAGTCCACACAAAATGTTAAAATACACACTGTTTCAAAATAATATCTATAAGACTTAAACATAATACCTGTTAATATGACTCTAGTGTGAAAAGAAATCGCTTACTAACTTTTACTGTGTAAAGTTCTATCCAATACTTCAACTCCATTGTCATGATGACATAATGCTGGTAAACCCTGTAATCCTGGAAACTTTCGCATGATTTTCGCACAAGGATACCAAAAATGGATGTTACGTCAGTTCCTCGTTTGCATGGAGCTGATAGGGTAGTTTGTGAGAATGTAATCTCAAATCATCAGCAGAACATTTCTCCTTCCTGTTGTCTGCATACACTCATGATGGCCGATGACAAAAACCAGCCAGAAACAGTGAAAATAAAAAGCTGCCTGCTACGTATTCATCTGACACCAGGTGCGTAGCGATAGGCATGTTGATGTACTGGCACCATCCATATGAAATACATTGGAGACGAACTAGTAGTAAGCGTAGTAACTATGTCGCACATCCATCATTTGAACCACGTGCTGTTGTTAATGAAGTTACTCAGGGGGTGGAGTAATAACTTTCACAAATATTAAATTATAATAGCTCATTCACATGTACACCAAAAAGCCATATAATCCGAGAAAGCTGCTGAAGTCACGAAAGCGACATTCACTTTGTAATGCAACAGATGCATTGTGCTACAATAGATAGGTTTCCATCTATTTCAGACTTTGATGTTCCCCTGATGCTCTTGAGCACATGTGCACTCTTCAAAAACATATTAACACCACTTATGTGTTAACTTAAACACATAAAAGCCATGTTCTCCGACAGAAACCGTGTGTTAAAGAGCTTTCTCTTAACAGCCTTTAATTCCTTAAAAGTCTGCACTCGTGTTAACATGATGTTTTAGAATGCCACTTTCTCCAAAACCCTGTAATAAATCATTTTCTTAAATGCATGTAAACATGGTCAAAGTCTTGACCGAATGAAAGATATATATGGAATGAAGGATATAAAAGCCTCTGCGAAGTAAAATGATGTCCACACAGCAAATTAACAAGGAACTATGCTTCTAACCACCAGTAAAGAGCTGCAGTTCCAACCACACAAATTTGCAATGCTGTTTGCGAATTTTCATTGGAACTGAGGTTTTGGAAACACAAAATCGTTAAACTATTTTGGTAATGATGGAACTTGCGACCATAGTTGGCTAATGATGCTTTTGGGAAACACACCCCAGAACAGTAGTCCCACTGGAAAAATGACTATTTAAACAACTTTATAGCTCCAATTGTCACAAAGATAGTCCAGCGAGTGAAGGTTTTTAGAACCCAGTTGCAGAGGCTTCTTTATTGAAAATAATCCAGAGCAAGAGGAACCACAAAAGAAACAAAACTAAGACTCACCAAACTCAACTTAATACAATTATCAATGCAAGACAAAAGACAGGGAGAACACGAGGGCTATATATGCACAGAACTAAATGACACAAACTATAACCTGTAAATAATTAGGAAGGGTAAATTAACTAAGACAAGGTAATAACAGAGTGTGACACATCTTAGGTCAGTTCAGGGGAAATGAAGTGGGAACCAGCTTACACACTTTAGTGCTATTTATTTTGTGCCGCTTTTCAACACAAACACAAACAAAAACTCAGCAGCTCAATAATCCTAAACATAAAGTAACACTCTTTTAAACTGCACTCCGTGTCGTCGTAGGACTCAGGTCCCTCACTCCCCAACTGCGACTCTGGTTGCTCTTTATCACTCTCCAGCTCTCACTGCAACACAAAACAGTTGTTAGAGATAATTTCCCCCAGGTGTCAATCATTACCACTCTTCCTCTTCCGGCTTTGCTCTCCACAGACGTCGCTTGGACACACCCCCATCTCCACACAAGGAAATCAAATTTCAAAATAGAAGTCCAGCCCTCTAGCGACCCTTCTGTCCACTAGGGGAAGTAATACATGACAGAGAGCCCCCTTTAATGGCCAGCTCCTGACACCCAACATAAAAACAAAACAACAAGAATGAATGGGTCCCAGCGGGACGCAGGATCGGAGCCGCAGGAGGTGGAGACTCAGGAGGCGGAGACTCAGGAGACTGGGGAAGCAGAGGTCAAGGCAGCTGGGGACGCAGAGGTCAGGCAGCTGGGGATGCAGAGGTCAAGGGAGCTGGGGACATAGAGGTCAAGGTAGCTGGGGACGCAGAGGGCTCAGTGGTCAAGGCCACATGGCAGCCGTGGACTCGGGCAGTGAGGTCAGGACCACTGAAGCTGGGACAACCAAAGCTGGGACCACTGATGAAGAGGGCTTTTTCCTACTCCTCCTCTTAGAGCCTGCCACCTCTGGTAAGAGAGAACAAGGTGTCTCTGGGGAAGCTGCTCCAACTCCCTGCTGGTCTGCCTGCAAGATGCTGGTAATAAACTACCTCAGTGTCAGGGAATCGCAATCTAGTGGCACCGACTCCCTTAAAGAATTTTGAAGTCCCAACCAGAATATTGTTCTAAGTGCCCTCTCTGGCATAATAGTCTGAGATGCCAACCTCCAAAATTCCAAGCTGTATTCCACTGTCAACCTAGATCCCTGGCAAATTTGGTCAATTTGTTCTGCTGGGTTCATTGTCGGAGGTCTTGCATTCTGTCTCGAAGATAGTCCGGCGAGTGAAGGCTTTTAGAACCCAGATGCAGAGATTTCTTTATAGAAAATAATCCAGAGCAAGAGGAACCACAAAAGAAACAAGACTAAGACTCACCAAACTCAACTCAATACAAATAACAATACAAGACAAAAGACAGGGAGAACATGAGGGTTATATATACACAGAAATAAATGACAAAAACTAGAAAAACCTGTAAAAAATTAGGAAGGGAAAATGAACTATGACAAGGCAATAACAGGGAAATCAAATTTCAAAATAGTAGTCCAACCTAATACACGTTTTTTACTGACGAATTTATGAAAGTTCTTTAACAAAAATATGTGCAAAATATTTCTGCTTTTAAACTTGATTTTTGTTTTAAAAAATAAATTATTTATTTATTAAAAATAAACTATTTATTTATATTATTTTTATTTGGGTTTTTTATTAGAATTTTGCCATATTCATTACACCGCTATAATAATATAATACAAAAGCCTTCCCTTACTCTTACAGATACATTCTACAGAGTAAACATGTGAAAGAAAAAATAAAATAAAAAGTAAACAGTTCATTATCATTTGCAAAATTCTTCACCAATAATTTCGATTTATGCTCAGTTAAACCATCCATATCCATTTTCAGATTCACACAATTAACATTCCTATTCTTAAAATTGAATTCCATTTTTTATAAAATGTTATCTTTATATTATACATAATTTTTTTTCTGGGCGACTATATGATAATAGTTCATTCCACCATTGTGTTATTGATGTTGCTTTTACTGATTTCCATAATGGAAATAACTTTTGAGGTAACATTATGCAACAAATGCTGTCGATTGAGCTAAACTTGTTTTGTACCCAGAACGTTCCTTTAACATTAATCATCAGGTATTTGTACAAATGTATATAGTCCATGCCAGCTTGATTGCAAAAAAAACAAACAAATGTTTTTGGGGGTTTTTTTAATTAATGAAATCTTAATTTCTCAATGTAACTTTTCACTGAAATATGTAAATAATATAATTTGTAATGGGTGGGGGGGGGGTATTTTCACTAGTACATTTTGCAACTTTTATCTGTTTGGCAGATGCTTTTATTTAATGCAATTTACAGTGCATTCATGAACACAAAAGAACAGTTTGTGTGTTATAGGGAATTGAACCCATGACCTTGGAAATGCTTGTGCCATGCTCTACCAGATGGACTACAGGAACTCTGTTGAAACCTATTGTTTATTTACTGTAAATATGTAACCTTAAAGCAAGCATACAGAATGTCAAACCAAGGAGCTGTGGATGTTGAATCCCCTAAGACAGCTGACCAACCATCTCATTCTCTGGAGGAACAGGCAATCTGGGCAGATGAGACAGCTCACAGGCCTGACACTATGACTGACAGCCATATGGAACAGCTGTGAACACACTTCTCTTTCAATGTGGCAAGAAAAGGCATGCATTTGTGAAATATGTAGATGTTTGCATCTGTGTTTGTGGGGGGGGGGGGGGTTAGGGTTAGGGGATAGAATCTATAGTTCGTACAGTATAAAAATCATTATGTCTATGGAGAGTCCTCATAATGATAGCTGCACCAACATATGTGTGTGTGTGTGTGTGTGAGCTGGTCTCCTAAAATAAGGTGACAATATGTGTGTTTGTGCATGTGTGTGGTGTGGAGGCATATTTAGGCAATATTCTGCAAGGCTTTCCCTCCCCTAGATTGTCTTTTTACACTTTGCTGCACAACACATCTGCATCCAATGACCTGGCTTAATGTCTCATTTAGGCAAATAAGATTGCAGGAGTAAAGAACAAAAGAGCCATCGCTCATTAAAAGGGACACTGTTGGCACAGAGTCATTTGACAGTGTGTAATGGCATCTTCTGAGACAGTCTTAAAGTAATTGATTTTTTTTTTCTTTTTTCACCCATTTCACCCATTCTCTGTTGTCTACTAATATAATTAAATCAGGCCAAACAGAAGAAGGGTCTTGTTTTGTCAAGGTGCAGTGATCAGCATGCATTAGCAAGCCCTGAGAGGCTTGTGTGAGCACTGAGCACGCCTCATCTACTGTCCTCCTTCAAGGGATTAACAGACAGACTGCAATAACCAAGGAGATTAACACAAAGCATGGGCACAATTAGCCATCAAACTGTAAACATCTTATACCACAAAATACGATTAGGGGCATTTGGAGAGCATGGATGTCCTTACATGCTTCATTAATTGTGGATGTACTACTTCCAAAGCTGTTTGTGTAGTTTTATTATTAGTTATTGTTTAAAATTTTGTTTGCTTGCTTGTTTTCTTAATCCCACTATCACAGATAATGCCCAAAAACATAGAAAGAGTAATTGGTGGACACTCCCAATAAAATATTAATCAGCAAAGCAAACACTTAAAGTGTCATGAAACACATTTTTTTTTTTTTTTTTTTTTTAAGATGTTAACAGATATTTACAGGTAAAGCACTCATTATGTTTATTGTTAAGGGTAAAGTGGTTATTTTATATTTTTTATTTATTGATTTTTTAGCCATTTTGTTCTTCCGGTTTAAAAAAGCTAAACTTGATGCAACATCATTAAATATGAGATATACCGTATGCGTAATTGGTAATACAGTAGAGTACACTAATGCGTCTTTCGATCCTGTACATTTCTCTGCATTATTCATGAGAAGGAACGCTTCCATCCAACCACTGTGCTGCCTCATGCATGAGCTCGCATTACACCGAAGAATTCAAAAATCACACGTGGACGTGACAGCGATTCCTGACCATCACAAGTTCAACAGCATTCAGGGAACAGAAACAAGAGCGGACTTCTACACTTACAATTGTCGTGAGATAAGAATGGCTCGTTAGAATAGACCACAGTCGACAACCGGCCCAGAGCAAGCACATTTGTTGACCGCAGATCTGCTACTCTAGCGCTCCAAACTTGAAGCAGATGTTTGTTTACTTTAGATGTACATATTCCATCGAGTCTTTTCAAGACAACAAGTTCATATTTTAAAATACCAAGCATTACAGTACTGTGATGGTATCCATTGGTAATACCATGGTACTTTGACACACCATGTTACTGAATAATTACCATATACAGTATATGATATACTGTATATACCATATGAACTCACTAAGCACTTGTACACCTACTTATTCATGTGATTATCTAATCGACCAATCGTGTGGCAGCAGTGCAATGCATAAAATCATGCAGATACAGGTTAGGAGCTTTAGTTAATGTTCACATTAACCATCACAATGGGGAAAAAATGTGATCTCAGTTATTTTGACTAAGACATGATTGTTGGTGCCAGACGGGCAGGTTTGAGTATTTCTGTACCTGCTGAACTCCTGGGATTTTCACGCACAACAGCCTCTAGAGTTTACTCAGAATGGTGCCAAAAACAAAAAACATCCAGTGAACGGCAGTTCTATGGACAGAAATGCCTTATTAATTACAGAGGTCAATGGAGAATGGCCAGACTGGTTCGAGCTGACAGAAAGGCTACAGTAACTCAGCACTCTGTACAATTGTGGTGAGTAGAATAACATCTCAGAATGCACAACACGTCAAACCTTGAGGCGGATGGGCTACAAGAGCAGAAGACCATGTCGGACACTTTATTAGGACCATAGTGTTCCTAATAAAGTGCTAAGTGAGTGCATGTACCATATACCGTATTCCATATTTAATATACTGTATATATTGAGGTACTTAAACGTACTTCAAAAAACTCCCTTATACTACCATTATCAAACCATGGTAATGACATGACATAGTTTCATGTCATAGTTTCATGTCCAAAAACATCAATGCAAGTTCTATGGTGCCTTTTGGAAATTTTGTTAGTGAAATAATGTCAAATGATGAGAAAAAAAACTCCATGGAGAGGAAATTTGAGGCTATCATTATTTCTTAACTTTAAAGAATTATATTACTCTATATATTGACATGATGAATTCCTTTCAGATGTTTAATACATATTTAATACACATAAGTAGGCATTAATTTGTTTAGAATTATTTACCTTGTCAAACCTTGTGGTGTATAGATAATTATGATGGACAAAACTTATCAAAATCTCAGGTGATTAAAATATTGGGGTTTTCATGGATTCAGTAACTGTGATCACTGAATCTTCTCTTCATCAATTAGAAAGAATGAGAGAAAGCTGCAAGATTTGTTGCTTGTTGGTGCAGAAATATGCCTCAAAGGCTTGCAGTGCTCAGATTCATGTTTGTATTCATTCTTCTTTTAAAAGGCCAAAACACTAAGATAAATGCAAAGTTGAAGACTTCCAATTTTTTTTACTGCCATCACTTTAAAGGGTATTCTGTAATTAAAGCTGCAAAGAAAGAAATACAAAAAAAAAATCAAGTTTTAAGTCTTGAAACAAAAGGAATGAATCACTTATTAAATTTTTGGACAGAGACAGAGAGACAGAAAAAGTTAACTATGACTTCAGATTAGAGTTGCAGTTGAAGAATGTAGATTTATTTCAGTAAGAGGCTGTAATCTAATTTTAACCAATCATAATTCAGTGCACTCTTGTTCGCCTGTTATTGCTCTGCTCTGACTTCATTTTTCTTCTAGAGACATTTCTCCATGTCTCCACCTAATTTTTCCAACAGCTTGTCAGAATTTGTACTATATCTGCTGTGTCTTTCAAATATATCTTGTCACACTGTAGATTACAATTCAGACAAAATACATAGAAATACATTTTTGAAGTGGAACATATACAGTTCAACACCTCTCATTGCATTAATTAGGCAGCAATGCCTTAAAGTTGTTTAAAGGTAAAGTGAGTAATTTCCATGCCAAGAGGCACCAAATGGAAATGACTGTCTTCAAACAGGTTTACCAAACACTCCTCCCATTTGCCATTGGTCAAACTAAATAGATAGTTCCACCCCAAACTCACACCAATGGTTAAACCAATGTTATTGGGTCGGAATAACATTTCTTCCTTCTGCGGAATACAAATTAAGATATTTTGATGGAGATGTGAATATATAGCCATACAATGCAAGTCAATGTGGACCAACACTTCCAAGCTCCAAAAAGGACATAAAGGCAGCATATGCCTTTCACTCAGGTGGTTTAATCCATGTCTTCTGATCAGTTTTGGGTGAGAACAGGCCAAAATTTAACTCCTTTTTCACAATAAATATTGCCATCTGCAGTCTTCTCGATGCTATCAAGATTTGAAGCTTGAAACAGCGTGTACAGCCCTCCGATCGCTTCAGAAGACAGATTAAAAATCTTATGGATTACCTTTATGCTGCCTTTATGTACTTTTTGGAGCTTGGAAGGACCCCATTGACTTGCATTGTATGGATATACTGCATTCACATCATATCTCCATCAAAATATCTTCATTTGTGTTCCACAAAAGTCACAAGGGTTTGAGACGGCATAAGGGTGAGTAAAACATTTTGGGGTTGTTAAAATGTTGTTAAAAAAAATTCAAATAATCTCTCCTTTTCTTTAAGAGTTTAAAGGCAGAAATTTGAAGCTTACAATTTTTTAAAAGCACTTCCATTAATTTTTCTTTTAAAACTCATGTATTATTTGAGTTGAATGGTTGTTTTAGGGTTTACAGCGTTATGTTGTCATGGCAACGAAGTTGTAAAATTGGATATAAATTTACACAGAAAAGGTAAGTAAGCGATTTTATTACACTTTACTTTTGAAACCATGTGCATTTCATAGTTTACGGATTGGCCCCATTAGCTTTCATTGTAAGTGCCTGTGACCCAGATTTTTTTCTTTTTTTTTTTTTTTAAGAAAAATGTATTTTTGTAGTAATCAACATTTATCCCACAAATGCTGTCAGTTGAGCTTAATGTGTATTTAACCTGGAATATTCCTTTAAGATTGGATTAAAAATAATAATAATAATAAACAAGTAAATTACACACATCACCTTTAAAAGCCATTCCGATTCAAATGTGAGTCTTCTTTCAAATTCTTTGTTGTTGGTGTGGGGAAAGTGACAAGGTGCATAGAGCAATGTGTGCTTTGCAGAGTCAGGACTGTGACTGAGGTAAGAATTAGAATTCTTTTATCTGGCTCTTTTTGAAAGAGGAGATAAAAGAACTCAATAAAAATCTCCCTGAATCTACCCTCTCCAAAAGATTCACATTCCAGACAGATGTGTTACCTTGTTATTCATCTTTTCTTTGTTTCACTTCATTCATCCCCCTTACAGGAGCAGAGCTACATGGCATGCGCCAGTTATTTTCAGATGTTATTAATATATGCAGTTTAAAGACTTTGCCTTCATTTGAAGAATGCAATGGTTACCCACACCGAGATATCAGAGAAACGTTTGAAGTGAGTGCTCTCCTGTCCACCTTTGTGTTCTGGGCTTGTAATATGAATGAATAATGTATCAGGGATTAGAAATTCATAATGCTCTTGTTTTCACCTTCCATGAAGCCGCATGAAGCCCCCCCCCCCCTTCACATTTCACATATCCCTGTGCTGGGCTGTGAGTACAATCTCATTATGGCAGATTCCCTGAGGTGGGCAGGGCCAGGCCTCAGGAAAAGCACTGGACAGCATTGGGAAGCTGTGCGGTTGATGGCAGAGAAAAGTTTTAATCACCTTTCACCAAAAATACTCCACTAGGGAAGGCAGACTGTGATATGTGCTAGAAATTAAAGGCACTAAAAAACAAACAAGCAGTGTGTGTTTGTTCCTCTCTTCCAGTGCCTGTGGTGATTAATATGTTTGGTTGTTTGGGTAAAAAGTTTGTTTCTGCAAAGCAATATCTGAGGCCAGGTAAGAAGACATCTGTGGTGTGTATCACCATGAGACGAGGTGGAAGTGTTTTATGTAAAAGTGACGAGCTTTTCTCTTCTAACATCTTTTGGAAGTGTGCTGCTTTACACCACAATTTACAAACCAAGAAGAACGCCGTGGACAGGACTTACAACAATTTTTCACAGGTAAAAATGTTATACCTCAGAAGAACATGTCATACACATAGTGGATCTACAAAGCAGTTTTGCCTGCTAATGAAGAAAATCCACAGGACATTTCTTTCAGGATTTTCTACAGAATATGGTGATTAGAGGTGGAAAAGACGGCCCTGTAGCGAACATTTTCTATCTCTGGGACATCATATTTTCTCAGCAGGCAAACAAAATTGTGTAGGTGCATAACACCGAATTTTCCTGAGATCATTTCATTTTCATTTAATCTTTTTTAAGTTGTTCTTAGTTTTTCAGCATAAAGCTGAAGGAAAATGAGCAACT
The DNA here is from genome assembly GCF_019703515.2 of Myxocyprinus asiaticus. Taxonomy (NCBI): domain Eukaryota; kingdom Metazoa; phylum Chordata; class Actinopteri; order Cypriniformes; family Catostomidae; genus Myxocyprinus; species Myxocyprinus asiaticus. Next base: position 28,578,356 of record NC_059349.1, on the reverse strand, counting down.
GAGAAAAAGGATTTTTTAGATTTTTCAATTTGAGCATTTTTTTAAAGACATGAGGACGAAGAGACCAAGACTAAGTAACTAAATGCAGGTGCAGACAGTTGCAGATAGAAGGTCTTCAATGTGAAATTGTGAATTGGCTCAAAAATATCCTGAAGAAAGCTGTCCACTCTAAAAAAGGATTTTTGGGCTTGTTCAATTTACTTAATTAAAACGAAATAAAGCAACACAATTCTAGAAAATGTTTACACAACTTGATTTCATTGCGTTCTATCCATTTAAATTTGCAAAATGGAACTTAATAAAACTGGGTTGGGACCGCATGAATAACTTTTGTGGTGTTAATGTAGCATCGATTAAAAAAATAAATAAATCCAGGGGTTCCCTTATATAGGAAGTTTAGCTGCGTAATCGCTATGGGACACGTCTGAGTGTCACGTGATCTGATGCCCTTATACAATCACACCAATTTATTGGCTCATGGCGCTTAAGTGACACCTCTAGGGAGCTTCGTCATGGGCTCCATAAAGGCACAAAAGATATTCTGTTCTTCAGTGCACAATTTTGTCTAAGCCCGTGTTTGTCTCTAACAACTCATGTCGAAGTGAGGATTATTAATTCTCCCTTTTGAGTGGCGAACACATAAGGATGTCAGTTTATACAGTGTACATTTCAGAGCAATTTTAATTGGGTTTTTGCAAACATTACAAGGGTCCGACAGGGACAGCAGCACTTTTCAAGGCTCACAATTTCTCACCATGAGGTGTTATCCCCACTTGTTCCAGTTCCACGGCCTCCAGATTTGGAGTTCTGTGTGTGGGAGCCATTTGGTATTTCAGCTTTGTGCCTGAGAGAGTTGGAGTGCGAATGGACATTGGATTCTTCCTCGTGTTTGTCGCCCTCCCCCTGAGTGAAAGTGCAAGTCACATCAGACATGCTCTGAGGCCTAGCTCGGCGGCCATTTTCTGATGAACAAAGTGTGTGAATAGATACCACACGCATCTTGAGCTGTCGCCATTCTCTCAAACGCTGTATGAGAAAATTCATCATTGGAAGGGAACAAATTGGCCCCTTTGTCCCTATTCTCTTTTTCTGTGTCGTTCTGTGAGAATGCACATGAATAAGGCAATGAAGGAGTAGACTTCGGCCTTTCTCTCTCTCCCCTCCCCATTCAAAACGAACTTCTTGCGACAGAGGGGATCATGCATGAACCGGTGAGCCCGGCCGCTGAACAAGGGGGCTGGAATAAGAGAATGTTCCCCAAAGGAGTGATGGCGAACCAACACGCAGAGTGCTTTGTCAGTGCCATTAATCTTTCAAGATTCTATCAGGAGATGCAAGGTATTTTAACTAGTTTTTTCTTTCGCCCATTCATGGACCATGAAACAAATAATGTCACAAGTGTAGCCGGGGGACTGGTTTGTGATAATAAATTTGAAGGACACTTTCCATATTAATAAATAAATTTCCATATTCAGATTGTGCTGAAGCACATGCGTTTTCTAAGATTCGCTTTTGGGGGCAAATCATACCAATTTTGCATCCTTCCATTCGGACTTGCGTTGGCACCGCACATTTTCACAAAATGCTTGGATGCAGCATTGATGCCCTTGAGGCTTCAAGGCATTTGCGTTTTGAATTATCTCGACAAATGGTTGGTGTTAGCCCACGTGGAGACTGTGGCTGCCCAGCATCGAGATACCGTTCTCAGCCTTTGAGCAATCTAGGGCTCCGTGTAAACCTAGACAAGAGCATCCTGTTGCCAGGGCAACAGACTCTGTTTATAGGTGTGGAGCTGGACTCGCAGGCAATGCAGGCGCGCCTGTCTCCAGCTTGCATTTCTGTCATTACCTCAGTGTCTAGCGATGTTCAGAGTGGGACACTTTCTCCCTGCAAGAACATTTCACAGGCTTTTGGGGCTCATGATCGTGGCTTCCACTGTCATTCCCCTGGGCATGTTGTATGTGTGACCTTTTCAGTGCTGGATGAACTCCATAAAGGGACTTCAACCTTCACTGGACTTCACTGACGCATGCGTTCCATCTCTTCAAAGTGACGCGTGGATGCTACCAAATACTGTTACCATGGAAACGGATCCACCTTCTGATGTCAGGCATTCCGTTGGAACAGGTGTGTCGCCGCAAGGTGCAACAGACCACAGGTTGGGGCACTGTATACAAGAGTCATCCAGCCTATGTGGTTTGGACGGGCCTGTGGCAATATTGGCACATAAACTGTCTGGAGATGTTCACGGTGCTGCTGGCATTAAAGTTTTTCCTCCCAGAGATTCAAGACAGCCTCGATAGGGAAAGTAAATGTTAAAATTAATAGTTATTTTATGTGTTTTTGTGCAAGATGTTTTACTATTTTTAGATGTAGAATAGTTTCTGTTATGTTGGAGTTTTGGTGGTTCCCATTATGGTGAAGAGAGGAGCTTGGGCTAACGATGAGGACAGGTAGTTGTCACACATGAAACTGATTGCTCACTTCGTTGAGCAATTGCTTTGTAACCATAGCATAGTTACTAAACTACACTCTGTAGTGATTCCAATCAGCATGTATTTAGCATGCTAACATTCTTTGATATGTCTAATTTTGTTGCATTTACCCAATTCAACTAGCTTCTTTTTAAACAAAGTGTTGAGATTACATAGTATTTTTAAGTTAAGAATTGCCCCTCAGCAGACATATCACCCTGTAGCTCAAGGCTGGTTGCTTATTGAAGCTAAGCAGGGCTGAGCTTAGTCAGTACCTGGATGGGAGACCTCCTGGAGAAACACTAAGGTTGCTGCTGGAAGAGGTATTAGGGAGTCCAGCAGGGGGTGCTCACCCTGTGGACTGTGTAGGCCCTAATGCTCCAGTATAGTGATGGGGACATTATACTGTAAAAAGGCACCATCCTTTGGGTGAGATGTTAAACTGAGGTCCTGACTCTCTGTGGTCATTAAAAATCCCAGGACACTTCTTGAAAGAGTAGGGGGGTAACCCTGGTGTCCTGGCCAAATTCCCCCATTGGCCCTTATCAATCATGGCTTCCTAATAATCCCCATCCATTAATTGGCTCTATCACTCCACTTTCTCCTCTCCACCAATAGCTGGTGTGTGGTGAGAATACTGGTGCACTATGGCTGCTGTGGCATCATCCAGGTGGATGCTGCACACTGGTGGTGGTTGAGGAGAGTCCCCTGTTCACTGTGTAAAGCGCTTTGAGTGAAGTGTCAGAAAAGTGCTATATAAATGTAACGTTCATTCATTCATACTCATTTCAAATACCTGGAATCACTGTCCACAATTAAATCAAGTTCAGCCAAAGAGCTATTTTTTTGTTTGTTTGTTTGTTTGTTTGTTTTTTTGTTTATGAACTTGAAACCATGAACAAAACCTATGAATTTTGCATTGCATATTAAAGATTTTTTTTTTTTTTTTTTTTTTACTTAAATCTATACCTTATGTCCATTAATTCATTTATTTGTCAATTAGTTGTTTAATAAGTGGAATAATGACCATTTAGAAAGTCGTTATTGTAAAATAAACACCAACCGAGATTATTTCAATTTCCAGCATGCTTTGCATTGTACTCGATAGGGAAAGTAAATGTTAAAATTAATAGTTATTTTATGTGTTTTTGTGCAAGATGTTTTACTATTTTTAGATGTAGAATAGTTTCTGTTATGTTGGAGTTTTGGTGGTTCCCATTATGTTGAAGAGAGGAGCTTGGGCTAACGATGAGGACAGGTAGATGTCACACATGACATCAAAGTTCATCAGAACTTTGACGAATACTGAAGATTGAATTCAGTTGTTTCTGGAGACTCTGTGGTCTCTTTCTTCTTAAATTATAACAAAATGTAAACTTAAATCAATATTTGATGTCCATTATTTATTTGGTAAGTAGCCATGTAATCAATAGGATAATGTACAGTTAGATGGTAATTATTTCAAAATGAACCCCTTCAGGTCCTGATCCCCCTGTTTATTATCCCTTACATTTAGCACAAGGATAATGTTTTTGTAAACATATATTACAGCAAGGTGTGATGAGATCCTACTTGGAGAAGTTGCAGAGGGGTGGGGGATTTGCAGAATTTGAATAATTTAAATTGTGTGGCACTTTTTAAAAGTTTAGCACACTGACCTAATTCTTCTAAATGATTGGTTACAGATGTTTAGAGCAACCAAAAGAGAGAGCAGAGAAAGACAGGTTTTTAACATTAAGAAACAGCACAGTACACAGTGAAGCAGATTACACAGTATTAGGGAAGGTCTGATATATTTATTTAATTCTTGTAGTTATTATTTTCCTAAGGGATTGGCACTATCAGGGGATTAAGGGACAGAGCCACCTTGCCTTAGTTCTGGTTGGTGGAATTCTTTTAGTTCTCAGAAGTTGCTACTGACTTGCCCAGTTTCTGTCAAAGAGATCTGCAGAAAGGGTGGTAGGTCACCATGGAAACCCAGGATATTTCATGTCTGTAAGCCACCTAGGGATCAATGAAATATTAAACCCAAAGACCATTCCACACACTAAGGGTATTAATAGTGTGCCAACTTCTAGCAAGTGTGCACTATATCTGCAATAATTTGTAACTGCACAAAAAAAGGGAGAGACACTTTATTGATCTCTGAGGGAACATTCTGCCAAACATCTCCTTTTGTGTTCCATGGACAAAATAAATTAATTCAGGTTTGGAACAAAATGACTGAGTAAACAGTGACCAAATTTTTATTTTTGGGTGAACTATCCCTTTAAATTTTGCTAAAAAATTTATTTGTGAGCACAAAGTGATCACACTGTGTTTTTGAAGTGATTCCTTGTTTATTATCCCCTTCTCACCTTAATTGACACTGGTGAAAAGGACAACATTTAAAACAGAAATCCACTTTGAATATAAGGGCTTCACCAAACAGCTTCATTCAAACCTCCTAAAACCAGGAATAATAGTGAGTGAAACTTCTACTGATTGAAATACATTTTGATGCAAACATGAACAGTTTCAGACATTTGGGGCTGGATCCTAGCACATAAACATAGCAAAAATGTAGAATAGCTGATAAAAAAGGTAATTTATCATTTAAATTGAGTGCAAGGAAAACTAGACTACTTGATCCTGCCTTTAGAATGTACAAGTTCAAGTTAAAAAAAAAGACAAAGAAAAATGATAACATTAAAGGTACATTCAGTAATTTGGGGTTAATTTAACACACATTAACAAATGAATTGTGTTTTTGTGAAGAGTGATCTTAATGGTGTACACTCACATGAGATAAAGACTGTACTCATAATAGTTTTCTATAAAAAGTGTTTTTATTATATATGGTGCAGGTCACCCCCTTCAATGTGTTTCACCATGTTGAAATGACATGACCCCCGGTGTTTCACTAAATTTCGAAGAAGAAAATCTTTGTGCTATTTGGCTGCCATTTTGTCTTTCAAACGGCTGTGTGATGCGATTAGTATGTTGGCGATGTGTCTCAATTTCTGCCCTCGCTGCTGGCTAGCACCGCTGTTTTCAGCACCACGAAAGGAGAGCCGAGTGTGTCAGTCTCTCCCGCCAGTATATAGCCTCTCCACAGCACGTCCCATGCATAGCCTCCTTGTGGTGACAGATGGAAACTGGGTACCGTGTGGCCCCAGGCTAGATATGCAGGGACTCGGAGGAGGTCTGGCCCCAGATGTGCGTCATGCAGGCCCCTGGCGTGGGGACATGCCCTGGTGCCCACGAACCGGCCCCCATCTATGGGTAAATAGCAGGGCAGATGGAGCCCTTCAGCCCTGTAAGGCAGTTCATCAAAGAGAAGGCTACTCTGACAAAAAATAAAAACTTGGCAGTCGCCTTGGCCGTAACGGCTCGCTGAGCTACTGAGGAAGGACACCAAGCCTAAAGAGTGGACTCAGTGTGCACGAGCTGATCTCCACTTTAAACAACCAGCACAGGTGGGAGGAGAGAAAACAAAGACCTGTAGCAATGGGAAAGAGGCGAAAACAGCAGGCGCAAGATGGCACTGGCAGCTGCAGTTTCGATCCTGCATGCAGGCGTCTCAGGAACATGGGTCGTTTTCTTGTTGACCCCAGGTAACAACACCATTCAGCAGCGCCCTGAGTGCACAAGCAGCCCTCTTTTGGGACAGCTCTGCTTGCTCCACATTAGGGTTGTAACGGTTCTCAGTAAAAAAAAAAAAAAAGTTCGGTTTGCCACCCACGGTTCGAAAAGCATTGGCACCGAGGTTCACTTCAAGTTTAATGACGCATCTGGTGCACAAGCTGTGGTGTAGAATACAAAGAGTAAAATAGACAGGCACAGTTATAATCTTCCCTAATGCACCTGTATGGCCCTTTAGATGGACATGCTCAGCCTGTGTTTCACATGGGTCAACTTGATGACATCACAGTTCTGCACACGTTGTGTGTAGTTGAAAACGGCAAGTGGAGAAAACGAGCCGCAGATAGAGAAGCCCCCTGCAAGGGTTTAAAAAAGGCTAGTGAGTTCTTCCAGTTTCCTCGCGGGGCTGTAATCTATCGCGTGTGTAAGCATCAATAATGCACTTTGATTAATGCCATTAAAATGCCATTACAGTAATACATCGATAATTAACCATTTACGCCGACATCACCCAGGGAAATATATTGCGCAGCGCGCACAGAACCGCAGATGAGCCGAAACTGCACACACTCCCTTCCATTTTTAAGCAGGCACTCAGTGCCAATTTGGACAGACATGAAACAATAACTAAAGCGCTTGGGGTGTTCATGTGGGATTTCCACGTACGATTAAAATACTCAAGCCACATTATCACAACATACCTTCTCATATCCATTTTAATAGCAAGGTTATTCCTTCAATAGTGATGTACAGCTTCTGAATTGTTAATAGATATGTTGAGTTTAGTTTGAAATGCACTTTATGTTCATATATGTAGCGTAATAGTGCAGGCATTAAGTTAAAATGTTAATGATTTAGTAATTAGAGAAAATAGTTGTTGTTTTTTGTTCAGGACCCTGACCCTGTTTTTTGTTACACCACTTCTCCACATGGAGGAGGGCCTAGAAAAGGTGGCCTAAACCAAGCTTGCCTCACCCAGACCCTGTTGGTTAGCCACGACCAACGGGCATCTCTAGATGCAGAAGAAAAAGCAACACCTAAGACTTGCATGCAGGAATGTATGCACAATGATGGATGCAGACGGAAGCAACTGACCTGAAAGACGCACAGCACTAGTCGCAAGGGAACTCACCAGACTGCAGATCGACATAGCTGCTGTTAGCGAAGTATGCTTTGCAGAGCAAGGCTCACTCTGAGAGCAAGGCACCGGCTACACGCTGTTCTGGTCAAGTAAAGCAAGAGAGGAGCGATGGCTTTCAGGCGTGGGCTTCATGATCAAGCCAGCGATTGTCAGAAGACTCTACTATTGGCCACTCAGACCACCTCATGTCGCTGCGACCCCCAGTTGAGGACAACAAGTTCGCCACCATCGTCAGTGTCTACGCCCCCACCTTCCAAGCCGACATCGGCATTAAGGAGGCCTTCTATCGTGACCTGCACAACTTCCTGCGGCAAGTGGACACTAAGGACAAACTCCTCGTATTGGGGGACTTCAATGCCAGGGTAGGACACGACTCTGTGCTGTGGAGGGGAGTCCTAGGGAAACAGCATTGGCAAGTGCAATGATAATGGCCAGCTCTTACTGGAGTTCTGTGCAGAACATGGGCTGTCTATTAGAAACACCCTGTTCCAGAAGAAGGACAGATTCAAGGCCACCTGGAGACACTCCCGTTCCAAGCACTGGCACTTCCTGGAGTACACCCTGGTATGCCAGCGGGATATCAAAGATGTAATACACACCAGAGTGACGCCAAGTGCCGACTGCTACACCAACCACAGACTGTTCCATTGCTTTCACCTTCAAACCCCCTCCCAAGAGAAAAGGTCCCCAGACCAAAAAGCTCCAGGTTCAGCGAATGCTGAGCCCTGAAGTGAAACAGGATCTCCAGGCCAAGATCAGGGAGAAGCTGGGCGAAGAGACAGAGTCTGTCGCAGACCCTGTCCAACAATGGGAGCAGCTTAAGAAGACACTGCAGGGGGGCCTGGGTAGCTCGCTGAGTATTGTCGCTGACTACCAATCCTGGAGTCACGAGTTCAAATCCAGGGTGTGCTGAGTGACTCCAGCCAGGTCTCCTAAGCAACAAAATTGGCCCAGTTGCTAGGGAGGGTAGAGTCACATGGGGTAACCTCCTAATGGTCATGATTAAGTGGTTCTCGCTCTCAGTGGGGCACGTGGTAAGTTGTGCGTGGATCACGGAGAACAGCATGAGCCTCCACATGCTGCGAATATCCGTGGTGGCATGCACAGTGAGCCACATGATAAGATTCGCAGATTGACTGTCTCAGAAGCGGAGGCAACTGAAACTTGTCCTCCGCCACTTGGATTAAGGTGAGTAACCGCGCCTGAATGGAAGGAGCAGGCTGCCCTTCAGACACCACCAGCCAAGGGCTTCCCTTGTCACAAGTGCGGAAAGGTCTGTGCCACACAGATTGTGCTCCATAGCCACTTTCGAGCCTGTAGAAGATAGACAGACTATCCTCCTCCTCTCTTGATCCTCACAAGTGAGGGAACAAGCCAAGAAGATGTAGATGTGCTTGGCTATGGTTAGCGCAGTGTTGTTTGGTGATGCAAAAAGTGAAAAGAACACAATGGAACATATTTATTATCATGCTTTAAAAGCAGAGACAACAGGAGATTCGGTAGCTGTACTGCCAAAGAAGCAAAAAAGGTCTGAAACAAGAAGACAGAAAGACCCGCAAAGGCAAAAATTTTCATATTATGTGACTAGTCAACGTATGTTAGTAATGGACAATTTACTCTGGGATGAATATAGTATCAAAATTATTCACAAATGTGTAAACACTTATCCATCAATTCGATAAATGTCATACATGCATGTTACTATCCACACACAAATGCCTTTCAACTTGTGTCTGTGAAATTCTGAATTAATAGAATGTGCAGCGATTTGTATAAAGAGACATATTTGTGAATACAAATGTTTCCTTTTGTAAAAATGTAACACAATTTGCATGTGTAACCAAAGGAAGACATTCGAAATTAAACACAAAATGGCCTTGTAAAGCATTGAACGTGCATTTTTGGATCAAGTGACGTACATTAATTGACATGTTTTTGTGTCTATTCTGTATTATTTATTTGAATTTTGAGACTTTTGTTTAGCTGTTTTTACCATGGATAAGTCCTAAATTCATTAATAAATGTTGGCACATCTAGCCATCAATTTGGGAAAGCTTCACTAATGCATGTTATTAGCCTTAAACAAAGGTCTTTTTGTGTCTGTGTAATTTATTATTAAATGAATGTGCATGTATTTGTACTAATAGAGACATATTTGTGCATATAAATGTTCCCTTTTGTACAGATAAATCACAGTTTGTGGATGTAACCAAATGAAGATGTTCAAAATGAAACACAAATTGGTCTTGATTGAATGTGCATTTGTGGATCAAGGGACACGTGAGCATTCATTGACGTCTTTTAGTGTGTTGTCTATTTCATTCATTTCAGTTTTGAGACTTCCTTTCCGCTGGTTTTGCCTTGCACAATCCACACGTAACTTTGTGTAATAAAAGCAGCTACCACTAGATGGCGGTCTCATTTTACAGATGTACCATCAGGCAGGGCGTGGTTTATTCACAAGGTCATTCAGCATGCATAGTTTACAAGCACCACTTAAAACAAACAGCGTCTGAGATCAGCAGAAAGAATCAAAGGTTTGTCTGAATTTTTCTCATATTTAACCAAGGATAATATCCTGTCACATTGTACAAGGCGAAAAAAGACCATTTTAGAGTGTAAGTCCTGGTGACAATATGTTTGTGTTACATGTCAGAAGCTTTCTAGCTACGGGGGACCTGGGTAGCTCAGCGAGTGTTGATGCTGAATACCACCCCTGGAGTCGCGAGTTCGAATCCAAGGTGTGCTGAGTGACTCCAGCCAGGTCTCCTAAGCAACTAAATTGGCCCGATTACTAGGGAGGGTAGAATCACATGGCGTAACCTCCTCATGGTCACGATTAGGGGTTCTCGCTCTCAGTGGGGTGCGTGGTAAGTTGTGCGTGGATCATGGAGAGTAGCATGAGCCTCCACATGCTGTGAGTCTCCGTGGTGTCATGCACAGCGAGCCACGTGATAAGATACATGGATTGTCTCAGAAGCGGAGGCAACTGAGACTTGTCCTTCGCCACCCGGATTGAGGTGAGTAACCACACCACCACGAGGACCTACTAAGTAGTCGGAATTGGGCATTCCAACTTGGGAGAAAAGGGGATAAAATAATAATAATAATAATAATAATTAAAAGAAGCTTTCTAGCTAATAGGATTCCAACACCTGGCCAACCGGGTCATTGTTCCAGGTCAGTGTTAGAGTCAGCTTAACTAAGTTTCTAGACTGAAATTCCTGTCTACACAATGGGAAATATCTGTTTGTGTAGTCAAAGCATGAGTATAATTCTTAATGTTGTAGTATCCAATAGGGCTGGGCGGAATGGCGATATATATCGTGGCAATGGAATTAAGTGTCAATCAGTAGAAATTTTTCTATATCGTGGTATGCAAATATCTGTGCATGCAATGCTCAACTTGGCTGAAAGTGTGATTGATATTGAGAGAGACGAACAAACAAACATGGAGATAGATGAACAAACAGAATGCAGGACGAATCCGAAATGCAGAAGGAGGAATATAGTTTAGCATTAAAAGGTGCGGTCTCACATTATTGGATGAGAGCTCTGTTTATGACACGCATGTACACAGTGCACACCTCAGCTGCTGTTAGTTTCCATTGACACCTTCAAGCTTTCCTACCCACCTTTTTCCCGCAAGTACGGAGAGAGAATCGATCGCAATTACATTAGGAATTAATAAATATCACTTTTGTTAACAATGCATTTATATCAAGCTAAACTAAACTAGTTACTAAAATGGTTTCCAGTATCTAATGGAAGAGTATCTAACAGTGATTGAGGGCTTTGCTTCAGAATCAAAGAAAATGCTTATATTCAAATAGAAAAGCCTATTTATGCTTGTATTGAAAAGTGATGCAGAGTAGATAAAACGGATCAAATATTATTGTTAATATTTATTTACTGAAGTTTTTCATTGTAATAGACATGACAGTTCTTCCATTAGGCAACATTGGGCATCATTTTAAATTAAAAAAAGGAACTTATTATTTTTTATACATTTTTGAATCAATTCCATCAAAATGTCAAGTCAAGTCAACCTTTATTTATAGAGCACATTTAAAAACAACAGAAGTTGACCCAAAGTGCTTTACAGATCAAACAAACAAAATGACAGAGTGATATAAAAACAGATTGATTTAAAGTTAAATATAAAACATAATAAAATAAATAAAAACATTTAAATACAACATCATGTATTTATCCATTTCAAACTATTCAATGATCTTTTCAAAAGCTACAGAATAAAAAATATGTTTTTAATGAAGACTTAAAAATGTCTAATGATGAAGCTGACTGTAGAGCCGAGGAGGGCGGGGCCGGGCTGGAATGAGACACACCCGGTCCCCAATCAGCCTGATGGGGCGCACGAGGGATAAAGGCGGCCGGGGACGACAGTTCAAGAGAGAGAGAGAATTGCAGGCAGCTGTACTGTGTGTTTTTGGTTGTGTGTTTTGTTTAAATTGTTTATTAAATTATTATTTATATTGTCAAGCCGGTTCTTGCCTCCTCCTTTCCACTGAACCCCCTTACACTGACCTTACATGGAAAGGGAGACAATTCCATAGATTAGGACCTATCACAGAAAAGGCACGGTCACCCTTAGATCTATAGCGGCAACAAGAAACCCTGAATAAAAGTTGATCAGAAGATCTGAGTGCTCTGGTGGGGGAGTAAGGGTGTAGAAGGTCACTGATATATTGGGGCGCGAGACCAGATAGTGCCTTGTCTCGTTCCCTACATCTCAGGGAACCGAGGTTATATACATAACCGGAGATGTTCCCTTTTGATTTCAGTCACTTACATCACGTCACTGAAGCTTATGGGAACGTGTATGATCACACCACGTTACTGGACAAAGGACACGTAACACATAACACTCAAGAGTGAATCTCGTTGTAACTACCCCGAGTGTATAGAAGGGGCAGGACATGAATTTGTGTCGTACAGATACAACGCTTAACTTATAGAAAGCGTATAAGAAATCAACCTCACCCTGACAGTTCTGAGGGGGCGAGGTAACAATCACATCGGCATCGCTCAGTAGCGGGATGCTTTGCCTTTAAGAGGGCTCCAAGTGGACCTAGTAGAGCACAGCCAGGTGCACAGTCCGGTAATGAAACAGTTAACTGAGTTCCACTAAGGGAAACACAGCGCATATCTATCTTTTAACCAGAGAATGAGTGTCTAAGGCATGATCAAGACACAAGTATATTAATGTATTTGTGTGGGAAACACAGTAAATATATATTCAAGTGGTATGGCCCGAGTGTGGCACCATTTAACATTCGAATGTCTAAAGCACAGCCGAGACATAAGAGATATTGCATGTAGTGTAATTAGGCAGTATAAATGAAGTATGACAGCACTTAACATGAAGGGCCGAGTATTGCATTGTTGAATAGAAAATGCTAAGCGGTCCTAGGAGAGCACAGGTGCATGTGGTTCGGAAGCTAAGTGAATTCATTGAGTTCTCAAAGCGGACCTTAGAACACAATGAATTAACGCTGCTGCACAGACAATATCTGTGAAGCCACCAAATGCACGTCAAGGTTGTAAAATCGTGCAAAGGTGCTGGGAGAAGCCCAACCTGCCGCAAGGCAGATTTCTTGTATGGACACACAATTTTCCCATGCCCCAAGAGGAGGCCATACCTCTCGTTGATTGGGCCTTAATGCTAATACGGCATTGGGTTCCCGGAGATTTGTACGCCAGTGTTATAGTGTCGACAATCCAATGTGACAGTCTCTGCTTTGAGACTGGCATGCCTTTCAAGAAACCTCCGAAACAGACAAGAAGCTGGTCCGTTTGTCTGAATTGGCTTGTGCGGGACACATAGATGTGTAGCGCTCTGACTGGACAGAGCGTATGAAGGGAGCGTTGTTCTTCCGACTGGAAGGAAGGAAGGTAAAAGGCTTGTAAAGTGACTACCTGCGCCTAAAAGGGGGTAGGGAGCACTTTGGGAATATAACCTTTTTTTGGTCTCAGCGTGGCTCTAGGTTCGCTCGGACCGAATTCCAGACAGGAGCTGTGCGTTGAGAATGCCTGAAGATCACTCACCCTCTTAACAGATGCCAGGGCGAGTAAGAGAGCTGTTTCAAAGGAAAGAGAACGCAGATCGATAGTCTTGATCAGTTTAAAGGGGGCTTTAGTCAGCACGTTCAGCACCAAGGCCAGGTCCCATGTAGGGATTGTAGCTTGGCAGGGAGGATTCAATCGCCTTGCGCCTCTTAGAAAGCTGACCACAAAACAGTGTCTACCTACTGGCATGCCCCCTACAGCTGCATGATTTGCCGAAATAGCGGCTACATATACTTTTAGCGTAGATGGAGTAAGATCTGTATCTAAGCGCTCCTGTAAAAATTCCAAAATGACAGAAATAGACAATTAACGGGATCATCACTTTGTGTTTAGCACCATTTCACAAACACATTCCATTTGTAGGCATAAAGCCATCTCATAGATGGGGCTCTAGCATGCAAAATTGTATTCTTTATCACCTGTGAGAGGTCTTCGTCATCCGACGCGACCACCTCGGCGTGATCAGTAGTACTGTTTACATTTCCTTCCTGATTTTGGAGAGGAGTGGAGGAATGAGACGCAGCGGGGGGAATGCATACTTTCGACCCACTGGCCATTTGTGAGCTAACGCATCCACCCCCAACGGGGCCTGTCCTGTCATGGAATACCACAGGGAACAATGAGAGGTCTCCTGGGAGGCGAATAGATCTATCGTTGCCCTCCCAATCCTATTCCAGATCTCTGTGACCATCAGGGGGTGGAGTTTCCACTCCCCTGGGATCACTCCCTGTCAGAGAGCATGTCGTTCCAAAATTCAGGGCTCCGGGCACATGGGTTGCCCGTAACAACAGGAGACGCTCTCCGCTCCATTTGAAGAGCTGCCGCGTGAGTGTCATCATTGCTGGAGATCGCACACCACCCTGGTGATTGATGTATGCCACTACCGACTTGTTGTTGGTGCAAATCAGAATATGATGCCCTGTCACCTCTGACTCGAATGCTTTTAGGGCTAAAATAACCACCAACATCTCCAATCGGTTGATGTGCCAGGTCCGTTTCACATTCGTCCATTCCCCGAATGCCGGGCGGCCATCGCATAATGCGCCCCAGCCCATGCTGGACGCATCTGTAGTAACTACTTTGCATCTGGAAACCTGACCTAAGGTGACCCCAGGCCGGTAAAACCCCGGAGCTGTCCATGGTGCTATCGCAGATAGACAGTGGTTGGTGCACGTAGCGCCATGCCCGTTGAGGAACTTGGTGGTTGAGCCAGCATTGCAGAGGTCTCATGTGCAATAGACCAAGGGTGTGACCGCCGCAGCAGCTGCCATAAGCCCGAGGAGTTTCTGAAAGCATTTCAGAGGCAGAGCCCTGCCCAATTTGAAACTCGCTGTTGTGCTGCATATCGAGTGTCATTCTCTCAGCCGAGAGTGAAGCGCGCATTGTTACAGAATTCAAAAGTAACCCCAGGAAGGATTTTTCCTGACTGGGAATTAATGAGCTCTTCCTCACATTGCCCATAGGCCAAGTGTATTCAAATGCACGAGCAGCCTGTCCTTGTGCGAGTGCGCCACAGTCTCTGACTGTGCTAAAATTAGCCAGTTGTCTATGTAATTGAGTATGCGCAGCCCTTCCACTTTCAGAAGGGCTAAAACATTACGTGAATGTGCGCGGAGCGAGGGAAAGGCGGAACGGCAGGACTGTGAATTGATATGCTGTCTCCTCGAATGCGAACCTCAAGAAGCGTCTGTGATGAGGAATGATCGGGATATGAAAATAGGCATCTTTCAGATCTATTGAGACAAACCAGTCGTTCTGACGGATGTGTGTTATGATCTGCTTTTGAACATTTATATTCACAAATATGTCTCTATTTGTACAAATAGCTGCACATTCATTTAATAATAAATTACACAGACACAAGTAAAAAGACATTTGTTTAAGGCTAATAACACGCATTTGTGAAGTTTTCCCAAATTGATGGCTAGATGTGCCCACATTTATGAATGAATTTAGGACTTATTCATTGGTAGTTGTTTGTGTGTGGGTGTCACAGTCCTGTCACTTTGTCAGATTGTTTCCATGGGAACCCTGATTGTTTCCATGAGAATGCTGATCATGCCAACTTTCAGCTGGCGAGCAGCACCTGTCCCTTGTTTGTTCCTGCTTATTTAAATCCCCTTGTGTGTCATGTTTTTCGATGGATCGTTGA
The DNA here is from genome assembly GCF_019703515.2 of Myxocyprinus asiaticus. Taxonomy (NCBI): domain Eukaryota; kingdom Metazoa; phylum Chordata; class Actinopteri; order Cypriniformes; family Catostomidae; genus Myxocyprinus; species Myxocyprinus asiaticus. The sequence goes on along the minus strand of NC_059349.1, from coordinate 28,562,875 downwards.
ATGTAGTTTAGTGAATGTATTTAGTTTTGAAGTGCGTTTTATGTGAAGTAACTTAACTCACTCATGTATCTGTTTGGTTGCCCGTCTCTACCCGCATGTCAGGTATGTGGTTACCCTCCAGCTTGCTGTATGCTTGTTCTCTGCACTCACGGATTGTCAACGGAGGATTCCTCATCTCTGCCTGCGTGTCGGGAATGTGATCCATCTCTGCCTGCATGTCGGGAGTGTGGTTACCTTCCAGCTTGCTGTACGCTTGTTCTCTGTGCTCACAGTTTGTCAACGGATGATTCCTCGTCTCTGCCCGTGTGTCGGGAATATGATTACCTCCACATCGCCTGGGCACTATTCTCTGCACCTCACTGGTTCAACAGACTACTTCCCTCTACTGCAGCCGGTGCCCGGATCACTAGTCTTAGCTCAGTATCTTATCATTTGTTGTTAATAAATCCTTTTGACTGTTCCTCTGCTATTGGGTTCCTTTGTCTCGCTCTTGCTTCTCTAACAGAATGATCCAGCAAAGTAAGGACCCAGCAGAGGCCATTATGGGCATTTTTATTTTACTCCCTCCCTCTCCCAAGGACACCTGCAGCCAGCAATCGGCCCAGATTGTCCAACTCCGCTCTCCACCACGGAGGCCATTCCCCTGCCACTGCCAGTGTCCATGGCCATGAAGGCCATTCCCCTGCCGCTGACAACGTCCACAGCCACGGAGGCTATTCCCCTGCTGCTGCCATGGCCATGGAGGCCTTTTCCCTGCCACTACCAGCATCCACGGCCACGAGGGCCATTTCCCTGCTGCTGCCAGCATCCACGATCATGTCAGTCCTCACAGCCACAGAGGCCGTTCCCCAGTCTCTGTCGGTGCCCACGGCCATGGAGGCCGCTCCCCAGTTGCAGCTGCCAGTGCTCACGGCTGCGGAGGCCATTCCCCTGTCGCATCCACGGCCACAAAGGCCGTTCCCCTGCCACGGTCAGCGCACACGCCTGAGTCGTCCACAGCTCTGCCTCCAGACCATGCCCCTTTCCTTAAAACTCCCTCCCTGATTTCCTTCCCTCTCTTTCGGTTGTGTTTTCTGTCCTCTGTTAGTGCTCATTTTGTTTGTCTTGTTTTTTGTTTGATGTTCCCCTTTGGGATGCCAGGAGGTGTCCCTTTGGTGGGGGGGTAATGTCACGGTCCTGTCAGCTTGGGTTTTTGTCTGACATGACCGTGACATCATTGCCCCATGTTCTGTCTTGTGTTTAGTGTCCTGTCTTTGTGTTGAGCGCACTGGTCCAGGTGTGGGTTACTGCCATGCGCTCTTCGGTGATGTCACGGTCCTGTCATTCTGTCAGGTTGGGTTTTTATCTGACGGGATTGTGACATCATCATCCCATGTCTTGTGTTTCGTGTACGTTCTTTGTGTGAGCGCACGTGTCCGGTTGTGAGTTACCACCGTGCGCTCTTCAGTTGGTCTTGTGTCATGTCCGGAGCATGGTGTCTGGATCCTGACTTCCTGTATGGTTTGGTTTAGATCTGTGTTGGGATCCTGACACTCATGCTCCAAGTTTATGTTTGTGTTGGTCAAAGCGTGTTTACGTTTCTCCCTCATGTGTGTCAGGTGCCACTGGCACGTGGAATCAGAATTTCCATGAGAACCTTGATTGTTTCAATGGGAATGCTGATCATGCCAACTTTCAGCTGGCGAGTGGCACCTGAGTGGAAGTAACTTACCTCACTCTCTCTGCCTAGTTGGTCCTGTCTCATGTATCTGTTTGGTTGCCCGTCTCTGTCCATGTGTCGGGTGTGTGGTTGCTGTACGCTTGTTCTCTGTGCTCACAGATCTCCAACAGAGGATTCCTCATCTCTGCCCGCGTGTCGGGAGAGTTATTACCTTCAACGGAGGATTCCTTGTCTCTGCCCGAGTGTCGGCAAAGTGATCGCCTTCCTATCTGCTGTATGCTGTTCTCTGTGCTCATGAAGCTTCGATGGAGGATTCCTCATAACTGCAGCTGGTGCTGGGATCACCAGTCTTTGCCAGTACAATAAACCTTCATTATTGTAAATAAATCCTTTGAACTGTTCCTCTGCGTTTGGGTTTCTTTGTCTCACTCTCGCTCTGACAGAACAATCCATCCACGTACAGGTCAGGGGACAGTTGGGGATTTAGCAGTCTAAGGCTGGGACAATGGAATGCCCAGTGTGGGAGAGTTGTCTGTATTGAGGTGTCAATCTCTCTCAGCAGGGAGTTTTGCTGGAACGTCAGCAGGATCAAATTGTTGCCTCGAACTGTGCTTTGGAAATGATGGCTTCACAGGTCGCCGAGGTCATCTCCTTTGTTCAGCAGGTCCGCCTATCTCCTGATGCTGGCCCATCTCAGGAAGCATCTTCACCAGCTCCGGTGATTCCCTGTTTCGGGATGCTCTGAAGCCCGTATTCCCCTTCCAGCCCCATATTCAGGTGAGGCTGAATCCTGTAGCGCATTCCTTGCACAATGTTCCTTGTTCTTCACGTCACAGCCCTCTGGTTTCCCTTAGCAGAGAATGAAGGTGACTTACATCATCCTGCTCCTCACCAAAAGGGACGCTGATTGGGGAACCGCCATGTGGGACAATGAACATCCTTGTTGCGTGTCGTGCTTAGCATTCACCACGGAGCTCTGCCGAGTGTTCAATCCAGCCTTGCTGCAGTGTGATGAACCGATCACCACCCAGAGGAGGCGGAGGAGGAGCCAGGCACCTGCTCCTCAGTCGCTGACAGCATCCACGGCCATGGGGGCCGTTTCCCTGCAGAAGCACCCACGCCTGCTACAGTCAACGAGCCAGCACCCATGCCTGCCATGGTCAACGAGCCAGTCTGTCCCAGAGCTAGTGCCTGAAGCCTCATCCGTCCCAGAGCCAGGGCCCAAAGCCTCGTCCATCCCAGAGCCAGCGCCTGAAGCCTCGTCTGTCCCAGTTCCAGCGCCTGAAGCCTCGGCCATCCCAGTGCCTCTTCACCCAGTCACAGAGGCCGTTCCCCCTTCCCTGCCTGTGCTTATGACCATGGAGGTTGTTTCCCTGTCCCTGTTGGTGCCCATGACCACGGAGGTCATTTGCCTGTCCTTGCCAGTGCTCACAACCATGGGGGTCATTTCTCTGTCACTGCCAGTGCCCACGACCACGGAGGTTGTTCCCTTGTCACTGTCTGTGCCCACGGTCATGGAGGCCATTTCCCCTTCCCTGCCCCCCTCATGACCACGGAGATCATTTCCCTATCACTGCCTGTGCTCACAGCCTTGGAAGCTGTACCCCAGTCACTGTCTGTACTCACAGCCACAGAGGACATTCCCCGGTCACTGCCTGTGCTCACGGCCATGGAGGCCATTCCCCAGTCTCTGTCAGTGCCCACGGCCATGAAGGCCGTTCCCCTGCCACAATCAGCACCCACGCCTGAGCCGTCCATGACTCCGCCCCCTGAGCTGCTCCCTCCTGAACCCTGTCCAGCAGCTGCCGCCCAGTTCACTACCCCCTGTCCAGCGGCCACTGCCCAGTCTTGTGTTTCCTCTGCCCTGAGGTCTCCTCCCAGGCTGCCAGACCCTGCCTCTGCCCTGAGGCCTCCTCACAGGCCTCCGGACCATGCCCCTTTATTTAAACTCCCTCCCTGGTTTCCATCCCTTCCCTCCATTTCTGTTGTGTTTCCTGTACTTTGTTAAGTGTTCGTTTTGTTTGTTTTTTTGTTTTTTTGATGTTCCCTTTGGGACACCAGGAAGCGTCCCTTTGGGGGGGTACTGTTACAGTCCTGTCACCTTGTTAGGTTGAGTTTTTGTCTGAAGACTGTGGCAACATCGTTCCATGTTTGTTTTGCTCCAAGCGTGTCAATGTTTTTGCCCCCATGTGCTTCAGGTGCCGCTGGCACGTGGAATCAACATTTCCATGGGAACCCTGATTGTTTCCATGGGAACACTGTTCATGCCAACTTTCAGCTGTGAACGGTACCTGCCCCTTGTTTGTTCATGCCTATATTAATCCCCTCGTGCGTCATGTCTGGGGCTGGATTGTTTAATGTGGTTTAATGTTGAATGTAGTCTAGCTAATGCTGAATGTGTTTTATGTCAAGCAACTAACCTCGCTCTCTTTGCCTAGTTGGACCTGTCCCGTGTATCTGTTTGGTTGCCTGTCTCTGCCCACGAGTCGGGAGTGTGGTTACCTTCCAACTTGCTGTACACTTGTTCTCTGCACTCATGGATCGCTAACGGAGGATTCCTCGCCTCTGCCCAAGTGTTGGGAAAGTGATTGCCTTCCTATCTGCTGTACGCTGTTCTCTGCGCTCACAAAGCTTCGACGGAGGGTTCCTCATAGCTGCAGCCAATGCTGGGATCGCCAGTCTTCGCCAGCACAGTAAACCTTCATTGTTGTAAATAAATCCTTTGAACAGTTCTTCTGCATTTGGGTTCCTTTGTCTCGCTCTCGCTCTGACAGATTCACCTTCTTGAGTGTTCTAGTGCTTCAACAAGTGATTTTATTGAAAAATATGGTCATGGATACTTCAAATACATGGGATGATATCATAAGTTTGTAAAAAGGAACAACATTTAGTTTGTAAAGGTTTATAAAGAGAACTCTTCATTGTCAGTGTTGTATGTGGTTGTAGAATTCAAAATGGTTTCATTTTAATTCTGCTGTTTGTATGGAAATTTTAAGCATAGGGCTACAGATATAGATCTAGAGTAGCAACTAGTTATCAGGTCAGTACTAAATTGATTAAAAGAATTCTGCTAATCACATTTTCATGATTTTTAGCTTTTTAGTAATGTAACTGTACTCTGGAGTTTGAAATGCCCCTGAACACTCATGGCAAAGCTCTTCTCTCAGGGGTAGAAAAAGTTCGTAACAGTCGAGCAATGGTATACCGTTTGTGAACATTTAGACACCAGCTACTCCACTGTGCAAGGCAATTGGAAGAGCATTTGAATATGAGGACACACAAGACTACCTGTAAAACATGAACTAATGTGACATTAAAATGTGTTATATATGATTTGTCATGTTTACATTCTGCATTCATGGTGCTAATGCGCTAACATAGCCATAATATGCACGGGTATTGTAATTTATGATGACGCTGATTCTACTGCAAAGATTGGTGTATAAAAGAGTGTTAATGGGCAGAATACAGAAAAAAAGAATAATGATGAGAGGCATATCTCAGTTTGTGAAAATGTGTGAATGGCTTTTGGCTGCAGACGGCACATAATGAAGCAAAATAGCATGCAACAGAGTGATTGGGCACTTAAGGAGTATTTGAGTAGATTTGGTTCCTTTTGTATACTAACCCTAATTTAAAAAAATCACATGACATGTTCTTTGAAAATGTCTCTATACGAACAATCGTTCAGATGTAGGCAGGGTTGGGGAGTAACGGAATACATGTAATGGGAATACGTATTTAAAATACAAAATATAAGTAACTGTATTCCACTATAGTTACAATTTAAATAATTTGTAATTAGAATAGTTACATTCAAAAAGTATTTTGATTACTGAAGAGATTACTTTGCATTTTATTGTCATTTAATATTTAGTCCTTTCAGATGGAAAACATTTATCCATATAAATGATGAAACAGCGGTGAGACACTTTCTTATGATGTGTTACATTAATATGAGTAGACAGAGAAGTAAGTTTGAAGTAAGTTTGGTGCAGAAGAAATGTAAATAAACCTTGTGTAAATTGTCAGCTTTACGCTATACTTCTAGCCATTTTACATGCACGTTACCATGCACGATCATATTTTTTTATCAAGAAAACTCACGTTAGATCATAATTTCTTTTTTTCTAGTAAGACCTTTGATATTAGGGCAAAAATCTTATTCTTGATAATAATTTTTGTATTGTTTTCCTGTAAAAATATCTAAAAATCCAAAACAAATTTGATTAATCTGGTTTTAGAAACAACACTGCATAAGATATTTGTAATGTTTAATTTGTGTGTTCATGTATATCATGTCTTTTATTTTGTATTCTAGTTCCTGTTTCATGTCATGCGTTCCCTAGTCATGTGATGTCCTGTTTTCCCTCCATGTTCATGTGTCTTGTTTTCATTAGTTCATTGTTTGATTATCTTGTTTAGAGTTCTGTTTGTTCATTGGTTTCTGTACTCCCATGTCCATGTATTTAAGCCAATTGTCCATTGTTGTTGGTTAGGTATTGTGAATGTAACGTAGTCAAGTTTCAAGTCAAGTTTATGTTTATGGTTCACGTTTGTAATTAGTTTTTTTTTTTTTTTGGATATCACGTTAGTCAATAAAATTGCACTTGGGTTCTTCACGTCATCGACATCTTCACTGCCAGCAGCCACTCGTTACAATATTTAGGTTTTTCAGAGAATGTATTTTTAACGTGTGTATTTTGTCTTACTGTACTGGCAGAGTTTTTATAGTCAAAACAAGTGAAAAAATCTACCAGTGCTGAAGAAGTAATTCAAAGTATTTATAATACGTTACTGACCTTGAGTAATCTAACGAAATACATTAAAAATTACATTTTACAGCATGTATTCTGTAATCTGTTCTGGAATACATTTCAAAAGTAACCCTCCCAACCCTGGATATAGGTAAGTTTGTACCAGCTCGGCAACTCTGCTGTCACGATGCTGGGGAAACAGTTTAAGGGTACGTTTACACGACAACGATGTACTAAAAACAGAAAAGTTTTCCTTTGCGTTTTTGAAAAGTTCCGCGTACAGAGGACAACGTTGTCAAAACGATCCCCGTACACACAGATCCGCGAAAACGACTATTATGCATGCCAGGCCAGTAGTTGGCGATGTCACTTTGTAAAGAAACACTACGCGCCTGCGTACATAAGCATTCTTCCACAGAGCGGTGAATACAAACAATGAAGATGGCGAAAGCATCGAGCAATTTTGTCTGGACGGACGATGAGGTTGCTTTATTACTACAATTATTTTGCTGGAGAAGCATCAATAAACTCAAAATCTTGAGCAGCACAAACACAGTCCTGTAGTCTGCCATTGTAGTTTTGAATGTCTCGCACATGCCTATAGACTGAACACATAATACGTGCACGTGACATCATCGTTTTCACAAATTCGCGTTTTTGAATGTTTACATGGAGACGATAACGGCATCGTTTTCAAAAACGTGCACTTTGAAACCGGTTTTCAAAAGGTTGCGTTTTCAGGCCCCAAAACATCACTGTTGTGTAAACGAACAGCCAAAACGCATAAAAAGTTTTCTGTTTTTAGTTGAAAATGTTGTCGTGTAAACGGCCCCTAAGAGTCTATTTATGTTCAATACAAAAGCGCTACAGCGCCAGCTCGGTCGAGCTCAGTAAGGAAGCCACTGGGGCGAGGATAGTGTGTTCATCAGTGTGTGTGCTGTGGAGATCCGGAACAATCCGTTGAAGAGTGGTGTGGTGCAAAGCAGAGCCTAGAAACAGTCTCCCAACACGCAGGCTGAAACGAAGGAATCCTCCTCGAGCGCGATCACCAGGCAATGGTGATCTGATGAGCAAACACCACTGGAGACACAGCAACCAACAGAACTTCATACTAAACAGGAGAACAACGTCAAGGCACAGCAAACAGTAATAGTCACAACGGCAGTAGACAATGATCCGACATCGGACGTGACACATGCAGGGGTTTAAATAAGAGAAACATACAAGGGGCAGATGTCACTCGCAGTTGAAGGTTGTAATAATCAGTATTCCCATGGAAACACTGAATCAGCATGCCAGCGACCCCTGAAACACACATTATAGATATTACAGTTTCATTTTCTGTTAATTCATGATCTTCTGTAAAGCTGCTTTGAAACGATGTGTGTTGTGAAAAGCACTATACAAATAAAAATGACTTGACTTGATAAGGGCAAAACGTAAACACGCTTTGAAAGAAACAGACAAGGGAACGATGATGCCACAGTTGACAGAACCATGACATCGCCGGAGAGCGCACGGCGGTGATGCACGCACGGCGGTCCAAACAACCGGACCCGTGTGCTCACACAAAGAGTGAACACAAAAAACAAAGGCAGGCCGATACTGCCACGGTCCCGTCATGTAGAACCTAAACCTGACAAGGTGGCTGGACCGTGACACTCTGCATGCCAGTGTGTCCATGTTGACTTACACTATATTGCCAAAAGTATTCGCTCACCCATCCAAATAATTGAATTCAGGTGTTCCAATCACTTCCATGGCCACAGGTGTATAAAATGAAGCACCTAGGCATGCAGACTGCTTCTACAAACATTTGTGAAAGAATGGGCCGCTCTCAGGAGCTCAGTGAATTCCAGCGTGGTACTGTGATAGGATGCCACCTGTGCAACATGTCCAGTCGTGAAATTTCCTCGCTACTAAATATTCCACAGTCAACTGTCAGTGGTAATATAACAAAGTGGAAGCGATTGGGAATGACAGCAACTCAGCCACAAAGTGGTAGGCCACGTAAAATGACAGAGTATGCTGAGGCGCATAGTGCGCAGAGGTCGCCAACTTTCTGCAGAGTCAATCGCTACAGACCTCCAAAGTTCATGTGGCCTTCAGATTAGCTCAAGAACAGTGTGTAGAGAGCTGCATGGAATGGGTTTCCATGGCCGAGCAGCTGCATCCAAGCCATGCATCCAAGTGCAATGCAAAGCGTCGGATGCAGTGGTGTAAAGCACGCCGCCACTGGACTCTAGAGCAGTGGAGACGCGTTCTCTGGAGTGACGAATCATGCTTCTCCATCTGGCAATCTGATGGACGAGTCTGGGTTTGGCAGTTGCCAGGAGAACGGTACTTGTCTGACTGCATTGTGCTAACTGTGAAGTTTGGTGGAGGGGGATTATGGTGTGGGGTTGTTTTTCAGGAGCTGGGCTTGGCCCCTTAGTTCCAGTGAAAGGAACTCTGAATGCTTCAGCATACCAAGAGATTTTGGACAATTCCATGCTCCCAACATTGTGGGAACAGTTTGGGGATGGCCTCTTCCTGTTCCAACATGACTGCGCACCAGTGCACAAAGCAAGGTCCATAAAGACATGGATGAGCGAGTTTGGTGTGGAAGAACTTGACTGGCCTGCACAGAGTCCTGACCTCAACCCGACAGAGCACCTTTGGGATGAATTAGAGCGAAGACTGCGAGCCAGGCCTTCTCGTCCAACATCAGTGTCTGACCTCACAAATGCGCTTCTGGAAGAATGGTCAAAAATTCCCATAAACACACTCCTAAACCTTGTGGAAAGCCTTCCCAGAAGAGTTGAAGCTGTTATAGCTGCAAAGGGTGGGCCGACGTCATATTAAACCCTATGGATTAAGAATGGGATGTCACTTAAGTTCATATGTGTCTAAAGGCAGATGAGCAAATACTTTTGGCAATATAGTGTATCTTCACTGACTGAAGAACGTAACCTGAATTAGTTGTCGATGTCAAAGTAGGCGGAGCTTCAGGTCACACCCATCGATGATGTGGACCATTGGCAGTAAGGTGTTTAGCAGCTGGTACAAAGTTTTCCTGAGATTTCATGCTGATGAGCTGTTTCAAATCACCGAAACATACACAAAAACACCTTCATTTTGGCCAGATTTTGTTCGAAATGACATCACACCCATTAATTCTTCGATTTTGCTTGAAGTATATCAGGGCTTTAAGGCTGAAATGTCATGTTTCTTAGGCCTTATAGCGTAGCTTGTGTTAAATGTGCACTTGCAGATAAATTTGCACTTGCCGATGGTTGAAGGGTTAATGCAGGCATGGATAGCTTTAGAGATGTGCTGATGTTAAATGTGCTGTGGCAGGCTGAGGGGTTAACGGACGACTGCTCTTTTCCAGTGGGGGGTTACTCTCTTGCCTTTTCCCTGTAGTAAAGCAAGCCAAGCTCTGGTCAGAGATGCCCACTGGCTCTCATTAAGAGATGCCAAATCATTATGGATCCCTTCCCTTTCTGCAAAACTCTTCTAAACCTCTGGCGGTTCACGGCTGTGAGCTATCATTAGCAGATGACAAACCCCATTAGAGAGCCCCCTCTCTGGGCTGGAGTGGATCTGACATGTCCTCTTTAGCCCTCAACCAGTTCAAATGCACAAAAATACATGAAATACTGTTTTGTAAATATACACATACAGAAACTGAACATCTGGATACATACATTTAGAGACTCTCACAAAAAGAATGTATATAGCCTTGCACATACAGACATGCACATACACATTAACCACTCAAGTCATTTTATAATTACTTTTAAAAATTTAAAATTCATAATTTTAGTCCCTTTTTTGGCACTAGCTATTTAAATGCCATTTCTATGAAAGTTGGCAAGACAAATGGTGAAATCGTTAGGGTGAATTCTGAAACATGCAAAAAGTAATAAATTAAAAAAATAATAACAATGACCTATCTGTACTGAAATAAGTGGTAACCTGCTATTGTTACCTCAAGGATTTATTTCTACCTGATTTAACCAAGAAACATTTATTTCTTTGGTGCTGCCTAATTTGTTAAGTACATTTAGTCCGATTAAATAACATTTTTGAACTGAATAAAACCAGTTAATTTAGATTTTTAGGTTACCTGACCGAACATTTTTGGAGTATTTCTATCTATCTTTTCACTTTAAAGTCATGTGGTTATAGATCTGAGAAAGCCTTATTACAGTAAGAGAAGTTGGAGTCTTTTCCACTTTTCCATCTGGATTGCTTTGACTTCGCAGTCCCACCCTGACAGTCAAAAGCCTTGCACCCTGCATCAGGTTTTAATTACAAGCATTTGGGTGGAACCAATAGCTTTACTTCGCTCTACCCTCAAAGTCAAGCACGTCTACTAATTTAAAGGGCTTTGTTGCCTGTGGGACTTTTATATCCTTCCAGGCAGGAGTATGCAATCCATGCCCACTTTCATGTGGAAAACACTGCATGTGACAAAGAGACTTAGCTGCTAGTAATGTCGGCATTATTGAACCTCAGAGAAGTTTTCAAATGGGCCCTCAGACAGCATTGGTCTGTTTGAGTCTGACTTCAAGTGTGCGCAGCAGCTGTGTACAGCCTAACCCAGAATCAATAAAGACTGTCAAGCCTTGTGTGTGCACTTTGTGGTTGTGTGTGTGTATGTGACGAGTAAGGGGGACTTGCAAGGCTTAATGCACAGCTGGGGAAATTCACTCCAGGGGCAATATAGGGAAGAAGGCCTGCTGTTGCTTTTCCCTCACCAAAGTGATACGCATGAAGAGCCTGTGCAATGAAGTGTGCTTCCATTGTCTGGAAGTAGGGCAGTGGCACAATGAGGCCTGGACCTAGGAGACCATCTCACCTCTGCTGGCAAAAGCTGTTATGCTACAGCCAGGTGATTCACACAAGAGTGCTTTCTGGAAAACTATTACAGTGTCAAGGAGCACCTCGCAAAAGTCGTCTTGTTAGTAAGCTCGCTGATATTTTAGATGTGCTAAAATATAGAAGCATAGTGTGTCTCAATCAGCTCCATAGCTCACTAGTAAGTGCACTGTCTAAGGAGTCCCATTTTCAAAATCAATTCCGGTGCTCTGGATCACACCTTTAGCTCTATAGAAATAGCCAGAATGAACCATAAAAACCAAATCAGATATCAAGTTCAGGGCTAAATAAAACATACAATGAACATTTGGTCACATTAGACATTTTTAATCAAAATATCTGGTGAAATAACAAGAAGAATAGGAAGCTTAAACTAAAATGATCCTGAAAATTAAAAGATGAAGATAAGATAAATCTTTAACGTGAATTTCCATGATGCATTGTCCCTGTTTCGGCAAGAGTACTCATACTGTCAGGGGTCACCTTCACACTATGGCATAATCACACGTGGCAGGTAGATATTGTCATCAGCAGAAACAGGGTCGTGCCATCACAACTGAGTGACAACTGCATTCGTTACACTGCTTCTCTTATCTGTACCTCGCCATCATAAATCACTTTTCTTTCTGGGCCCTGCCCGTCCACTCACTCAGTCCTGTGTCCTGGTCATCTCATAGGTGTAGAAAAAATTAACTTGGGGGTGGAAAATAAGTCTGAAAATGAGTCTGTGTTATCTTGCTAGGCTAGTGCAAGACTGTATTGCCCAACTACACTGAACTTAAATTCTGGATGCTGTCAGTCACTTTCAGACCATGCATTGGTCATGGGGCAACATACCCCATGGTGGCTCAGTGGTTAAGGCTCTGGGTTACTGATCAGAAGGTCAGGGGTTCAAGCCCCAGCACTACCAAGATGCCACTGTTGGGCCCTTGAGCAAGGCCCTTGACCCAACCCCCTCCAGGGGTGCTGTGTCATGGCTGACCCTGCACTCTGACCCCAGCCTAGCTGGGATATGTGAAAAAGAAGAATTTCACTGTATATGTGTGATAAAGAAACTTATTATTATTGAGCAAGGGTGTAGATTTGGCTTGAACACTGGGTTGGGTTGGGTTGGGTTGGGTTGGGGGGTGAGGTGTTGGTTTCTACATCATAAAAAAAGCTGTTCAGATATTATGAGAAAAACAAAGGTAGACTTACAGGCAGGGGCGTAGATGCCTGTAAGTCTACCTTTGTTTTTCTCATAATATCTGAACAGCTTTTTTATGATGTAGAATCAGTCTTATGTTTAGAAATATAGTCAGATGCTTTAAAGCACGATTTTGTCATATATTATGTAGAATGTACTACAAAAAATACCCCAGGAGGGTATTTATTAGCTGCCAATGCCAAGTAAATATGCATGGTAAAATGATTTCACAAGCAACTGGACTTTCCTTTTCTTTTTATTAAAAATGTATTTAAAAATATTTTTTTTTACTAGAATTTTACAGTTTTGTATGTTTGAATGGAAAAAGTGTTGACTATCTAGAAATAGAAAAAGTCCAGTTGCTTACGAGTACATTTAACACAATGATCAAGATATATGATACCTCCACAGACATACTCTGAACTGCTCAGTAAAGCTATAGGCTACTTCAAAGTTCACATTTGCTTGCTCCATGTGATTTAGGTTGCAACTTCAGTGATGTGAGAGAGAGTTTTTGTATTATACCTGTATTACACCGACATCTAGTGTTGAATAAGAGTTGGGGCAACACTGGAAGCTGTTTGTGCTGTTCGATTCCAGAAATTTTTGAATCGACTCTGATTCCAGATTTTCGGAATCGATTCCAAGAGTTCGTTCCAGAATAATTTACTTGAGATAAAACGGCAGGCAAAGTATAATCTTACAATAAACAATATAATAATACAAACTAAGCATACTTTATTATTTATTTTATGAATGACAAAATAAATTGACATTTTGTGTAGTGATGTATATTGTAATAATTATTATGGGTCTACAGTTGCACCAACGTGCAACGCTTTAGTTTGGCTGAGCAGATGTCCCTGCCCTGTATTCCGAAGCACTATCGCAAATAAAATTAAAAAGCACCATTTCGCCTACACAATGGAACTGCATATGCTACCCCTAATTAGTTGTTCTTCTTTAAAAAATAATATTTATATAAAAAACATATTCCAAACATTACAGTTTAGTTTGATGATTTTATAAAAACAAAATAAACCTTCAGGTTCTTGTGCTCGTCTGGTTTATTTCCTACAATGGAAACGTAAATAAAATAATTTCGAAAAATAAATGTCCGAGCTTTGGAATCGACTCTCAATTACAGCGCCTCCGAATCTAAGAATCGGTTCTTTAAGGAATTGACTCCACTTTCTACTGTTTACCGCCGTATCCGGAGTATCAACTGTTTACTGAACAATCAGGAATATTGTTTTTAAACACAGATTCACTTAACCTGAACCAGCGGTTATAATATAAGTACATAAATAATATAAAAACACATAACGTACACTCAACATGACACACTCAAAATGGCAGACTACTACAGCCAGATTTTAACTTTCGACGTAGTGACGTTTGTCGGCAAAATAAAACCAAAACTGTCCGACTGGCTTGTAAACTTAAACGATAAAAGAAGCGACAGATATTATTTTCCACTCTTCATATAACGTTACTTGACGCTGAATGTATGACTGGCGCTGGTGCAAAGGGTGAACGTGTCACGTGTTACAGCTGATCTTCAGTATAAAACACTTGTCGAGGTACGTTTTACTGTCAGCAGTAGCGAGGCAGCTAATGTTTACCAGGTTGTAATGGTTAATGAGATAACACGCTAATTGACAATAATACAGCATTAAGGTCAAAACGCATTGCATGCTCAGAAGTGCTGTAAATGCCACTAAGCTGTCTTAGTAGTGTCTTACAAAAATTACCATGGTAACCATAGTTTCAAATGTCAGTTACGACTAGGTTTGCCACCCGTCCCGTAAAATACGGGATCGTCCCGTATTTAAGCTGGTCAGATGGCGTCACGGTGAAATCGTTCCAGATCGCCAATCTAGCATTGATGTAAGTTGGAAAATTTGCCTACTGTAAGGGGCCGTCTGAAAAGTCCACACATTGTGCTGAGTTTTGTGCTGAATTGAGTTTTTTTCTATATAAATGTTGAATAAGATCAAACAATGTATGAATACAATCATAAAGACAAGTACAGGTGAAGGAAAAATTAACAAATACAATTTTAAAATAATTGTAATAAAATAAATAATAAAAAATATGTATAAACCATCCAAAATGTTTACATAAGTAAAATTTTTATTAATAATGCATATCAACTCAACGCATTTATTGCTAAAACCTCTTTTATCGTAAGTTTTTATTGAAAGCATATCTACAATGATCTACAAATGATGCTTTTGGACAATGTTTAAATGTTACAACAGTGTTGGGTACTTGCCAGATTTATGAGTGTGAATGTCAGTTCACTTCACTGAAATAAATAAAAACATCAGAAATGTATTTAACCAATAACCGACATTTAATGATTAGCTATGCAGACTTTTTGACTAGCTTATTTTGTGCGCTTCCTTAAGCATGTTTTCTTTCAACAAATAGACTTCCCCAACAATGATTATAGGAAATTGGTTAATTTGGATGGCACTGTATCTGTAACGTATGAAGGTAACTGGTTTCAACAGCTTTATGGTATAAATCCAACTAGTGTTTCTAGTTTAAACTCATAATGTCTGTATCATGTTCTTACAAAGGCAACAACTACAACATTCCAGTTCGCATCTAGATCCATGAGACCCATCCCAAAAACCCACCGAGGTGTAACGTCTGCCTCTCACCCTCTATGGTGATCAATACTAAAAGCAGCGATGTTGATGCACATGGCCGTGTTCTGCTCAACTGTCTCAGCAACTGGAAAATTGTAAGTCTGTAATATAGCTTTTACTCATATTATTTATTCTGTTGAAAATTGTAATCATTTGTGTTTCACTCTGGTGTTTGATTCCCAGGGGTGGTCAAACCTGTCAATAGTTCTGGAGGAGATGGTTGCTGCCTTTCAGCGTGAAACTCCCCTTTTTGTCACCTATCCGACCAGAACCCCGTCACTACCTTCACAAGCAAAGCTTCAGCCAAGTCCTTTTTCATCCTGTGGCAGGTTAGGTTATTCATTGTCAGTTCAGACATTCGTAAAATACATTTAACAGTCTCCATTTGCTACTTTTTAATGATCAGATTACTGATGTAGTATTTTAACCTTCTTTTTTGTTTGCTCTGCAGCTGGCCGCATGCAGGCAGCAGTTCCACGCAGAAATCATCGGCAGCTCAGCATGGAGTGTCCATCTCAACAGTGAATCAGCATGCCAACAACAGTAAACATTGATTCAATGCGCAATACTTGTGCAAAATGAACTGTTCACTACTCCAAATGTTCATCTTTCTCATAAGACTTTTAAAGGAATTTTCCAGGTTCAATACAAGTTAAGCTCAATCGACAGCATTAGTGGCATAATGTTGATTGCCACAAAAAATCATTTTGACTCCCTCCCTCTTTTCCTTTAAAAAAAAAGCAAACATCTGGGTTACAGTGAGACACTTACAATGCAAGTGAATGGGGCCAATTTTTGTAGGGTTTCAAGGAAGAAATGTGAAGCTTATAATTTAATAAAAGCACTTACAATAATTCTTCTGTTAAAACTCATGTATCATTTGAGCCGTTAAGTTGTTCAAGTTGTCATTTTTACAGTCAGTTTAGGGTTTGTTGACATTACATAATCATGGCAACAAAGTTGTAAAATTGAATATAACTTTACACAGAAAAGGTTAGTAAGCAATTTTATCACATTAAAATCATGTATCGTGTATTGTTTATGTCTTGTGGCTATACTTTTGAAACGGTTAACATTTTAATGTTTATGGATTGGCCCTCATTCACTTCCATTGTAAGTGCCTCAAATATCAAAATATATTTTTTGTGGTAATCAAGATTATACCACAAATGCTGGCAATTGAGCTTAACTTGTGTTGAACCCGGAATGTTAATTTGAAAGTATTTTAAAAATCAGCTTGTGAGCACAGACAAGCATACTGATACAAACAGTGACCTGTCCCTAGTGCTGTTATACAAAATATCAAAACCTTTGGAACACCGTTTGTCCAATCAAATTAGAAGACCCAGACTAAATGTTATAAAAGTTGCATTAAACTTCTTCCAGAATTGTTTTTATAGAGGTTAATAAAAGTGAATATAGTCATGTTTTGCATGGTGTACTTATTTACACATCAAAGGCAAGAATCACATCTAAGTGTCTTCGCATATCCCTTTGTGCCTTTACCGCAGTGTATTGGCATCTGTGATATTTAGTGTGTTGGTAGGCAAAGCTGAAATCTCCCACAACCTTACTGCACTTTGAAGCAGAAAACAAGCAGGATGTTTGTCCATTACACTCACGTATATTGGTTTGGTGATATAAATTAATTGCCAACTTCTCACTTTCTATTCCTTACTAACCATGAGGTTTTCTCCATTAGCTCTACCCAAGAGTACAAAGTCCCAGAGCTGTCTGTCCCTGGCCACTGGCACTGAGATGAGTGGGGAAAGGAGATCATATACACAAGTGTTGCTGGATTTCGGGATCACATTTGGAGCACAAGCTTTGGAGATTAACCACCAAACAAACCCATTCATCTCTTCTGCCTCAGGTATAATCAGTACAATTTAAGAATGTTCAGCTCTTTGTAAATCTTTTAAATGAATCAGAGATTATCTCTGCTTCAGGTTCAGCCAGTAGTTCCTCTGATATAAACGACATGGATGACCTGTTACCAGCTGTCTGGGTCAATGCTGAACGCAGTCAGGGAGGACTTCAGCGAATCCTTGAAGCGCTTCTTTTGACCTCCCTGGGATCGTCGGCCCTGCAGTAACTCTCCGTAGAAGAGACGCTTTGGCAGCTTGTGGTCTGACATGTGAATGACATGGCCTGCCCATCTCAACTGGGTCTGCATCAAGATTGTGTGGATGCTAGGCAGGCCTGCACGTGCAAGAACCTCTGTGTCAGGGATCTTGTCTTGCCACCTGATGTCCAAGAGTCTTCTGAGGCAGGTGGTGTGGAAGTGGTTGAGCTTTTTGGCATGGTGCTGGTAGACTGGTAGACTGTCCATGTCTCACAGGCGTACAGCAGCGTGGGTAGGACGATTGCCCGGTACACCTTCAGCTTTGTCTGAAGACTGATGCCCCTTCTCGTCCATATGTTATCACGCAGTCTCCCGAAGGTTGCAATGGCCTTTGCTATCATCACACTGATTTCATCATCTATGACGACACTGCGGGACAAACTGCTGCCAAGATAGGTGAACTTGTCCACTGCTCTCAGTCTTTGGCCATTGACAGTGATGCTGTCGATGTTCCACGTACTGCTTTCCAGGGGCTGGCTGGTGCATCACTTCGGTCTTTGTTGTATTGATGGTAAGACCGAAGTTAGTGCAGGCTTCAGAAAACTTGTCCATGCTATGTTAAATGTCAGCATCTGAGGCAGCGTTGAGGGCACGTTGAAATGCCAGCTTCAGCTTCTGAGGCAGCGTTGAGCGCACAGTCATCAGCAAAGTGGAAGTCTCTGATGATGTCTGTCATAGTCTTGGTTTTTGCTTGCAGCCTCCTCAGGTTGAACACTTTCCCGTCTGTGCAGTACTTGAAGCCGATTCCTATGATGCCGTCCCTGAAGGCATCAATCAGCATGGTGGAAAACATAAGGCTAAAAAGTGCCGGTGCAAGGACTTGATGCCATTTGTGACAGGGAATGGCTCAGACGTCTCACTATTGTCCTGAACTCTGGCTTGCATACCATTGTGGAATTGTCGCACCATGGAAATGAACTTTGCAGGACACCCATGCTTCGCCATGATCTTCCAGAAGCCATCTCTGCTGACGGTGTCAAAGGCCTTGGTTAGGTGTACGTAGATGAAGAACAGGTTGGTGTTCTGTTCCTGGCATTTTTCCTGCAGCTGTCTGGCAGCAAACAACATATCAATAGTACCTCGCTCTTTTCAGAATCCACACTGACTCTCTGGGAGCAGTCCTTGGTCAAAGTGTTTTGTGAGGCGGTTGAGAAGCAGTCTGGTGAGGATCTTGCCTGCGATGGACAGTAGGGAAATGCCCCGATGGTTATCACAGACATTGTGGTTGCCTTTGCGCTTGTACAGGTGGATGATGGAAGCGTCCTTGAAATCCTGGGGGATCTTCATTTGCTGCCACATGACCTGGAAGAACTGATGAAGTTTCTCAGTCAGGGCAGTGCCACTTTCCTTGTAGACCTCAGCTGGAATGGCGTCCAAACCAGGTGCTTTTCTACTGGACAGAAGATGGATCGCCTTTTGCTGTTCTTCAAAGGTAGGAGGGTCATCAAGGGCTGTGTTGACTGGTACCTGCCGCAGCCAACTTATGGCCTCAGTGTTGATTGCTGATGAACCATCTACTTTCAGAGGAAGCACAGTGCAGGGTGAGAGGTTATGGATGTCAAATATCCTGCAGCCTAGCCAGACCAGGCCTGGGTCCTCTTCAGAGAGTACAGAGGTACTATAGCACACAAGAATAAAATTACCCATAAATAAAAAATTCTGTCATCATTTGCTCACCCTCAGTGTTCAAATGCACATCGTTCCAGACTCGTATGACTTCCTTTCCGCCATGGAACACAAAAAAGGAGGTTAGGCAGAATGATAGCCTCAGTCACCATTCACTTTCATTGTATGGAAAAAAGATGCAATAAGAATCTGTTAAAAACTGTTTTATTTTACATGGAGCTGGTCGCCTCATGTGGGCCGACATGTTTAAATGACATGACCAGCCTAACACCAATAATCTTTGTATCCGCCCTATTATTGGACACTTTTGTTTTCAAATTGACTTACGTGAATTTTCTCTTTTCCAGATGCAGAGCAGGCTCTGAAACTGCCTGCCAGGGTGATTACAATGAATGAGCAGCAATTTCTTATTCAGCTGAAGAAATGTGAGGACATAGAGCTAAGGGGAGGCCAAAATCAGAATATCCTTTTTACTTACTTTTTACAGGATTGCAATGTACAAAGAACTTACTGTCAGATCCCAGGTGGTATCCAAGTTGAAAAGGTGGAAATGTTTCAGAGCATCTTGAGTCTGGAGCGGTGCCGTTTCAGCCCCACAGATGTGCTGGAAGCAGTGCGGTCTTGCTGGGACCTTGACTCTGCTCTGAAATATCTCTCCCATGACTGCCCCATATGCCAGGAGCAAGTGTCCTTCAATAGGGTGAGAATAAAGGAATTTTGTACTTGACCTAAACGTATGGAGCTTGATATTAGATATTCATATTAATTATAAAATCTAGTCTTAAACCTGTTTCTTTCTCTTTAGATGATCACCATGACACACTGCTCTTGCACATTCTGTGAGAGCTGTTTTAAGAAATACTTCTCCTCTGTCATCAAGGAGAAGTGTATAGTGCATGCAGTGTGTCCTATCTGTAATCTCCCTGATTTACGAGGGGGCCATAGGGAGGAGTCAGTGGAATACTTCAGTCTGCTCGAGACACAGGTGTGAAACCACATTTTTCGGCCTTTTGCTATTTGAGATGGAGAGAGAGCAAAAAGTGATGGAATGGGAGGTGGGGGTGGGGGAGGGGGGGTAGGAAGTGTTGAATGCCAGATTTATACTTTCATTGCTCACTTAAGTACCACTGCTCAATGTGTCACAGCTTTTGTGATCAGTATTAGGCCAAGGTGCCGACTCCAACCGCATTTTTAAAACAGTGGTTCTCAACTGGTTTTGCTTTAGGAACCAGTTATTACACTGGACACAACGCAGTACCAACATTATTGCACTAATGTAAACAACAATTTTCTCCAAATCAAATATTAAAATTTATAAATATTACTATGAACTGCACAGACCCAGTCCTTACTACAAGTGAATCTATATTAAATGTTGCCTAAGTTGATTTTTATATATATACACACAGTTGAAGTTAGAAGTTTACATACACTTTGGTTGAAGTCATTAAAACTAATTTTTTAACTACTCCCCAGATTTCATATTAGCAAACTATAGATTTGACAAGACGTTTAGGACATCTACTTTGTACATAACACAAGTAATTTTTCTAACAATTGTTTACAGACAGATTGTTTCACTTTTAATTGACTATATCACAATTCCAGTGGGTCAGAAGTTTACATACACTGAGTTAAATGTGCCTTTAAGCAGCTTGGAAAATTCCAGAAAATGATGTCAAGTCTTTAGGCAGTTAGCTTCTGATAGGCTAATTGGAGTCCATTGGAGGTGTACCTGTGGATGTATTTTAAGGCCTACCTTCAAACTCAGTGCCTCTTTGCTTGACATCATGGGAAAATCAAAAGATCAGCCAAGACCTTAGAAAAAATTTGTGGACCTCCATAAGTCTGGTTCATCCTTGGGAGCAATTTACAAACGCCTGAAGGTACCATGTACAAACAATTGTACGCAAGTATAAATACCATGGGACCAGGCAGCCATCATACCACTCAGCAAGGAGACGCATTCTGTCTCCTAGAGATGAACGTAGTTTGGTGCGAAAAGTGCAAATCAATCACAGAACAACAGCAAACAATCTTGTGAAGATGCTGGAGGAAACAGGTAGACAAGTATCTACATCCACAGTAAAACATGTCATATATCGACATAACCTGAAAGGCTGCTCAGCAAGGAAGAAGCCACTGCTCCAAAACACCATAAAAAAGCCAGACTACAGTTTGCAAGTGCACGCGGGGACAAAGATCTTACGTTTTGGAGAAATGTTCTCTGGTCTGATGAAACAAATATTGAACAGTTTGGCCACAATGACCATCGTTATGTTTGGAGGAAAAAGGGTGAGGCTTGCAAGCCGAAGAACACCATCCCAACCGTGAAGCATGGGGGTGGCAGCATCATGTTGTGGGGTGCTTTGCTGCAGGAGGGACTGGTGCACTTCACAAAATAAATGGCATCATGAGGAAGGAAAATTATGTGGATATATTGAAACAACATCTCAAGACATCAACCATGAAGTTAAAGCTTGGTCGCAAATGGGTTTTCCAAATGGACAATGACCCCAAGCATACCTCCAGATTTGTGGCAAAATGGCTTATTGACAACAAAGGCAAGGTATTGGAGTGGCCATCACAAAGCCCTGACCTCAATCCGATAGAAAATTTGTGGGCAGAACTGAAAAAGCGTGTGCGAGCAAGGAGGCCTACAAACCTGACTCAGTTACACCAGTTCTGTCTGGAGGAATGGGCCAAAATTCCAACAACTTATTGTGAGAAGCTTGTGGAAGGCTACCTAAAATGTTTGACCCAAGTTAAACAATTTAAAGGCAATGCTACCAAATACTAACAAAGTGTATGTAAACTTCTGACCCATTGGGAATGTGATGAAAGAAATAAAAGCTGAAATAAATCATTCTCTCTACTATTATTCTGACATTTCACAAATAAAATAACTACTTAAAATAAAGAAGTGATCCTAACTGACCTAAGACAGGGAATGTTTTCTACGATTAAATGTCAGGAATTGTGGAAAAAAAGTGTTTGGCTAAGGCGAATGTAAACTTCTGACTTCAGCTGTATATATACAGTTGTGCTCAAAAGTTTGCATACCCTTGGAGAATTGGTAATATATGTACCATTTTTAAAGAAAACATGAGTGAGCAGGCAAAACACATTTCTTTTATTTCTTATGGGATTCATATTCAACTGTAGGTTATAACAGAATGGCACAATCATAAAACAAAACATGGCAACAAAGAAAAAAATTAAATGACCCCTGTTCAAAAGTCTTCATACCCTTAGTTCTTAATACTGTGTATTGCCCCCTTTAGCATCAATGACAGCATGCAGTCTTTTGTAATAGTTGTCTATGAGGCCCCAAATTCCTGCAGGTGGTGTAGCTGCCCATTCGTCTTGGCTAAATGCCTCCAGGTCATGCAAAGTCTTTGGTCATCTTGCATGAACCGCACATTTGAGATCTCCCCGGAGTGGCTCGATGATATTAAGGTCAGCAGACTGTGATGGCCACTCCAGAACCTTCACCATTTTCTGCTGTAACCACTGGAGGGTCAACTTGGCCTTGTGCTTAGGGTCATTGTCATGCTGGAAAGTCCAAGAGCGTCCCATGCGCAGCTTTCGTGCAGAAGAATGCAAATTGTCTGCCAGTATTTTCTGATAACATGCTGTATTCATCTTGCCATCAATTTTCACAAGATTCCCCATACCTTTAGAGCTCACACACCCCCAAAATATCAGTGAGCCACCACCATAAAGCTCTATTTTGGTCTCGTCACTCCAAATTACAGTGTGCCAGAAGCTGTGAGTCATGTCAAGATGTTGTCAGGCATATTGTAACCGGGCTTTTTTGTGGCACTGGTGCAGTAAAGGCTTCTTTCTGGCAACTCGACCATGCTGCTCATTTTTGTTCAAGTATCGTCGTATTGTGCTCCTTGAAACAACCACACCATCTTTTTCCAGAACAGTCTGTATTTCTCCTGAGGTTACCTGTGGGTTTTTCTCTGTATCCCAAACAATTCTTCTGGCAGTTGTGGCTGAAATCTTTCTTGGTCTACCTGACCTTGGCTTGGTATCAAGAGATCCCCGAATTTTCCACTTCTTAATAAGTGATTGAACTGACTGGCATTTTCAAGGCTTTGGATATCTTTTTATATCCTTTTCCATCTTTATAAAGTTCCATTACCTTGTTACGCAGGTCTTTTGACAGTTCTTTTCTGCTCCCCATGGCTCAGTATCTAGCCTGCTCAGTGCATCCACATGAGAGCTAACAAACTCATTGACCATTTATACACAGACACTAATTGCAATTTAAAAAGCCACAGGTGTGGGAAATTAACCTTTAATTGCCATTTAAACCTGTGTGTGTCACCTTGTGTGTCTGTAACAAGGCCAAACATTCAAGGGTATGTAAAATTTTGATCAGGGCCATTTGGGTGATTTCTGTTATCATTATGATTTAAAATCATGCATAGTTTTGTTCAGGTTTTTGAGGATGTCATGCAACCTGTCCATGTTGGCACCTACCTAATTTGGCTAGTTTCCACTAAGTGGCATATTTGTGCCAAATTACAATAGAGTTCGGTTGGATGCTTTTAAAAATTGATAAGCTTATTTATTTTGCTGTCCTAACCATGCATAATTATATTGTTACCAGGGCTGGGTAGATTACTTCTGAGTTGTAATCTGGTACTGATAACAAAATATATGACTAAAATTGCAATCAATAACATAATCACTTGGATTATATTTGTAGGTAATTTAATCAGATTACTTTTGGATTACCTCTGACCTAACTGTTTTATTTGATGTCACTTGCATAGTAGGATTATCTATGGTTGAATAGTGTGAGCCTCCATACGCGCTAGGCCTCCGTGGTAACGCACTCAGCAAGCCATGTGATAAGACGCACGGGCTGACTCAGAAGCAGGGGCAACTGAGATTCATCCTCTGCCTCCCGGATCGAGGCGAGTCACTGCGCCATCACAGGGAATTGCATTGGAAATTGGGCATGCCAAATTGGGGAGAAAAAGGGATAAATCTTTTTTTTTTTTTAAAGAGTTTACTCAGAATGGTGCCAAAAACAAAAGACATCCAGTGAGCAGCAGTTCTGCAGATGGAAATGCCTTGATGATGAGAGAGGTCAACAGAGAATGGCCAGACTGGTTCAAGCAGACAGAAAGGCTACGGTAACTCAGGTAACCACTCTGTACAATTGTAGTAAGCAGAATAGCATCTCAGAATGCACAACAGAAAGCTGAGGCTGCAATGGGACTATCTGTGTAGCATCAGCAGAAATCGAGATTCATCAGACCAGACTATGTTTTTCCAGTCTTCAATTTTGGTGAGCCTGTGCCCATTGCAGCTTCAGCTTTCTGTTCTTGGTTGACAGAAGTGGAACCCGACGTGGTCTTCTGCTGTTGTAACCCATCTGCCTCAAGATATGACGTGTTCAAAGTTTTTTGTTTTTGGCACCATTCTGTGTAAACTAGAGACTGATGTGTGTGAAAATCCTAGGAGATCAACAGTTACAGAAATACTCAAACCAGTCCATCTGGCAACAAAAATCATGCCACAGTCGAAATCACTGAGATCACATTTGTTCCCCATTCTGATGGTTGATGTGAACATGTAATTGAAGCTCCTGACCCATATCTGCATGATTTTGTGCATTGCACTGCTGCCATACGATTGACTGATTAGATAATCGCATGAAAAAATTGGTGTACAGGTGTACCTAATAAAGTGGTCGGTGAGTGTAATTTCACAATGTATAAAATCTTAATGGCCTAAAAATAGGTTTCATCATCCTTATGCAATAAATAATATCTTAATTATTTCCTTTGATTTGGGGGTACAAAACCACAACATTTTCTTGACAGGTTGTGTGAGAATCACACTTATCCAGCTATCACAAACGACTGGAAAATTCATGGAAAAATCATGTAAATTTATTGGTCAAAAGGTGTGGCAACCCTGGAGTATTCTGAAACGCTCACGTTCACCAAGCACTTTGATAGTACTTGTGACCTCATATTGATGGATGTTCTGCATCTGGATGCTTGTTTTCTAGTGGGCTCCACAGCATCAAGGGATCTCCTGTGAGAAGTTCAAAGAGTGGGAGCAACTCAACAGCCCTGAGTACCAAAACTCAAGACTGGAGCAGCTTCTCAGCAGGAACATAATAGGTAAAACCTGGACAAAACATATATAAAAATCTGGCTTATTGCAAAGTGTCCCAGTTAGTCCTCTGTAACATTCTACGTGCCCCTTTCAGACTGTCCAAAATGCAAATGTAGCTTCTTCCTGGCTAGAGGAGGCTGTTTGCATTTTAAATGCACTCAGTGCCAACACGAATTCTGCGGAGGCTGCAGTCAGCCATTCAAACAGGGCTCTGTAAGTTTCTTTCTCTCAGCTGTTGTCATATTATGGTTACCAGTTGCCACAGAGCTGTGTATCAATTATTAAGAATGAGTATCTGTTATTATTAATGGTGTGGAGCTAAGGGCTTACATGCTCATCACCCCAGAGACTGCCTATATCATTTGAGAGATTGGAGTGTCCCAAGACTACGAAACCTGCTGCAGGTGAGAGTCAAATCTACTATGATCTGGCTAAATCAAATCACTGTATTGTCACTCCACCATACATACTAGTGTAATGATGAGTTAAAAACCTTTGTGCATACAGAACATAATATACACAATGTACAGAATAAACTATATACACTTACAGTATTCACATAATGCACAAAATACAAATATACACAAAATACACTTATTGTTTACAGATCTACAAAATTTGCAAAGTAATTGGGATATTAAGACATAATACAATGTGCAAATTACTGAATTACTGAGATTATGATATTATTAAATAGGTAAATAATGTTCATGATGTGCACGTTGAGATGGCGCAGGCAGGAAACCACCATCATATCCTGCAGTTATGGTTAAATTACCTTTATTTATCCTTGCAGTACTATGGAGCATCACATATGCTAATTTTCTGCCCCAAAAGTATAGTTCGGAGACACTCAAAAGGTTCAACTTTTGCTTTAAAATATGACTAAATGGGAATGTTATTTGCTTGTATGAGCAGATCATGTGATATTTTTAAGTGTTTAAATGTGTCTGTTATAAGCATTTGTGGTGTAATGGAGTTCCAAGAAACAGGAGCTGTGAAAGAGGAGCCATGTAGATGTCTAGCTTTCCCCGAATACAGTGATTACTGCATGTAAGAAACACTTTCGTAAAGTCCCTGGTGTCAAAGCTCTGATCAAACCTGAAAATATCAGTGAATTTAAAATCTTAAAATCATGATTTCCAGGCCTGAAAAACCCATGAAAATTAATAATGTTAAAAAAGTCATGGAAATTTAAGTTTTTCTAGTCATGCTCTATTCTAAAATATTACATTGGCTAGAAATTGCTCTTTGTGAGTGCAGTCTTAATAAATTTAATATTACAAATCTTTATCCAGTAATCACAAGTAGGCATGTGAAGATATTCTGTAATATCACATTAATTAACATGGACAATAATGTTATCGTGGGTGCTTCAAAATACCATCAGTAATTCTAGATAATCTTTTAGCCAAATTGTTTACGATTGCACAGTATTTTATTTATTTTTATTTTTTTTCATTAACGAATCAAGATTCACAACACTGTATGTATGCGGCATGAATAGGGTTCCCACACGTCCTGGAAAACCTGGAATTTTGCAATGTTGTTTTCAAGTCATGGAAAAGTTGTGGAAAATTAGAAAAATACCTAAATGTTCTGGAAAATAATTATTTGTCCTGGAAAATATTTTAGTATAATATAACTGTTTGACTGTGTTGCTAACAAGGTTTTTGTTACATGTATAAAAAAAAAACATGGCAATGATCAGGACTCAGGGTAGGTGTCAAATACACAAATTTGTTTTTCCTCACCAACCTCATGGTGGGCGAGGAGAGTACTCTGTTCAGTATGTAAAGTGCTTTGAGTGTAGTGTCAGAAAAGTGCTATATAAATATAACTTTCATTCATTGTTTCATTTTATCACTGCCAGCAGCTACACATTGTGAAAAAATGTCAACGACTGTCATGAATGAATTCCTGTCACATATTTTCTCTGCTCATCTGCTGCCATCTCTGCTTTGCTCCTGTGAAATAGTTTCAAAATTGATATAGCTCAAAAAACTATTTTAACCCCTAAAACATTTGAGATATAAACTTTAGACAACAATGATGGTCAGACCATTTGGACGAAAATAAATGTTTGAATGCACAATTTATGAAATGAAAGGAGGTGAGATACTACCATCAAAAACACACAGAAACGACAAAATAAAAGCTCGATTTAAATGGACGCATCTATTTTTGTTTAAATATAACACTAGTTGGGCAAATAAAATGGAATCTTGGAAATGTCCTGGAAAATTGTGCCCTGAAAAGTGTGGGAACTCTGATAAATGACACATGAGCACTCTGATGTAAACAAAATCTATGTGGTCTAGAAGCATGGCTGAAGTAGGAATGCAGCCAACGCCCTCTAAAATGGTTTTTTGTAATGTAATTCAATACAGTGATAATACCGTATACCTTGATAAAAACTTCACCAATTATCATGATGTGAAAATTTGAGACGTCACATGCCTAATCACAAGCATCTGGAAAAAGTTGTGGAAATTCATTGGTTTTGCTTTTATCATTCAGTAAATTATGCTCTTTCATAAAAACTGCAAACTGTTATGCCCCCTTTTAGGTTACATTATAAAGAGTGTCTGATAGAGCTAATTAACAAGAATGGACTGGACCCTGTGGTACTGTTAGATGGTGCTGAGTTGAGGGCAGAACTGGACCACTGGAAAGTGCCAGTCCCAGAGAAACAACCTTTAGAGCCAGATCAGCAGTACAAGGACAGACTTCGGCAGGTCCGTACTAGTCGGATATCTTACAATCAAGAGTAAAGCATCATTTATGTACACTGTGTAGTTATGTTAAACTTTCATTTCATTTGTAATAAGTCATATATAATACTGTATGTTTGTACTATTCTCAGATTTTAAAAGAGAGGGTGGTTTTGACCAGCGGTGCAGCCCCTGGATTGAAGAAAGCTGCTCTTCCCACACCCTCCCCATCTTCTCCTGCGGCTGGAGCTCCGTGGTACTCAGTCTTGAGTCGAGCTGTGTCTGAGGACTCCTAGCAACTACTGTTACTGACTGATTGAAGAGCATATCAGAGCACAGACCTGGACACATAGGCAACTTTTCATGTCAAGTCTATTCACAGATTAACAAAGATGGCAAAGAACTACTTTTTTGTGTGAATACTTTTAATTCATGTTAGATGAAGAATTCCTTAACAATAGGTAGAGATTAATCTCCATTAATCTCCACTTTCACTTTCACAGTGTGAAAGTGAAAGTGGAGATTGATAGTAAATAAGGACTTAAATATTTATCTGTTTCTTACCCACACCTATCATATCGCTTCTTAAGATATGGATTTAACCACTGGAGTCTTATGGATTACTTTTATGTTTCCTTTATGTGATTGTTGGATCTTCACAGGTCTGGTCACCATTCACTGAAATAAAATAATCTTTGTTTGTGTTCTGCAGAAGAAAGTCATTCACATCTGTGATGGCATAAGGGTCAGTAAATGATGAGAGAATTTTCTTTTTTGGGTGAACTATTCCTTTAAGACCTAATTATGTATATTTTCAGCTTTTTCTGCTTGTATTTGCCAAAACCATTTGTGCTGTGTATAGTTGCTTTTGTAAGGAAACATCTAGAACATATACATATACATTTGAAGACAGAAGTTTACATACAGTACACCTTAACCAAATACATTTAAACTCAGTTTTTCACAATTCCTGACATTTAATCGTAGAAAACATTCCCTGTCTTAAATCAGTTAGGATCACTACTTGATTTTAAGAATGTAAAATGACAGAATAATAGCAGATTGAATTATTTATTTCGGCTTTTATTTCTTTCATCACATTCCCAGTGGGTCAGAAGTTTACATACACTTTGTTAGTATTTGGTAGCATTGCCTTTAAATTGTTAAACTTGGGTAAAACGTTTTGGGTAACCTTCCACAAGCTTCTCACAATAAGTTGCTGGAAATTTGGCCCATTCCTCCAGACAGAACTGGTGTAACTGAGTCAGTTTTGTAGGCCTCCTTGATCGCACATGCTTTTTCAGTTCTGCCCACAAATGTTCTATCAGATTGAGGTCAGGGCTTTGTGATGGCCACTCCAATACCTTGACTTTGTTGTCCTTAAGCCGTTTTGTCACAACTTTGGAGGAATGCTTGGGGTCATTGTCCATTTGTAAGACCCATTTGCGACCAAGCTTTAACTTCCTGGGTGATGTCTTGAAATTTTGCTTCAATATATCTACATAATTCTCCTTCCTCATGATGCCATATATTTGGTGAAGTGCACCAGTCCCTCCTGCAGCAAAGCACCCCCACAACATGATGCTGCCACCCCCATGCTTCACTGATGGGATGGTGTTCTTCGGCTTGCAAGCCTCACCCTTTTTCCTCCAAACATAACAATGGTCATTATGGCCAAACAGTTCAATTTTTGTTTCATTAGACCAGAGAACATTTCTCCAAAAAGTAAGATATTTGTCCCCATGTGCACTTGCAAACTGTAGTCTGGCTTTTTTATGGTGGTTTTGGAGGAGTGGCTTCTTCCTTGCTGAGCAGCTTTTCAGGTTATGTCGATATAGGACTCATTTTACTGTGGATATAGATACTTGTCTACATGTTTCCTGTAGCATCTTCACAAGGTCCTTTGCTGTTGTTCTGGGATTGATTTGCACTTTTCACACCAAACTACATTTATCTCTAGGAGACCGAATGCGTCTCCTTCCTGAATGATATGATGGCTGCGTGGTCCCATGGTGTTTATACTTGCGTACTATTATTTGTACAGATGAACGTGGTACCTTCAGGCGTTGTGGATGTCCAGATTTCTTTTGATTTTGCAATGATGTCAAGCAAAGAGGCACTGAGTTTGAAGGTAGGCCTTAAAATACATCCACAGGTACACTTCCAATTCTGTACACCTCCTATTAGAAGCTAATTGGCTAATTGTCTAAAGGCTTGACATCTTTTTCTGGAATTTTCCAAGCTGCTTAAAGGTACAGTTAACTTGGTGTATGTAAACTTCTGACCCACTGGAATTGTGATATAGTCAATTAAACGTGAAACAATCTGTCTGTAAACAATTGTTGGAAAAATGACTTGTGTCATGCACAAAGTAGATGTCCTAAATGATTTGCCAAAACTTTAGTTTGCTAATATTAAATATGTTGAGTGGTTAAAAAATTTGTTTTAATGACTTCAGCCTAAGTGTATGTAAACTTCTGACTTCGACTGTAAATGTAATATGACTAGTAAATAGCTTTATTTTACATTTTAATGGAGGATTAACAGAAAGAATGCGATATTCGTTAGGTAAACACAGAACAAAATTTATAATCAATCGTGACCTCTATACATAGCTGCAGTATAATTTAATACATTTTTTTTTTCCAACACTGTGTAACAATAATCACTTACAAATATAAAAGATGCCAGAAAAAGCAATTGAATTTAAAATGTACTAGTAAAACAAGACTATAATAACATTGGAGCTTTTCTTCACTTTAAAGGGTCTACAGGTGCGTCATCTCTTACAGCTGTAAATGCCTCAATCTGTGTAATGATTCTCTCTGCAATTGTTTTATTATTAGCTGCAACAACTCTTCTAGACATCATGTCCATTGGTCCACCTGAGGACAAAAAGAACAAACCATCAACAAATCATGGTAATACACAATTATTTTCACACTAAGATAAATGTTTTGAAATGCAAACAATTCCAAGATTTAGGAAATTACATACAATTAGTATAAACATTCAAAAGTATGTAACAAGCATTTGAGCACTCTTTACCTTCAACATCCATGAGAACTCCTCCTGCCTCTGAGACTATGACTGCTGCAGCTGCAACATCCCAACAGTGGATGCCAATCTCATAATAGGCCTCTACACAACCAGATGCCACCAGGCACATGTTGATGGCAGCAGATCCTACACCTCGCATCCTGAAAAAGAAATTAAAATTTTAAAGAGCTGATGCACATTACAGTAATAATAAAAATTATTGTTCGTACTAAATAGTAATATTAATATAAGAAATCTAATACCATGAAATCGAAATTTTGAGGCTATCAGTTTGTCTGTTAACTTTGAGACCATCTATATGCTAGTTTACTTTAAAAGATGACTGTATTTTTTTATTATTTATTTATTATTGTTTTTGCAGATATGTACATTTAAAATGTATATTTTATGTCTTTCTTTTCCTGGGAAACTGACCAAAAATACTGATAACTCATCCTGCATCCATTGCATATAAAAACTGCCCAATAAAATGCTGTCTAAAATGAGAATGGCCTTCCCGCTAATCTCATTTGCCTCTGACTAGCAATAACAAGTCCCAAACATGGTTCACGGCTGTGACGTTTACTAAAGGGTATTGGCTATTTATTTTTATTCTTTTTAAAAGGACGAGCCCTTTGATATGTCCTGCTCTGACTTTCCAAAACAGTGCACTTGTTAAAGGAATAGTTCACCCAAACATGAAAATTCTCTCAGAATTTACTTGCCATCCCAGATGTGTACTACTTTATTCTGCTGAACACAAACAAGGATTTTTAGAAGAATATTTCAGCTCTATAGGTCTATACAATGCAAGTGAATGTGACAAACAGATCAATATTTAAGTCCTTTTTAACTATAAATATCCACTTTCACTTTCACATTTTTCCTTTGTTTTTGGCAATTCGCATTCTTTGTGCATAGTATCACCTACTGGGCAGGGAGGAGCATTTATAGTAAAAAAAACACAAAAAAAAACACTTGCTTTGTATGGACCTACAGAGCTGAAATATTCTTCTAAATATCTCAGTCTGTGTTCTGCTCGAGAAGAAAGTCATACACATCTAGGATGGCAGGAGGGTGAGTAAATAATGAGATTGT
Organism: Myxocyprinus asiaticus; assembly: GCF_019703515.2. NCBI lineage: Eukaryota > Metazoa > Chordata > Actinopteri > Cypriniformes > Catostomidae > Myxocyprinus > Myxocyprinus asiaticus. The sequence goes on along the minus strand of NC_059349.1, from coordinate 28,530,994 downwards.
TTTCATTTTTGGGTGAACTATCCCTTTAAGCCAATGCATGGAGTCTTTAAACAGTAATTAAGACTTTACTATGACATGAATTATGGCAGAGCAAAACTGTTTCTTCTTGTAAGGCTATTTATGGAAGAAAATTGGGACATACCCATGGACTGGCAGACACAAGATCCTCCTCATACTACAGAAAATCTTGTCGACGACATCAGAATCTCTGTTAGAGCCAAATTCTGTGGCGATGATTGACTGGTTGATCTCTGTTATTAGATTTGGCAACAATTGGAGAATTCAGATGACTGTCAACCAACAGACACAGAGTGAAACTGAATCAGCATGCATAGAACAAATACCTTTTTGGTCTGATACTTGTAGAGGTTGTCCATTGCAAAACGCACCCTTCCCTTTTCGAGCTGTGTACATCTTATCTTCTACACAGCTATACACCACACCAAATTCTAACTGTAAGAGAAGAATGATTTGTTTGGGCAGCCGCTCTCCTCCTTGGACTAATTTCCAAACTTGCAAAGGCACGATAACTGAGGCACCAAAAGAACTTATATTGGTGCAAGAAAACAATCTGGAAGTAAAGCTGCAGTTTCCGAGTTTATATCTCACCTCAAAGTTGCAAAAATCCATTGCCAGTGCTGTTATTTTTTTATTCTAAAATTAAAGAGAATACATTTGAAACAAATGTTGCTTACCGTTTTGTTGACAGCAAAGCCAACGCATATAGCAACAAATGGATATCTGAACAAAGGAAGGCACATTTATTTTGTATACCTCATGCATAACATATAGTTTCAAAATATGAAAATCCAAAATTGCAATTAATCATTTAATTAATCAAGGGTTTCTCATAATCATACACAAGGGTGTAGATTTGGCTTGAATATTGGGGGGGTTACAGTGTGAAGAATTTATATGTTTCCATTGATTATGGTATAAATATTGGGGGGGTTGTACTTGCTTGTTTTTATTATTGGTAGGGTTACCCCCCCCCCGGAATCTACGTCCCTGATCATACACACAGTTAAGGTATCCTGTACATATGCATCATCACATCAATGAAAACAATATTAATACATTACCCATGCACAAAGTTAGTGGTCCCATCCACAGGGTCAATAATCCATGTTGGGTTGTCAGTCAAAACACAAGGCTCTCCAGCAGCCACGGACTCTTCACCAATGAAACTGAAACAAATAGGAGCAGAGCCAGAATATTCTCTTTACATGAGATACTATGCTTTTGTAACCTATACAGTATATATAAGAGGATTAAGAGATCTCCCCATGGGCACAATACCTGTGTGTAGGAAACTTCTCCTTCACTGACGTAATAATGAGTTGCTCCACATTCTGGTCTGTTTTAGTGACCAGATCAACAGAGGAGCTTTTACACATGATCTTCAGGTCATTCTGCAAAGCATCTCTCACAATCTGTTGGTAACAGAGATATAAGAGTTTTCAGTAACAGTGAAAATTTATTATTTAGGAAATATTACTCAAGCAAAAAAAAAAAAAAAGGGAGAGAGAGAGATGCATTCTCACCTCTCCTGCCTTCTTGGCCACAGTGATGGCATGGTCCATGGCATCTTGCCAAAGATCAGACATGTTGCCTTTATGTAACAACCCCCTTTTTGATCTGACAGAAAAACATGCATTCTCGTCAGTTTCAGATTTCAGTCACAGGGATGATGTAACATTTTATTTTACCGTTAATCCATTCAGGTCTCCAAATTGTCTCAAACCCTTGTGAGTTTACTGTGTACTGCCTATATAAACATAATTTTAATACGAAAATAACCAATTTACTCTTCATAGGCAGAAACTTTCTATAACTTCAGTCTAGGTATGCAACTAGGTTTTGAGACCATCAATTCAGAGAAAGTCTTCAATTCCTACAAGGGAATATTTGAGGATGTACTTTATGGTTCTGATTTTATTTTATTTTTTTACCACTTTGGCTGGTGGTACCTTAATCCCTGTACAAATTCCTTATATAGTGTTCTTCCTATAAATAGGCGTCCAACTGGGTCTCTGACTTTCCTTAAAGAATCCTCACCCTTACAAAAACTTACCATGATAACCATACTTTCCACCCAAATAGCATAATTATTGTCACTACTGTAAAACCGAAAAAAAAATAATAATAATAATAATAATAATAATAATATATATATATATATATATATATATATATATATATATATATATATACACTGTATATGATATCTCCTTCAAACAGTGTAATAAACTGTCAGGATCTGTCATTTAGTTGAAATAGTTTTTGACAGAGGTGGCTTATACAAGTTAACAAATTTTGCAGAAGTAACAATAACTGTAGTAACCATGGTATTTTAGCGGTGACTTTTGGCTGGAGTTTTTTTTTCATTGATAATCTACTTAAATCACTACATTACATATGCATGTAATCCATGTCTATTGTGATCACACGTTGGAGTTCTCCCACTTAAAATAATATGCATGACAGATAACAGGGTTCAACCTCATCTTTAGATTAGATACTTGACTTTCATTATTTGACCGGTTATAGTTCCGTGTGATTAATGATAAATATTAATGCAAACAATGCATTATGCTCTAGGCGCACACACACACATATACACACATATATATATATGTTCAACCTAAACAAAAATAATAAGAACACAAAATTCTTACCAATGACCGGCGAAATGTACACAAACTGTCAGCTTCAGTCCTCCTAAATGGCAAGTACTATTTCCGGGTTCTTGAGAAGAGCTTAACCAGAGCCCGTCTGAAATAGAGCCTACAAGGTTAGCATAAAATAGCATAACGCAGCTGTCCCATTGACATTCTATGGCCGGTAAACTGTGAAGGAGACAAGAAGCCGTTCTTCTTAAATGGCCGTCTATGGAGGAGATGCTTCAGTATGCTGTATAAACTGCTTTTGTAAAGAAACAGTTCATCACTTAATGAATTGACCGCCTGTCCGCTAATCTTCAACATGTTTTACACTAAACAATTCTTTTGGAGTTAACTATGTGTGGAGATTACTACGATAAAATTCACGGATGATTTTGCGACAGGTAGGTTTCAGTTTACGGCTCTCCCCATTCATTCGTATGGTTACTGTCGTAACGCGCTAGTTGACCGTTACGCTCTCTTCTATGGTAAAAACGTGGAGGTTAATTTGTAGTAATTTGTTCACTTTGACGTCAATTTGTAGGCGAACCCGGAGGTCTGATTCGTCATGGGTTCCCTCGGGATTTTCCTATGGGATTTATAATGGTGTTTTTGAACTTATGAATAAAATAACCTCTGTGGTAAACATAACATGAAGATTTCTGGACGTTTTGTTCTACAACATAAATTACACACCTCAAACGTGAATTTTGAAGCCATATTGAATTGCATACTTACACACACACACACACACACACACACACACAGGGCGGCTTCCAAATCCACGTATGAGGTATGAAACTGTGTTATGTTTTAGAACAAAACGTCCACATATCTTTAAGTAATGTTTACCACAGACCTTATTTTACACATAAGTTAAAAAATCTCATTCTAAAAACCCAAAGGAAAATCAAGAGGGAACCCATGGCGAATTAGACTTTGGGTTCGCCTACAAACTGAAGTCATGGCTAAACAGTTCTATAAATTAAATCAAATCACTTTATTGTCACACAGCCATATACACAAGTGCAATGGTGTGTGAAATTCTTGGGTGCAGTTCCGATCAACATAGCAGTCGTGACAGTGATGAGACATATACCAATTTACAATAACATCAAATTAACACAATACAATTTAAACATCTGTTATACACATAATTACACTCAACAATATACAAATAATAACATACACTGTACAGTATACAATACGCTGTTTTTTTTTTTGTTTGTTTTTTTTTTTTTACTATATAGATACACATTATTCAATAAAAATTAAAAATTAAAATATATAAGAAAAAAAGTATATATATATATATATATATATATAGAATGTACAGTATTGTACTGTATTGACATTCAGGCTGTCGGTTGATGGTCAGTTGTTAAGAGAGAACATAATATAATAATAATAATATAATTTATAATAGTCCGGTGTGAGATATAAGAGTAAGTTCGCCCAAAAATGAAAATTCTCTTATCATTTACTCCCCCTCATGCCATCCCAGATGTGTACAACTTTGTTTCTTCTGCTGAACAAAAATTAAGATTTTTAGAAGATTATTTCAGCTCTGTAGGTCAGTACAATACAAGTGAATGGTGACCAAAACTTTGAAGCTCCAAAAGCACATAAAGGCAGCATAAAAGTAATCCATACAACTCCAGTAGTTTAATCCATATATTCAGAAGTGATTTGATAGGTGTGGGTTAGAAACAGATCAATATTTAAGTCCTATTCTAAGTCCTTTAAGTTATTTTAGTCCTATAGATTCTTCTTCTTTTGTGATTAAGATTTTTTATTGATTAATATACTAAACAAAGAAAAGCAAAACATATATACACAGAATCAACATTTAACCCCCACTATTACCCCCCTCCCAATCCCCAACCCCACCCTCAACAAACATTCCTGTGGTTACACGAGTATATATATACATACAGGTGCATCTCAATAAATTAGAATGTCGTGGAAAAGTTCATTAATTTCAGTAATTCAACTCAAATTGTGAAACTCGTGTATTAAATAAATTCAATGCACACAGACTGAAGTCTTTGGTTCTTTTAATTGTGATGATTTTGGCTCACATTTAACAAAAACCCACCAATTCACTATCTCAACAAATTAGAATACATCATAAGACCAATAAAAAATAAAAAAAACATTTTTAGTGAATTGTTGGCCTTCTGGAAAGTATGTTCATTTACTGTATATGTACTCAATACTTGGTAGGGGCTCCTTTTGCTTTAATTACTGCCTCAATTCGGCGTGGCATGGAGGTGATCAGTTTGTGGCACTGCTGAGGTGGTATGGAAGCCCAGGTTTCTTTGACAGTGGCCTTCAGCTCATCTGCATTTTTTTGGTCTCTTGTTTCTCATTTTCCTCTTGACAATACCCCATAGATTCTCTATGGGGTTCAGGTCTGGCGAGTTTGCTGGCCAGTCAAGCACACCAACACCATGGTCATTTAACCAACTTTTGGTGCTTTTGGCAGTGTGGGCAGGTGCCAAATCCTGCTGGAAAATGAAATCAGCATCTTTAAAAAGCTGGTCAGCAGAAGGAAGCATGAAGTGCTCCAAAATTTCTTGGTAACTGGGTGCAGTGACTTTGGTTTTCAAAAAGCACAATGGACCAACACCAGCAGATGACATTGCACCCCAAATCATCACAGACTGTGGAAACTTAACACTGGACTTCAAGCAACTTGGGCTATGAGCTTCTCCACCCTTCCTCCAGACTCTAGGACCTTGGTTTCCAAATGAAATACAAAACTTGCTCTCATCTGAAAAGAGGACTTTGGACCACTGGGCAACAGTCCAGTTCTTCTTCTCCTTAGCCCAGGTAAGATGCCTCTGACGTTGTCTGTGGTTCAGGAGTGGCTTAACAAGAGGAATACGACAACTGTAGCCAAATTCCTTGACACATCTGTGTGTGGTGGCTCTTGATGCCTTGACCCCAGCCTCAGTCCATTCCTTGTGAAGTTCACCCAAATTCTTGAATCGATTTTGCTTGACAATCCTCATAAGGCTGCGGTTCTCTCGGTTGGTTGTGCATCTTTTTCTTCCACACTTTTTCCTTCCACTCAACTTTCTGTTAACTTGCTTGGATACAGCACTCTGTGAACAGCCAGCTTCTTTGGCAATGAATGTTTGTGGCTTACCCTCCTTGTGAAGGGTGTCAATGATTGTCTTCTGGACAACTGTCAGATCAGCAGTCTTCCCCATGATTGTGTAGCCTAGTGAACCAAACTGAGAGACCATTTTGAAGGCTCAGGAAACCTTTGCAGGTGTTTTGAGTTGATTAGCTGATTGGCATGTCACCATATTCTAATTTTTTGAGATAGTGAATTGGTGGGTTTTTGTTAAATGTGAGCCAAAATCATCACAATTAAAAGAACCAAAGACTTAAACTACTTCAGTCTGTGTGCATTGAATTTGTTTAATACACGAGTTTCACAATTTGAGTTGAATTACTGAAATAAATGAACTTTTCCACGACATTCTAATTTATTGAGATGCACCTGTATATATATATATATATATATATATATATATATATATATATATATAAAATCACGCACATTAATAACTATACCTCTCTCTCCACTGCCCCTCCCCGAGAGCCCTTCACGAATGCCAAATATTTGCCCCATTTCCCAACAAATGAATCCAAATTACCCAGTCTTCTAGATGACCCTTCTTAGAAAGCCGCCACCATCCCCATCTCTGAGAATGGAGCACCTCCTGAAATGGCCGACTTCCATTCCCCTTAAAACAATTTGTCTGCCAGTCATAACACTGGTTAGGACCCATTTTTTATGTGTTTATTCCCTATATTGATGACCGCCCCATCACCTAAAATACAGAGTCTGGGGCAAAATGAAATCTGAGTGCCCAATACAACACACATAAAACTCTGAACCTTCAACCAAAATTCATGGATCTTAACACACCAAAAAAAACATGGGTTGTGTTTCCATCTTCTGATTGGCATCGCCAGCAGGTGGGTGTGTCTTTAAGACCAAGCCTGAACAATCTAGAGGGGGTCCAATACAACCATGTTCTTCTTACCTTGTTTTTGGCAATTCGAATTCTCCATGCATACAAACACCAACTGGGCAGGGAGGAGCATTTATGTAAAAAAAAAAAAAAAAAAAATGACTTAAATATTGATCTGTTTCTCACCCACACCTATCATATCACTTCTTAAGATATGGATTTAACCACTGGAGTCATATGGATTACTTTTATGCTGCCTTTATGTGCTTTTTAGCTTCAAAGTTGTGGTCCCTGGTTACAAGCATTGTATGGACATACAGTGCTGAAATATTCTTCTAAAAATCTTCGTTTGTGTTCAGCAGAAGAAAAAAATCTGATGGCATGAGGGTGTGTAAGTGATGAGAGAATGTTCTTTTTTTTTTTTTTTTTGATGAACTATCCCTTTAACTATCGGGTTATTTTCAAACAACAACCAAGGCATTTTGAACACTTTAATATCTATGGCAAGCCATTTTGACATTTATTCCTTAAAACTTACTTGTAATTTACTTGTAAGTTACTAGTACTAATTTTTTAGTGACTAGTAACTATTCCATTAGATACTAGTACTTATTCATTAGTTACTAGTACTTATTCAACAAGTACTAGTACTTATTCTTTAGGTACTAGTACTTATTCATTAGATACTAGTACTTCTTCATCAGATACTAGTACATATTCTAATAGTGACTAGTATCTATTTAAATGTTACTGTCCTAAAGAATATAAGAACTTGTACTTAATTTTAATGACTAGTAACTATTTAGCCCACAGATATCCCAAACTTAATAGGTACTAGTACTATTTCTATAGCACATTTGCATACTATGTAAATAATATGTTGAATATAAATGCAACGTCACTCTAGGATCACTTTACACGCAGAGTGCCTACTGACACCTATTGGTAGAAAACTGAAACATCAATGTTGCTGAATGGACAATTAATGGCATAACAGAACTGCTGAGCAGCATGATGAAATAAATAAATTAAATGAAAAAGGTTGTCATGTTTTTTCTGTATATCCCATACATACTTTAGTATTACAATACATGGCTAATTAAATTATAAGAGGTTATTGTAGTCAGTTAATTTATATTTCTATTGTAGATTGTCTTATTTTTTAATCCATGATGACACTTTTCTTTAAAGATTATGTGCAATGAATTACAGTAAATTATACTTTATCTGATTATTACAGCAACAAACTAATTACAGCAAACTACAATGACTGTGCACAGAACCAGCATCTTTTTCTGAGGAGAATGTTTCTTTCTGTGTTCATAATCTTTTCTTTTTTCATTCATAAATCGATAAATATTTGCACTCTGTCTGAACTTGGATCAATCCTAGGAGGAAAAAAAAACTGCCTATATGCGTCAGCACCTCATTGACTTATATGCAGTCAGTCAGCGCTTGTTGTTGAGCTCAGTTCATAATGAAGTAGGCCTATACAACTGCAAGAAAAAAAAATATTGGTTTTATTATTATAAATTAAGTTTTGTATTGGTAGATACTTTAACGTTAATGACCAGTAATCTTGGCTCTGTTCTCTCTCTCTCTCTCTCTCTCTCTCTCTCTCTCTCTCTCTCTCTCTCTCTCTCTCTCTCTATCTATCTATCTATCTATCTATCTCTCTCAGTTTCAGTTTTAAGGTGCTTTCTTGGTATGACAAATATTTGTACATATGTATTGCCAAAGCGTTTACAACTGAGCAGCATATGAATAAAACAGTGCAAAACAAAGACAGGACAAAACAATGTACATAATAAATATATTAAAAAAAGACAAGATATACAATGTAAACTTGACATATAAGGTAAAAAGGATAATGTTAAATAATAAATATGAAGTTGCACATAAAGGAAAAAGAAAATGTTACTTAAAAAAAAAAAAAAACAATAAGAAAGAGCCATAGTAAAATATAATTGAAACACAGAGTCAAGTCAGTTCACTCACTGTCTCTCATTCAATGGCAGACGGACACATGTTGTGAAGCTATCACACAGCAGTACTTGTGTTCTCCTAATAAGAAGGGCAGTTTTTCATCACTTGTTAAATGGTTGTCTGTGTATTTTGTGCAATTTGTTAGGAAATGTTTTGATCACAGTGTGGACACAACCTTTCTTCCTGTGGTAGCCATGTTTTCCTGTCTGCTCTTTTACTTAGTGAGGTTGTGTCCACTGAGTCTGAACCTTGTCAAGGTGGCTCTCAGGTTTTTTTTATCTGTGACTGTGTACATATATTCTTCCATGGTGTATTCTCTTTTTAGGGCCAGATAGCATTGAGTTTTCCAATAAGTAATATAATGTAGTTTTATTTGTGCTGTAATTTGGCTGTATCTAATTAGTTTAACAATACTGTTCTGGTCCAGGTCTTCAGTGTGATGAGGGTTGGTAAATATTGGTGTAGGGCTTTATAATGGCATGAGAGGGGGTCACTGAGTTTTAGATGTTTCCAGAATTTGATTGCCGGTTTATGTATTTTTTTAATTTGTGGATATTTGCCTAATTTTCTCTCTCTCTCTCTCTCTCTCTCTCTCTCTCTCTCTCTCTCTCTCTCTCTCTCTCTCTCTCTCTCTCTCTCAATTTTAATTGCTTTATTGGCATGATTGTATGTTACAATTTTGCCAAAGCACAAGTTATAATCAAATCAAACAGAGTAGAAACATGTGTATAACATTAATCAACAGATATAAACTATGGATATTTAGAACACAGTAATTAACAAACAAATATACAAATGCATTGTATGTAAATATTTTAAATCACATGTAACTGATACACAGTAATATACAGTATATATAATGAAATAATATATGAACTAATGTATAAATTTAAGTGAAAAAGTTTGGTTTAGTGGCTCAGAGTTCTTTCTCTCAGGTTATGGCAGAGGCTCTCTCTCTCTGCCTCTCTGCCTCTCTGCTTCTCCGCCTCTCTCTGCTCCTGGCAGGGGAAACAAATTTACCTCAGAATCATGTAAAGCCAACACCAGGTGTAGCTGTCTAAAGGAAATCTGCATTTGCGCAGATTATGTCATATTAGGTAAATGCAAGCAGTAATAAGATGATAATTAAAGAAAAAATGTTTATGGAATTATAAGAAAATATTTTATATCATCAAATTTATTAAAGTTCACGCAGGACAGGAGTCACGTGGTGCCATGAGAGGGTCGGACGTGTGAACAGCGAGCTCTGCGCACTTTGCTAGTTTTAATACTTTTTATGTCATAAACCGGTGAGATTCAATACACTCTGATTCTTGACTGTTCTAGGAAGACAATATGTCAAAGAATTCAAAATCCTTGGGCTCTGGAGACATTAAAAGACATTTACGTGCTCAAACTGATACCCCTGACAAGGCCGCAGACCAGGGACACAATTTGGACAGTGCAGTGAAAGAGATTCAGCGTCAACTGTTGAACATGTGGTGAATACATCAATTGATCACTGCCATGGAGACAAAATTCACTGAGATGGTTACAAGAGTGTCGGATGTTGAGAAATGGATCAATTACCTGGAGTCATCAGAGAGGAAATTAGCTGCTAATCCACTAGTGACCAAGATAGGTTTGGAGCGTGTTTGGGAAAAGTTGGAAGATCTTGAGAATCGTAACCGGCGAAATAACATCCGAATTGTTGGAATTCCTGAGGACGAGGAAGGCAGAGTAATGGTGAAATTCCTAGACGGGCTCTTCCCGAGTCTGCTCGACATAACAGGCCATAAGCTGGAAATCGAGCGAGCTCACAGAGTTACGGCTCGGAGATCCGCTGAGGGAGACAGGCCCCGATCAATTCTGGCCAAATTTCTTACATCATCCGATAAAGATCTCATGTTACGCGAGGCGAGGAGTAAAGGAAGGCTTTCTTGGAAGAACCACAACATTTTCTTGTTCCCAGACTTTGCGAATTCGACAAGAGAGAAACGTGATCAATTCAAGGAATGCAAGAAACTCTTACATCAACAGAAGGTCACTTTTGCACTGATGTTCCTGGCCAAATTGAGAATAGATCCTAAAGATGGCAGTAAAATATTTACATGCCCACAGCAAGCGATGTCCTTCATAAAGTCAATGGGTAAGTCATTGTGCGATGCTCTCGATGCAGCCGAGTGGGCCTGACTCACTGAACATTCACTTAACTGTCTGAGGAAACTGAGCACCTTCTTTGTTTCTTTTTGTGCTGGTTCCACCTAGCAGCTGGAGCTTGTTTTGTGGAATAACACTCCTTCGGGACAGTTGGTGGATGAATCTGCAGGTTCTTTGTGCTTATGCCTCCTATTGATTGGAGTTTGTTTTGTGGAATATTTATTTCAAAACATTGGCGTGATTAGGGCATCTGTTCCACTCATGTAACAGCCATGTGAGCCTGACTCACTGAACATTCACTTGTCTGTCCGAGGAAACTGGGCACCTTTTTTGTTTCTTTTAGTGCTGGTTCCGCCTAGCGGCTGGAGTTTGTTTTGTGGAGGAACACACCTTCGGAACAGTTACAGTTGTGCTCAAAAGTTTGCATACCCTTGGAGAATTAGTAATTTATGTACCATTTTTAAAGAAAACATGAGTGAGCAGGCAAAATACATTTCTTTTATTTCTTATGGGATTCATATTCAACTGTAGGTTATAACAGAATGGCACAATCATAAAACAAAACATGGCAACAAAGAAAAAAATTAAATGTCCCTGTTCAAAAGTCTGCATACCCTTAGTTCTTAATACTGTGTATTGCCCCCTTTAGCATCAATGACAGCATGCAGTCTTTTGTAATAGTTGTCTATGAGGTCCCAAATTCTTGCGGGTGGTATAGCTGCCCATTCGTCTTGGCAAAATGCCTCCAGGTCATACAAAGTCTTTGGTCGTCTTGCATGAACCGCACATTTGAGATCTCCCCAGAGTGGCTCGACGATATTAAGGTCAGGTGACTGTGATGGCCACTCCAGAACCTTCACCTTTTTCTGCTGTAACCACTGGAGGGTCAACTTGGCCTTGGGCTTAGGGTCATTGTCTTGCTGGAAAGTCCAAGTGCGTCCCATGTCCAGCTTTCGTGCAAAAGAATGCAAATTGTCTGCAAGTATTTTCTGATAACATGCTGCATTCATCTTTCCATCAATTTTCACAAGATTCTCCATGCCTTTAGAGCTCATACACCCCAAAACATCAGTGAGCCACCAACATGCTTCACAGTGGGGATGGTATTCTTTTCACTATAGGCCTTGTTGACCCCTCTCCAAACATAGCGCTTATGGTTGTGACCATAAATCTCTATTTTGGTCTCGTCACTCCAAATTACAGTGTGCCAGAAGCTGAGAGGCGTGTCAAGATGTTGTCGGGCATATTGTAACTGGGCTTTTTTGTGGCATTGGCGCAGTAAAGGCTTCTTTCTGGCAATTCGACCATGCAGCTCATTTTTGTTCAAGTATCGTCGTATTGTGCTCCTTGAAACAACCACACCGTCTTTTTCCAGAGCAGCCTGTATTTCTCCTGAGGTTACCTGTGGGTTTTTCTTTGTATCCCGAACAATTCTTCTGGCAGTTGTGGCTGAAATCTTTCTTGGTCTACCTGACCTTGGCTTGGTATCAAGAGATCCCCGAACTGACATTTTCAAGGATTTGGATGTCTTTTTATATCCTTTTCCATCTTTATAAAGTTCCATTACCTTGTTACGCAGGTCTTTTGACAGTTCTTTTCTGCTCACCATGGCTCAGTATCTAGCCGGCTCAGTGCATCCACGTGAGAGCTAACAAACTCATTGACTATTTATACACAGACATTAATTGCAATTTTAAAAGCCACAGGTGTGGGAAATTAACCTTTAATTGCCATTTAAACCTGTGTGTGTCACACCTTGTGTGTCTGTAACAAGGCCAAACATTCAAGTGTATGTAAACTTTTGATCAGGGCCATTTGGGTGATTTCTGTTATCATTATGATTTAAAAAGGAGCCAAACTACTATGTGATAATAAATGGCTTCATATGATCATTATCCTTAAATAAAAATCAAGGCCAAAATTTCACAGTTTCTGCCAGGGTATGCAAACCTTTGAGCACAACTGTATGTGGATGAATCTGCACATTCTTTATGCTTATGCCTCCTATTGGCTGGAATTTGTTTTAAAGATTATATTCTGTTGTGTAATTCTGTTTCACAATTTTTGTATAGAAGCACCAGATTTGAGCAATCCGATGGCAAAGTTGTTGCGGGGGCTCTCGTAGGCGTACATGGACTGTTTGAGTTTGGGATGGACGCTGGTTGGCGCTGTCGTGCGCAGGGTTAATGCACACATTTTTCTTTTTTCTGTTTGTTTGGTTTTGGGGGAAGTTCGGGGTTTGACTGTTGTACTAATGTCGGAATGTGGTCATTATAATTTTATTTTTGACACAATCTAATTTTTCTAATATGTCAAAATATCAAATGTTAATATGAGTGGATTGTCTCTCTCCACGTGGAATGTGAATGGGTTGGGGCACCCCATAAAAAGAAGGAAGGTTATTTATTTTCTTAAACGTAAGAAATATGATATAGTGTTTCTTCAAGAAACACATCTTTCCCGCAGGAAGCTGAAAAATTTGGGAAGATATGGGGTGGACATGTTTTCTTTAGTGCTGACTCAAGTAAGAGCAGGGGAGTCATAACATTGTTAAGTAAGCATCTACAATTCAAATATCTTAAACAGATTAAAGATAAATTAGGAAGAGTCATTATTGTTTTAGCAGAAATTCAGGGGCATAGGTTGATTTTGGCTAATATTTACGCACCTAACACTGATGATCAGGGCTTTTTTATAGATTTTGAAGGGAAGTTGCAAGCCACTGGCACCCCTCATGATATAATATTGGGTGGAGACTTTAATCTTTTGATGGACTCAGTCCTTGATCATAGTGAAGCAAACGTGGGTAAGCCCCCAGAGCAAAAGTGATGCTTCACAGGATGTGTAAAATTCTTGGTCTTACATATATCTGGAGACATTTGAGCCCATCTGGTATGGACTATACATTTTTTTTATCAGTCCATAAGATTTATTCTAGAATAGATTTTTTAGTCCCTCTTTTCAACTGTTGTTGATTGTTCAATTGGAAACATTTTAGTCTCAGATCACAACCTGGTGAGTTTAGAGGTTTTGCCACAGTCATATAGTTGGTGCTTTAATTTTATATATACTATATATACTTTTTTATTGTATAATGTGTATTCTATATTGTGTGTATTGTATACTGTACATTGTATGTTATTATCTGTATATTGTGTTGTGTTTAATTATGTGTATATTAGATTTTAAATTGTGTTGTGTTAATCTGATATTTATTGTAAATTGGTAGATGTCTCATCACTGTCACAACTACTATGTTGCTCGGGACTGCACCCAAGAATTTCACACACTATTGCACTTGTGTATATGGTTGTGTGACAATAAAAGTGATTTGATTTGATTTGATTAATGTATCCCTTTTGCAAAATCCTGAATTCTAACAAATGCTAAAGGCTGAAATCAATGTCTATATGGAGACCAACTGGTCCTCAGTATCCTCTGTAGGCGTGGCTTTGGAGGCACTCAAGGTGGTTCTTAGGGGTCGGATCATACAGTATCCCTCATTCACCAAAAAATCCAAAGCACGAGAACTCATGGATTTGGAAGGGAATATTAAAAGTGCCGAGGTAGGGTTGAAGTGCCGAATGTCGTCTGATGGCCTCAGATAATTGACCCAACTGAAATACAGATATAGACAGTCATATTTTGAGTCGGGGGACAAAGCAGGGAAGCCTTTGGCTATATATATAAAGCAGAGAGAGGCTTTTTCTACCATTCCCCCAGTGAAATCTGCTGGTGATGAAATATTTACCTCAGCCATTGATATTAATAATGCTTTTAAAGCATTCTATCTTGATCTCTATAGTTCCACGTCTTCATCTACTGATGAAGACATTAGAAACTTTGTGGAACCATTAGAACTCCCTAAACTGACAACTGAGCAAAACAATTCTCTTGATTCTGAGATAATCTTGGAGGAGCTTGGTGAGGTAATTAATGCCTTGCCTACAGGCAAGGATCTGGGGCCAGATGGCTTTGCCGCTGAGTTTTTTTAGATCTTATGCTACAGAACTGGCTCCACTTTTGTTAGAAGTTTATAAGGAATTATTAAAGAATGGAAAGCTTCCGCCAACCATGACTCAAGCCCGGATCAGTCTGATTTTTAAAAAGGACAAAGATCCAAGTGAGTGTTAGAGTTACTGTCCAATTTCCCTGATCCAGCTAGACGTAAAAATATTGTCAAAAAAATGATTAAGTAAAGGTATGACATAGATCAGGTGGGTTTTATTCGGGGCCACATCTCTTCTGATAACATTGGCGAATGATCAGTCTCCGGTCGCGGCCATCTCACTTGACGCCAAAAGGGCGTTTTATATGGTAGAATGGGATTATCTTTTTAAGATTTTGGAACTATACGGGTTCGGGAATACTTTTACTGGATGAATTAAATTACTTTATAGACACCCGGTAGTGGCGGTACAAACAAATGGATTAATTTCAGATTATTTTACTCTGGATAGGGGCACCCGGCAGGGTTGCCCTCTTTCCCCATTATTGTTCTGTCTTTCCCTGGAACCATTAGCAGCTGGGATAATAAGGGAAGATGAGTGGTGGTGGCGGGAGGTGTGGTGCATAAGCTATTGCTTTATGCAGATTATATTTTATTATTCATCTCCGACCCCATTAGATCTATGCCTTGCCTCCATAGAATTATTAATTCATTTTCTAATTTCCCAGGATACAGAGTCAATTGGTCTAAATCCGAAGCGCAATCACCTCTCCCAAAGCATCTGCCTCCTTAGGGGGGTGTGTGCTACTCCCAAAAATAGTACAAATCAGGTGGCGCAATTGTAAATACCTATAAAACTGAGGTCTGGGGATCCCCAAAATGTTGGTTCAAGTTTTCAAACGATCTCAACACTCCACTTACATATAGGTCACCGAGTGTAACAACCCCCCTCACAATCCACTCTGGCCAGCAGAAAAGGGACTTGCCAATACATAATCTTGGGTTCTGCCATATGCTCGAGGCAACATTTAAATAAGTGTCCAATTTAAACAATCTGGACACTTTAGTCCATACCGAGTGTAAATGCGAAATAACAGGGTGTAACTTAACTTTTCCGATTAGTTTGATAGAGATGCTTTGTAATGGCGAAATAGGGGCAAGAACTGCCTGTTCAATAATAAACCAGGGAGGGGCTCTCTCAGGTGGAAGTGACCAATGAGCCAAATGTCTGAGACTGAACACATAGTAATACAACAAAATCTTGGGGAGGCCTAGCCCTCCTTTGTCAATCGGCCTATGTAACTTATTAAAATGCAATCTGGGACGTTTACCATTCCAAATGAAGGACTTCGCTATGCTATCAAATTGCTTGAAATAAGAGAGGGGGACATCTACAGGGAGAGATTGTAGCAGGTAGTTAAATTTTGGAATACAAATCATTTTAATAACATTAACCTTTCCAATCATCGATAAATGTAATGAAGCCCACCTGCCCACATCGCCTGAAAATCTTTTTATTAAAGGGTCAAAATTAACACTAACTAAATCAGACAAATTTGCTGGGAATAAAATCCCCAAATACTTAATGCCCTGTTTGGGCCATTGGAAGGCACCCGGCTGGGAAGCCGTTACTGGACAGTATGCTGTCAGAGCCAAAGCTTCGGATTTAGACCAATTAACTTTGTATCCTGAAAACTTGTAAAAGGAATTAATAACTCTGTGGAGGCAAGGCATAGATCTAGTAGGTTCAGAGACAAATAATAAAATATCATCTGCGTAAAGCAGAAGCTTATGCGCCACACCTCCTGCCATCACCCCTGGAAAATCATCCTCCCCCCTATCGTGGCTGCTAATGGTTCCAGGGCAAGACAGAACAATAAAGGGGAAAGAAGGCAGCCCTGCCGAGTGCCCCTATCCAGAGTAAAATAATCTGAAATCAATCCATTTGTTTGTACCGCAGCTACAGGGTGTCTATAAAGTAACTTAATCCAACCAATAAATGTACTCCCGAACCCATACATTCCCAAAATCTTAAAAAGATAATCCCATTCTACCATATCAAACGCCTTTTCGGCGTCAAGTGAGATGGCAGCGACTGGAGATTGGTCATTCGCTACTGACCACATGATATTGATGAGACACCTGATGTTATCAGAAGAGCTATGGCCCGGAATAAAAACCACTTTCTTTAAGGAAAAGTGTTATTCACAAAACAAACTCCAGTCACTTGGCGGAGCCAATGCAAAAAGCAAAAAGAAACCAAAATGACGCCCAGCTTCCTCAAAAGCCAGAGTAATTTCAGCGAGTCGACCCACTCACATGAGAAACACCCAATGGTTTACTCACCCATTGATTCAATAAAAGACTTTGCGATCGTCCTTCATTTCTATTCTCAGTTTGGCTGGAAACATCAGAGCAAAGGTGATCTTTCGCTGATGTAAGAGTTTCTTACATTCCTTGAACCGATCGCGTTTCACTCTTGTCGAACTCGCAAAGTCCGGGAACAAGAAAATATTATGGTTCTTCCAAGAAAGCTTCCCTTTGCTCCTCACCTGGCACAACACAAGATCTTTATCGGATGATCTCAAAAATCTGGCCAGAATCGATCAGGGCCTATCTCCCTCAGCAAATCTGTGAGCTGGGACTCTGTGAGCTCGCTCGATTTCCAGCTTGTGGCCTGTTATGTCGAGCAGACTCGGGAAAAGCTTGTCTAGGAATTTCACCATATCTCTGCCCTCCTCATGCTCAGGAATTCCAACAATTCGAACGTTATTCCTGCGGCTTATATTCTCAAGATCTTCAAGCTTTTCAAGGAGATGTTCCAAATCAACTTTGGTCACGGGCGTATTAGCGGTTAATTCCCTCTCCGAAGATTCCAGACAATCGATTCGTCTCTCAACATCAGTCACTCTTGTAACTAATTTTATTTCCATCGCCATAATCGATCGACGTATAACAGTGAGATCTTCCAAGTCAGCAAGAACCTTCGTCAACATCACCGACATGTTGGACAACTGACGCTGGATCATCTCTCCCGCCGCGCCATCCAAATCGATTCCCTGGTCTGTAGGCCTGTCGGGGCTTTCATCCTGAACACGTAAGTGTCTTTTAATGTCTCCAGAGCCCGAGGATTTTGACTTCTTTGCCATGTTTTGCCTCAAAGAGCAAATGTATAACTGGGTGTATCAAATTTCACCAGATTATAACATGAAAATAATTAAAAATTTAGCAAAGTGCCCAGAGCTGGTCGCTCACACATCTGCTTCTTGCATGGCGTCACGTGACCTCTGTGGGCTAGGATTCTAAAAAACATCAAGTCTGCATCTAGAGATGCAAGGGTGCGCCTTATGCAATTCAAGATTTTACATAGATTCTATTGGACCCCCTCTAGATTGTACAGGCTTGGTCTTAAAGACACACCCACCTGCTGGCGATGCCAATCAGAAGATGGAGACACAACCCATGTTTTTTGGGGGTGTGTTAAGATCCAAGAATTTTGGTTGAAGGTTCAGAGTTGTTTGTGTGACATTTTGGGTACTCAGATTTTACTTTGCCCCAGACTCTGTATTTTAGGTGATGGGGCAGTCATAAATTTGGAAGATAAACACATAAAAAATTGGGTTCTGACCAGTATCATGATTGGCAGACAAATTATTTTAAGGGGATGGAAGTCGGATGAAGTGCCCTGGTTTCTAGGGTGGTGTGCGGAGATGGGGAGGGTGGCAGCTTTCGAGGAGGTGGCAAGTAGAAGGCTGGGGTTTTGGGACTTATTTGTTAGGAAGTGGGGCAGTTATTTGGTGTTTTTGGGGGACTCTCGGGGAGGGGGTGTGGAGAGAGAACTTTAGTTTAATTATGTATGTTTATTATATTTTATTATGTGTGTGTGTGTGTATTATGATATGTGACCACAGGGGTGTTCGTTGGGGGTCAGGGTGGGGTTGGTGATTGGAGAGGGATATTAGTGGGGGTTAAATGTTAAATGTTGATTCGATGTGTATGTGTTGTGTTTTTCTCTGTTGTGTATTTTTGAATCAATAAAAAATGTTAATTGAAAAAAAAAGTTCACGCAGGACATGTTCTTGCTTTCCATCTGCATTGTTTTTTAAGTGTTGGTCAGATCTGTGTTAAAGGTCTGCAGGGGTATGAAGTTGAGCCAGTATCATGAATAATAGCCATGACAGGTTTTCTACACTTTATGGATGCATTCTTGTACAGATGTTTTTTTACCATATTTAATTGTCATGTCATGCTCTAGTTTCCCTATTCTTGCCATGCTCCAATACAAAATAAAGAATAAAAGTCTAAAGTAATGTGTTTCTTTATGAAGTAATAATAATAATACAAAGGTAGCTAAGTGCAAATACAGATAGGCTAGATGCTATTTGCAGTAAATAGCAACAAAAAGCATTTTCTTTGCACTAAGTGTGAATAGTGTTAGATATTATTTGCACTCCCAGTTAAATACTAACATGCAGGGGCATCTTTGCAGCATGTTTATTGTGTTTATTTAGAGTCCCAGATCATCCCCTACCTCAAAACCTAACCTTAACCTTACAAAAATTAACCATGGTTTTACTGCAGTAACCATATATTACCATGGTATTTTGTAGCAGAGTAACCACAAAATTAAACACGGTTACTATAATATTACTGTATGTAACACCATGGTTAATTGCATGAAAACTATGGCTTCCACCAAAAAAACATTGTTACTACCATATATTATTAGAAAATCATGGTTAATTTTACCCGGGTACCTTCCTCTCAACTCCCCGACCTTCACCGTGACCAAATCACTGTGAGGCAATCAACATTTATATTAATTTTTATTTATTATTATAATAGTATTAAAGGAAATATAAAGAGTAGAGACAGGAAACAGGATGGGGAAAATTGGGGAATCCAACCCGGGACTTCTGCTTAATAAACATTGATTTGAAACTTTTTTATATAATTCTTTGATTTCTCTAAAGAATAGTAGTAAAGCTGGCAAGACATCTCTTCTTTTGTAAATAAATAAATACATTAAATTCAATAAAAATTAATAAATAAATAAAACTTTGTATTGAAGATTTAAGATATATCTGTCTGTATTTGATGGATAAGTGATGCAGACATGAAAAATTTGTGGTATAAGGCTGTTAGTGCATTACAATAATGTATTCCCTTGTACTTTGTTTTGTGTTGTTTTTTTAAAAGGTTTACACAGCAAAACATTAAAAAAAAATTAAAGGTCAAGCAGGATGAATTTGAGGTGGACCTCATGCCAACACGCCCCGCAAGCCCCTCAATCTCCGTGCTGCTACAGTATGTGCATGATGAGCTTCGGCCCTCTGTAGGAGCGCACCACCTTGTCACGTTTGGCGGTTCTGACACTGGGAATGATGATGTTATGTCTCTCAATGCATCTGGCGAGTGGTTAGTGGATGATGCTGCCACCCTTTCCCCCAGTGTCCTCTGGACTGATTTACGTCGATAGATCTGATGGACGCGTACTTCATGTACCAATCGTACCGCGTTACAGGCGGCTTTTTAGATTTGTGTTCGAGGGAACTGCGTATCAATTTAAAGTCCTAAATTTCTGTCTGTCTCCGGCTCCCCACACATTCACGAAATGTATCGATGCAGCGCTCGCCCCATTGAATTACCTCAGCAATTGGTCTTTACTAGCCAATCAGAGGCACTACTGAGTCAACATAGAGACTTGCTGCTTTGCCATATGTAAAATCTGGTCTAATGTCAACTGGGCAAAAGCACACTTTTCCCCAGCCAGTAAATCTCATTTTTAGGAGTTCAAGTGTGCGCACCTCATGAACGACCACGTACAGACCATTCTTCAGTGTCTGTTTCAGTTCAAACTGAAAAAACTTTACCACTGAAGTCATTTCATCTTCATGCACATTGTGGTGACTCGCCACTGTCTGGATGCTCTAGCACCATGGACAGCGCCAGCCTTTTACCAACAGGGTGTTATGCTGGGTCAAGTTTTCAGAAGGAAAGTGCTGACCACAAATTCATCCAACACAGGTTGGGGTGTAATGGATGTCCAACTTTCGACACAAGGACAGGTGCGAAACAGCCATGACATGTCAGCCGCCTAGAGCTACTGGCTGTCTTTCTAGCTTTGAGAGCTTTTCATTCTGATATTGTGAATCACCACATTTTGATTCGTTCGAACAACACAACTGTAGTGGCATATATATGTTGCCATGACGTGCTAGCCCACATATGGCCAGCGAAACTCAAGTATGCATTTCCCCCCGTGCGCCTCCTTCATTCTGTCATCAGCAAAGTCCGAGTGGACATGGAAACAGTTCTGTTAATTGCGCCGAAATGGCCCAATCAGTCCTGGTTTCTGGAGATGGTAGAAATACTGGATGGGCCTCCATGGGAAATATCACTGAAGAACTTCTCTCTCAAACATAAGGCACAGTTTGGCATCCCCAGCTATAACTGCAAAACCTACACATGTGGGCTCACTCCGTCTATGCTCAAAGTTTATGTGGCGATTGTATCTGCGTATCACGCACCTTAAACCGGCACCTCTATAGGAAAACATGATTAAATCATAATTCCTAGGGGGCGGGGCAGCTAAATCCCCCTTGCCCGGTTACAGCCCTGACTTCGGACCTAACTGCATCCTAAAAGTGCTTGCGGGGCCTCCCTTCGAGCCTCTGGACTATGTCCTAAGACCGCATCACTGCTGGCTTTGACCTCAGTAATACAGGTTGGTGATTTGCAAGCACTGTCAATTGGCAATTCATGTCTGGAGTTTGGTCCGGGTCTTTCAAAACCATGTCAAACCCAGAAAAGGCTATGTGCCTAAGGTTGTAACCACATGTGGTTCGCCTTCAAGACTTTTTCCCTCCTTCATTTAATTCAGATGAGAAACAGTACTTGCACTTGTTATGCCTTTGCGAGTGCTACACACATACAATGAGCGCACACGCTAGTTCAGACTGTCTGACCAACTCTTTGAGTGCTATGGAGGACGCACAAAAGGAATGTCCATCTCCAAGCAAAAACTTTCTCACTGGATCGTTGATGCAGTCACCTTGGCTTACGAGTCACAGGGTGCGAACTGCCCAACTGGTGTTAAAATACACTCAACTTCATGGGCATGGACGAACAGTGTGTCCTTACAAGACATATGTTTTACAGCAGGATGGTCTTCTTAAAATACATTCGCAAGGTTTTACAACCTAGACATAATGTCTCTCTCAAAACAAGTCCTTTCTGTCTAGAGTACTTGCTATTTTATTGGCCAAATATATATTTATGCCCCTCTTTTTAAGTACGGGCTCCCTGTCACTTTACACAACCGCCTGCATTCGGACCATTGTGTTCCCAAAGTTACAGGCACTTCATTATAAATAAATGTCCTTTCTGACTGGGTTCATCAAGGGGTTAATCCATACTATATGACCATAGTTCATATATATAGTCTGAGTGTTCCCCTCCTGGCTGACCATGAGGGTCATTCACATGCGGCATACTCATGTCAGTCGCCGTCCCGCGGGACCGTGGCGTCAGGTTTCCTCTCTGGAAGGTTATGTCGTGTAGTGCAGCATGATGGTACTCTGTTACCCATATGTGTCAGATTAGTGACGCAATGTCAAGTGTACTGAATCGTAAGGGAACGTCTCGGTTATGTACATAAACTTGGTTCCCTGAGACATTGTGTAAGCTGGCTGAACTACAAGACTCACGAGTTCTTTGAGTTGCGAGCGATGCGTTCTTTGTCCCTCAGTCAGAAAATTCGGAGGAATGGTGTTTGCGTGCCCGCTTTTATAGTAGACAGCTTCGCGCCTAAAAGGGCGAAAGGTTCTCTTGTTTATGCAATGATCAGTTTGAATGAAGATATCCCCATCCACATTTTTACTAGTTCCTTTTGTTGTTGGAGATGTTGTTGGCACTTGCAAGTTCCCGGTTATTTCTGGGGGGAATGACCCTAGCCCTCACCCTCCGATCCAACAGGTCCCAGATGTGCTCAATGGGATTGAGATCTGGGCTCTTTGCTGGCCATGGCAGAACACTGACATTCCTGTCTTGCAGGAAATCACACACAGAACGAGCAGTATGGCTGGTGGCATTGTAATGCTGGAGGGTCATGTCAGGATGAGCCTGCAGGAAGAGTACCACATGAGGGAGGAGGATGTCTTCCCTGTAATGCACAGCATTGAGATTTTCTGCAATGACAACAAGCTCAGTCCGATGATGCTGTGACACACTGCCCCAGACCATGACAGACTCCACCTCCAAATCGATCCCACTCCAGACAGAGTACAGGCCTCGGTGTAATGCTCATTCCTTCGACAATAAACGCGAGTCCGACCATCACCCCGCTGAGACAAAAACTTTTTACCAGTCCTGTCTGGTCCAGCAAAGGTGGGTTTGTGCCCATAGATGACATTGTTGCCGGTGATGTCTGGAAAGCACCTGCCTTACAACAGGCCTACAAGCCCTCAGTCCAGCCTTTCTCAGCTTATTGCAGACAGTCTGAGCACTGATGGAGGGATTGTGCATTCCTGGTGTAACTCGGGCAGTTGTTGTGGCCATCCTGTACCTGTCCCGCAGGTGTGATATTCAGATGTACCGATCCTGTGCAGGTGTTTTTACACGTGGTCTGCCACTGCGAGGACGATCAGCTGTCCTTCCTGTCTCCCTGTAATGTTGTCTTAGGTGTCTCACAATATGGACATTGCAATTTATTGCCCTGGCCACATCTGCAGTCCTCATGCCTCCATGCAGCATGCCTAAGGCACGTCCACGCAGATGAGCAGGGACCCTGGGCATCTTTTTTTTTTGGTGTTTTTCGGAGTCAGTAGAAAGGTCTCTTTAGTGTTTTTATAACTGTGACCTTAATTGCCTACCATCTGTAAGCTGTTAGTGTCTTAACGACCGTTCCACATGTACATGTTCATTAATTGTTTATGGTTCATTGAACAAGCATGGAAAACATTGTTTAAACCCTTTACAATAAAAATCTGTAAAGTTATTTGGATTTTTACAAAATTATCTTTAAAATACAGTGTCCTGAAAAAGGGACGTTTCTTTTTTTGCTGAGTTTAGTTACTAGTGATTATTTCTTAGATACTAGTACTTATTCACTAGGTACTAGCACTTATTATTTAGATACTAGGACTTATTTATTAGATACTAGTGCCTGTTTATTAGACACTAGTGTTTTTTCCTATTGTTACTAGTAAAATTTTGTATCTTACTAGTAACAATTGTTTTTTTAAACGTAAAATGCAATGACTAGTCAGAATGGTGACTGTAGAGTAGAATAAAACATTGTACAACTAAAATAAAAAATCTTACTAGTAACATTCAAAATAAGTACTAGTATCTATTGAATAAGTACTAGTATCTAATGAATACATACTAGTATCTGTTGAATACGTACTAGTGCCTAATGAATAAGTACTAGTGCCTAATGAATAAGTACTAGTATCTAAAGAATAACTACTAGTATCTAATGAATAAGTACTAGCATCTATTGAATAAGTACTAGTTCCTAATGAATAAGTACTTTTATCTAATGGAATAGATACTAGTCACTAAAAAATAAGTACTAGTAACATAAAAATATATACTAGTAAGTTTTAGAGAATAAATGTCAAAACAGCTTGCCATATAATAACATGCGCTTCTATGGTTTAGCACCTAGCCTACATTCTTCAAATACAGTGTTTGTTTGTTTTCTAAAGTTACTGATGCGCATCAGTATAAGCATCACGACCCTGACAGCCTAACCCTTTGAACTGGCCATAACTGACTGTGTATTCACCATTGAAATGTGAGATTTATTCATTAAACCGAGGTCACTCTACAGCATTTGCTTTCTGAGTTACAGCAACGGCACTGATAATGTAATTATTATTATTTTATTTTTTTATGACAACTGGTTTCAACACTTTTTTTTTGCTACATCTGAATTCCTACAGACATTTGATCTTACTGTACTATATATATGGTTTACAATAAAATACACTGTACATAATGATGTACTGTACTGTAAAAACTGACAGTATGTTGTACCATATCATTTACAATGCCTTTGGAAATATATGAGCAGATTACAGGACTAACATATTGCATAGTGCATTGTACATTATATTGTATTGATACACTAAAGAAATCGTACAGCATGTACAGAAATTGTCCAATTTTGGGGATTATTGTTACTATTGAAAGCATACAAGAGTAGCATGACAGATATGATAGTACAAAGATGATAGTAAATTATACTGTGGTGCGTGTAGGGGAATCAGATGTTGGTTGGCAGTACTGTATGCTTGTCAGTAAATGTGTGATTAATCTTTCAATATTTGTGCTGCTTTTTAGAGGGATCTGTTCTTGAATATTCTGATTTTGTTTCTGATGCTGTGGAACATACAACCCGACTGCAATGCTGAGGAAAGGCAACATCCAGAGTCATTGGTGTCCTAAAGCATGTGTTTGTAGTAGATGCCCTAAAACACATTTTCAGCAAGTTCTCATCTTCTACACTCTTTCTCTTTGATCTCTGTAGTAAAGTTTTTGCCTGGGTTCAGGGTCCAAGCCAGATCATTAAAACAACTATCAAATCACGCTTATATCTGAGCCTTCAATCTGCATTAAAGGGAAGTCCCTGTAATTTAGATAGGAACACAAGCAAAGAAAAAAGGTAGTTACCCTAAAATATTTATTTTATTATGTGGCTGATAATGGGACAGCTTGAAGAATAAAGAGAAAATAAGGAGAAAATAGGTGGTTTTGTTGTCCCCAACCTTTATTGCAGCACTCAAACAGAACATTTACAGTTGTTTGCAGATTTGTGAAGTCACCCAAAACTCCCTAAAATTGCAATATTTCAATAACTTAAAAACAAGTTAGCCTATACAGCAGGATTTCATGTAAACCTCTGAATAAAAAGCCTTGAGTAAAATTCTGTTTACTTGAACTACAATAAAAAATGACCTCTTTACAAATCGTTTTATTGCTGGTTGTAAGGTGTCTGTCCCTTGAAGTCCGGTCCTTACTAAGGCTGCTAAATCCAACCTTTACGTATGGCTTTGAGAGGTTAACACTTTTGTAAAATTAATTTAATTTGACTATAAACTGTCAAAACCTTAAAAAACAAAAAAAAAAAAAAAAAAAAAAAACAATTATGTAAAATTAATACCACTAAAAAAATTCACATTGACTTCAAAAATGTTAAGGGTTAAAAACACCCTGTAGTGTTGTAGAAAAGGAAACACTAAAAACTATATTGCAGCCACTTGTGGGTTGAGAAACCATTGTTTTGAAGAGATGTGCAGCATTTCCTAAAGCTTATCACATAAACAAAATTTATTCTGGCAGGCCCGCAAAACCACAGTGTACATATAACACCACAATGAGGAAAAAAAAAAATTAATCCACAGTGAAATAATTCAGGAGCCAGAATTGAGTTTCCTTCAAAAGATCCAACCTGTTTTCAATTTATAGCCATTTACTCTGTATCAAGGGTGAGAGCTACATTGTGTTGTAATAATCATGACAACAATGATGACAGAACCATTAATAGTAAATACAAACTAATTTGGTCTTGATAAGATATTACAATGACAAGATACCCTTAGTCATATTCCCTTTTGAATCCAGCCAACAAAAGGGTGTCTTTTCTGTTTGTGTCAATAGCAGTGCATGACATCAGACAAATTAATTAGCATGTACTGACTAATGATATCCCACAAAAAGCACAAGTCTATCCCTTGATATAAAAATAAAACATTTTGTAAAATAGGTTGCTTCATATTTGAAGCACTATTTATGTAAGCATTATTAAACAGTTATTACATTAGATGACACTTCTCAAACACTATTTCACTAAACTCAGGTTCCCTGCCACACAGGCATCATACAATACTGCACAGCAGCTGGAGTGTCTTACTGGAACAGAGAGCTTGTCAAATCATGAGCCTTCGAAGCGCTGACGTTTATTGTCTTGGCTTACCTTAGCTGTATTTCTAAGTCAAAGAGCAGAATCACATTCAAAAGTTCACATGATAGAACACAACTTACTGACAAAGGAAAAACTGTCAATAAAAAAAGACTAAATGGAGGGGAGTAAACCTATGATTTTGTATTTTAAAATCCTTTCCTGTATATGAAAAAATGCAAAAACAAGCTCTCTGCTCTCACCAAGCAAAACAAATAGTTACAGTATTGAGAACATTAACAGAGGTACTAAATTGTTGAAAGTAAGCTAAAAAAAAAAAAAAAAGCCACACAATTGAGGAAATAACATGACAATGTGGCACAAAAGATTGTTTCGCAATAAAGTTAAACATGAACATGCAATAAGACAAACACACAAAAAACATGCACATGCACACCCATTCACTCCACATACAGATCACATAATTATCTTGGTTAACCTGCCAGCATAAACTTGTCCTTGATATGCATCATTGGAAATATAGACTCAATACATATTGGTAGTACTAAACTTAAGGGTGAAATCATAGCGAAATATCAGTGCAGCTTTGCATAGTACCTTCACATTAAAGCAAAAAGTATGTTTTATATTATTCCGACAAATGATTTAAAAAGAGAGAGACACTGATTAATTACATGCTGAATAAAATATGAAGCTCTCAGAGCTACAAAGCAACAGGAAAGTGTACACATGATAGGAAACTAGAACCAAACTATCATCCATGATCATTCAAAAAAGGCTACTTCACATCTATGTACGAGGAAACAGAAAAAAGGGGAAAATCAAACAACCAAACAAAAGTTGACAAAACATTCCAAAAATTGTACTCCTACCCAAAAGACTGTGTGATCAGTAAACAAAAAAACAAAAATAAAAACAGGAAAAATTTGGAAAAATAAAAGGGTACAAGTTGCGTTCTCATTTTTTTAAACCCATGGTGGGAATTGGCAGTTGCTCACTTTCAGTGGAATGCCATGTGGTGCTGATCCTCTCTGTATCCTGCCCAGTGGACACACTGCCCAGTGTTTTATGTTTCTGTAACACAAAATTATAGATGCTGAATACACTTAAACTGCTGTAGGATTTTGGTTAGTTAAGTCACAATTATGACAAGAAATTTCAGTGCAAAACTTTGATTACCTGTGGGCTCTTCTTCAAATTGTTCCTCTGTTAATCAAGTAATTAAGAAAGAATGAAATAAAAATAGACAAACAGATCAATAAAAAGTTCTATACTCAATTTCACACAAAGTTAATTTCTTCACAGACTTGTCATTAATGAAAGTGATCTCCATTTTCTCTATCTTTTCTATAAACATACAAAATTGAAGAACCAACCTGCAATGTCCTCCTCAAACTGATCTTCCTCAGCTGCTACATCTTCTGAAACATTTTACAACAAAGCAAATATAATAAATAATTTTTCAAAGTCAGTACCTAATTGCACTGTACTAATTTACACTGGAGGACTGAAACAATAATTTCTCTTTTTATAATGTCATGTAAAATCTTTACTTCTACTGAAATAATATTTTCCAGAAGACAGTCCAATTTTAGCAAAAAAGGGACTGACAGAACTAGACATGTTGAACACCTTTTTCAAAAGTAGAAAACATCCGCTGACGTCCTCCCTTCAAATATTCAATCATGCATTGTACCATGTTTACTTGCACATACATATGACACTGTAGCTCGACTATGCAAAAACCCACTTTAGATCGATTATAACTGTGCATATAAACATAGACACAGACTAAGTGATTTACATGCACACCAATTTGCTATTTACTACCACAAATCAGATTATTCAAAAAATCCAACAATGAAGGAAAATGCAAAACTATAATAACCTTGCAGAGATGCACACATTTGAGCGCTCAGCCTTTCAAATTATACCCTTTTGACCACGAGCGCATACGAACGAGTTTGATGCATGCGCACTATGACTGCTTTGAAATACTCTTTTAGTACGGTCAGCTGCAGGTGCATATGTGCTGATGATGAGCACAGACGAGGACTTTCTGCGTGTTGAGAAAAACTGGGCCTCATGCAGACGGTCCGTGCAGACTGTGTTAATGACTAAATTTGCGTCATGCATACTGTGCGCGATCTGATCCGGAATGGATACCAAATTGTACTTTGGCCTTTACACTGATTATGCTTAGTAATCCGTCAACTTGTGTTGTCATGTAAACTAATTTAACTGATTCCTTTTATCAAAGTAAGGCCATAAACGGTTTAAGCATAAGCCGATTGCTACAGGTACTGTCGATTTTTGCCCATTAACCTGATTTCGTGTTGCATGTAAACACCTTTTACTGGCATTCTTACCGGCTTCTGATGATCTCCTCTGATGATTTCAGTTATCATGTAAATGTGGTTTTCAAATCAGTTTTTATTTTATATCGTTTTCAAATTTGCTATAAATTTCAGTTTAGTTTCAGTTAGTTTCATAAATGATTTTATTAGTTTTAGTTTAGTTTTTATTTTGTAAACACATTTCTATTTCTTTTTAATATATTTTAGTTTTAGTTTTAGTAATTATAGTTTTGAGAGTTAACAGAACACTTCCAGAGTGTAGACCAAAGCAAGACATTTGAAATTAAGTTTGGCAAACTTACACAATACACTTAAAGCAAAACGAAACAGTTGAATATTTGCACAGTTTACTTAGACTCAGCATACTTGTGCATAATAACAATAACCTAATGGTTTGAGATTCAACAAAGTCTCAAAGAACCAAAAAGTACAAAAGTTAAATGTATAATTTATATGTTTACATTTACTGCATACGATATGATGCGTGTCTTGTATAATCTTGAAATCCATGGTCGTCTGTTAAATATAGTATGTTATTCATTCAACCACGAAGCTAGAAGCCGCTGTAGCGCAGAAATGATCCAAATATGGACATGAAGAAAAAAGTGCATCACATCAGAGACCACATTATTCAGATCTATACGTATAAACTCTGTGTAAAGCAAAACAATTATGTTTAGTCTGATGAAAGGTATCATGAATATATAGATGATAATGAAAATGTATGGTATGTCAATATTTTCCAAACAATTGCTGGTATTTGTATAGGTTTATTGAACAGTTCAGGATCTGGCACTGGACTCAGGCTGCAAATTCTAGAAATATGATGCTTTCTGCTTGATTTTATGAATGGAATCCACATGAAATCAGTAAAAGAAGCTGTTATAACAACTCGATGGTGACTGAAATTAAGATATTTGCATTAGATTATGTGTAATTTGTAATGTTTAAATGGGCTAATGCTAACACGCTAGTGCCTTTGCCATAGTATTGCACCTGTTACCCCAGTATGCCAGCCTTTGCCACAGTAGGACCTGAAAATATTTATAGATGAAATTTCTCTGAAGTCACACCGCAGGAAAACGATAATTTATTTTTGAGAATTTTTATTTGATTTCAGTTAGTTTTTTTAATAACGTCATGGTTACTGGTGTAACCTCCGTTCCCTGATGGAGGGAACGAGACATTGGTGTCGATGTAGTGACACTAGGGGTCACTCTTGGGAGCCCGAGACACCTCTGGTCTTTGATAAAAGGCCAATGAAAATTGGCGAGTGGTATTTGCATGCCACTCCCCCGAACATACGGGTATAAAAGGAGCTGGTATGCAACCACTCATTCAGGTTTTACGCTGAGGAGCCGATATAAGGTCCGGCCATTTCAGTGGGTAGTTCAGCGTTGTGGCAGGAGGGACCAACGTCTCGTTCCCTCCATCAGGGAACGGAGGTTACACCAGCAACCATGACGTTCCCTGTCTGTCACTCACTCGACGTTGGTGTCGATGTAGTGACACTAGGGGTCCCTATACAAAACGCCACAAGGCTGAACTGTGTTATGTGAACTGGCGGTGTGTGGTGGGCAGACTTGCTGTGTGCCTCATAGCCAGCGCACCAGGTCGACACGTAACCTCCCCCAACACAGTTATGAGTGTCGAACGGCCCTTTTTGGGGACAAGTCGACTACCCAGAGATAGAGACAGGCTTAACGCAGTCGTGGCCTCTTTCCCCTTCTCTTTTTCCACTCCCTAAAAAAGAAGGGGGATTATCTGACTGGGCCGCCAGGTCTAGTCGGGGGGTGTCCCTTCCAAGGGGAGGACACCGCGGAGACCACACCTCGCCCCAAGAGAGGGGGGATATTTAAATGGAAGAATACATCACATGGTCTTTCCAACCATGTGGAGAGCCTTCAAGGTAGATCCTGCCCAATGGGGGAGGAGTTACTACAACATGGAGACTGAGGGGCTCTGCCCAAGGAAGACGCAGTTTGCCAGTAGGGGAACGAACTAGCGGAAGATATAGATCGCACGGGGTTAGCCTTACAGGGAACCGCCACATGCGGAGCACCTACCCCAGAACAGGGCTCTTAGTTAGCGCGTGTACTGGGCCGGCAGCGAGTCTCTCCGAAAACTCGACTGCCACAGGGCTCGGAGGAAGTCAACCAGGGAACAACTTTTGTGAACACTACTGGGAATTAACAGCGCACGTCGTCAGCTCAAAAAGGAGGTGGAAGGCGCTATGTGCAAGCGATACACCCGGCCGGCTATCCCGGGCTTATCCGCTTGTGTTGCGTGCCACTACCTGGGACGAAACCGGTTCCACCCGGAGGTTGTAGAACCTTGCAAAGGTGTTGGATGTTGCCCAGCCCGCTGCTCTACAAATGTCTGTTAGAGAGGCACCTCTGGCCAGGGCCCAAAAAGCCGCTATACCACGGGTAGAATGGGCTCGTAGCCCTACCGGGGGCGGCATGTTTTGGGCGAGATATGCCATAATTATGGCGTCAATGAGCCAGTGGGCGATCCTCTGCTTGGAGACAGCGCTTCCTTTCCGCTGTGCACCAAAGCAGACAAAGAGCTGCTCAGAGATTCTAAAGCTCTGCGTGCGATCCAAATAGATGCGTAAAGCGCGCACCGGACACAGCAACGACAGGGCTGGGTCTGCCTCCTCCTGGGGCAGCGCTTGCAGGTTCACCACCTGGTCCCTAAAAGGAGTGGTGGGAACCTTGGGCACATAGCCCGGTCGGGGGTCTCAGGATCACGTGAGAATAGCCCGGACCGAACTCCAGGCAAGTTTCGCTGACAGAGAATGCTTGCAGGTCACCTACCCTCTTGATGGAAGTGAGCGCAGTCTTCAAGGAGAGTGCCTTAAGCCCGGCTGACTGCAAGGCTCAAAGGGGGCTCTCTGTAGACCCTGAAAAACTACAGAGGTCCGATGAGGGAACAAGGCACGGCCTGGAGGGATTCAGCCTCCTGGCGCCTCTTAGGAACCTGATGATCAGATCACGCTTCCCTAAGGACTTACCGTCGACTGCGTCGTGGTGTGCTGCTATGGCAGCAACGTACACCTTCAAGGTGGAAGGGGACAGCCTCCCTTCCAACCTCTCTTGCAGGAAGGAAAGCACTGATCTGACTGCGCACCTCTGGGGGTCTTCCTGACGGGAAGAACACCACTTAGAGAACAGACGCCACTTAAAGGCATACAGGCGCCTCGTAGAGGGAGCCCTAGCCTGAGTGAACGTGTCTACCACCGCAGGTGGGAGACAGCTTAGGTCTTCCGCGTCCCATCCAGGGGCCAGACATGGAGATTCCAGAGGTCTGGGCGCGGGTGCCGGATGGTGCCCCTTCCCTGAGAAAGAAGGTCCTTCCTCAGGGGAATTTGCCCGGGGGGAGCTGTCACGAGGAGCATGAGGTCCGAGCACCACGTCTGGGCGGGCCAGTAGGGTGCTTACCAGGACGACCTTCTCCTCGTCCTCCCTGACCTTGCACAGGGTCTGTGCGAGCAGGCTCACTGGGGGAAAATGCATATTTGCGAATGCCAGGGGACCAGCTGTGTGCCAGCGCGTCTATGCCGAGGAAGGCCTCGGTGAGGGCGTACCAGAGCGGGCAGTGGGAGGATTCTTGGGAGGCGAACAGGTGCACCTGTGCCTGACCAAAATTGACTCCAAATCAGCTGGACCACCTGAAGGTGGAGTCTCCACTCTCCCTTGAGGGTAACCTGCTGTTATGGCGCGTCTGCCGAAGTGTTGAGGTTGCCCGGGATGTGAGTGGCTTGCAGCGACTTGGTGCTGCTAACTCCGTTGGAGGAGAAGGCGGGCGAGTTGTGACATACAGCGGGAGCGCAGACCGCCTTGGCGGTTGACATATGCTACCACTGCCGTGCTGTCTGTCCGAACTAGCACGTGCTTGCCCTGGATCAACGGCCGGAACCTCCGCAGGGCGAGCAGAATTGTCAGTAACTCGAGGCAGTTGATGTGCCAACGCAGCCGCGGACCCGTCTAGAGGCCGGCGGCTGCGTGCCTGCGCCCCAGCCCGTTTTGGAGGCGTCTGCCGTGACCACGACCCGCCTGGAGACCAGTTCTAGGGGAACACCTGCTCGTAAAAACGAGAGGTCGGTCCAAGGGCTGAAAAGACGGTGACAGACCGACGTAATGGCCACGCAGTGTGTCCCGTGGCGCCATGCCCGTCTCGGGACTCGAGTCTGGAGCCAGTGCTGAAGCGGCCTTATATGCATCAACCCGAGCGGGGTGGCCACCGCCGAGGATGCCATATGCCCCAGGAGCCTCTGAAAAAGTTTCAGTGGAACCGCTGTTTTCTGTTTGAACGCCTTCAAACAGGCCAGCACCGACTGGGCGTGCTCATTCATAAGGTGCGCCGTCAAGGAGACTGAGTCCAACTCCAAACCGAGAAAAGAGATGCTCTGAACCGGGAGGAGCTTGCTCTTTTCCCAGCTGACCCGAAGCCCTAGTCAGCTGAGGTGTGAGAGCACCAGGTCTCTGTGTGCGCATAACACGTCTCGAGAGTGAGCTAAGATTAGCCAGTCGTTGAGATAGTTGAGAATGCGAATGCCCACCTCCCTTAACGGGGCAAGGGCAGCCTCTGCGATCTTTGTAAAGACGCGAGGAGACAGGGACAGGCCGAAAGGGAGGACTTTGTACTGATACGCCTGACCCTCGAACGCGAACCGCAGGAAGGGTCTGTGTCGAGGAAGGATCGAGACGTGAAAGTACGCATCCTTCGGGTCTACCGCCGTGAACCAATCTTGATGCTGGACACTCGCTAGAATGCGTCTTTGCGTCAGCATCTTGAACGGGTGTCTGTGTAAAGCCCGGTTCAGTACTCGCAGGTCCAAGATTGGCCGCAACCCACCGCCTTTTTTCAGTACAATGAAGTAGGGGCTGTAAAACCCCTTCTTCATCTCGGCTGGAGGGACAGGTTCTATCGCGTCCTTCCGTAGGAGGGTAGCGATCTCCGTGCAAGGTAGCAGCATTTCCGTCTTTCACCAAGGTGAAGTGGACACCGCTGGACCTGGGCGGATGCCCGGCGAAGTGAATCGCGCAGCCGAGTCGGACGGTCCGGACCAGCCCTCGTGACGGACTGGAAAGTGCAAGCCATGCGTCCAAGTTCCGCGCAAGGGGGACCAAAGGGACAACGTCATCGGATGTACCGGCAGGTGGGGCCTCGCGGCGGGGCGGAGCTTGAGGTGCCACACCACATCGTGGCCGTGCTGAGTCCGAGGACATCAAAGCACTTACCTGGCTCCTTGTGACCACCCCCGGAACAGCCTGGGACGGGGGAGGAAGAGGCCTGTCCTCGTGACCCGTGGAGACTGTCACATCGGGGGCGGATTTGTGCCACAGCTGGGCGCTCAGGGCGGGAGACCACCGCTGGAGCGCCAACCTGCCAAATGGAGTGGTGGATGGTGGTCGTGATGCCAGCCGTACACACCGGATATGTGACCCAGGGAACAAGGAAACCACTCTTGCTGAGCTCTTGAGTACTGCAGCCACTTGGGCATGCAGCGCAATTAAATGCAAAAGGTAACAAAAAGACGAAGATCTGCTTACCAGCTCCAGAGCAGCGGGTTTCGTTGTCCCCGTCTCGCATGTCGTCATCTCCGCGTCAGCCTGTGACTGGGCGATCGACCCCAAAGGGAGGAGCCCAGCTGAGGCTTCCGACTGGACGAGCCTGCTCTCCGATGCTGCGCTCGAGAGCTCATCACTTTCGCGGGCTCCGATTAAGAGGTCGAACTCGCCGTGAGACGAGCCGGCGGACTCACCCGGAAGCCCGATCGGGGCAGATGAGCTGGGGAATGGGAGGTCCGCGGGGGGATACCCGGCGGAGGCGGTCCCATTGGGGTCCCCAAATCGCCCCCAGTGCTAGCCGCGCTGGCCTCAAACCCGTGGGTAAAAGGACCAAGGCGGGAGCCTCTGGGGTGGCTCGCTTTCTTACGAAGGCGAGCCGCGACCGCAACATTGCCATGGACATATTCTCGCAATGAGAACGTGACCATCCACGAACGCTGTCTCCACGTGAGCAGTGCCCAGACACGAAAGACAGTGATCGTGACCGTAAAAAGACGTGCGCTCTTTTAGAGAAATATATACTCTTTTAGAGGGGAAAAATGCTCTTTCAGAAAATATACTCTCTAGTTTTTCTGCCGAAGCGCCCAGGGGCATTCTCTGCAGTGCACCAGTGCAGAGGAGGGAGAAGCCGCTGAAATGCGCCGTCAGATCCAGCAGAGGTGAATGAACAGTAGCATTCAGCTCAGTGAGCATGACCGTTCGGCTCCGAAGAGAAAATCTGAATGAGTGGTTGCATACCAGCTCCTTTTATACCCATATGTTCGGGGGAGTGGCATGCAAATACCACTCGCCAATTTTCATTGGCCATTTATCAAAGACCAGAGGTGTCTCGGGCTCCCAAGAGTGACCCCTAGTGTCACTACATCGACACCAACGTCGAGTGAGTGACAGATAGGGAACTGCTGTTAGTTTTGTTTTAGTTTTTCGTTTACTTTTAAATATTTATTTTATTTCAGTTTACGAAAATGTTTTTTAATCAGTAATTTTCATTTTCGTTTCAGTTTACGAAAATAACCTTGCATCTCAGGTACGCTAAAAATCAAAGTACACCCGAGCCTTAAGTGCCTTCTTGTGTCCGTTCAGTATAACAGATAACATTAACATTCACATCATTGCTATTGCACTGTTAATGCACCACTTGAACGAAATAGACAATTTAGGCATTGTTTCCTGCTGCCATTTTTGGACCATATTTTCCTTTTGTATGATCTCCATCCGAGTGAATTAATAAACACGTACCCTCTTCTTCCATACTTTCTTCCTCAAGCTCTGGTTCCTCCACCGTGGAGTCTTGTACTTCCTCATGCTCCTGAACAGCCTCAGCTGCTTCTATTAGTTCCTCTTCTGTTACTGTTTCTTCAACAGGGGCTGACTCCTCATCTGTATCTTCAAGTGTTTCTTCCACTGGTTCTGACTCCTCGGCTTTTTCCTCCACTTGTTCAGCCTCCTCTACTGTTTCTTCTACTAGTACAGCCTCCTCCAGAGCTTCCTCTATTGCTTCTTCCACTGGTGCAGCTTCCTCAACAGCTTCTTCCACTGGTGCAGCTTCCTCAACAGCTTCTTCCACTGGTGCAGCTTCCTCAACAGCTTCTTCCACTGGTTCAGCTTCCTCTACTGCTTCTTCCACTGGTTCAGCTTCCTCTACTGCTTCTTCCACTGGTTCAGCTTCCTCTACTGCTTCTTCCACTGGTTCAGCTTCCTCTACTGCTTCTTCCACTGGTTCGGCATCCTCTACAGCTACTTCTACTGGTGCAGCTTCCTCTATAGCTTCTTCCACTTGTTCAGCTTCCTCTACAACTTCTTCTACAGGTTCAGCTTCCTCTACAGCTTCGTCCACTGGTGAAGCCTCTTCAACTACTTCTTCTACTGCTTCTTCCACTGATGCAACCTCCTCCACCACTTTCTCCACAGGTGAAGCCTCTTCTGCCAATTCCTCTACTGCTTCAGCTTCCTCTACTGCTTCTTCTACTGCTGCAGCTTCCTCTACTGCTTCTTCCTCTAGTACAGCTTCCTCTACTGCTTCTTCCTCTAATGCAGCTTCCTCTACTGCTTCTTCCTCTAATGCAGCTTCCTCTACTGCTTCTACTGACTCCACTTCCTCTGCAACAACTTCCTCTACAACTTCCTCGAGTGGTAATGATTCCTCAACTGGTTCTTCAACCATCTGTTCTGTTGGTGTAGCCTCTTCTATTGTCTCCTCAATAGCCTCTTCAAGAGCCTCTGCAGTGGAATCTTCCTCAACCTCTGGCTCTTCCTCCACAACTTCAGGTTCTTCCTCAGGAACTTCATGCTCCTCTTCAACCTCTGGTTCTTCCTCAGCTAGTTCATCTTCTGCTGCAACAAGCTCTTCCTCCACTGCCACAGGCTCTTCCTCCACTGTCACAGGCACTTCCTCCACTGTCACAGGCACTTCCTCCACAGTCTCTGGTTCTGCAAAGAGAAAAAAAAAGATGGTAAAGAAGTAAAATATGTTAAATGGAGTTGAGAGTACTACAATCTTCTTGGTAACTGAAAGCATTGTCAATTTAGCATATATTAATAAACCACATCATATTTAATAAATATGTAAGGGGTAGGGGATGTGTAGACGTTTGTGAATGACGCAGATACCACAGATTCTGTTTAGGTCTAGATATACTACTTTTTTTTTTTTTTAGAACCATCAATGAAATCTAATTTATGTGATCATAAAAACAGTATCTGAAAGAATTGTTATAGTATTACTTCTGAAAGCCAAAAAGTTGCAACAACACATTGTAATTTTATAGCTCTCACAAAAGCTATACCTGCTGGTAGAGTTGGGGTACTCAAGTTTGGACTCGGACTCAAGTCCAAGTCATGAGTCCAATTTTAATGGACTTGGACTTGTCATGGACTGCACTTTTACTCGTACTTGACTCGGACTTGAGCCTTTGGGACTTTTTCCGAGTCCATGACATTTGTTATGCAATGAAAAAAGAAACCAGAAATTAATGAACACATCTCTGTCTGCATGCAGCTGTATTATCCCCTGAAGTTGTAGACGTAGCCAGAGTTGTTTCGCTGTGTTTAAGCGAACACACGCACACACACATACACAACATCAACTACCGAGGTGGCTGGCACAACGAAAACATAAAGACGGGTATATATTAAAAGTAATAGAAACTAAACAAGGCAGTTTCACACAACATGGGACCTGACAACTGGTAAAACTGCATGTGGCATTTGTACAGCCAAGACGGTGCTCGCATTGCAGTTACATCATGGTGTGGCAGAATGATCCGCCCATCTGGATCGTCATCATCGCCCCGCCTCTTGGGGCCGCCCTTCAGCCAGGCTCACGACGGGAGTTGGGCGGAAGAGCGAGAAGAGGTGCATAATTAATAAGCCTCGTTTGGTCAGCGGTGAATGAAGCACACCTGATGGGGATAATGCTTCATCACCGCTGTCTTTAAAACGCAGAGCGCACCTCTTCTCGGGGAGCTGGCTTCAAATCTCCCATGTGTGCACACACTGGCATCCTCACACGCCCAGGACTAGAGCTGGGAGGGATCGGATGAGTGGACGCGCTGCCGGACCTGTTCTTCGGACCCCCGGACACCGTAATGAGTCACCAGGGGTGTACTGCTCATGTTGCTGCCGACGGGCTAGATGCTGGGCCACCTTCCCCTCATGCTTGCCGCGGGCCTGGGAAGATAGGCCACCAGTGACACCGCCGCCCCACGCACCGTGGACTTTGGAGGGGAGCGTGAGCGGCCGACTGACCCAGCCCATGCCTGGGCTATCCTGTGGACACTACCCTGCCCCTTTCACAGAGCCCCATTCACCGCGAGGATGCCAGATTCCCCCTTTATTATGAACACTGTTCCCCCTTGGACACTTTATTACCCCTTTTGGACATTTTTACGTTTATTATTGTTTCCAATAAATGCCTCTCCAAGGCCTGAAGCCACACCCACTGTGTCTGTCTTTTGCTCACCCTGCCACAGTGGTTAAAACTTAAAATCAAGAA
Source organism: Myxocyprinus asiaticus (assembly GCF_019703515.2). Classification (NCBI taxonomy): domain Eukaryota; kingdom Metazoa; phylum Chordata; class Actinopteri; order Cypriniformes; family Catostomidae; genus Myxocyprinus; species Myxocyprinus asiaticus. The sequence continues at coordinate 28,492,409 of NC_059349.1, read as the reverse complement.
CTTCATTGCGTCAAGTCACCCACATCATGTCTCTCATGGTTTATTGAAATAAAAATGCATACAAATAATATTAATATTAAATATTAAGTCTTTTTGGGTGTAATGTATCTACAGAAGCCTACATGTGTAGTCTCTTGTGGTCTACACAGTGTTGTCAGCTTAAACTGGTCCATAATAGCTTGATGAATTAACTGTGTAACTTTTGAAATAGTCTGGGGGAAAGAAGCATTATTGCTAAAGCAGACAGTAACTCTAAACAGATAAACAGCACCTATTTATTATTGATTGACTATTTTCAAAGCATTGAAGAGCTGCTTAAAATACATTCTTTTACAGCATTTGTCCACCACTCACAACATTCAACCATGCACAATAAAATATTAGGATATTTTGGGCAGTGAAATATTTTATTTATAATTGAATTATATATATATATATATATATATATATATATATATATATATATATATATATATATATATATATATATATATATTTCCTTATAATAAACACTACCTTTCCCAAAATAACTAATCAATGGAGCAAGTAGGCTATTTTTTTCCATTAAGGGTTTTCTCCCCCCCCGGCTACTTCGGTCATATAGCATCCGTGTTATCTCACACAACTCATCAATAGTTGAACCTGATGTGAGTATGCAGCAGGATGCATCTCCAACTCACGCTGAAGGTGTCTGTGTTTCATGTCAATATCTCAGAATTTGCATCACGTTCGGGTTCAGTTTGGGTGAGTCGCTAAAATACGAGGCAAACCGCGTCCCACCTTGCACAGTTGTTGCCGTCAGCTAAAAGTAACATCTTCTGTAAGTGCGTGTTCAAAGTCATTTTGATATGTCGATGAAGAACATCTGGCTTTCAATGCGTTCATTTAGGTTTATTTATGAGTCGCAAACTCATTTGGTGACTTTATGTAGGCAATTCTATTCATTTGGCTATTGATATAGGAACTGTTTTCATTAAGTAAGTTTCTTTCATAATGTTTACCCATTTTACCGGTATAAACTTTCGCACCTGTGTCGTCCTAGGTACAGAGTATAACCGGTAACACCGTGTACCATAGCAAGACTATTATTTCTTTAGATGGGGATCATTTTAAATAAAACTAAATTAAATTCAATTGACAAATTGAAAATGAAGTAGAAATAAATAACAACAACTCTGGTTGTAATGACTAATGCAGCTTTCACTTTCTTTAGTCTATGTTTGAGTGAAGGGGAAAAAGCAACAAATAATTTAAATGTCAGCAGAACGCAGTAAGAATTGTGTTGAACACCTAAAGCATATGCTTTCATTCTGAAACCACTTTGAAGTTGTTCAGCAGGACACCAAACATAAAATATATATGGTGTTTTTGTTACATTTATACTGACAATCTGTTTTTTCAGTTGTGAAGTTTAAAATAATCTTAAAATATTGGTTGAGTTTACGGTTACAATTTTAATTCAGATTCATGAACGGATTCAACTCTGACTCGGCCTGTTATGGACTCGGTCTTGAGTCCGACTCGGCCCCTTTTGGACTCGGACTCAACTCGGACTCGATCGTTTAAGACACAGACTTGACTCGGACTCGACTAAGGTGGACTCGAACCAAACACTACCTGCTGGTGGCTGAGCTGCTTCCTCAACTTTAGTGGCTTGGATCTCTTCCTCCACAATAGGCTCTGTAGCTGATGAAAAAACAGAAGTAGTTTAAATGAAGATAACCAGCAAAATCGTATTTAATGCTTCAATTAATAATATCTCTCTATGCCCAACGCAGATAAAAGTATTTGTTGGCAGGCAATGCTTAGTTGACTATTAAACTTGTCTTTGTTCAAAAGGAAAGCAATTATTGTGCTTACAGATCCAGGGTCTTTATTTAATTGTTAAAAGATGCTTGTATAATCATGCTTTAGATATTAGGCTCACATGTTTGCTGATTCTTGCAGTTCAATACGGACGTTTATGTCAGGTTTACACAAGAATTTGGTGGTTATCATTGCCATCAAACAGGCAGAAACTGCTCATGTTCCCATTACTCAAATGTGTCTATATAGAGCACAGGTGTCTTATGGACGAACAGTGTTAATGTTTAATGATCTGCAAGATAAATCCAGTTTATTTTTTATCCAAGTCAATCAAATGTATTATTGCTCATATTAGGAATTTAGTATTGGCCCCTCATACAAACATGACTCCATTATTAAGTTTTTACAAGGCACAAAAGATAGAGCTCCTATTTTTTAGCGTTTTGCATACACTCACAGAGTACTTTATTAGGAACACTATGGTCCTAATAAAGTGCCCGACGTGGTCTTCTGCTGTTGTAGCCCATCTGCCTCAAGGTTTGAAGTGTTGTTCATTCTGAGATGCTGCTCTGCTCACAAAAATTGTAGAGAGGGATTATTGGAGTTATTGTAACCTTTCTGTCAGCTCGAACCAGTCTGGCCATTCTCCGTTGGCCTCTTTCATCAACAAGGCATTTCCGTCTGCAGAACTAATGCTTACTGGATATTTTTAGTTTTTGGCACCATTTTGAGTAAACTACAGAGACTGTTGTGCATGAAAATCCCAGGAGATTAGCAGGTACAGAAATACTCAAACCAGCCAATCTGTCACCAACTATCATGCCACGGTCGAAATCACTGAGATACAATTTTTTCCCCATTCTAATGGTTGATGTGAACAGTTACTGAAGCTCCTGACCCATATCTGAATAATTTTATGCACTGCAACCACACGATTGGATGATTAGATAACTGTATTAATAAATAGGTGGACAGGTGCTCAGTGAGTGTATACTGCAATATTGAATATAGGGGTAATTTGTAAATGCTTTTAGGTTTAACCAAAAAAATAAATAATAATAATTATAATAATTACAATTTTATTACAAATGGTCAAGTCTGAATACAAGGGTTTGAAAAAGTCTTAATTTATTGATGCAGACAACTATGCTTCCATTTCATTAAAATAAATGTCATAGTCCCTAATTTACAGTGTAATACTAGGTCTATGTGACAAAACTCTAAAATTCTACTTTACCTTCTTCTACACGTTCAGCAGGGGCCTCCTCAACTGATTCACTGGTCACAATGGTAGGCTTATCTTTCAATCCTGAGGATTTCACATGTGGATGTGCATACATGAGGCAGGTGTACAATACAGTTGCACAAAACAAGTACATGGCCCTTTTGAAGTGCATCATATTCATAGAATAATCTCTACACTCCCAAAAGTGGATTACCAAAATGAAAGAGCTTGTGACTTTTGGTTTGCTTTCGCACAAGATATTTTTTCTGTGCTTTGTTTTATAGACAGACAGCTATGTGTTTGAGAGTTGAAACAGACCAATAGGAAAAGAAGGTGAGGAAAAGTGATTAGGGATTAAGGACTTTTGCTATATCTTTTGTAGAGGAAAGATTGTGAAAGATATTGTGAAAAAAGTCAAATTTTCAAGCATAATATAACAACAAATATTGTGCATCTGTAACACTGGGGGTAAAAAATCAAAAGCACTAAAAAACAATTCAAGGGATACATATACTTTATTGACAACACAATAAGATTCTCCCGCATTGTAAAGTAACACAACTTATTTTATTTATGCATGAACAATATCAGAAAAATTATCAAATGTTGAAATCGTCACACTATAGCTAGTATTAATAAGAATAAACAAAGATGCTGCCTTCTAATAGAAAAAAAAAAAAACGTTTAAGAGAAATAAAAGAATTTCCACATGATAAGCATATAGCACCTTGTTTGGGCTTCAACCAATCAAATGCTGCAACATTTTGCTGCCTGCCACTAGGATTATACAACTAACCATTAAGATTAGCAATGTTGATTATCCCAGTCTCTCATTGAGACAAAAGGTATTTCTTTGCCTCCTGCCTATAAGGGCCTCCATGACACATGATGGACTTTGATCAAGTTCAGCCACAGGTTAACACAATTTAAACAAAAGAAAATCATCCTTCTCTGGTATAAAAAGATTTACCAACCAGTGTGCCATTTCTTCTAAGATGCCTTACTGTTTCTTTTTAGCTGCAGCCTTCTTTGACTCTTTGCCTTTTCCATCTTTCTCAACCTTTTTACCTTCATCAACAACAGGCTTATCATGAGATTTCTTTACCATATCTGGCTTTTCCTTTACCTCTTCTTTTGCCCATTCTCTTTCCGCCATTTTCTCCCTTTCCTCTTTCTCCTTTCTAATCCTTTCCATGGCCTTTTCCACATCCTCTTTCTCTATTCTCTCTCCTTCCTCCTTTAGCCGTGCCTCAGCTCTCTCCCAAGCCTTGGTTTCCGACTCTTCCCTTATTTGGTTCAAGGTCCTCTCTTCCTCCTCTTTGGCAAGGATGCTCCTCACCTCGGCCAGTGCCATTTTAGCTATCTTCCTGGCCTCCACTCTCTCATGGATGATGGTGAGCTGCTGTTTCAGAGCTTCCCTTAGCTTCAATCCAACGTCTTTGGAGTGGGAAAGCTCTAGGGAGTGAGAACTTTTTTTGATGACATCATCATTGTGACTAAACTAACTACACACACCTCAAACCACAATGCAATTAGTTGCAACGGTTGGGGAATGGTGAGTAAATAGGATCCAAAATGTAAAGCTCCCTCATTAGTATTTTGAGATATCCTCCATAAATTACACTGGAAGATGATGCATTTAGGATGAATATGTTTAAGAAGAGTTCAAAGTTCCCCAGTATTATCAAAATTCTTCGACTGAAGACCTACATGTGCATGTAGTTCTTTGTCTAAACACATGCAGGTTTGTAAGTAACAACTGCAGGAGGGCTTTATAGCTTAACTGTTAAACACTCCTTGGTTAAACAGAAAAATAACATTATGTAGCTTTCAAATTTTGATGTCAGCTCCATCATGCAAAGAGAAACAAGTTGATCCAGCACTTATCAAAACAGTTTTAAAATCCCAAACCACACTAGGGACTAGTCTCCTCCATGCACTTATATCAAGTGTGCAAAATACCTTTTTTCCTGGAAACATCTTTCTTTTCATCTGGCGAAGATGAGATAGAAAATGTTAAAATAAGTCAGTGATTGCTAGCCAAAACTGTTTTCACATGAGCCCATCTTCATACATCGACTCTAATGATGGAAAAGAGTATACAGTCCATTTATCCATGTCCAACATGATTCTATTGTTTGATTAAAAGAAGAAAAAAAATAAAATAATGCACCTTAACACGCAACATAAATTACACTGAAAGAAAAGGATCTTTCCAAACAACGTATGGACATACTACGGAAACCAAAACCTTACAACTTGCATTACCAAATCACCATCTGCAACATTTGTTTACTACATTTGTTAATGGGGATTTCTGCAACATTTGAGAACATATCATCTTATGAATACAACCAAAAAAGCCAAATGACACTAATCTGAAACAATGGCAAAATAATAAATATGAATTTCTGATTTCCCAGTAAAACACCAAAACTGTATTTAACCGAATAGTTAATTGAGAATAAAGGAACTACAGCTTAACTAAGGATATCCCTCAAGCTTAGCATAATTAGGAAATTAGAAAATATACTGTAATTTTAACATTACAATGAGTTAATTAACATGAATTATCCTTTTGCAACTCAAAGAAATTCCCAGAACCAAATACATACCAGTATTCTGAATTATTCTGATATCTTATGTTGTTTAAATTAATTAAATTAATTTAACTGTTGGTAAGTAATAGTGCCCATTATCATCATGTAATAAAAGCGAAAATTTATAGAGTTCCTGATGTGCATGTGGAATATGTTTCATTTTAGTTATTAACATTTCTAACACTCTCAAATATCACCTGGTAAAGCAGAATCGATATATAAATGCTACATTACATTTGGTGGGCACACCATTTCAGATTCCTTAGATTGGCAGGTAGGAACCAATTGTTGACGGTTACAGAACTCGGGGGTTCAGGAGAAGACTCCTAGAAAGGGTCATTAACCAGTTTTTACTTAGAACAACTACTGAAGTTGCTTAATTGACACCCATATGTAATCTTTTGGTTAAATTCAAGTCTGCGGAGACCATAAGTTAAAAATCAGATTAAGGAAGCTAGTGTCATATCAATACTGCAAGAAGTGTGGGATATAGCCTATTAATACTTATTGAACATATCAATATTAGTGCCTGACCGATATATCGGTTGGCCGATATAATCAGCCAATATTAGCCTTTCACCGATATATCGGTATCAACGTATATGTTTACCGATATGCGCCGATATGAAAACTATTTTTCAGAACATATAATGCAGAAAACAATGCTTTAGAATTGGTGTCATAGCGTAGTTTGTCCAGCAGAGCGCGCTCCGACTCCATTGTTTATAGAGCTGACTCTGAGCGGAGGGTGGCTCTGCAGACAGGGCGGAGTTAAGAGGTGTGTCTTCATGGTAAGTTGCTAACTAGTTTGTGAAATACATACTGGAAAGTTAATAAACAATGACCCCATAATTTTCCCTTTTCAGTATTACTAATATAACTTTAACCCTGTCCCTGACAACCATGTCACTCGTGTTTATCATTGCTATTGTTTGCTATGTTAGCCAGCTATAGTTTGTCAGAGCAGTAAGTAATGTAGCAGATTGAAAGGTAAACAGAGCATCTTTTTGCAGCTCAGCAGACAATGGTGCGGTGGTGGATTGTGTCTGTTGAGTGTTGATTTCTTGCTATGTTATTACCTAGTTGGTGAGACATAATGCTGGAAAGTAAAATAAAAAACGTCCGTCTTTTATTCTCCATGACAACGAGTTTATAGCTAACTAGCTAATCACGTAGCTACTTTCATTGCTTGTCAGCTGAGTGGAAGCTAATGAGTAAACATGTATTCACCAAACTGTTTTGTTCAGGATTCACGGTTTGGTACCCCCTTCAACCGAACAATTCCAGTCGTGTCATTTATAAAATTTAATATTTAAAAGTCTGGTTTTCCACCATTGAAAGTTTCCCTTGAACTTCTATAGCAGAATACATTGTAACACCGCTGCCACTGTTTATCTCTTGACTCGGCAGTATTAATATAGTCAGCATTTGACTAATACTAAACAGTAATACTGATGTTTATTTAGCTATTTATTTTATTTTTATTTATTGTTTATTTTAATGGTCAGCATTTGACTGATACTAAACAGTACTGATGTTTATTTAGCTATTTATTTTATTTTTATTTATTGTTTATTTTAATGGTCAGCATTTGACTGATACTAAACAGTACTACTAATGTTTATTTAGCTATTTATTTTATTTTTATTTATTCTTTATTTAAATGGTCAGCATTTGACTGATACTAAACATACAGTACTGATGTTTATTTAGCTATTTATTTTATTTTTATTTATTTTAATGGTCAGCAATTGACTTATACTAAACATACAGTACTGATGTTTAAGCTATTTATTGTATTTTTAATTATTCTTTATTTTCTCAGTGTTCATTTCTAGAATTTGTTGACAATGTATAATAATAATGTCAAATATTCTTTGATAAAAATATTTGTATAAGAAAGCAGCCTTCTGAGTACCTTTGCATTGTCATATCGGTGCAAAATCCACATAGAAAAGGTCCGTTTTCATTCCAGCTCAAAAATGAACTATACTGGCCACCATATCGGTAATCGGTGAATGTTCCCCCTCGAAAATCGGCATCGGTCTCAAAAATCCCATATCGGTCGGGCTCCAATAAAATATTGTCAATTTCTTTGAGGAAGGAGAGCGGCAACTCATATAAGCACAAAGAAACACAAAAACGTAATAACTGACAATGTTATGCCAAACTACTTCTGTGCTTGGATGTACCAAAATTTAAAAAAATTACAAAACACAACAATATCTCCATTTAATTGCCAAGGAAACAAATTACCCCAAAAAGCAATTGTTGCTTGTTATGAAAGTAGCTCAAAATATATAAACTGTTCAGAGCTCAAAAGACACAAATGATAAGACTATATTCAAGGAGTAAGATGTCACACGTAAGATGCTAAATTGCAAGAAAGACTCAAGGAGTAATACATTTTTTCTATATTGATTATGATATAATGGAATTGAGACATGCAGCAAAGGTGGTATGTTAATGCTGTCGATTGAGCTTAACTTGTATTGAACCTGGAACATTCCTTTAAATTGGCAAAACTTACAGCACTAAGGTCATATATAAAAGGTAATTAGTATATTAGTAGTTGGAAATAATTGTTGGAAATAACAGTTGCAAAACATTAGCAACAAACCATGAACTACATAAGTTCAATATTTACAAAGGTTTAAATGTTCACAATGACATCATGTTCTAAAGAGTTTATAGGTCCCCAAGTGACTGTTGGCGATGCTCCCAACAAAATAGTTCTTCAAGTGTTTGGAACAGAATCAAGTAGTCTAGGGAGCAAGTCCTCCTCTAATAAAGTGCTTCTGTCACAATCACAGTAGAAAACATGACTATTGATTTTGAAGGCCTAAAATAACGCATGTCTTTTGGCCCTGAACCCCTTCAGTCTGTGACGCGCCAGCAACGTCCTCCGCGGCTGTCTCGGTTTCTTCATCCTCTAGTGTTTCAAAAGGACTCATAACGTCATAAAGGAAGGTGAAGAAACTTTGAAACCAATCATTGCCCTCTTCTGCTAAAATATCGAGGACTTCCTCAAGGGAGTCTGAGTTTTCTTTGCTGCCACCTTTGGTCAGCCCTACGCAAATGGGAAAATAAGGAAAAAGAGACAGAAAGGGAAAGAAAGAACAGCGGTAGAACAAGAAAATAGAGAAAGGGTGGAGGTGGTTGGCAAGGTTTACTAGATAAGGAGCCAGTGCTATATAAAGAGGGTAAAGATGCTTTAAAAGTATAAGTTGAGGAATGGAAAATGACAGAAAAGGGCCATACATGGGAAAAACCAATTGAGCATTGATATTTTGGATGAATGCACAGCTCACTTATTTGATTTAACAATTAAACGGCCTGTAAAATGAGAAAATAAATCTCTTTATTTTCTCACCTTGTGACATGAGGTAGTCATGTTTTTATTTTAATATTAGCAAGATGATCTAATTCACAAACTCATGCAAGATAATCAGTCATCTCTTCTTCAACAAAATAGAGTGTGATTTGAACAAAACTATGTTTACAAAAACATGAAAGTCCCATGCACGTGCATTGGTCTGAATTAATTTGATATTGCACAAAAGTGAACCAAAGTCTGTCATGCAAAACAATAAAATCTGGCAACAACTTCATAAAAATCAGTGCACTTGCCTAGTAGTACTTTAGCATCTTCCACATCAAAGTCTCCATCACCATCAGCATCATAGGATACAAGTTTTCCTAGTAAAGCAATTTGAATCTGATTTAGTCAGTTGTCACTTTGACTGAAGTTGGTAAATAATCCATTGAGCCATATCTTCTTGAATTAAAATGCAATGAGCACATTCATTTCTCTTATGCCAAATAGTAGTTTTCTTGGGGTACCTTTAATGAATAGTTTACCCAAAAATGAAAATTCTCTCATTATTCACTTACCCTGATGTCATCCCAGATGTGTATGACTGTCTTTCTTCAGCAGAACACAAATGAAGATTTTTAGAAGATAGAGCTCTGTCAGGTCCTTATAATGGATGTACATGGGTGCCAGCAATTTGACAGTCCAAAGGTCATATTTATTTGGCATAAAAGAAATACACATGACTCCAGTCGATCAATCAATGTCTTTGAAGCTAATCAATACGTTTGTATAAACGTAAATATATATAATATTATCTATTTAATACAAATAAATAGATAATTAAAATGTTATTAACTTTTAAAAAGCGCTTCCTGCCAGCAGCTGAGGTGAAGCATGACGTAACCGCATCAGTGAGTTCACGCGAGAATTCGGAAGTGCCGCTTATTTATAACAGAAGAACAAACATTACATGAGAGTTCAGCCATGTCAAACATCACCAGCATCCTGGATGCTAGGGCTGATTTAAAGTTAAAACGTTTTAATTATCTATTTTTTTATAATTTTTGGAATGGTATGGAAAAGCAACGTCTCGATTTGCTTCAGAAGACATTAATTGATCGACTGGAGTCGTGTGGATTACTTTTATGCTGCCGAAATATGATTTTTGGACCGTCAAAGTGCTGGCACCCATGTACATTATTCCCTTCCCACCCTTCCATTATAAGGACCTGATACAGAGATCTATCTTCTTCTAAAAAACTTCACTTGTGTTCTGCTGAAGAAAGTCATACACATCTGGGTTGGCATCAGGATAAATTAATGAGAATTTTTATTTTCCATTTAAGATAAGGAATCACCTTAATGTTTTCAAATTACAGTAATTGGTCTTTCTTAAGATAACACTTGGTAATAACATTTATTAGGACATGTTTAACAAACATACCATTATTTAATGTTTGACATTGTCATTACATTCTACAGTTAAAAAAAATTTGGCTCATATGAATTTTTTTCCATATATTCATCAAATAACGTACATTAACTATTGATCCGTTAAGCATTACATAAAGACTTTAAAGGTTATTATACATTTGCTTGCATATAAGTGTTACCAATTGTGCTTGTTATTGTTTCCTCATTCACACACAATTTATGGCAGATTTAAACCTGTTATTTTTATGAACAGATATGATCTCAATGCCTGATACTTTAAATTGGTTAGTAGACATTATGCACTTTATAATATTGTAATTTAAGTATGAAAGAGGATACCTAATATAGAACTAAAAATGAAATGGCACTTTCACTTCCATATTTTGTAATTGAGGATGATGGGTCAATGAAATGAGGTTTATGATGGTGATCCCAATCATTGGTTTAGATTTCATACCTTGTAATACCTCTGAAAGATTATAGCGCAAGTCCTTTGCTTTGGCTGCATGCAAAATTAAGGCCCGGTATTAAAAGTACAAATAAAGGGAGTATACAAATCAATCATTACATTTAAAACCATACTGAAGAATGCAGATATACAACAAAGTACAATATGTAGATGACTGACTCACCAATTACACCTTGATAGTCAACAAGGTCAAAATACACCACAGCTACAGAGGTCCAGACGCCCAGGAGAGCCAGCACCATAAACCAGGTGAAGAATGAGGTTCCTCCCACAGCCTCTGCTTTCTTCCCATTCTTATTCGCCTGCAGCGGCTTGGCATCTTAAGGACAATAAAGAATACCGTTATACACAATGGCAGAACAAACGTACCACAACCAAGTAAAAACCATGTCCATGGATCAATGAGAAATACATGCTCACAATAAAACTATTCCTTTAAAGCAAGATTAGGCCTTTAGTATCACTTTGTGTATACGCATATACTGTATTGCTGATAGAATGTTGTTAATATTTAAAGTTGAAAAACTAGACAAGCCAATTTTTTCCATATTTCAAAGCATGGATGAGATCCAAACCATATTTTATTCACTCACATGAAAGATTCCCTTACAACATTTTAAATATAAAACACATCTATAGTATTTTCAAGGTGACAAAACTTCAAGGCTAAAAGAGTGCAGTTATTCTGAGGGCTGTTGACACTCCTCATGGAACCATGGTATAAATACATTTGCATGAAGAACTCTAGAAGGAAGAATGAACAGCTGTTTTGTCCGCTACGTTCTCCTAGGTCAAACCACACAAATGACATCATGCACACACACACACACACACACACACACACACACTGATGCAATTTTACCATTAAATATACACACAGTTATTAAACCACTCTTCAAGCATTAAAACAAAGAAATTCTCCTTTTACATTTTGTACAGATTTCATATTAACCTTTTGCATATATTAACTATTTGACAATAAAACCTATAAACTAAACATTTAATGCACTTTAATAATTTATAATATAACATCAGATATTGACTGTTGTCTAATCCAATTTAAATCCAATGAAAACTACATAATGTGAATATAAAGGTTAAGATTTTCTCTTTTACCCCCAGACTTTTCATTAAATGCCATCTCTTGTCACAAATGTTATTTCAAAGCACACAATTACAATACCAGTCTCTTCGTCCACCACCTTGACCTCTGCCTTCGGCTCCCCCATCCCTCCAGAAGAAGTGGGGAAAAAGAGAATGTTTTTCACCCCAATCCTTCCCCAAACCCCTGTACAACAGCAGGCGTCCTGCCTTTTTGTTCCTGGTGAATTGAGCCGGAACTTGATATAGAACTCAACCAGCAAATGGATTATTTTTAGAAGTGTCTGCTTGAAATCCAGCAAGCACTCATATGAAAGGGTAGGGGCAAACCCCACTCCATCCTGCTGCTCTTAGCCACATATTAAAGCAGAAAAAGTTAATTGGTCAACAGAATTACTACACTAAAATGGACAGTTCAACCAAAATGAAAATTCTGCCTTTATTTACCATTTCATCATTTATATTGTTTGAAACCCGTATGACTTACTTTGTTCCATGGAACATAAAAGGATATGTAAGGAAGAATGTTAGCCTCAATCACTTTCATTGCATCCTTTTTCCATACAATGCAAATAAATGGTGACTAAGGCTATCAGTCCTCAACATTCTGCCTCACATCTTCTTTTGTGTTCTTTTGTGTTCCATGGAAGAAAGTCATACAGTTTGGAACGGCATAGGCCTACTGCTTCATTGCATGTTTAAGTTTTGATTGCAAGCAAATCAATCTTTGGAAAGCTTTTTTCAGCCTGCTTTTTTCAGGCTGGAGGAGCATGTCTGTCAAGGCAAACCATCAGTGACTCTCCCTGCTATTGAGCTATACAAGGACAGGTCTCCCTAGTTTCTTGCTAAAACAATAAACATGTTTGCAGGGGCTTCAACTTGTACTTTTCAAAAACATTCAGCCATGTAGCAGGAACTAAAATAGAAATGAAAACCTGCATCAAACATTATCAGAGAGTAAACTGCCAAATAATGTACTTAAAATAGCCCTGTGAGCACACAACAAGAAACAAAAGATTAGAACATCTCCATTACTCAAAATATCTCCAAAGAAAACCCAAATCCTATTTCACATACATTTCATATAGCCTATATTTACACCACACAACTCCCAACCCCTAGTTAAAAAATACAGTGTTTAGAAAAGACAAGACACCTATAAAGTCACACATGCTCAACTCGTCTCTAAATCCAGATAGTCAAATGGCTGCCACTGTGCCCTATTCAACATCTCCCCCTCCCCCATTTATTTAACATTTATTATCTGCAATGAAAAATTGTGCTTCAAACACTTTTTGTAACTCATGCACTGCTTTTGAAGAAGTTTCTATACGTTCGTGGGTAAACAATGTTCATTAAGAAGCTTACACAACATTCTAGTGGAATGTCTGCTTTGAAATACCCTCTCTTCTTCAGTCATGCCTACACACACCCTACTGCTTCACATTCTGAGTAAAACAGTTCCTGCCTATCGTCACAGGAGCATACCATGGCCCTTAACCCCTGTATGCGACCTTACCAACAAACACCCCCGTCTGGAATCTTGAATGACCAGCAAGCAGCCTAAAAACAATTAATTATGAGTCATATGTATTTTTACACACTCTATGGTGTTATATTTAAATATTATTTCCACCCTTTAAATTATGTTAAAAAGTAACATCTTCAAACTTTGCATGGCACATAACATTGAACAATCATTCCCATTTTTGTGAGATGCATACGTCACTTTTTTGCTTCACTGACTTAATTAGCCAATATTAAATCAAACATTTACATGGAAAAAACTCATGCAAGGTTATTTATTCAATAAATAAATAAACATTTAAAATTAATGGAGAAATGCTTTTGAAAAAAGAAAGCACAAGCACACCGTGACAGACTGTCCTTTCTTTACCATTTCTTTGGCACTCTGCAAGTTATTCTGTGCCTCTGAAAAGATGCCTAGAAGGAGTAATTCCAACAATTTAATAAAAGGTGGCATTGCACTTTCCTATGAACAGTTTGCAAAGCAATGCATTAAAGGGTCATGAAACTACAAAACATATTTTTTGAGATGTTAACAGATTTTTTCAGGTTGCACATCACTGAAAACAATTATAGCACTCATTACATTTATTGTTAAGAGTAAAGTGGTTATTTATTTATTTATTTTATTTTTTTTACATTTCGTTCTTCTGGTTTAAAAAACTGAATCTTGAAGCAATGTCATAAAATATGAGGCATATGTGTAAGAACTGAGTTGTGATTGGTAGTAGAGTAATACATCATTAGATTCTGAACATTTCTCTACATTATGAGAAAGAACCCTTCCATCCGATCACTGCACTGCCTCATCCATGAGCTTGCATTATAGGCAAAAAATTTAAAATCACATGCGGATTTGACAGCGTTTCCTGACTGGCGCAAGTTCAACAACATTCAGGGAAGAGAAATAAGAGCGGACTTCCACACTAATCAATGAGGTGAGATCAGAATCACACTAGAGTCTAGGGATGGGCGATAAGACGATGTTATCGGATTTCTAAAATGTCTTACTACGTTTCCATCCAAGGGTTTTTTTGCAACAGAAGGTGTAGCGCATCAAAAAGTTTACCGATAATAGCTGATGGAGATGCAAGTTTCAACATAATATTTTTCAGTTTAACTCTAGCACATAAACTCTATGTCAATACTTAAAATGTCGCGAAAAATTGGTTTGGAAACACTTTTTGTCGAGAAAATAGGCATTAACGCAAAAATATACTGTCACATGACAGAATTTACCCCAATCATTAGTCTGTGTTCATGACAACAAGGTATACATCCTTAAAAGGCAATTTATTGTGCGTGAAGCATTACTCGCACAGTTATGGATTGGTCTTAACAGCATTCCTGCACAGATCCGATGCTGCAAAGTAAACACATCTGCATCATGACACTACCAGGAGTGCCAACACAAATATCTCTCATGCACCCATCATCGACAAGTGCACGGAGGACAAATGAATGGCCACTCTTTGCGATTAATTTAATCGCGGTAGCCATCCATTTATTTATTAAAGTTGCTTTTCCATATCATTCAAAATAAAAGACAGCAGTCGTGGAATTAGCCCACAACACAAAAACATCATTTCTGTCCACAAAGATATTTTAAATTAAAATAAATACGCAATACTAGGAGAAAAGCTTCAGTGTGCTTTTTTGGAACACTAACATATAGCCCAATTCTATAAAATTATTGTTTAGCTTACTTTTAAAAAAATGCCGGAAAAATTCCCTGTATTAAATTAAATAAATTACCAAACGAATAAAGAATTAAATTAAAACAAATTACCAAATGAAAAAATAATATTGTTAGGCCTATATAATTGCCTTTTCTTTACACAAACTTAAATTTGCCTTACCCTGTTCTGTAGATGAAAAAAGTCAGCTAGTTACATTCTTGAATAAACTTTTTTCAAGACTAGATAAACTGCTCGCTTTTGATTGCAATTCCTAGTCTTCTGATTGCCTTTTTTTGTGAAATTAAAATGACAGTCAGCTGGCTAATTTCAGTGAATTATCTCAATACTCTCCACATTTTACCAAAAGTGAAAATGCGTAAAAAAGAAATTTGCGAGATTTGCTGTCTTCTGCCTGTTTCCATTCAAATAGACTTTTATAGATAAAAATGGTGTGCTTGAAGTCATGCTTAAAAAAAAAAAAAAACACTTTGTCGCATAAGTTTTGGTTTATCGCTAAAGAAATCTGCCCTTAAGCCGTTTCCATACAGAAATGTGCATATATCGCTAATTGTGTACCTTTCGTCTCCCAGATTTCAAAAAATATTTGGAGAGTATTGAGACAATTCATTGAAATTAGCCAGCTTACTGTCATTTTAATTTCACAAATAAACACAATCAGAAGACGAGGAATTGCAATAAAAAGTGAACAGTTGCCCTTCTGTAAAGGACTGTAATTTTGGTCCTAATGTTGCGCCTATCGCAGGTTGCCACCGGTTCCGACCCGGAAGCGAATCGTCATGGCCCTGTTCAAGCTGGCAACCTGCACCAAGTAGTGGGGGAAACTTTCGGTCTTAGTATAAGGACAATCCATAGATGTGTATATGCTGTGTGCACAGCTATTAAAGAAAAACTGATGTGGTGTAATATCAGGGTTTACATGTATGATACATTCCTGATATTCAATAGGCTATTTTGAACAATCATCTAAAGCATTGCCATCACAACTGCATTATGTCCCGCATATTTGTCCAGCAACTTTTAATGACCAACTGAACTTGATTGTCATCTTAAATTAATTTTAGTGTCATAATGCAATTTACAGCTCAGTGCATGCGATCAGAGGTAAAGAGGGTTAGATTTAAAATATTTAAAAGTTTTTTAAATCTTCAAAAGCTCGTTTTCTGAAAGTGAACTCACAAATAGCATTGGACAAATAGTTATGATAGTTTATAGTCTTGAAAAAAGTGTAGCACATTCTGAGAACGTCATTCAGCCGACTTTTTTCGTCTACAGAACAGGGTAAGGCTAATTTAAGTTTGTGTAAAGAAAAGGCATTTTTGCCAAAACATTTTCAAAAGTAAGCTAAACAATAATTTTCAAGAATTGGGCTATATGTTAGTGTTCCATAAAAGTGCGAGTAATGCTTCACATACAATAAATTGGCTTTCAAGGATGTATACCTTGTTTTTATGATTAACACAGGCTAACGATTGGGGTAAATTATGTTATGTGACACTATATTTTTGCGTTAATGCCTATTTTCTCAACAAAAAGTTTCCAAACAAGTTTTCCATTTCCATCAGCTATATCGGTAAACATTTTGATGCGCTACACTTTTTGTCGCAAAAAAAAAACCCTTGGATGGAAACGTAGTTACTGACAAATAATGATCTACAATATCAGGAAATGGCAAAACCATGGATCTGGGAAGTCGCCAAATATATAACAGTGTCCAGGGTGTGACACTACCACCCGCAGAATGTGACGAGGCTGAATCCAGTTTGCAAGCTCCTCGTCCAAATGTATTTCATGCGCGGGTAATTTTGCTCATCTACCCGCAACAGGCGGGCGACCTGTAAGACGTCTCGGAGTGACACATGACAAGAAATGCTGTTAGTCACAAAGACATGTGCTTGAAGAAATACACGTTATTATATTTTTAAGAACAGACAAAAAGAAAAGCCATCAATGCTCGTGTCTGATTCGCTGTCTGTTCAGAGGCGAGCACAAGCCTGTCTCGTGGAACAAGCGCATGTAAAGAGTTTTCACTCTTTTTTGTTCTCTGTTTCATTCGTTTGAAAACTGTTTGCAAGAATAATGTTGTCTATGAGAATGCTGCAAATTATCTCAGATCATCTCAGGTGCTGCTGTGAGTTTGTTTTGCTTTATTTCCACGCGGTTAACATGCATTGTAAACGCAACTATGCAGGTTCAATAATATATACACCGGTGGCCAAAAGTTTGGAATAATGTATAGATTTAGCTGTTTCGGAAGGAAATTGGTACTTTAATTCACCAAAGTGGCATTTAACTGATCACAAAAAAAAAGTAATTTTTTATCAAATCTAGACAGGCCCCATTTCCAGCAGCCATCACTCCAACACCTTATCCTTGAGTAATCATGCTAAATTGCTAATGTGGTACTAGAAAATCACTTGCCATTATATCAAACACAGTTGAAAGCTATTTAGTTCGTTAAAGGAAGCTTAACTTTGTCTTTGTGTTTGTTTTTGAGTTGCCACAGTATGCAATACATTGGCATGTCTTAAGGTCAATATTACGTAGGTCAAAAATGGCAAAAAAGAAACAGCTTTCTCTAGAAACTCATCAGTCAATCTTTGTTTTGAGGAATGAAGGCTATACAATGCTTGAAATTGCCAAAAAAAAAAAAAAAAAAAAAATAGAAGATTTCATACAAAGGTGTACACTACAGTCTTCAAAGACAAAGGACAACTGGCTCTAACAAGGACAGAAAGAGATGTGGAAGGCCAGATACAACTAAATAAGTTTGAGAAATAGACACCTCACATGTCCTCAGCTGACAGCTTCATTGAATTCTACCCGTTCAACACCAGTTTCATGTACAATAGTAAAGAGAAGACTCAGGGGTGCAGGCTTTATGGAAAGAATTGCAAAGAAAAAGCCACTTTTGAAACAGAAAAACAAAAAGAAAAGGTTAGAGTGGGCAAAGAAACACAGACATTGGACAACAGATAATTGGAAAAGAGTGTTATGGATCTTAACCCCATTGAGTTTTGTGGAATCAACTAGACTGTACAGTGCGTGAGAAGTGCCCGACAAGACAGCCACATCTATGGTAAGTGCTACAGGAAGTGTGGGGAGAAATGTCACCTGAGTATCTGGACAAACTGACAGCTAGAATGCCAAGGATCTGCAAAGCTGTCATTGCTGCACGTGGAGGATTTTTTGATGAGAACTCTTTGAAGTAGTTTAAGTAAAAGAAAAAAATTTCACATTGTAATAGTAATTGTTCATGTTATTAATTCCCTAACTATACATTGTGATCAGTTGAATGCCACTTTGGTGAATAAAAGTACCAAATTCTTTCCATAAGAGCAAAATCTGTAAATTATTCCAAACATTTGTCTGCCAGTGTTATTTTTGTATTAAAGAAACAAAGATGAAAGTGATTCAATCATAAAGTAATACAAGACACGTTCACCCTGAACCTAAAATTGAGTTCGATTTTATTTTCTTTAGGCAGCATTAACTGTATTACCAAAACGCAATACAAACACATAAGAACATACGAACATACATAAGAACACACATTTGGCAGCATTATTTTGGAAACACAAGGGAATTTATCAGGCTTATTTATTACGATCATTAATGTATTTATATTTATAATCGTCTTTAGTTCTTAATCTGTAGGCTATTAGTAATTTTCCACCTGGTGTCATTGACAGATACTTGCATGATGGCAAATGGAGCCATTGGAGACAGTAAATGTTTAAATAAGGTGGTTAAATAACATTTTTTGATAACTTCGTTATTTTATTGCTTTTTTCATTTAGTTTAAAGTGCAATTTGAATTTAGAAATGTATTTTGTTTATGTTTTTTGTGTTTCAATAAATGAATAAAATTTTTAAAGCAAAACCAATAAAGCAAAAATATTCACCGACCCTCGGCAGGGGGTTGACAATGTATATCGTGATATTTTTTAAGGCGATTATCGATAAAATAACTTTTGACATATCGCCCAGCCCTACTAGAGTCATGTTAACACGTATTATGTTTAAGTATTCCCGCTGTACTTTTGAAAAAGTGTTTAGTTAATGTATTGTGTATTGGACCCATTTACTTTATGTGCCTTACTGAACGCAGAGGGATGAGTCGAGATTATTTTCTGCGGTAATCAACATTGCCACAAATGCAGTCAATAGTTTAACTTGTATTAAACCTGAAACATTCCTTGTAAGAATAAATATCTATGAATTATATTAAGTCTTTAAGCAGTCCTGGTTTTGGTGGCAATGCCTGCTTTTACTTAATTCCAAAAGATTGAATTTAATATTTCAATCTTTGATTCGTAAAATGTTTTCACTCTTCACACGTTCATATTTTTGTCCCATGATCGATATACAGCAGCTCTTTAGCTTTTACATTTACATTTTACATTATTCATTTGGCAGACGCTTTTATCCAAAGCGACTTAAAAAAAAGAGGAAAACATAAGCGATTCATCTTAAGGAGACAGTGGTATGAAAAGTGCTGTATTACAAAGTTTCACTAGTATCATAATAGTATTCAAAACAGAATAAAGTGCAACAGGAAATTTATTTATTTATGTATTTATTTTTTAATGACTGGTTAAGTGCTCATGGAAAAGATGTGTTTTTAGTCGTTTTTTGAAGACAGAGAGTGAGTCAGCTTCATGGATGGAGTTGGGAAGGTCATTCCACCAACGTAGTACGATGAAGCTGAAAGTCCGGGAAAGTGTTTTGGTGCCTCTTTGTGTTGGTACAACAAGGCGACATTCCTTAGCCGACCGCAGGCTTCTAGTGGGCGTGTAGCTCTGCATAAATGATTTTAGGTATGCTGGTGCAGACCCAGTGACTGTTCTGTATGCCAGCATCAGAGCCTTGAATTTGATACGTGCATCAACCGGTAGCCAGTGAAGAGAGACAAGGAGTGGTGTAACGCGCTTTCTTTGGTTCATTAAAGACCAGACATGCTGCTGCATTCTGGATCATTTGCAGGGGTCTAACTGCACATGCAGGGAGGCCTGCAATGAGAGCGTTACAGTAGTCCAGTCTAGTTATGACAAGTGACTGGACAAGCAGTTGTGTGGCATGTTCAGAGAGGAAGGGTCTTATCTTCCTGATATTCTAGAGTGTAAATCTACGTGATCTTGCGGCCTTTGAGATGTGGTCTGTGAAATTTAATCTGTTGTCAGTGGTTACCCCTAGATTTCTGACTGATTTGGAAGGTGTTACTGTAGTTGCACCCAGCTGCAAGGTGATGAAAAAGGCTTTAACGTTTATGTTCAGCCATCTCTTTTAAGAGTTGTTCTGTGTTGTTGTGCTTGACCCCCTCCCGTCCTTCCCTTCCACCCTCCCACCATTTTACGCCATTTCATGAGCCTTTTGTTAAATCTGAAGGATCGGGTGATGGGTGTACTTAGTTTTCCGCGCTCCATATCGTCTCGCACTGAGCACTCAGGGGGGTTTCATGACACTTTAAAGATGCACTCAGTAATTTTTGAATATGTCCTCTTATACTGACACCTAGGGGTGTGAATGCAGCACCATTCATCTTTTGAATGCAATAGTTTTCAGTTCCCAATGCCATTACAGAAATTCAGTTTTCACAGTCAGCCAGGATTAATTTAATCCCTGAGTGAAAGTTTCCAAAGCGGTTACTGAGATTAACCATATAGTATTTGGCTGGTAAAGTGATATAAACATGGCAGCCCCCCATTAGGGGACCCTCTATTTGTAGAATAAAACAGCTTTTATAATGTTACTGATACAAATGGGGTCTTAAGTAGTCTCACTTGAGTAGTAATGATTTTATACATAGGTTTCAAAATTGCCATTAATTTCCTTTGAAGTAGGGCTGAAACGATTAGTCGACGTTATCGACAACAAAAAATTGACGACAAACATTTTCATTGTCGAACAGTCGTTTGATCTCATTTAACATAACATGAGATCACATTAAACTCTAATGATGGTGCGCAAGAGGAGCACTTCAGCTCGCGCATGATTGAGGAGAGGAAGAAGACAGCTTACTGTCCAGACGCACTCCAAACTTTCCAAACAGTTTCAGGTGATGTAGATTGGAAATTATGAGGACATTATACAAAATTACAAACTAAGAAAAATACAGAAGCAATCTCGTTGTGGAATAAGCGGAGCCGGAGCTGCCGTTCCGTTTATGCTTAAAAACTTGTCAGAGCGTCTTTAAAGGAAACACCCGCCGTTATATCTTTAATGCATCCTTTATTAAAAGTTAAAATAAGGAAGCAGGTCATGTAAATAAGTACAAACTCCAAAACTGACATTTCTCTGTGCGGTCAGCGCCTCTTCTATGAGTCGCGTGAAGTCACCCGATCAATCTCACCTAGAGAGAGATTGAAACTGTACCCGGCTGATGCACAGTCTGGCGCAGGAACGCTTGTCCCTCGCATGCGCTTGCTGCAGCTAGATTATTACGTGATTGCGCACGACGTAGTGAATCATAACACATATGTTGCGGTGTGTATCTTATCGGGAAGACAATCTGCGAAACGCAGCTCTTTTAAGAGTTAAAGATGGATTGGAGTGAACAAAAAGGTTAGAGAGGGTATAGTCTTCGCCCATTATGCACGGCAACAAAATAAGTTTTTGATGTTTTTGTTTTGGCTTGTTTTCCAATATAAATATCTAAAACTCCTTTAAAACAACGTACATTTTCCTTAGCAGCTATACTGCAGACAAAAAAACAAAAAAACAAAAAACAAAAAAAAACAAAATATATATATATATAATTAAACAATATATATATATATATATATATATATATATATATATATATATATATATCAGAGAATGTCAGATAATTTTTAAATATCTAAAAATACTTAAAACAGGATATATTTACCTGAAAAGCAACATATAAGATATTTAGACTTGCTTTCAGAAAATATATCTTGAATATAAGTATATTTTGACTTTACAGCACTGGCAGAAGTATGATCAAGTGAAAACAATACACTTATATTCAAGATACATTCTCTGAAAGCAAGTCTAAATATCTTATATGTTGCTTCTCAAGTAAATGTATCTTGTTTTAAGGATTTTTGTAAAATTTTAAATGGAAAACAAGAAAACACTTGATAACTATATATTTTTTTAGCAGTTAATTTTTTACTGGATTAAACTTAATTGGGTTTTTTCCCTTTAATTCAGTGAATATCATTTAGAGGTATGATAGAGGTAAAAGATGATTTTGTCCTCTTTATTGTTAGTAAGCATGTTTAATACAACTTTTTAAGTCAAGGCACAAGCTGAATAATTGGTTAATAACTTATGATTAATCATTGCAATAATCGCCGAATAATCATTCTAATAATCATTACATTAGTCAATTATCAAAATAATCATTAGTTGCAGCCCTACTTTGAAGTTAAACTTTTTAAATTATGAAAAATGACTGAGCGCATCTTTAAATGCTTGATGAACCGATTTTACTAATTTTTGAAAATGTTCCAGAGCCTTCACAGTGGCCGTGACTCCAGATCATTTTCATTAGAGGGAAAA
This sequence comes from Myxocyprinus asiaticus, assembly GCF_019703515.2. Classification (NCBI taxonomy): domain Eukaryota; kingdom Metazoa; phylum Chordata; class Actinopteri; order Cypriniformes; family Catostomidae; genus Myxocyprinus; species Myxocyprinus asiaticus. The sequence continues at coordinate 28,469,704 of NC_059349.1, read as the reverse complement.
TGTTCCATAACTTAATTATTTGATATTCAAGATGTCTGATCTAGAGAAATGGGAATGCTCTCCACATGTGAAATTATACTTAAAATGACAATATCAAGAACACGGATATTTCCATTAAAGATACTTTATAGAAACTAAGAACTGTAATACAGAAGGATGAGGTGGAGCACATTTCTGATAGTGAGCTGCTTCACTTAGAAAGTTAGCACACCAAGCAGGCTACACCGAAATGCCTAAATCAGATTATAAGGTAAAAATAGAGATATGTGTTATAATTTCACAGGTTTCATTCACCTATAAAACATGCACCTTTAATTCAAGTCCGATAACCAATTTTTTGGAACACACTTTGACCACTCTTACATAATAACCCCGCAGTTACGAAAATCAAGAATAATAGCTAACTCAGACAAACGGACGATGATAACCAGAAAGGTTGCAGAACTTTAAAAAGTTGAGGAAAGCTTTATTTTTAATTACGGAGTCTGTGGGGTTATTGTATTTTACTCGAGACCCTAGAGGCCACGTATAACCCCTCTCACGCTCTCCCAATTTTGACACGTGAGCATTTAAGAGATCACAGCGGGGCAACTCTGACTCCAGCAAGAGCTGTTCAGCTTGTAGTCCAAAAACCCGTAAGAGAATTCGCCAGGGTTTCCCTCGGGATTTTCGTCTTAGGCGTAAAATAAGGTCTGTGGTAAACATTACTTGACGAAACGTGGAGGTTTTGTTCTACAACATAAATTACACACATGCATATCTCAAACGTGATTTTTTTTTTACTATATAATTCAATACGGCTAGGCCCACTGGGACTCGTGCAAGAGTGCAAAGGCATGCAGAAGTTCTGCGCTCATTTCTTACTGATTTCCAAGTAAACAGAAATTATTCTGGGTATTTAACATCCTTCGGACAGCTGTAACTGGCAAGCTGTTGTTCGCTCAGAATGTGTAGACGATTAAAGAAATATGCATGGATCACAATGTAACGCAACTAAGGTAGTTTATAGATTACGGCTTTAATCGACATAATACACTAGGGATATTGTTATTAATTATTTGTTCCACGAGCCAGTTTTTATATCAATTTAATGTCTCATTGTTGTTGATAACCACAACTCAGTGCATTTTGAATTAGAAGAAAAATCAATCTTGCCGCCCGATTAACTTTCAGGCCTTCTGCAGAAGACTGTGTGTATTTTTGACGACAATATGTAAATATGCAAACCTTTTTTGTGTCCTCTTGCATTTTTCTTCTGAGCCATTGCTAGTTCTTCGAATTTTCGTGTTCTGTAAAAGCTGAGCTGACTATAAATTCCAGTCTTAATTCTGGTACCCTGCGAAATCAAATCCCTATGCCTTCATACACTGAAGCCCATAGCAACCCGTCCCCTTTTTGAGTGAATAAGCATTCGGCCAGTGCTAGTCATACAAAGCCATTGTGGGCGGAGCTAATTAAAATTCCATCCAATCGGCAAGCAGAGTCAGATGCCTTATTCAATCGTGTGGATACCTGCGAGGTAAGACCGCCCTGTTGTTCCCTGTTTTTTTTTTTGCTAGCACTGGAACGTGGCAAGATGGAAGGTTGCACTTATCGCGAGATTAACCCCCTGGCGTTTGTTTGCCCCCTGTTCATTACGTAGTAATATCATGACAGCTATCATTTGTTTAACGTTTGAACGATTTTTTTGGTGTATTATATATACCTACGTAGGATTTCCAAGATTACTGTAGACTATATTGGACCCTAGAAGTTAGATATTTTCTTAGCTTTCAGATTTACTTGTTTAATCCTGCAGTAGAAAGTACACATGGCATGATGCACCTCTGAGTTGAACGAGTGCATTTTTATGCCATCAACTCTTTTGCTAATTTAACAGGATTTCATCTTAATAATGCTTTAAAATGTAATTCTTTTATTTTAACTTTTTTTGTTCTTAGTACAAAATATCCAACTGAGTCAGGGACGTATGTATACGTTGCACCCCACCCCCTTTCCGCTTTTGTCCACCGACCTCATCCTAAAGCGAGTGTGTAACTACACTTACACGAGGCTGGAACTTGTATGCATATCTAAACATGTTCAGAACTGTTGTTAAGCACTTTTAGAAAAGTCTACTAAAACACTTAAAAGCTGACTAAGTGGCAAATGCTGCAGCTGGATAGTATTGGGCAAATGTGATACAAATAATGTAGTACTGACTGTTTTTCAAATGTAATTATTATAATGATAGCCCGTGTTTGACCTCAGCTACAGAACACACAAACATAGATGCTATCTAAACAATCACCCTCCTAAAGTATATAAAAAATGTACTTAATTTGTTTTATTTTCAATTTAAACGTCTACGTGTGCTTGCTTGGCTGGATCTGAACTATTCTAAACACTCACACAATGTGACGTTGTTCCTGTTAAGTGAAAGATTAAAGAAGACAAACAAGTATGACTTAATTAGATCATCTCTACATTATCTAGTAGTCCACTTTCATAGAGTAATGTGTCTTTTATCACCCACTTTTAAAATGTGGACAAGAGGGGTCACTAGATCAGCAGATTATTATTATTTATTTATTTTATTTTTTTCAGATAACAATCATAAATTAATTGAAGAAAGAGTTGAGGGGTAATCTGTCCCAAATGTTTACTTTACTAAAAATTATAACATTAGGATTTATGGGCAGGATTAAAGTTTGCAATTTTTGAAGAAGTCTATACAAACATAAGTAACGAATTCAATCAAATTCTGCATCTTCAATAAAAAATATAAGCTTTTTGTGAGCTCTGTTGGCTTGAAAAGTTGCTAAATGGTTAGGTGAAACAGGTGTGAACATAATGGTCTTTTCACACAATACAGTACATCTGTTTTTACATTTGGAAACTGTAGGAGAGTGCTGTGTCATTCAAAGTAGTGTGTGTGTGATTTACGAGGACATTTTTTTAGGTTACAAACTGGTAATTACAAGGGTATTATGCTATAAATGTGGTTTATGAGGACATTTCTAGTGTCCCCATAATTCAAATATCTTAAAAAACATACTAAACTATGTTTTATTGAAAATGTAAAAATGTAGAACGTTTTTTGTGAGGGTTAGGTTTAGGGGTAGGGTTAGGGTTAGGGGATAGAATCTATAGTTTGTACAGCATAAAAATCATTATGTCTATGGAGAGTCCTCATAAGGATAGCTATCATATCACTTCTGAAGATATAGATTTACTGAAGTCATATGGATTAATTTTATGCTGCCTTTGTGCTTTTTGGACCTTCAAAGTACTGGCCACCATTAACTTGCATTGTATGGACATACAGAGCTGAGATATTCTTCTGAAAATCTTCATTTGTGTTCAGCAGAAGAAAGAAAGTCATACACATCTGGGATGACATGAGGGTGAGTAATGAAGAGATAATTTTAATTTTTGGGTGAACTAATCCTTTAAGTTCTTCGGGGTCTTTCATGTGGATGTTACGTATTGTGCATATTGTGTTTTTACCAGCAGAGGGCGTGCAGTAATTATAAAATAACAAGTGCTGAATTTCAACTGGCTTTCCTAATAGACAATACAAATCTTACAGTATAGATCAAAAGAGTAATCTTTGGATTACATTGATGTGTTTTCACCAGGAGATTCCTAAGTATTCACAAAACAATTATTAATTTTGATAACAGCCAACATACACTGTGGTAAATATAAAAAATTCTAAGTTTGTATACACTATATGGCCAAAAGTATGTGGACACTACCGTCTTATTAAGAGGTTTGGTTATTCACATGATTCCACTACAGAGAAATCTTAATACTACACCATACAGTGACATTCTAGATGATTCTTGTGCTTCCAATTTTGTTTTAACAGTTTGGGAAGAACTCTTTTCTGTTCCAGCATGACAGTACCCTTGTGCACAAAGCGAGGTCCATACAGAAATGCTTACTTGTGTGGAAGAACTTGATTGGCCTGCACACAACCCAGATCTGAAAACCATTGAACACCTTTGGGAAATTGGGATGAATTAGAATGCCAAATGCGAGCCAAGCCCCATTAGCCAACATCATGCTAAACCTCACTGATGCTCTTGTAGCCATGTTCTAATATCTAGTGGAAAAGCCTTCACAAAACAGTGAAAGCTGTTAGGGAGGACCAACTCACTATTCATGCCAATGATTTTGAAATTAAATGATCAACAAGAATATATTGTGTGGTGTTAAGGTGTCCACATTTTGGCAATATGGTTAATTCTGAATGTTTTTAAATGTGGATGCTGCTGCATTACAGGTGATCTGAGACTCAAAGGCTGGGGGAAAAAGCACCTAAAATAAAACTTCAGGGCTGTGGTAGCCAATATTGAAGAACTTACCAAAGTAGATCCAAGTATGATCAAATCAAGTTTGGCTCTAAAGGTCACAACAAAACCATTTATATTAGTTGGTACAGAATTTCACACAATGATCTTTGCAACTGTCTGGTTGCCAAGTTTCACATTGTGCATTAATACACTTGTCTAGATGAAGTTTTTATTATCACTATGATAATGTACATTTGAATGAAAAGTGCCCTTTAAAGTGAAAAAAAAAAAAAAAATGACAATAGCTTTTGTAATTGGACAACAAATTAGGACAATACAATTAAATATTGAACACTGTCATAGAAAATAAAACTGTAAATAAATATGTACATGGTTTTAAAATGTTAAAACTCAAAGAAATGTTCAACATTAAGTGCTCTAATAAGGTCATTATTCTATTTGCTTAAGAGCCTGAGCAAAAGGCAATAGACCAAAGTGCCACTGTACTCTCCCACTTGCTGTTAACTGAATACGTACATGTTTTAAGTTGTTTATTTAAAATGCAAAAGCTCTACTTTCGATTTATATTTCATCTGACAAAGGCTTTCTTATTAAAACATATTACAAAAGGTCCAGTTATAGTTTCTTAATTTTCAGTGAATTGAATCACTTTAAATAGCTGCAGCATAATTAATTGTCTCATGATTATGCTTGATATCTAACTTCCAGAAGCACAAAAGCTTAAGTAACTTCCTGAGTTTTGTCCACTGTTATGAAAAACAAAATAATTCAGAAGTAAAAGGAAGGCACTTTCATATTTCAGTCTTGGACAGTGACTTCCTGTGCAAATAGATATTGTATACTGTACATTATTGTATCAACAGAGGTATATCAAGTAATGTCTGGCAATGTCATCTAAATATCTGTTATATATAGAATTCAATAAAATCTCATTATCCAAAAATCTGATTCAGTTAAAATAGGTTACTGTGGGAATGTCACTTTTGATACTGCAAATGATCTTTCCAGTATGGAGTATGAGAAGAGTTAATTCTAAACAGACAATTTGAAAAGCTGCACCATTTAGTCCTCTGCAACATATGAAAAATTCATCAATAATCAGCAATAGTAAACCTGGTGGCATGTGCAGTCTCTGTAACATCATTCAGATTTTCACATGGAAATTACAGAGAAGGAATTTAACCTTCCACAGCAGCAACATGCAACTTGCAACATCACCTAAAGCAAACAGCACATGGTATCAAGTACCTTCGTTGTATTCAGTCATCATGGGTGGATGACTGAGAAGAATATCCTCCAGCTAAGTCTATAGAGAGCTTATGGAGATAGACTTCAGATTGCATGATGTACTCAGTCCACTCTTGGCACACTTCATCTATGCTGGGTCCTGTGCCTCCATACTCAGGTGGGAGGATAGCCTTCGGAAAATAATCACAGAGACTCCGGGCATATGAACTACCATGCATATGAACCTATATAGAAAAACACAGCAAAAACAACTGTTATTAGATTTTATCGTGAGAATTGTCTTGATAATCCTCATATCTTATATGCATGTACTTAAATAATGCTGACCCGTTGTTTTATTTTGTCTGGTAGAAATGGACGGATCATGGCAAAGACAGGGCGGAAAAAAATGGGCTCATTTATCAAATGGATGCCGCGTACTTTCAAAGGAAAGGAGTCCTGTAAAACAAATATGATGTTTATTCTGTTGAATTAATTTGAGCTTCTTGTTTTGTTTTGTTTTTTTAGTTTTTTTTTTTTTTTTTATGTTTACCCATTTATTTTACTTTGTCATATCTAATGGATGTTATAAGTGCATAAAACCAGATACATCTGCAGATAATTTGAAAAATGTACCATCATTAAACAAGTAAGTTCTTTAAAATCTTTGGAAAAAACGGATGCCTACCGTAAGTACAGATGATATCTTTTTTGCCAAAGAAGGATTTATCTGCAGTGCATGAGCAAAGCACCAGTCTTGGAGATCAAAAATAACTTTGACTCCATTTCTTTGAGTCTCCCGTTCTTGAACGATTAGCTCTGATGTAATGAGGCTCACACGAAAAACCTCATAAGCTGTGAATTCTTTGGGGTTCCACTGACCTGAAAAGTGTTTGAAAATGTGTGATATTTGCCATTATAACAGCAGAAATAAATGTTCAAACATTGTTTGTGTCTGCATTTACCAATCCGATAGATTAAAACTTGACTTCCAGCATCATCTCGTGATCTCAAAACTCCATGGTAATTGTTCTGAATAAGTCCTATGATGGATGATGGACGCAGATCAGCAGTTATTTCTGGACATTCTTGTCTCCATTTATGATAGTTGATCAATAGCTGTGGATAGAAGAGACAAGATTGCATCCAAGACATGTGACATTAATCTCAAAAGCCTCTTTTTCCTCCAGGATATAAAAGGAAGAAGTGTTATCTTGTATAAATACTGTTGCAGTAGGCTACTGTTCTGTACGTATACATTTTAAGTGAACTTAAGTAAAGAGCATATAAATACAATTAAATGAGAATAAAGAAATACTTTATTTTCTTCATAATAAACTAAAAAAAAAAAAAAAAAAAAAAAAAAGTATCAAACGTAAAACCATGGCATGGCATGGTTTGCATTGCAAATCAAATCACGTATCACCAATGGAATCTGTAAATCTATCACTACAGAAATCAAGTACAGTTGTGGCGCATCAGTTGTAGTTCAACCATCATTTAGGCAAAGCGCCAGTTCAACATCAAAGTCTCTCGCCCGCAAAAACCTAATCAAAAAAGTTTTCGGCAAATCCAAGAGTCGAATGCTTTTTTCTGCTTCTGCTTTTTGTTTCAGCTTCGACAAATAGGGTTCGATGCGAATAGAATCTAAAGCCAAATTGTTTAATTCTTCTATGTTTTCAACTTCTTCAGACTTCATATCTGCGGGACCCGACCGAGTTGCATGTTCTCGGAGCAGCAGGCTTACGTAAGAGGGGCAGGGAATGAGCCCCACACATCCCAATCCTATGAAAACTCATATTGTAGCCCAGTGTTGTTTTCACCTTTGTACAGGTCAAGTTGTTTTGTCAAACATTAGCCAGGTCAACTTTATACACCTCTTTCTCTCTTACTCACTGACACACAAAGATAAACTTATTATTATTTTTATTTTTATTTTATTTATTTTTTGCTAGAAAACAATACGTTACAGAAATCTGATTGAACCACTAGCCTATATTAACGCGTTCATCCATAAGTCGCTAAAGTAAACAGTTTGTCCTGTAATGGGAGTTGTTGAAAACATATGAAATATGCTTCACAACACATTTACCCACTGGGTCCTTATCCAAAATTGAGATTTCTGTGTAAATATCCCAGCTGCCAAATTCGGGTGTCCAGAACCTTCTGGGAACGTTAGTTTGTGTTTTTATATAAAATAAAACATAATAAGTACGTTCCCAGAATGTTAGGAATTGGTTCGCCCAACATAACCAAACGGGAATCATGTGCTAACTTTAGGGGAACGTTATATATTTCAATCAAAGGTTGAGTCTTCAAGGTTAGCTAAACATAGGCGGTAGCCTGGCAAGGAGACCAAAGGCCGTTCTACTTGAATGGATGTTAATGGGTGAGATGCTTCAGTACGCCGAATAAACTGATTTTGTGAGGAAACAGCTTATTACTTAATGAATTGACCGCCTGTTCGCTAACGTTCAACATGTTGTACACTAAATAATCCGTTTGGAGTGAACTATGTGTGGAGATTACTACGATAAAATTGCTGTTTTATACAAAAAGTTACTGAGAATTTTGCGACAGGTATGTGTCAGTTTACGGCACTCTCCATTCATTTGTATGGTATCCGCAAGCGGTGATTAACTGTCGTAACACACTAGTTTACCGTTATTACGCTCTCTCCTTAGGTAACAACGGAGAAGTTAAAAGAATCTCTGTATAGACAGACAGTTGGTCATTGCTTCAAATGTGTAAAAGGACGTAAAATTACCACGTGAACCCTTATTAATCATCGTGTTGATGTTCTTGAGTTGTCGAATTGATGATTTAAGCACCTTTTTAGTTAGTGAGCTAGGCTGAGTGTCAACATTGCTGTGTCTTATAATAGCTGCAGCTATCCATTTCATGTTTTATTGAAGCTTTGTGGTCATCTTAAAATGCACATACAATTTGATAACTTACATTTTTTTAACTAGGCTGTTTTATTTTGTAAACAATCTATGGGCTGTTTTTTCACATGCCAGTATCGTAATAAATGAGTATAAATTAATCGTTTGGCACATGCCATAATTTACAGCTAAACTCAAGGACGCACATCTGTCTGCATGGTGACGTCACACGCCTCCCTTGTAATGTAGCGCTCAGCGCAGTTTCCATATTTATTTTGCTGGCTCGTCAGTTATTTGCAAGTCCGCTTTAATATTAAGCAGCTATTTAAACCAGTTTGAGTGGCTTCACAGAGGTATGTACATGAACTCCTTAATCCTAAAATGAACGTAGATAATAATTCAGTCCCGTCCATTCTAGTGGGATGATGCAGTTACGGACATGATGCAGGGTGTTAAAACGGATGCTGCCGAATTTAGCGCGTTTACCCATAGCAGTGGTATTCAGTGATAGCCTTTTGATGGTTTTCCGTATTCGGTAGCCATTAAATCATTGTCGGATATTGGAACCAATGGCCCATATTTATTCTATTGTCATAACTGAGGCATATATTATGTTAGAGCTTAATTTCTAGGCTGTTGTTGCCTAATGGTCGACGTTAACTGTGTATTCAGTGTCAAATAGGCTTTATTGCTGTCATGGTTTAATTCTTATCTTTACATTGTTTTTTTATTATACAGAGATGGATGACCTTTAGATGCCTTGGCTGTGCAGGAATCCTTTGAAGTGAAAGCACTGCATGTGGTTCCCCAAACAAGATAAAGGAACATCAAGGCAACACCATGTAACCAGGATGAGATTAATATCTCAATAGGCTTGTGTCCATTTGAATAAATACACCTGTTGGCGGAATCATATTAATTTTGCATGTAGCCTGTTGTGCATAGGCTATCAAGTCATGAAGTATTTCCTAAATCTGTGGCACACGGTTCTTATCAGGCCCAGTCTTTATTGGCACTTTTGGCTCACGCTGTACGTGTTCACAGTGGACCTTGATTTAATGTATTTCAATTAAGGCACGCGGTGAATGCCAAGAGCGGAACCATATATACTTCAACAAATTTAAAATTTCTTGTTTATGTACATTTAAGGATGAAATTCATTTCATAGCCTAATTTATTCTAATGTGAGCCTACATTTTGGGATGGTAACCACATATTCAGAACGGGGGGGGGGGGTACCCAGTGTAATAATTTAACCATTGAAAAACAGTTTCCCCCTCACTGATGGTGGCCCTGGTCTACAGCTCTGAATTTTCCAAAAGAAACACTTTAATGTCATACTCGAGCTAATTACATTGGATGGATAACAATAGAGTTTATTGCCACTCGCCTGAACTACTTCTTAAATGATATTGTCCTGTACAAGGTGTAAATGTTGCATTGTCTGCTTATGCACAAATCAGTGTGGAAGTTCATCAATGTGTAGATCATAATATGAAAAAATGGTGCTATATATCATTAGAATGATAGTGATTTTCTGTATTTGTATTGTCACACTCATGGGCTTCAAAGTACCTGAACTGTTAAAGCTATTGAAATTAGCCATTGCTGTATTGTTAGACATCAGGATGGAGCCAAAGGACACTCTCAATATAGGCTACTCCAACTATTTGTTAGAACAGTTAATCATTGATAATGATGTCACAATATATACACAATTTTGTCAATATCAGCTCTGAAACACTGGTATAACACCATTTTTGCTCTACAACATCTACCTCATTATCTGCATAGAGTCCACGGATGCATTTATTGTTTATTTGTGAAATTGTCTGTAGTATTGTATTACTATTAGCTGTTCCCATAGCTAAACTGGAACAGTATAGCATGGCGCCGGCAATGCCAAGGTCAGGGCTTCAATTCCCTTGGAACACACACACTGATAAATGTATACCTTGAACTTGAATGCACTGTAAGCTGCTTTGGATAAAAACAGCTGCAGAATCTGTAAATGTACTATTAAAGTGGTTTCTTGTATGACTGTATGTTCTGCACTGTGGCCCCTGTATATACAGTATTTAATTTCTTCTCCTACCACACAGGAGAGAGATAACAATAATCTACTTTGACTTTGTACGGTCAGCCTTGATGAAGAACAGTAGGCTAACTGGCAGCTGCCATCTTAATAATCAAAGCAAATAAAGTGCTTAGCTTTAAGGGGTTGGTAACCCAAAAATGAAAATTCTCTGATCATTTACTTACTTTCATGCCATCCCGGATTGATTTTCTTTCTTCTGCTGAACACAAACAGGTTTTTAGAAGAATATCTCAGCTCTGTAGGTCCATACAATGCAGTGAATGGTGACCAGAACTTTAAATGTCCAAAAAGGCAGCATAAAAGTAATCCATATGACTCCAGTGTTTTAATGTATGTCTTCTGAAGTGATACAATCACTTTGGGTGCAGAAAAAGATATATTTTCAATCCCTTTTTACTATAAATCACCACTTTCACTTTCAGAATATGAAAGTGGAGATTTATATTAAAAAATGACTTAAATATTGATCTGTTTGTCAACCACACCTATTATATAGCTTATGAAGATATAGATTTAACTACTGGAGTTGTATGGATTACTTTTATGCTGCCTTTATGTAATTTTGGAGCTTGAAAGTTCATTCATTCACTTGCATTGTATGGCCTTAAAGAGCTGAGATATTCTTCTAAAAAATCTTCGTTTGTGTTCAGCAGAAGAAAGAAAGTCAAATACATCTGAAATGGCATGAGTAAGTGCTAAGATAATTTTTATTTTTGGATGAACTATCCCTTTAATAAGGATAATTGTGATTTTTGAATCGGATAAGCCTATAACTGCTTAGGCCTCACAGAGAGTGTGGATAGGCCTATCAATATAAGTAAATTGACAGTATATTTGTACAGCACATTTCTTAATACATATTGTTTAAAAGCATCCCCCAGTAAGTAAGCCAATTTGACACTAGCAAAAACTCCCTAATGTTTAAGTAGATGAAGAAGAACCCCTGGGAGGGACCAAGACTCCAGCTGGGGAAACTGTCCACGTCCTCTGGCTGGCACATATAACAAATGTTTACAAACCATACATATGCGCGTATGTCTTCTTCCAAACCAGGAAAGACTTCCAAAACGTTGTCTAAAGTAACGGTTTAGCTCAGCAGATTACATCCATGCCGGTTCAGGCAGCACAATACTGTGTGCACTACATGCACTGTACAAACATTATTGTTTATATATTCTGAGTTTTAATGTTTTGGGGTTAGGCGTGCACAAAAAACAATTTATATAATGTTAACATAAAACAGACTGTGCCGACTCCTGTCCTCAGTAATGGACGTGACATTGTCTCGTGCAGTGAGCAAGTGTGAACGCGCTTCACGCGCTTCACGCGCTTGCACAGTGTCGGGCAAAATGGCGGACAAAACGCCAGGAGGGGCGCAGAAAGCCAACTCAAAGGTATTTTGTCACATTTTTAAATTCATACCATTACGTTAAAGCCATACTGTCTTGCTTACGAAGCTAAAAGTGCAACAATGTTTTGTTTGAGTCTGTAGTTTGTTGCTTTGTGACAGGATGAGTAGCCCTTCAAGCTGATCGTTTTGAGATGCTAACTCGCTAGCAGGGTAGTTAGCGAGAATTCCGGCGGCTGCACTGATTTTCTATAATAAAACCTTTAACGGTTTAAACTCTGCCTGCAATGTATGCTACCTGTGATCATATTTAAAAGATATATTGTTGACACCACAACAGAGAATGAAATAATGTGGTGTGTGTTTATTGTTTGCTGGCATATCTAACCATGAACTAAATATAAATCAACGTTAAGTGATATTGTCGCGCAAAGCAGAGCTGCATTTCGTTTACTAATATTAAACGAATCTCATTTGTGCATTGCTATGCTTATAGTTAATTTAGGAGGCTCGTTTTATTTCGAAGAGCTAACATGATCATGTTTGCTAATATCGCTAGCCACGTGAATGTTGTCAACAGAAAAGGGGCACTGCTGTTGTGGTCACTTGTAGAGACACAGTGTACTTCAAGTGTTTTAACAGCCAATACACGGCTATCATCTTTCCAAATGTTTTCGGTGATGGGTAACTTATGGCTGTCTGTTCCTCCTGATGCTCTTTATGCATGGCAACCCTATTACTCCACAGAACCTTACTACAAAAGATTGATACATAATTTTTTTCTCTGCTTGTGTATTCTTAGTATTCCTGTACTGTCTACAAATCTTATTTCCTTAGGACAGATTGTACAGGTGTGTGAATGAAATGTCATGTCACGCATAACTTGTGTTAAATCCTTTTCTTATTTTCATGCAGGCTTTATCGGAAAATAAGTTAAAGGCATTTAGTATCGGCAAGATGGCGGTTGCAAAAAGAATACTTAGTAAAAAAGAGCAGGATGAACTCAAGAAGAAGGTAAGTACATCATGTAAATTACTACTGGCTGGAGACATTCATAAAGCAACATACAATATTGATCGACTTGTATCTTATTGATCTCCTCACACTCTAAATTGCGTGCATGCTAGCCTCCTTCCCAATCAAAACTATCTTGTAATTTCTCAGTTAAACCAATACAATAGCATTTGTACCTAGTGCTTTATGCATCTGTTCATATATATACTGTATATACCTGTACAATATATTTAGCACCATGCAGTGCCAATAGTTTTATTCCTACTCAAAAACTGAAGTATGGTTTCAGTAGCCATAGACAGTGCCTATTACAAATAGTTTACACCAGTATTATTAATGCATAGAACACACAAACAATGGTAATTGTTACAACTTTTTAATGCTCAAAAGTTTATGAAATAAGATTAACATTATATTGCTTAGTTATATTGCTAAATGACTAAAGCTTTCTGTGATTATTCACAGGAGGACGAAAGAGCCGCTGCAGAGATCTATGAAGAATTTCTCGCTGCTTTTGAGGGAGGCGAAGGAAAAGTAAAGACTTTTGTCCGTGGTGGCATTGCCAATGCCACAAAAGGTAAGTTAATCATCTGGACGTTGCTACAGTGACCTTAAGGTTTAATCTTAAGCCATCTTTACACTGCTAAGGTGGCACAGAAGCGGCATCTGAAGTGGCATATATACCATGAAAATGTGTATTTACACAGAGTTTAAAGGAATAGTTCACCCAAAAATGAAAATTTGCTGATAATTTACTCACCCTCAGGCCATCCAAGATGTATCTGAGTTTTTTTTCTTCATCAAAACAGAATTTAAGATTTTTAGGATTTCATTTCAGGCCTCCTCCTCTAAACAATGCAAGTGAATGTCTTCCGTTTTTTGACGGTCCAAAATGCATATTTAGGGTGCATCAAAATAATCCACACAACTCCAGTTGACAAATAAAGTTATTCTGAATGCAAACGATTGATTATTTTTAGAAACAAAACAATACTTATATACTTCTAACAGCCTCCCTCAGTTCCTCATCGGTGTATTTGGGCTCAAATAGGTAGGGTTGGTCGAAAAGCTCCAACTGTATTTGTAGACTGTATGGAGTACATTAACTTGCATTGTTTAAAGGAGGAAGCCTGAAATGAAATCCTAAAAGTCTTAAATTCTGTTTTGATGAAGAAAGAAACTCAGATACATCTTGGATGGCCTGAGGGTGAGTAAATTATCAGCAAATTTTCATTTTTGGGTTAACTAAACCTTTAATGGTGCGCTGAGGTGATAAATGCATTTACACAGCAGTTACAATTGCATAAATAATGTTATGAGATGAATGTTTTAAATATAAAGTTATTAATGTAGAAATATGAAATAATACTTTTAAACTACGAGATTATACATTTTGAAGTGCATGCTCTATCATGACAACTACAAAGTTTAAGGCTACAGTTCATTTGCACAGAACCAAAGCAGCATCAGAACTGCCTGTAATACTGGGGGCTGATTTGGGTCAGAGCAAGCATAATTTAGTCTGGCTTATATGCACATTGCGTATTAACACAGAATTTTGAGCAGGCATTTTATTTGCCTTTATTGTCTACTTAATGTGTTTCCTGGGCCAAAATGTGTTTAATTATGTAGAGTCTACTGATCACAACAATAGATAAACAAAAGCTGTGGATGCAAACACATGTATGAATACAAATATATATATATATATAGGAACAAGGTTACTTTATCGTTTCCAACAAAAATGCAAGTTGGCAAATATTTTTATGTTCACTTTTTTTTTTTTTATTCTCTCAATGCTGCTTTATCCCTTACAGAGGAAGCGGTAAACGATGATAAGAAAGGAAAGCTTTACAAACCGAAGTCAAGGATTCTGGAGACAAAAAGTTTTTTACCTTTGGAAACTCCTTCACAGTTTTTAGCAGTAGACAAGCGCAATGTATGTTTTTTTTAATTTATTTATTTTTTATTATCATTTAATTTATCTTTCACACATTGTGTTGTGCTATAACCCAATATTTTCCAATTATGTCATCTAGGCATCAAAGAAGGGAGACAAAGAAAAGAAAAAGAGCAACCTTGAACTCTTCAAAGAAGAACTAAAACAGTTAGTGTTCTTTACCTTACTATTTAACAAACACTAGCACATTTAATAGGATATTAAATGTTGTCCTCCATTGTTTTTGTAGAATACAGGAAGAGCGTGATGAGCGTCACAGGTTGAAGGGTCGCGTCAGTCGTTTTGAGCCTCTTTCCACAACGGAAGGAAGGCGATCCTGTAAGTTCTTTCTTTATGTATATTTTTTCCCCCACAAAAAAAGTCCTCTGTTTACTCATGTAGTCAGACCCAGTCAAGTTTGTGCCCCTCCCACATGTCATGGCCACTCCCACTGTTCAGAAGCGTGTACTCTTTAATCAAGGAAACAAAATTCACACTGCTTCTCTGCTTCTTTTAGTGGATGGTTCTTCACGAAGAAACCGTCCGTCCAGTGGTAATTTTGTTTTATATACTGTGTAATGCAATTATGTGACTATTTTGGTGTTGATGTAACGCATCATGGAGGAAAAATTATAAAGAATTGATGTGTTATTCAGCGCTTTTGTTTTGTTTTTCAGTTTTAGATGATTCAGCTCCTGGCTCACATGATGTTGGTGATCCAACAACTACAAATCTTTATTTGGGGAACATAAATCCACAGGTAACTGAGAAGCTTTTTTACAGAATTCTTTTTAGGTAACTTCTGAACCGCATCAGTGTTTCATGCTAAGACTTACTCTTTACAGATGAACGAGGAGATGCTCTGTCAGGAATTTGGTCGCTATGGTCCATTAGCCAGTGTGAAAATCATGTGGCCCAGGACTGATGAGGAAAGGGCCAGAGAGAGGAACTGTGGCTTTGTTGCCTTCATGACGAGGAGAGATGCTGAACGTGCACTTAAGCATTTAAATGGTAAATCTGTCTGCCTAATCTCTCAGTCTAACGGTTCATCTGTCTGTCTATTCATTTATTGGGTTTTCTAATGACTTACTGTTGCCCCATTGACTAGTCTGATCAAATTCTGTCCATTTCAGGCAAAATGATAATGAATTTTGAAATGAAACTGGGATGGGGCAAAGGTGTACCAATTCCACCTCACCCAATATATATTCCACCTTCTATGATGGAGCACACCCTTCCGCCTCCACCCTCTGGACTTCCTTTCAATGCCCAGCCCAAAGAGAGACTGAAGAACCCCAATGCTCCTATGCCTCCCCCTCCAAAAAGCAAAGATGAGTTTGAGAAGGTAACTTGGCATATGTGGGACAAAACGATATCGGTTAGCATGGTCAAAATTGTAGTTAGGGGAATGACTTTCTTCTTGTGCATTTTTTGGAAGAGGGGTAGGCTTATACTTTTGTATTACTCTCCTTTGTACAAAAGTGTTGTGCTTAAGAATTTTACTGAATTTAGCAACTTTTGTTACTAAATTAATCATTATATAAATTAAATATGTACCATGCTGATTGTACCGGTAAGTGTTTTTTAATGTAGAATATTTCTTGGACAGATTATTTAATAGGCAATGGTGCTTTTCAAAGCCAAGTTAGGATGAACTGTGCACCTTTTGATATTGATGCAATGTTTTGGTTTTTGTAAAAAAAAAAAAAAAAGGATTATTTAGAGAGAAATGTTAAGAAAGAACCTAGAATTAAAAACTAAAAATATTCTGATGCAGATTGTGTAGCATTTCAGTGCCTCTTTCTCTAGGAATGTGTTCAGTCAAGTTTTAAAATGGACACTGTAAAACACGTTTGTTGTTGTAGGAGTGTATGTTGCATTTAGTGTTATGCTTGTTTCTTTTTAACAATACTCACATATATATTCTATGTTTATTATCTGATGTGACTTCATATCCAGACTCTGTCGCAAGCCATAGTCAAAGTGGTTATCCCAACAGAAAGGTACATGTTTTTCTTTTTTTCCAAATTCTTATGAAATGTAGAGAACTTATCCCATCTCTGTAGTTTGAAAGATTGGACATATGCATGCTACCAGATGCTGGTTTGGGTGAGCAATAGTTGAGGCCTTGCATGAAAATCTAGAACAAAAGCTACTAACTGTACACATACTTAAACATTCATTACATATAAAGGGTTTGTGTTATACTGCTCATATAGTGAAGTTAATATAAGCTTGAGGGACATTCATTAGCAATTCTCTGTAAATGATCATTTAGATTTTAAGAGGAGGTAATTCTGAGTTTATTATCGTTTCTGTTGACATTATGAATCAATCATGTCTGGTGTTTGTAGATCCCCCTTTTACACTGAATTATTCTAGGTGTCAATGCTAAGGCATGCTTGGCAGTTTGGTCATTCTCTTATTGAGATGTTTTTTAAAGGGATAGTGCACCCACAATTGAAAAATCTGTCTTAACTCATTCACATTCATGTTATTCCGAACTGTATAACTTTCTTCTGTGGAACACAAAAGGAGTTGGTAGGCAGAATGTTAGCTTCACACACCATTCACTTTCATTTAATCGTTTTTTTTTTTTTTTTCTCCATACAATGAAAGTGAATTGTGACTGATACTAACATTCTGCCTAACATCTCATTTTCCACCGAAGAAAAAAGTCATAAAGGTATTGAACAACATGAGGTGTAGTAAATGATGACAGAATGTTCATGTTTGGGTGAACTATCCTTTCAAGAATGTTGCTAAGGTTTTATCACACATTTCATCTGATGTGATCCATTCCACTAGTACTAACTTACCAATTTAAACACTACAGAATACACTTATTACACATTCACCTAGTCTGTTACACATAGACAACACCTCTGGCTATTGCTCACTTGAACTGCTACAGTAGCATGGTTCGAAATCAACACCCAATCCCCAAAGTCTCGGTGACCTTTGACATTGGCCTTGGTGAGCAGCACAAGTTGAACTGTCTGCAGCTGCGAGGGACCAGAAAAGCGTCACGGGATGGATTGGGGAAAGTATACAGAATGATTGTCTGACATTGGTATGATCGGCTCCAATACTTGTGATTTGTGTTTCAGTACATTTGAGAAAAATCATCAGTTGATTTATCGGCCACTTCACGAGCCAGTCCAGGAACCCCATTATTGTCCCTATCCCTTAACTGACTCTTGAAGTGATTACATGGTTATTTGTTCCTCTCCATCCACACTTGATAAATATGAAGAATTGACACTTTGGATCACATATGGTGTCTAGAAGTAGAAGTTATGAGGGAAGAATGCTATGGCTGAGACTCTGTAGATGACTATAGAGAGGATTTAAATGTTTTGTTAAAAGCTGTCACACTGCCAGTCAGTTTTAAATCTTAAAAGCTCAAAAGAACATATCTATTGGCTCATGGAAAACAGTGCAAAAATATTGCATTTCATCAAATGTCTTACTGTAGTAGTAGGAGCTGTTTAGGTGTGGCTGGTGATGGCGCTGAATCCGTTTCGCTTTAACTGTGTTTTTCTCGTAGGAATTTGCTCTCTCTCATCCATCGAATGATCGAGTTTGTGGTGCGTGAGGGACCCATGTTTGAGGCTATGATCATGAACAGAGAGATCAACAATCCGCTCTACAGGTGAGTTAAAGGAGGGCAAAAGGCACTGACTCTGTTTAAGTGCTTTAATAAAAAATTCTGTCCTTATGTTGTCACAAACTGTAAGAATTTCCTTCTTCCATGGTACATGAAAGGAGATGTTAGGCAGAATGTTAGCCTCAGTCATCATTCACATACTTCAGATGGGGGAAAAAAAAGATACAATGAAAGTGACTGTGGCTTTCCGTCACTAACTTTCTGCCTAACTTGTCAGTTCATTTTGAGTCAATTCTTATGGGTTTGGAACAACACGAGGCAGGTAACTGAGGACAGAATTTTCTATCACTTTAAATGGTTTAATATATTGGTTCTGATGTTCATTGTAGTTTATATGTAGATGATATCTGCATTTGCTACGGAAGCAAGTACATGAATACTATCGAGCGAAAAATCCAACTGCAGATGAACAAAATACATTCCTGGTCAACACAGAATGGTTTCAAGTTCTCACAAACAAAAACTATCTGTATGCATTTCTGTCAGCTTCGTTCGTTGCACAGTGAACCAGAGTTGTTTATGGATGGAGTCCACATTAAAGTTGTTAAAGAGAAAAGGTTTTTTGGTATCACCTTTGAAAGCAAACTGTCTTTTATTCCTCATATTAAATTACTGAAAAAGAAATGTTTTAAAGCTATGAATGTTTTAAAGGTTTTATCCAAAACCAAATGGGGAGCAGACAGTTCAACTCTTATGATCTTGTACAGAATCATGATTCGCTCAAAGCTGGACTATGAAAATATAATTTATGGATCAGCTAGGAAATCATATATACGACTTTTGGATACTGTAAACCACCAAGGTATACAACTGGCTTTGGGAGCCTACAGAACATCACCAATCCAAAGTTTATATGCGGAAGCCAATGAACCGTCCTTGGATATCAGACGCCTAAAGTTGGCCTTATAATATGCAACCAAACTTAAAACAAAGAAAATCCAGCCTATCCAGCTTTTTTTTTTTTTTTTTTTTAATTCAGCATTCATCAGTATATGAAAAAACACCAAGTTACATTCGTCCATTTGGCCTACATATAAAAACCCATCTGGAGAATCTGAAAGTGGATTTAAACATTTTGGAACAGACACATTTTTGCAAAATTCCTCCATGGGATCTCAAAAAGCCCAAAATCCATCTGGATTTAACAAGAAACCAAAAATCAAAAATGCATCTTAATGATTATCATCAACATTTTCTGGATATAAGAGCAGTATACCCACAACATATCCCAATATACACAGATGGATCTAAATCTGGAAATCAAGTGGCAGCAGCTTTTGCAACAAATCAACTGTGTCAGCGTATCCACATCCCTGACCTAAGTTCAGTTTTTACTGCAGAGGCAAATGCTCTACTACTGGCACTGAAGTTCATTGAGATTGCTCCACAACATTGTTTTTTAAATAATAACTGATTCAAAATCATGTCTTGAAGCATTGATTCAAGAGATGACAATTTGATTAAAATCTTCACGATTGTTGGGTGATCAGTTTTTATAGATTCCAAAGAATTTTAGTATTATTTTCTGCTGGGTACCTGGTCACAAGCCGACAGAGCTGCCAGAGAAGCATTATCTACAGAACCAGTAAAATGCTCTATACCTTTCACAGATCTGAAACAACATTAAATGGATACATTCACAACAAATGGCAGTCGGAATGGGATCAGTGTTTAAACAACAAATTACATGAAATAAATCTTGTTGTTGGGACAAGCTATGTATTCCCTTTTAATAATCGCTGGAATCAGGTCATTTACACACGATGCCGGATAGGACATACAAGACTCACACACAAATTTTTACTATCAGGAGAAAATTCACCAAAGTGTTCATCTTGTCAGAATCCACTATCCATTAAACATATTTTACTGGACTGTAATACTTCTACACATTTGAGGAACTTGTATTATTCTGTTGATACTTTTGAAAAGTGAATCCAAATTTAGCTTTAAGGTTTTTAGAAAAAATGAATCTTAAACACCTTATTTAGTTCTATTCTTGAATAACTAATCCTGGCTCTCGCCATGAATATACCCGTAGAAGCTGGCATGGCGTAAAGAAAAAGAAATGGTTTAATATTAAGTTTTACATTTTCCACGAACTTTTTTTTTCTTGTTTGAACATCTACTCTGAGAAAGGTCTCAAAACAAACATTTATCTTTTCATGGATTCAACAGGTTTTTATTTGAAAATCAAAGTCCAGCTCACGTCTATTACCGGTGGAAGTTATACACTATATTACAGGTTAGTGTTATTTATCTTTACCTACTTGTCAGAAATGTAGTCGTAGGTGTCCAAAAATCAGTATAACATTTTTAATTTACAGGGCGAATCTCCTACCAAATGGAAAACTGAGGACTTCAGAATGTTTAAGAACGGGTCTTTTTGGCGACCACCTCCTCTCAACCCATATTTACATGGCACTCCCGAAGATGAAGAACTTGAAGAAGTTGATGACGACGACGATGAAGAAACGAGTAAGAAGGGAGCATTGAAAGACGAGTATGTATCAGTGTCAATTTTGTTTGCTTTCCTTGTCTTGGATCATTTCATGAAAATATGATCTCTTGAGGAAGAATGGAGCAACCAGGCTTTTGGGTTCGTGTTCTTAGGATTCTTTTTCATTGCAGTGAGAGGGATAAACTGGAGGAGATGCTGCGAGGTCTCACACCGAGGAAGAGTGACATAGCTGAAGCCATGCTCTTCTGCCTCTTGCGTGCTGATGCGGCAGAGGAGATTGTGGAATGCATTGCTGAGTCTCTATCCATACTTAAAACACCTTTGCCAAAGAAGGTCAGACTTATGCAACAGAATTAGGATGGACTAATATTTCTGCATGCATGTCCTCACTTGTTCTCATTCTTGTGCACTTCTCTTCCCCCCTTCAGATTGCAAGATTATATTTGGTGTCAGACGTGCTGTATAACTCCTCTGCAAAAGTTGCTAACGCCTCATATTACAGAAAATTGTAAGTATGGCATGGTTTCATTAGTGCACACTCAAATTTTAGATGATCTTGTTGGTCTGTTTATCTAATGTTTGTTTTTCAATTTTCTTACAGCTTTGAAACAAAACTCTGTCAGATATTTTCTGATCTCAATGCCACTTATAAGACAATACAGGGCCACTTACAATCAGAGCATTTCAAGGTATGCTTTCCAGTTTGTTACACTACTGTTTTTTTTTTTTCTTTTAACATGGAATGCACTGTTTGGAGTTGATGTTTCTTTACTTCGTCTCCAAAGCAACGAGTAATGTCCTGTTTCCGTGCATGGGAGGACTGGGCAGTGTATCCTGATCCTTTCCTGATTAAACTGCAGAACATTTTCCTGGGGCTTGTGAGTCTCGATCCAGAGAAGGAGATTGGAGAGCCAGAGCCAGAGGTTAGTTTTGTTGAAATTGTCTGATTCAGTTATTCTGAGTCATAGATGAAGATTGGATGCTTGGATACATATCATTCATTCTTGATTGTCTTGTTCTGATCACTGTTATTTTTTGCATCAAGTTGTGATTGAGCATTTTATGCATTTTGACTTAGCAACCAGAAAAAACAGAGGACATCGATGGTGCTCCTATTGTGGAGGAGGAGCTGGATGGTGCTCCTCTGGACGATGTGGATGGCACACCCATCGATGGAGCGCCAATTGATGGAGCGCCAATTGACGATTTGGATGGAGTGCCCATCAAGGGAGCAGAAGATGATCTAGATGGTGTTCCTTGTAAGAATTCTGATTCAGACTCATTACCAATCATACTATCACCTCCCACTTAGTGCATTATTTTACACTCTTATTTTGGACATGCTTGCCAAAGTTGATGATAATATAGTGGCAGGCACTTTGCAAGAAACATATGTTTTGGAACAGTATAAATCTGATCATTTTTTTCTTCAGTAGATCACTCTGGGCAAAAAATAGATTTTAAAGTAGCCCCATCAAAATGGGAGGCAGTAGATGGTGCTGCTTTGGAGGCTCAAGGTTAGTCCAAATGTCATTCATCACATTATTTAAACCAGTTTCCAGCTTCATATACTGTGTATGATTGCAAAAAGTTGATTTTACTTTGTTGTTTAGCTGTAACCACATCAAAATGGGAAGTCTTTGATCTGCCAGATGAATCAGAAAAAAGTAAAGAGAGGTATGTTCTGTGTGTTCTGATTTTTTTTCTTGTAATTTAATTTTATCAGTTTACACTTTATTGGTAATTTCTGGATTGGTTTGAAAAAAGATTGCAATTGTGTATCACAATATTACATTTATGTATTTTGGAACTCTCATACTTTGTGTCATAGAACAAAACATGAAACTGAGAGCAAAGACTCTTTGAAGAGCTCCAGCTCAACAGAACAGCAATCTTACTCTAATCCTGTTAGAGAAGAATATGATTCAAAGTCAGCAAAGTTTTCTGAGATGAGCGAGGAAAAACGTGCCAAATTGAGAGAAATTGAGGTATACCTTAAGATAATGAACTTAACATTTTGGAAAGCTCTTCAGCAATGCACATTTATGTGCCAATTTCTTTTCTTCTGATGCAGCTTAAAGTCATGAAGTTTCAAGATGAGCTTGAATCTGGAAAACGACCCAAAAAATCTGGACAGAGTATTCAAGAACAAGTAGAGCTGTATCGGGACAAGTTACTACAGAGGGTTGGTATCAACTAATTGTTTTGGAAAAAACATTCCTCTTAACTTTTTTGGTCATTTTAAACTTGTTTTGTTTTGTTGTTATTGTTTAGGAGAAGGAGAAAGAGACAGAAAAAGACAAAGAGAAAGAGAAAGAAAAGGAGAGAAAAGACAAAGACAAATCTGATGTCTCACACAAAGAGAAGGACAAAGAAGAATCTACACCAAGTAGAAAAGAAAAGTAAGATATATGCATAAGACCCCAAAAGTCATTCAGAAAATGAATGAATGAAATCTCAGTGTTGAGGCATATGCTTTTGTAAATGTTCCACTCTTAGAAATACATACAAATGCATCTTACCTGTGCTTCTGTGCTTACATTACAGTAGCTATATAAAAGCATTAAACGTGACTTTTGTTAAGGTAACAGTATATGAGCTACAGTTTGTTTGACTCTAACATTATCATGCTTTTTTCATCAAGAAAACGGAGGCACAGTCCCTCCCCCAGCCCCACTCGAAGTAGTAGCAGTAGACGTGGCAGGTCACCTTCACCACGATCAGAGCGCTCTGATAGATCGTATACAAAGGACAGTACTCGGTCTTCTTACAAAGACTCTCCAAGAGACAGCAACCGGAAGTCATCTAAAAGGTAAAATAATGATTTTATCTCATCATAGAGCATAACACTGAATCCCACATATTGTGGTGTTTTATTGTCATTATCATACAGTGGCAAGAAAAAGTATGTGAACCCTTTGGAATTACCTGCATTTATGTATAAATTTTTCTTAAAATCTGGTTTGATCATCTAAATTACAATAATGAACAAGCACAATCTTTTAACTAATTTAAAGGTGCTATATGCGATTTTTCATGAAAAGGTATGGAAAAAATTGTCCTACTCCCTGAAAGATATTAATGAAATAAGTGTTGGGAGATCTCACTGGTCTCTGTGACAGCTCTGGACTCTATAAACAGCAAACAAAAATGTGTCCACGATGCTTTTGACCTGTCAATCATTTTGCACGATCTCAGTGTTGTCATTCCAGCAAATTATTGAGGCTTAATGCCATATTCTGATTTATAATTTGTCAGTTGAGGGTGCTATTTTGCTACTGTTGTGTTTGACAACCATGGGAACATGCTTTGTGTCGGTTTCTCCAAGTGGTATCAGCGCGTTTTTTTGGAAAGAGGGGGTGTGGCTAAATCAATGGCTCAGTCTCATGGAAGTTAGAACAGCTAAAATTGCTTACCTTTAAGATTTAACTAATATATATTATTTTTAAATTGTTTTTATTTTTTTTATCCCCTTTTCTCCCCAATTTGGAATGCCCAATTCAAAATACTTAGTAGGTCCTTGTGGTGGTGCAGTTACTCACCTCAATCCAGATGGCGAAGGATGAGTCTCAGCTGCCTCCGCTTCTGAGACAGTCTTATCACGTGGCTCGTTGTGCATGACACCATGGAGACTCCCAGCATGTGGAGGCTCATGCTGCTCTCTGCGATCCACGCACAACTTATCACGCGCCCCATTGAGAGCGAGAACCACTAATCGCAACCACGAGGAGGTTACCCCATGTGACTCTACCCTCCCTAGCAACCGGGCCAATTTTGGTTGCTTAGGAGACCTGGCTGGAGTCACTCAGCACACCCTGGATTCGAACTCGCGACTCCAGGGATGGTAGTCAGCGTCAATACTCGCTGAGCTACCCAGTCCCCCAGGAAAATGTTTTGTGGTCTGATGAAACTACGGTTGAATTGTTTGGGAAGAACATGCAGCACTGTATATGGCATAAAAAGGGTACTGCAGACCAACATGAAAACATCATCCCATCGTTGAAGCGTGGTGGAGGGAGCATCATGATTTCGGGCTGCTCTGCTGCTTCGGGGCCTGGACCGCTTGCCGTCATTGAGGGAAAAATTAATTCCCAAGTTTATCAAGATATCCTACAGTATAATGTCAGGGTGGCTGTGCACCAGCTAAAGCTCAGCAGAAGTTGGGGGTGATGCAGCAGGACGATGACCATAAACATCAAAGTAAATCCAATACAGAATGGTTTCAAAAAAAGAAAATCCACCTTTTGGAGTGGCCCAGTCAGAGCCCAGACCTAAAACCAATAGAGATATTGTATAATGAACTCAAGAGGCATTCACACCAGACATCCAAAGAATATGGCTGAGCTGAAGCAGTTCTGTAAGGACGAATGGTCCAAAATTTCTTCTGAACGTTGTGCAGGTCTAATCCTCAGCTACTGGAAAAGCTGTGTGGAGATTATTGCTGCCAGAGGAGGATCGACCAGTTATTAAATCCAAGGGTTCACTTACTTTTTCCACAGCACTGTGACTGTTTAATGGGATGTGTTCAATAAAGACATGAAAGATTATAATTGTTAGTGTGTTGTTAGCTTAAGCACATTGTGTTCGTCTTATGACTTTGATGAAGAGATCACATTTTATGACCAATTAATGCAGAAAACCAGCTAATTCCAAAAGGTTCACATACTTTTTTGCCACTGTATGTATGTTTTTTTAATTATTGCCAGCTGGAGGTAGTAATCAGTCTTTTTTTCTGTTTTTTACATTTTTAGGTCTCCTTCCCCACCTAGAACACCCAAAAGGTCACGCAGGTCCAGATCAAGAACGCCCAAAAAATCCTCAAAGAAATCCAGATCTCGGTCGCGATCGCCTCACCGTTCTCACAAGAAATCTAAAAAAAGCAAACACTGAGACTGCTGGCTATAATGAAAATATGCCTGGATTGTCTTTTGTGCCTCAAATCTGTCCTGTAAATCAATGTGGGAGACATTCCCTTCACCTCCTCTCCTTTTGAAACTCGCTCACATTGGCACAAGAACAATGTGTAACATTACAAGGGCAATCTATGGGGTGTTTTATAATGTAATTTTGCTGACAGCTTCCTTTGATGTTCAGGGTGTCAGAAAAGAAATAACTACAGTGGTTGGGGCAGTCCTAAATCAAGATGAATAGTCTTATTTTTATTTATTTTATTTTGTTTTTTTGTCATGGTTTTTAGATCCCTTGAAACTGACTTAATTAAAATAGTGTAAGTTTCAGTTGTATGGATGTTTGCTTTTCAATAAAGACACAACTTATGTGACTTCTTTGAAATATTTCAGTGTTTACTCAGATATATTGCACATAAACAAGACATATAAAAATTGTGAAAAGATATAAATGCAATATCTTGAAAGTTATATAAATTGGATAATTCACCCAAAAATAAAATGTGTCTTATTCCCTTGCCCTCATGTTGTTCCAAACTGCTTTGACTTAGAGTTGAAGTCAGAAGTTTACATACACTTAGGTTGAAGTCATTAAAACTAATTTTTGAACCACTCTACAGATTTCATATTAGAAACTATAGTTTAGCAAGTCATTTAGGACATCTACTTTGTGCATGACATAATTTATCCAACAATTGTTTACAGACAGATTGTTTCACTTTTAATTGACTATATCACAACTGCAGTGGGTCAGAAGTTTACATACACTAAGTTAACTGTGCCATTAAGCAGCTTGGAAAATTCCAGAAAATGATGTCTAGCCTTTAGGCAATTAGCTTCTGATTGGCTAATTGGAGTCCATTGGAGGTGTACCTGTGGATGTATTTTAAGGCCTACCTTCAAACTCAGTGTCTCTTTGCTTGACATCATGGGAAAATCAAAAGAAATCAGCCAAGACCTTAGAAAAAAATTGTGGACTTCCACAAGTCTGGTTCATCCTTGGGAGCAATATTTTCCAAATGCCTGAAGGTACCATGTTCATCTGTACAAACAATAGTATGTAAATATAAACACCATGGGACCACGCAGCCATCATACCGCTCAAGAAGGAGATGCATTCTGTCTCCTAGAGATGAACGTAGTTTGATGTGAAAAGTGCAAATCAATCCCAGAACAACAGCAAAGGACTTTGTGAAGATGCTGGAGGAAACAGGTAGACAAGTATCTATATCCACATTAAAACAAGTCCTGTATCAACATAACCGGAAAGTGGCTTTTGAGCAGCCTGCTCCAAAACTGCCATAAAGCCAGACTACAGATTGCAAGTGCACATAGGGACAAAGATCATACTTTTTGAAGAAATTTCCACTGGTCTGATGAAACAAAAATTGAACTGTTTGGCCATAATGACCATCGTTATTTTTGGAGGGAAAAGGATGAGGCTTACAAGCTGAAAAACACCATCCAAACTGTGAAGCATGGGGGTGGCAGCATCATGTTGTGGGGGTGCTTTGCTGCAGGAGTGACTGGTGCACTTCACAAAATAAATGGCATCATGAGGAAGGAAAATTATGTGGATATATTGAAGCAACATTTCAAGACATCAGATAGGAAGTTAATGCTCTGTTGCATTAAATGGGTCTTCCAAATGGACAGTGACCCCAAGCATACCTCCAAAGTTGTGGCAAAATGGCTTGAGGACAACAAAGTCAAGGTATTGGAGTGGCCATCACAAAGCCCTGACCTCAGTCTGATAGAAAATTTGTGGGCAGAACTGAAAAAGCATGTGCGAGCAAGGATGCCTACAAACCTGACTCAGTTACACCAGTTCTGTCTGGAGGAATGGGCCAAAATTCCAGCAACTTATTGTGAGAAGCTTGTGGAAGGCTACACAAAACGTTTGACCCAATTTAAACAATTTGAAGGCAATGCTACCAAATACTAACAAAGTGTATGTAAACTTCTGACCCACTGGGAATGTGATAAAAGAAATAAAAGCTGAAATAAATCATTCTCTCTACTATTATTCTTATATTTCACATTCTTAAAATAGTGATCCTAACTGACCTAAGACAGGGAATGTTTTCTACAATTGAATGTCAGGACTTGTGAAAAACTGAGTTTAAATGTATTTGACTAAGGTGTATATAAACTTCTGACTTCAACTGTACATGTAAAGGAGATGTTATGTTGAATCTTAAGGACTGTCAAAATGGATTTTCAATGCAGTTTTTGCCTGGTAATGAAAAGTGAATGAGTCCATCATTTTGACCAACAAATCTTTTTGGTGTTCCACAGAAGAAAGAAAGGGTTTGGATCAACCCAAGGGTGAACAAACGGTAAAGAGATTATCCCATTAAAGTGAAAGTTCACCCAAAAATGTATATTCCCTCATTTAATCACCTTAATGACTTTCTTCTGCAGAACACAGACTTAAGATTTTTAGAAGAATATTTTGGCTCTGTAGGTCCACACAATGCAAGTCAATGGGGACCAAAACTTTGAAGCTCCAGAAAGCACATAAAGGTAATCTATCAGACTCTTCTGAAACAATCCAATCGGTTTTGGGTGAGAACAGACCAAAAGAGAACTCCTTTTTCACTGTAAATCTTTACATCAAAAGTTTCCTTGTCGATCATGATTTCAAGCTTGATTACACTTTCTAGTATTCTGCGCATGTGTCAAGCACTAGTGTAATCAAGCTTGAAATCATGATCGTGCCTAGAGACTGTAATGACAAGATGTACAGTGAAAAATTATCTACATTTTGGTCTGTTCTCACCCAAAACCGATTGGATTGCTTCAGAAGACATGGGCCTTTTCTCAATGTGCGTCCTTTTGTGTTCTTACGTTCCCGTGGACTTGTTTGACATCATTATCCACTGCTGAAGTTAAATTCCAATCCTCAAGAACGCAAGTACCGAGAATGCATAAAATTACCCGGATGTGTTTTTGATAAGGCTGAATATCAAGGATGCATCCTATGGTGACTTGTGGGCAAGAACCGGTTCTACGGTGGCAGACAAAGGCTATCTATCGTTGTGTTTTACCCACTATATAATACTGTATATGAGTGGTTTTACCTCAAAAGTTTCCCGCCTTAAGCTTGCAAAAGTCTGAGGTCTCGTGAGTGTCATCATACTCGTCACTATTTGTTGTTTTGTTGGGCATTATTTTAATATTGTAATAAACACATGGAGGAAATAAGTGTTTACAGACTTTATTTTAACATGTAACTAGTCCTGCAAAATCTTACTGGTGGGATGATAATAATGCTGTCACTAGTTTGTGTGAACTATACCTTTAAGTTATGTTAATCATGTTTTGATTGTTACCTATCGCCATAAAATGACTGCGCATGCGCATTGAACGCACTGTAAAGCGCGCGAGTGTACGCCGCCCTCGCGATATCTTCATCGTTTCACAAACAAGGAAGAGTCGTTTAGTCGATGTTTGGTGGTCAACAATGGGTGCGAAGAAGTCCTGCGGGATTTTGCTGAGCTTTTTCTGCATAATCGTGAGCACCTCCTGCTCTTCCGATGTGTTCGATGGTATTTTGGGAAACACGGCGTCTTGTCATAATACATGTCAGATGACGTACAGTTTGCACACTTATCCACGGGTGAGTGCACGCTTTCCTGCAACAGCGAAACATTAAACAATCTTCGACTTGTTTAAAATCAAAGTTACGTTTTGACAACGCTATTGACAATTTTTACCCATTAATTAATTTGTTTCCTGAGAGATTACACGTTGTAACGTTGAAAATAAACCGCGAGAAATGCGGAATGAGGTGTGTGTGTGTGTTTTTATTTGGCCTGTGTTGGTAGGAGGAAGCTCTGTACGCCTGCAAGAGAGGATGCCGTCTCTTCTCCATCTGTCAGTTTGTGAGTGACAGCAAAGATCTCAATGAAACCAAATCTGAATGCGAGTCGGGTAATATTACAATATTATTTATCTGAACTCCTCAAGCTCTCAAAGAAGATAACATTATTATTGTTATGCCACCAACCAGTTATTTTGTCTTCCTGCAGCCTGTCGGGAAGCCTACACCCAGTCAGATGAGCAGTACGCATGCAATCTAGGATGTCAGAGTCAACTACCGTTTGCAGAGCAAAGGATGGAACAGGTAATGTGAGGATCATATTTGAATACATAAATACACAGTAATAGCCATATGTACAGTTGCCTTTTTGCCTGATAATTTGCTATAATTGCCACTTTGCATGTGCATACTCTTTATGTCTTAATAAGATAATTCCTCTAGTATGTAAATATACTGTTGGTGGACCTTATTTGAAGTAACCTTACTTTTTTTGTTGTTGTTGTTTGGATGGAAAGTTGATGACGATGTTGCCCAAAATCCATCTCTTATACCCGCTGACACTGGTTAGGGTTTTTTGGGAAGAGATGATGAGCCAAGCCAATAATTTCATCACCTCGTCCTGGACATTTTACTTCCAGGCAGAAGATGGTAAAGTTGTCATTTTCCAGGTAATGTGTTGATAACATTATATAAACCTTTTACTGTTGTTTTACTGTTCCATGTTAAGTTCAGTCGACAGCATCTGTTGCATATTGTTGATTACCACAAAAAAACTGGGCTCATCCCTTTTCTTTTTTATTTATTTATTTTTTTGTATTTTATTTTTTTTTTATAAAAGAGCAAAAATTGCGGTTGCAGCAAGGCACTTACAATGGAAGTGAAGCAGGCCAGTCCATTAAGGTTTAAATAAACACACTTGCAAAAGTATAGCCACAAAAAGTAAAGATTATACGTGTTAACATAATTTCAGTGTTATAAACTCAGGGATTTACCATTGTTATGCCATTGACCAGATTACAGGGTTTACTGGCATTATGTCGCCATCACAAACAAGTTGTAATATTATTTAGCCCCGAGACGGAGCACTTGTATTCAAATGAATGAGAGAATTTGAAACACCCAATATGGCGGATGTAGAAAATGAAGTCCCTCCTTACAGGTGAAGGAGCCAATCACCTTTTAGATACAGACATCACCTGTCAGTCAACTCGGGAATGCGCTTTAGCTGGACCAGCCAGAAAAATAGTGTTTTTTTTAGTGTAATCTGAGCTTAAGAAGCTCAATGTGATATGATACCATTGTTTTCAGATTTAACTAATTAATTGAAATACAGTATGTTCTTTGATCGTAATCTTGACAAACAGTTTTGGAGATTTCTGTCTTTCCCCATTCAAGTAGATAGGAGCTGTACTTTTATGCCACTTGTATCCATAGAAAATAGCTGTCCCGGTGCGTTCTCAAGATGGCCGCCGATGGTCTGACTTGCCTTGAAAGGGACTTTTGCTGCCTTCAAGTGGACCTGGGAAGCTCGTACCTCCGAGTTGGGTATTTGTTACAATGACATGCCACGCATTCAAGAGGGAAACAAAATACAGAAGAAAAGAAATACACAATGAATGACGGCAAAAACTCCTTTTCTGTTGTACCAGTGAATAAACATAAATAAATACACTTGCATCACTTATTCACAACATATGATTTAAAAATGCATGGTATCTAACAAATTATTTATTAAAACAAACTTCAAAAGGTGAGTCAATAGTTGGCTGTCATGTATAACAAATGTATATTAAAATAACATACAGTAGTTGAAATATTTTTGCAAAATCATTCGTTTCCATCATCTTATCTGTCAACACACTCCTTCCACCATCCCATCTCGGCAACTCTTGTATCATCTTGAATTCCGAGTTTCCCCACTTGTAAGTACAACTTCGCTTGATCGTTCACGTGTTCAGAATGATATTTTGACTCCACTTGAAGGCAGTATTTGATAGAACTTTTGGAGCATCAAAAGTATGCCAAAATATTTATAAATTATTATTTGAGCGACTCATACTTACACACTAGTATGTAAGTGCCTTAATGTAACCACGATTTTTGCTTTAGAAAAAAAACTATTTAAACGAGGGACGCGTCTAATGTATTTTTGTACATTATGCTGTCGATTGACCTTAACTTGCATTAAACCCTGAAAATTATTTTAACCATAGGATATTGATGTAATATTGTGTAGATACTGCATGTAAATAATGTGTGCAGAAAGTAATTAAAGTTTATTTGAAAGTGTCATTACCTAAGATTTCCATTTTACTTCTAGTCTGAGCCGCAAGTTCAGTTTATGCCCGAGTTTGAATTTCAGAGAGAGGAGACAGATGAGCCACAGAGCACTTGTAAGTGATTAAAATGACTTGCATCTACTTCTCTTTCGGTTTTTCTGTTTTCCTCTATGATAAATAAACAGGTTGTGGAAAATACCACACTTTTACTAGTTTTTCCCAGGGTCTCTTCTAACAAGTCATTACTGTTTTCACGCCTAAAAATTCATGATAACACACCTAAACAGCATCAAACTATCCGTCACATAAAAGAGGTGGTTTCAGAATCACAAAATTGATAGACCCCTTGTGTTTTCAAAAGTTGCAGATCGTGGAATGAACAACCCTGTTTATAAAGACTTTCCAAGGAGTTTCATCCAGGAGAGAGACCGAGACATGTTCATTGATAGAAGCAACTCTGAGGATGATTACAACATTTTCAGCTGCCTCTCAAGGTTGGTCACATCTTGATCTGTACAGGAATTCTTATTGGCCGTATTAGGTATGTATTGCAGTTATTAAATTGGTTGTCTTTGTTAAATGTAAAACAGTAATCATTATCATCTTGTTTACTGTCAGGAACCCATGGCTGCCCGGCTGGATCTTGACCACCACTCTGTTTTTATCTGTCTTTGTTCTAATCTGGATCTGCTGTGCCACAGTGTCCACAGCTGTTGAGAAGTATGTCCCTGCTGAGGTAAACTAATTTACCATTATTACGTTTGGTATAAATGTGGATTTACACAAAACATAGTTTTGCTAGTGATTTCATATATTGAGGAGATACTGTCAGTGAGAAACAGAGTTAGACCGATAATTGGTTTGACCATTATTATTTACTATTATTACAATTATTATTATTTTGTGGGGGGGGGGGGGGTATTTGGTTTTATGATAAACAGTGTTGGGTAAGTTACTTAAAAACAGTAATCCACTACAAATTACTAATTATTTCTCAAATTGTAATCTGATTACTAATTATTTCATTGAAAAAGGTAATCACATTACTAATTACTTTACATTTAAGTTACTTTCTAAAACACTTTTCCGCTCAACAAATATATATTGTTTCTATATTGTTCATTGTTACACAAGTCGTACACTCAGCACTTCACATTTCTCCTTCACAATGACTAGTTAAGGGGCCAAAAATTCATGTATTCTACATAAATAATATATTAGAAATAAGCACAACCCTATAATGTACTTAAAAGTAATTTAATTAATTGAAAGTCAGTAACTGTAATCTGATTACAAGAATTTTTAATGTAATGCATTACACTATTTTTTATTTTATTTTTTTGTACTAAAAATGAATTAGATTACAGTAACTAATTTCTTTGTAACTGGATTACACCCATCACCGCGGTTATAAGTTATTAATATTGGGTCTATCAATAAATTCCATCTGGGGAGTTTCTAAAGAATGCACCCAATAACACCATTACACCACTCTGCGTTCAACAGGAAACAGTGTTTAAAGGTATATTTTCAATATTTTAATGTGTTGTTTGCATGATTCATTATAGTTTATATGTAACAGCCAAAATTGTAAGCTAAATTATTGTTGTTGTTTTTTTTACTGTTGTAGTCTTAGTTGTTGTGTCAAAAAGCAGAAATAAAATATAATTAATTTGTTTCTGCATATCAGTTATTAGATCCTTAAACATAAAAATAATTGTTTATAAGTATAATAATTGGCATCAGTTGTAAAACAATAATATTGGTCAATATATAGTGAGAATGTACTGTTGTTACATCCATGTACTGTGTTTAAGAAGACTTGGCAACAAGGCAAAGATTAAATAAGAGGATGATTTTTGGCTTTCCCTGAGTATATCTGGTACTAGCTATGTTTACTGTGCATATCTGTCATGGTCTTTCATCCTGAAGTTATTATTTTGAGCAGATAAGTAGTTATGAACTCAAGTCATTGAAGTAAATTGTCCCAGTTTACACATGCTGACCATTGAACCATCCACTTATTAATTAACAACTCGGATAAAAATCTGATCTCGATATGCGTTCATACTTTCTCTTTCTTTCATCAGAAACTAAGCATATATGGGGATATGGAGGACATGAAGAACCAGAAACTGACCCCTTATGTGCAGTCCTCTCTGGTGGTTATCAGATCTCCTGGGGTAGAGGAGATGGAAGCAGGACCACTTCCATCAAAGGTCAACCTGGATCAATCTAACATTTAAGAGTCACCTTAACCACGGAGTAGGAACTTCCAAAGGAACTGGTGTCACCATGCTGTTAAGTCTTACAGATAGAAATGTGGTCTTCTCAGTCAACATTTTGTGATTATTGCTTAAAACTCTATATTTGACTTTTACTATGGATATTTTGGTTTCTTCTTTTTCAAAGTTGAGAAGTATGGACTATGGGAAATATTTTATCGGTACTTTGGCAGTTTAAAGGCATTACCTTTAATGAAAACTCTGTAGGATCTCAGTTTTCCATAATTGTTTTCTACCCTTTTGTAGATATGAGGTATGATTTGTGTGTGTGTGTTCTTAGTGTAATCAATAACAGCTTGTGATTTGAGCTACAAAATTTGTGTTGCACAGTAAAACTTAAAATTTTGATTTATGCACAAGAACCAGATATCTCAGCTATATGTGAAAGTTTCTTGAACTGTTTTAGAATCAGTCTTTTTTTTTTTTTTTTCTTTCAGATTTGTCATCTTGATATTGTTAATAAAAATACCAAAATGTGTTAAGTCTCTATTTTTACATTCTTAATTGCTACTTATTATCAAATTGAAGTATCCTGTGTTATTTCAGCAGTATAGTGTTTGTGTTTAGTCATTAGTTTGGAACCGTCAAAACGTCATCATTTTTATTTGTGTGGGCATGTCAGAACTGGCAACAAAGTTATGTACATTTGCTGATGTGGTTACTAAGTTACTATCTTGTAACACACGTGACCATTTATGTAGGCTTTTGAACACACCACTTTTTTTGAATGATGTATATTTGGCTACTTGTATGGTTTATTTTAGTTTACAACCGCATCATAGCACAGAGACGGCACTCATAAAGATCACTCCTTAATGATATCTGGCTAAATACTGATTCAAGCAAAATATCAGTGCTGGTATTATTAGATCTCAGTGCTGCTTTTGACACTGTTGACCACAACATTCTCTTAGACAGATTGGAAAACTGAGTAGGTCTCTCTGGGATGGTCCTCAGCTGGTTCAGGTCATATCTAGAAGGGAGGGGTTATTATGTGAACATAGGCAACTATGAATCTGAGTAGACATCCATGACGTGTGGAGTCCCACAAGGCTCAATTCTTGCACCACTCCGGTTCAACCTGTATATGCTCCCACTAGGCCAAATTATGAAAAAAAAAAATGTGCATACCATAGCTATGCAGACGACACCCAGATCTATCTAGCCCTGTCGCCAAATGACTACAGCCCCATAGACTCTCTGTGCCAGTGCATTGAAGAAATTAACAGTTAGATGTGCCGAAACTTCCTTCAGTTAAACAACGACAAGACACAGGTCACTGTATTTGGCAACAAAGGTGAAATTCCCAAGGTGAATGCATACCTTGACTCCAAGGGTCTAAAGACAAAAAATCAAGTAAGGAACCTTGGTGTCATTTTGGAGTCAGACCTTAGTTTCAGTAGTCACATCAAAGCAGTTAATCAGCCTACTATCATCTAAAAAATATAGTGGGAATTAGATGTTTTGTACCCAGTCAAGATGTAGAGAGACTTGTTCATGCATTCATCACCAGTAGGGTGGACTACTGCAATGGACTCCTCACTGGCCTTCCCAAAAAGACCATTAGACAGCTGCAGCTCATTCAAAATGCTGCTGCAAGGATTCTCAACCAAACAAAAAAATCAGAGCATATTACTCCAATCCTGGCAAATTGTCCATTGTTGCCAAAGGTTTGCCGGAGGTTCACCACTGCCTGTGAAGAGCTGCAAACTTCTGGTAAACATTTGCATGTGAAAATAACGAGCGGCAAATTTGCAGCTAGTTTAGATTTTTTTTTTTTTTTTTTTGTAAGGGATAACACCTAAAACTGAAAATAGAATTGGGAAATAGGATGCTGTATTGTTTGAGAATATATATTTCTGGGATATCTCGAATTGAGTAGAAATGATTATTTGATTTCTAAAGAGATTATTGATTGTTACCTTTTCAATCAACCTTTTGTATCAGTTTGATGATGCAACATCTGAGAAAAATGAAACGAGAGAGGAAGGTAAGATGTAATTTGTTTAGGTGGAGATTAAGTTCCTTTTCTATCTGGAGAGAAATATTAATTTAAATGAATTAATCAAGCCTAAATAATATTTGTTGTTCTCATGAATTTTTATGTGGACAGCTGTTTTTATACAAATACAAAAATTCTGCTCTTGTAATGTGTAAATTGATTTAAGTGAAAATTACAATACTTTCTGCTTAAAGTGTTATCTAGCAGTGAGGCTGATGTTTGATTTAACAGGAGTGTTTTTCATCAGATTGTGGTGGTCAGTGCTGCAGCTGTAGATGTTGCACTAGAAGAGCTACATGTATCTCTGGAATCCTTTTGTCTTGTATGATCTCCAGTGCGGTAGCAGTGGTGCTAGTTTTGTTTTTTGGCCTTCCTGAATCATCTCCAATTATGACACTTGTGTATAATCTATAACTAACATTGTTCTAAAAGTGTCAGATTAGGAATATGGACTTTTAGTTTCAGATTATTTTTTTTGTTTCGTCAGTAAATCGAGATTGTAGGACAGACACCACTAAATGGGTCCGGATTTTGTGTGATGACAGAGTAAACTACATCACACCTTCTGACCTCTGTAACGGAGTTCCCAACTGTC
This sequence comes from Myxocyprinus asiaticus, assembly GCF_019703515.2. NCBI lineage: Eukaryota > Metazoa > Chordata > Actinopteri > Cypriniformes > Catostomidae > Myxocyprinus > Myxocyprinus asiaticus. Next base: position 28,432,867 of record NC_059349.1, on the reverse strand, counting down.
CCAGTGGAACAGACGAGGACAAGCTCATTTGTAGTAAGCTTCATTCTGTTTTCAACAACACAGGCATGTGAAAATCCATACATAAACTACTTAAAATGTAATGTTGTGTTTCACAATAGATGCATGTAAAGCTGCCCATTTTCATTTTAGACAATCTACCAAACAACCTTCCAAGTAACCTTATTTTCCGTTGTGGCAATCCACACTTTTGGATCTTCATTGACAAACATTTTTTAACTTTATTAATGATTGTGGAGACTGCTCGGGTGAAATTGAAATCTCCACAAGTCTTTGTGCCTCAATAATTCTACTCATTAACAATTTCCAGACCATTCTGAATCAGTCAGTAATACATTTAACCATAATGATATTGCTTAATAATTGATCATTCTGTCCTGTTCAGATTCATACTCAGTTTGTCTAATTATATTGTGCTTCTGTGTAGATGCAAACTGCCCTTCCTGTGGAGCAGACTGGTGGCCCTGCACCCCTGTGGACTTTCAGTACTGTGACTGCATACCCCGCAGTCTGTGTTGGGATGGCAGACAGCACTGTTTTGACTGGTCTGATGAATACATCTGCATTAAACGCTAAATACTGACATTTTTCAAAATGAAGCTTTGCGTTAAATATCTTTATGGGAATCTTGCACCATCTTGCAGTGTGCGCTAAAAATGTTATTGGAGTTGAAATGTGTATTCATACTACAATGTTTCTTGTTTTGTTATATTTCATAATTTGTCACTGCATCTTTGTGCATTTTCTAAGCAAAGTATTTTGTATAAACATGCCCATGTTTGGCTGTTAGTGAATTTGTCTGAGGCAATGTCAGATTACAGTAGAAAGTTTTTATTTTAAAGAATCCAAAGTAAAAGCATTTCAATCACTTTCCTCACAGAGGAATGCAGTGTTGGCAAAGTAAACTGTTTGTTGCCACTCAGTAACTATTTAACATATCTAAGTCCTCTGCAGATAGAGCAGACTCAGACTGGCGCTTTACGAGAGGAGCTGTACTTCGCTCTTCCTCTGTTGATAGTCTCCTCTTCTTACCCTTCTGTACAGCTGAATCTGTTGGGTTATGTGCGATGTGCTCATGCTTATAAAAGTGAATTGGCACAACTTTGTCTTTATTTGTGCCACTTGTCCCAGACAAGGAATTTAATGTCTTTCGAACAAACTTTTCCCTTCCATCTAAAAAAAAAAAAACAACTGTTATAACAGAATTTTCGGGGGTCAGTGCAAGTTTAGCTCAATGGAAGAGAATGGGGCCAGTCCAGAAACATTCAAAAACACACTGTTTCAAAGGTACAGCCACAACACATAAATATTATACGTGTTAACATGATTTCAGTGCGATATAAACTGCTCATTTACCTTGTCTGTGTACAGATATATACAATATTATAACTTCAATATTACAATTACAACTTACAACTGTCATGACAATGCAACACAGATAAAGTCTGTTATCTGGTAAATGCCGTAAAACTTGTAAATCCCAAAAATATTTGATCACACTAAAATAATGTTAACATATTAATGTTTACATCTTGTAGCTATACTTTTGAAATGGTGCAATTTTAATGTTTATGGACTGGCCCCATTCACTTCCTTTGTAAGTGCCCTACAGTACTTCACTGCCAGTTTTGCTTTTTTAATGAATTAAGGAGAGAAAAGACAATAAAAAAAATTAAAAAAAACATTATTATTATTATTCTTTTTAAATCAACATTATGCCACAATTGCTGTCAATAGAGCTTGTATTGAAACAGGATAATTTCTTTAAAATTTAAGATTCCATTAGTAACTTCTTTGTTTGTGTTATTTTGGACTTAAAGTGACACTTAACGGTGTGAATGCAGCATCATTCAGTATGAATAGTTTTCCAGTTACAAATGCCATTGTAGATATTCATGTAGATATTTAATTTAATCCAAGAGTGAAAGTGTCCAATATACGGCGGTTACTGAGATTAAGCAAGTAGTATTCGGCTGGTCAATATATATCAGCACTGCTCTTTATTAATCTTATTATTTCACATTGGACTGTCATATATTATATTCTCTCTTAACAACACACTGGCAACTGACTATCAACCGACAGCCCGAATGTCAATACAGTACAATACAACCTACTGTATATTTCATATATTCATTTTATACTATTTTTATTGTATAATGTGTATTCTATTTTGTGTGTATGTGTATTCTATACTGTGTGTATTGTATACTGTACATTGTATATTATTATTTGTATATTGTGTTGTGTGTAATTATGTGTATATTAGATATGTAAATTGTGATGTGTAAATCTGTTTATTGTAAATTGGTATATGTCTCATCTATGTCTCATCACTGTCATGACTGCTATGTTGCTCGGAACTGCACCCAAGACTTTCACCCATTATTGCACTTGTGTATATGGATGTGTGACAATAAAAGTGAAGTGAAGTGTTCACGTGATCATAACATGGTAGCCCCCAAGATGTGACCCTCTTGAAGTAGAGTCTTCATTAAATGTAAGTGGTCATGATTTTATATGTATGTTTCAATTTCACAATTCATTTATTTTGGTGTAAAACTTTTTTAAATGAGGGAAAAATTACGGAGAAAACCTTCAATATGGACATAATGCACATAATGATATAAAGGTTGCTGGAGTTACAACATTAGGCCACTAAATTGTTATTCATTCTATAATGATAATTATTTTTAGGATTTGTGATAGATAAAATGTATAAACTCACAGAAACGGAGAGCATTTGTTCTTGGTTTGTTGTCTTTTTTTGGTACTTCTGCAGCTCTAATTTCCCATTGGTTTATAACCTGATTGACAAATTTGAATAAGTTATAAAGCATAAAAACTATATATACAGGTATATAGAGTCTCAGTGTAAAAGCTCTACAAGGGCATCCTCACATAAGATACAGAGGAACACCAAATCTATGATGGATTTCTGTTACCTGTTCAGCCCAGCCCTCTGTTTTGCAATCAGAGTGAGCAAACATCTTCAAAGGTGTCTCTGAGAGGATCAGTTTCATCTTATTTCTGAAAAATTCTTTCACCAACAAATTCACCTACAAGAGATTGTTAAAGGGATAGTTCATCCAAAACATTTTTTCTTCTGCTGAACACAAATGAAGGTTTTGAGAAGAATATTTTAGCTATGTAGGTCCATACACTGCAAGTGAATGTTGGCAAAAACTTTGAAGCTCCAAAAGCACCTAAAGACAACATAAAAGTAATCCATAAAACTCCAGTGGTTAAATCCATTTCTTCAGAAGCGATATGATAGGTGTTGGAGAGAAACAGATCAATATTTATGTCCTTTTTCTTTCTATAAATTCTCCTTTCTGCCCAGTAGGTGGTGATATGCACGAAGAATGCGAATCACCAAAAACAAAAGAAGAATGTGAAAGTGAAAGTGGAGATTTATATAAATAAATTTAAAAAAGACAACGTCACATCTGACTATACGTCGTACCAGGACAAAATCGGGTTGCTGAGAAAAAAAAAAAAAAGAAACACAGTTAAGTCGCATCTCTGTATAAATCGCACTGACAGAGGTTGCATGCAGTAGGCACTAGGACCCAAGAGAAGCCGCCCGACTTCCCTTCAGCCACTCAGATGTCAAATGCGCTTCGTAAAGTTCCTCAGAATCTACACATCGTATCATGATGTTTTTGGGCTTGTTTAAAACGAGAGAATTTGGTTTAAGTAAACTTGTGTACAGTTTCTCATATTCTGTTTATGTTTCATGAAAGAAACGCAACAAGTAAGCCACATCTATTCATAACATCAGTACCTCTATGCTGTATACAAATAAATAGCTTTTAGTCTGAGAAAAAAAACAATATGTTCATTCATTAACGTTAGCGACAGTCTATCTGTGGATATTTCTGATATTTGCAACCCTCTTTGCAATGTAGCTATTAATTATCCTGTTCACTGTCTGAATGTTTTTACTACGAGTGTGATGAAGCGTCATTTTGTGGGCATGTGAGGAGTTGCGTTTGTTAGCAGTCTAGAGTTTGTTAGAACAATAATGTTATGATGACAGAATATTTAAACTGGTTGCATAAAGTACTTTGTAAAGGCAAATTATTCTTAATAGGCAACTCCAAAACACATCTACCGTCTGTATGACTGATGTTTACATCTGTTTTGGTGCGAGTCTGTTTCACCAGCCGACATCAGTTACGTATAAATTATGTATATAAGTCGCTTCTGACTATAAGTCGCAGGACCTTTCCGATGATGGAAAAAAAAAGCAACATATTCTGGAAAATACGGTAAATATTTATCTGTTTCGCACCCACACCTATCATATCGCTTCTGAAGATATAGATTTAACCACTGGAGTCTTATGGATTAATTTGATGCTGCCTTTGTATGCTTTTTGGACCTTCAAAGTTCTGGCCACAATTCAACTGCATTGTATAAACCTACAGAGTTGGGATATTCTTCTAAAAATCTTTGTTTGTGTTCAGCAGAAGAAATAAAGTCATACACATCTGGGATGGTATGAGGGTGAGTAAATGATGAGAGAATTTTCATTTTTGGATGAACTATTCCTTTAATATTATGCAAGACCTCCATTAAAATTTCAACAGCCAATAGAAAGTTAAAGAAACTTGTTTTTCTTCCTGTTTAATTACCTTCACATTTGTCCCAGATATGTCTAGTTTCTGTAGTGTTTGAAAGCATGTTAGATAGCCAAGTCCTTTCTCTGTGATGGGATTCTCTGTTTTGAAAGAAGAAATAAAAAATGATAGTGTACGTGTAAATTTGCGTACAAAATACATTCAACCTGATTATGGACAGTGTTGGGTGTAATCCAATTATAAAGTAATTACTTACTGTAATCTAATTACATTTTTAGTAAAAAAAAGTAGTGTAATACATTACATTTTAAATTCTTGTAATCAGATTACAGTTACTGACTTTCAATTAATTAAATTACTTTTAAGTAAATTATAGAGTTATGCTTATATCTAATACATTAATACATTATGTAGGATACATGAATTTTGGCCCCATAACTAGTCATTGTGAAGGAGAAATGTGAGGTGCTGAGTGTATGACTTGTAACAATGAACAAGAAAGAAATATAAACATTATTTTGAATTCGAGTGGAAAAGTGTTTTAGAAAATAACTTAGAAGTAAAGTAATTAGTAATGTGATTACTTTTCCAATGAAGTAATTATTAAAGTAATTGGATTACATTTTTTTAGAGAAATAATTAGTCATTTGTAGTGGATTACTATTTTAAGTAGCTTACCCAACACTGGTTATGGATAGGAAATACCTAACTCAAGAAGAGCTGACTATATGAATATTTGCCTTAAACCTACCAGAGAGGTCCAGAAGCTGCAAGTTTTCTAGGCCTTTCTTCATCACTCTGACTGGTGCTGTCAGTCTCTGCAGGCCTGCATCAGAAAGGCAGTTTGCCCCCAAGAAAAGCTTCACAAGACTACCAGAAAAAAATTTGAAAATGCATTAATGACACCTGTGATCACATGTTTATGCCAAAGTTATTTGAAAAGTTAACTGCCACTGATTATTTTCTTGCACAGTATAAAGGGATAGTTTCCCCCAAAAATGAAAATTCTCTCATCATTTACTCACCCTCATGCCATCCAAGATGTGTATGACTTTCTTCTGCTGAACACAAATGAAGGTTTTGAGAAGAATATCTCAGCTCTGTAGGTTTATACAATGCAAGTGAATGGTGGCCAGAACTTTGAAGGTCCAAAAAGCATATAAAGGCAACATAAATGTAATCCATAAGACTCTAGTGGTTAAATCCATATCTTCAGAAGCAACATGATGGGTGAGAGTGAGAAACAGGTCAATATTTATTTACTTTTTTACTATAAATCTCCACTTTCACATTCTGAAAGTGAAAGTGGAGATTTATAGTAAAAAATATTGAAATTTTGATATTTTTCTCAACCAAAGGATTGCATCGCTTCAGAAGACATACAATAAACAACTGGAGTCTTATGGATTACTTTTATGCTGCCTTTATATGGTTTTTGGAGCTTCAAAGTTCTGGTCACCATTCACATGTATTGAATGGACCTACAGAGCAGAAATATTCTTCTAAAAATCTTCGTTTGTGTTCTGCAGAGGAAATTCATACACATCTGGGATGGCATGAGGGTGAGTAAATGATGAGAGAATTTTCATTTTTGGGTGAACTATCCTTTTAAAAATGAATTGCTGTCCATACCTAGAAAGGACCTCAGAGGTTATGTATTTAAAAATGTCATGGTTGTCGCCTAATCTGCATCCATTGAGGTCCAGGCTTTCCAGACTGTGAAACATTCTGATCTCGTCCAATCTTTCAGATATCAAAAGATACCTGAGAATACAACACACAAAAACACACATAATACAATATACAGTATATAAACAGAAAGTGCTAACATACAGATCTACTATATTTAGGCCTGAACAATTCTGTCTAGGTTGGCAGGTAGGTTTTGAAACTAAGTTTTAATACTTTCTAGAGCTGCCACTTATTCTCACCTATTTCTCAGACACAGAGATTTTAGCACTAGTTCTCCATAGGCCTCACAGAAAACCTGCAGTGCTCGGGATGCAGTATGTGGGTCAATGAATTTGTGTCTCTCTTCAGCGGCTGAGAACAACTTATCAGCCATTTGCTCCGGGAAACCGACCAGTGAATCAACATGTTCAATATGATCAGCAATAAACTGCAAAGATAAGTCAAATAAAGATTTCACCGAATACCGCAGACTACCCTCTTTGTTGTAGGTAAAGATGAAGAAATCGCTTCTCTTTGTGTGACTAGCGGAAGGTAAAGCGTCAATGCAGAGTTTAAATGAGAAGTCTCTGTTAAAGAGTCTGTGCTGCGGCGGAGCTGCACGAATATCTGCATTGACACAGCGCAGCTCTCCTTTCTCTCGGACATAAACAGCTCCACAGTCCTCATTTAAGTACATCCTGACCAGCTCCGTATACAGCACATATACTCGAGGAGCTTTTGTCCAAACTATTGATTTGGCTTTTTTAAATCAAGGTTATATTCACTTGGTTAAATGTAAAGGCATTTAAAAACGACGCGCTCTTGAAAACAAAAAAACAAAAACATTCCTCTTCTGTCAATTTTCACGTACATACCAAAATAAAAGACACAATATCTCATCTTTACACTAAAATATATATAACATATGTAAATGTATATATTTCAAGAAGAAGATGACTACAGAATTTTCCATATTTATTGACCTAAATTTTAAAGCATACAATAAATGATTTCAGGACAAGTCATCACTTTTATTCAGCTTTTAACAGTGTCATTGGCTACTTCCGCGTTTTACACCGACTATGGTGACGCGTTTCCGCCGTATTTAGCAGCGGATTTTTTTTATATTTGCAATTTTTTTTAATTATTTAGTGTACATTTATAAAATTATAATTTGCGTTATATGACCCTGGAATTAGTTTAAAAATATTAGTTACCACAGCTGCGATGAGGTTTCTAAATCAGCTACGGGGCGAGTGACAATACATTTGACAACTTTCTCTTTTCTGCCTGCTGTAATCCACTGCCCTCTTTTTTATTCTTCTTTTAGAAAGCTGTGGAAGCGGGTTGGAGTAAACGGGTAAGCAAAAATTATATTTGCTCTGGTCTCCCGTTCACCGCTATACAAGTTTACCCTGCTATCATTTACTTCCGCATTCCAAACCCGGATATGTAAAAAAGGGTCCATTCACACAACAAAAACAAAGTTTCAAATCGACAACAGCTGGGAAGCTTTCTCTGCTGCACACGACGATGAACATTTGATGTAATTTGTCGCTCTAGGTACGTGTATGTTAACTAATCTTTGACAGTGCTGCTTCTAAAACAAAACAATTTGCAACGATCAATGTATTTGAATCTATTTTTGTTTTGCATGAGTTAATATCCGCATACGTCTGATTGTCAACAGGTTGTACAGCACTGTCACTCGTGCCATACATGTGATCAAAATACTGAAGTTACAGTGGTAAATCCTCTGTTTCGTCAGAATTAATGCTTAAAAATAACGACATCATTAGCTAAAAGGTGTCTACTTCCTAAATGTCTCTAATGATTTGCACATTTGAATGTCCTTGCACATACGTCATTCTATGTTATAGGTCTTATTTTTTTGTATGTCTATTTATAATCTTGCTTTGTTTTATGTTCTGTGTCTCACTGTATTGTTCTGTGTGCACTAGTTTCTCCTATCACCCAAAAAATTCCTTGTGTACATGAGAACACTTGGCAATAAAGCTCATTATGATTCTGATTCTGATGATGCCTTCATTTACAGAGCACACAGATCTGTGATGGCGAATACTGATTTTCAACTGCAATTTCAAGGTGAGTTACTGCATTACCCACCCATGATGAATTGTAAGGCTATTTACTTTACAATTGTAACAACAGTGTAGGTAAATAATAATCATAAAATAGTGGAATCTGCATATTGCTGTTAAATGTTGTATAAAAATGTTATTTATTTTTGTGCTTCGAGAATTTGAAGATGATCAAAATTTCATTGAAAGTAACCGAGGTGCTACAACAGTGACCATCGATGATGCCATCAAATCTCGAAAACAACGAAGAGCTGCTGGAACTATCTTCGAAGAGGAAGCGATTCCATTGGACAATGACGACAAAACTGAGGTCAGAGGAGAGTACAATCAAGAAAATGTAACCTCTTCATTTCCCCCAATAGATCACTGTCTCTAAAGCGATTTTTTTTTTTTTTTTTTTTTTTTTTTTTTTTATTATTTTATTGTATTTTTTTTATTATATATATATATAAAAAAAAATTTTTTTTTTTTTTTTAATCATACAGCTTCTGTCGGGTCAAAGAAAAAGTGCTCCCTTTTGGACGTTTGAGTTCTATCAAACATTATTCGATGTGGACACTCATCAGGTAAGCTACTTAAGTCTTTAATGTAGGAATCAGTAATTGGTAACATCTTAAAACAATTGCGCTATTTAATCCCTAACATTACTCATACGAAAGAAGTTATTGTTGAAACTAATGGCAGCAATATGCCGTCTAAATGAGACTCAGGTGAAGCATAAACAACTTCTGTTTGTTTATTTATAGGTAAAGGACAGAATATTTGGTTCAATTCTGCCTTGGCCTGGGAAAAACTTTGTTGAGATCTATTTACGAAGTAACCCGGACCTGTATGGTAAGCTAAACTAAAATAAAACTGAACAGAGGAAAAGTAAAGAAGTTTATAAAAGGTTAAATATGCTGGTATCTATTGTTGTAGGACCTTTCTGGATCTGTGCAACTCTTGTATTTGCCATCGCTATTAGTGGAAACATCTCCAGTTTTCTCGTGAACAAGGGTCAGCCACAGTACAAATATGTGCCAGATTTCAGGAAGGGTAAGAAATGTGGTTTGAAATTAGCCTGTGTTTTGACCAGTAAAAACTAACAACATTTTGTAGGATTTAAAATGTATCTACTCCAGTATTGTTAAAGGAATAGCTCACCCAAAAATATAATTCTCTCATCATCTTTTATCACTGCGGAACACAAACAAAGATATTTTCAAAGTTTGATGTTTATATCCATGATGCAAGTCAATGGGGTCCAAAACTTTCAAGCTTCAAAAAGAACATAAATGCAAAATAAAGGTAATCCATACAACTCGAGGTGTTTAATCCATGTCTTCTGAAGCGATACGATCGATTTTGGGTTAAATGTTAAAAGTTTTGAACCCCGTTGACTTGCATTGTATGGATATAAACAGCATTTTTGGGTGAACTATTCCTTTTAAGCCTGTGCAACAGTAATAAAATACTTAAATGATACAAAACATTTATATTAGTTTGTAAACATATCAAGAAATTATATTATCAAAGGAGTTTATTATGTTGTAAAGACCCCATAATCCTTACCATAAAATGCTACATTGTTTTTTTATCTTGTTTTTCAAGTAACCATGGCTGCTGCAGCAATCTACAGCTATGCATGGTTAGTACCATTAGCTCTTTGGGGTTTTCTCACATGGCGAAATAGGAAGGTCACAAGCCTGGTGTCCTACTCCTTTCTGCAGATAGTCTGTGTCTATGGTTACTCCCTCTCCATCTACATTCCTGCTGTGGTGAGTAATACAAGCTTTATGCATTAATATGTGTGTAGTTATCACATCAGTTAAAAAATATAATGCATCAAAGTTTGATGATTTGTTTTTCAACATTCTCTGTTATTAAATTGCAGTTACAGCTTACTTGTTTGTGTGCATTTATGAAAAACAGATACTGTGGATAATACCAAGTGAAAGGTTGAGGTGGTGCTCCATTGTGGTAGCTTTGTGTCTCTCAGGATCTGTTCTGGTAATGACATTCTTGCCGGCCATGAGGGACGATAAACCAAGGATTACCATAGCATTTATGTCTGCCATTGTGATTCTTCACGTCCTTCTTGCAGTTGGTTGCAAGGTACATTTTTATGAATCTTTACACATAATAATAAAATTATGATGCTTGTGGAGAACAACACACATCTTTGCATACTATAAGGGCTGTTGATTTAACGTGTCAATTTAATGTGACTAATTATATAGTAATAAAGTAAATTAATCATGCCCCCTGATCCGTACGTAAATTCCGTACAAAAAAGTATGTATTTTCGAACCAATGTAGCAATTCAAGCTTAAAGTATCTTCTTGTTTTTACGAGACACATCAGCAGGGGGCAGTCAGCGCACCTCTAGCAACGCAGCCAAACAGGATGCATTCTTGACAGCTAGATGAAGCACAACAGAATTTGTAACTTGATACAGTGTCCTAAAACATTAACCTTATTACGCTGAAAACCACTGAGGCGCTTCAAAGGCATCTGCTGACAAATGTATACATAGATCAACAGTTAAAAATAGAGCAGATGGAACGCAAGAACGAGTCTTATGATAACAGCCTTCAAAGGGAGAGTTCACCCAAAAATAAAAATTTGGTCATTGTTTACACACCCCTGTGTTGTTACAAGCCCATATGACTTTCTTTTTCATAACCACAGCCCCCCACTTTTGGCCTACACATCAACGGAACTTCAGCGCTTAAGAAACTTGCTTCATAAAGTTTTAAAACTTTAACAAACAATTTGTTTCAATCCATTGAAGCGTACATGACACTGCGGCAAGTCGTGTGATTTCACTAACAGATGTTACCAGTGTGTGTGTGCAGGACAAGCGCTTCAAGACACAGAATCGCTTACCAATCCATTTACCAAACAAATTGATTGACTTGATTCAGAGCTCCAAAAGACTTTGTGATAACTATCATTTAGCTAAAAAGTATTATACCTAAATCAAAGGAACACTAATCTCACCCATGGTAACTAAAAAAAATAAAAAAATAAAAATGTCATAACATAAAACTACATAATTAACATTAAATGGAACTTAAAACATAACTATAACCACCAGTAACTTTTAAATGTTAATTAAAAATATCCCCAAACAGTCCCCAAAACCTGCACAGATGTACCTCATTAATTATGCAATGACAACAGCCAATAGCAAGTCCTCAAGCATAAACAACAACAGACATTAAAGTATATTCCTGGTAAGGACTATAATTCAATTGTGTAATGTTGTTAAGTCAAATGCAATCACATGCAATAAAATGACTGTCAAACGATTGAATAGATACCTAAAAAGAGGGACCCATATACAAGAACACACAGTTGAACTAATACAGTTTTCAAGTAGTATCCGAAACCGAAGACAGCTGCCTCATCAAAGGTTTTCGTGAACTGTGAATATAATGACAAGAGAACAGTACAGCCAGATCTCTCTCTGTTTCAGTGCGGAAGCTGATTTGAATCTCTTTAGTCAGATTAGGCTACTTCAGCATTCTAACTGTGTATGTTGATAAATAACTAGTCAGTCACCATGATTTTGACAATCTTTGAAGCTGGTCTGGTATAAATTGGCCATATAATTTTTTTTTTCCTTTTTATAAATTGACACTGTGTGATTGAGGAATCCAGTTCAAACAAGTAAGGCTAGGCATAGAAATGCATTTATTTTTGGAGAACTCGTAGTGGTAAGAGAAAAATCTTTGTGAATACGAGCCCAGATATTTGTCGTAAAAATCGTTTCTCGTTATAATGAGATATTATGTCATAAAAATGACTTTTTTTTTCTTGTAATAAAATATTATGTAATAAAAAAAACATTCTCGTTATAAAGCTAATATATAATTACATACAGTAGTTTAAAATAAATGCATAAAATACATTAAAAACGTATTCACGTATTGATGTATTTTATGCATTTATTTTAAAATATCTATCATTGTTATTATGAGAAAAGATGTCATTTTTATGACATAATTGAGTGGAAAAAATAATAAGTACGTGGCAGCATTGCTGTTATAGTTCAAATTATTTTAACAATTATGTATTATTTATTTAATTATGTTGGGGTGCATTTTTCAGAAAATATTGATATATACGTGATTATTTAATCGCCATGTAAAGTAATTGATTAAAAATTAATTGATTGACAGTCCTACAAATTATAAAAAATATACATTATATTATTGCCTTCTAATCTACAATATATACTCTATCTACTATACAAATATATGCTACAATTATACATACAGGTGCATCTCAATTAATTAGAATGTCGTGGAAAAGTTCATTTATTTCAGTAATTCAACTCAAATTGTGAAACTCGTGTATTAAATAAATTCAGTGCACACAGACTGAAGTAGTTTAAGTCTTTGGTTCTTTTAATTGTGATGATTTTGGCTCACATTTAACAAAAACCCACCAATTCACTATCTCAAAAAATTAGAATATGGTGACATGCCAATCAGCTAATCAACTCAAAACACATGCAAAGGTTTCCTGAGCCTTCAAAATGGTCGCTCAGTTTGGTTCACTAGGCTACACAATCATGGGGAAGACTGCTGATCTGACAGTTGTCCAGAAGACAATCATTGACACCCTTCACAAGGAGGGTAAGCCACAAACATTCATTGCCAAAGAAGCTGGCTGTTCACAGAGTGCTGTATCCAAGCATGTTAACAGAAAGTTGAGTGGAAGGAAAAAGTGTGGAAGAAAAAGATGCACAACCAACCGAGAGAACCGCAGCCTTATGAGGATTGTCAAGCAAAATCGATTCAAGAATTTGGGTGAACTTCACAAGGAATGGACTGAGGCTGGGGTCAAGGCATCAAGAGCCACCACACACAGACATGTCAAGGAATTTGGCTACAGTTGTCGTATTCCTCTTGTTAAGCCACTCCTGAACCACAGACAACGTCAAAGGCGTCTTACCTGGGCTAAGGAGAAGAAGAACTGGACTGTTGCCCAGTGTTCCAAAGTCCTCTTTTCAGATGAGAGCAAGTTTTGTATTTCATTTGGAAACCAAGGTCCTAGAGTCTGGAGGAAGGGTGGAGAAGCTCATAGCCCAAGTTGCTTGAAGTCCAGTGTTAAGTTTCTACAGTCTGTGATGATTTGGGGTGCAATGTCATCTGCTGGTGTAGGTCCATTGTGTTTTTTGAAAACCAAAGTCACTGCACTCATTTACCAAGAAATTTTGGAGCACTTCATGCTTCCTTCTGCTGAAAGATGCTGATTTCATTTTCCAGCAGGATTTGGCACTTGCCCACACTGCCAAAAGCACCAAAAGTTGGTTAAATGACCATGGTGTTGGTGTGCTTGACTGGCCAGCAAACTCACCAGACCTGAACCCCATAGAGAATCTATGGGGTATTGTCAAGAGGAAAATGAGAAACAAGAGACCAAAAAATGCAGATGAGCTGAAGGCCACTGTTAAAGAAACCTGGGCTTCCATACCACCTCAGCAGTGCCACAAACTGATCACCTCCATGCCACGCCGAATTGAGGCAGTAATTAAAGCAAAAGGAGCCCCTACCAAGTATTGAGTACATATACAGTAAATGAACATACTTTCCAGAAGGCCAACAATTCACTAAAAATGTTTTTTTTATTGGTCTTCTGATGTATTCTAATTTTTTGAGATAGTGAATTGGTGGGTTTTTGTTAAATGTGAGCCAAAATCATCACAATTAAAAGAACCAAAGACTTAAACTACTTCAGTCTGTGTGCACTGAATTTATTTAATACACGAGTTTCACAATTTGAGTTGAATTACTGAAATAAATGAACTTTTCCACGACATTCTAATTTATTGAGATGCACCTGTATATCTATGGTGTCAAACTACGGTATATCTACATATATCTACGGTGTCCTCAAAACAATCAAACATGTTAAAGTTTGCATTTATTCAGCTTCCAGTTTGATATTGACTAGACGAAATATTCAAAATTTGAGTGTTATAAAAATGCTACAGAGGCAGAGTTGGAGTATCAGAATTGGCACTGCTTCTTGCAGCGTTAAAGGATCAAATTTGGTGTCAAATGTGTTTTCCCAGGGGAGGGGAGTGTTCTTGGAAACACTGGCAATAGTCATTGGCCTGGAAACATGCCAGTATGAGAAAAGAACCATATCTTTATGGCTATCACATGCCATCAATTACATTCATTTAATTAGGGAATGCAGAGTTAGTGGAGTTTAAGGAACAAAAGTGCTGTCAAAGTCTGACAGATTTGTGCCCTCTCTCTCTTTTCTCTCTTGCAGACATACTTTTTCAGTACAAATGAGATGGATCCATCAGAGGATCACAATGAGTCACTGAGAACAACCAACACTTTATCACCCTCAAAGGCAAACTGAATCAGAGCTGAGGGTAAATAAAGGGCTTCAGTGGTGTGGCACTGAAATTACATAAAAATGTAATTATGACAATGCAAGCTCTATGCTGCTCTGCTGTTTTTGACTGTAACTGCTGATGTGAAAAAAGACATTGCAGTTGACAAGATTTTTCAACATTGTTCACACTTGAGACAAGACTTCCTGTACATATTCTGTTCTTCAAGCAATTGTTATTCTTCTGTAATTGCCTTTTTTAGAGAGAAAAAGGTATCTTGATAATGAGCTCGTGGGTTGTCTGAATTTCACTTCATCTTAAAAAGTGTGAAGGTAAATGCCTAATTTGGGCAAATTTTTGTGCATGCGGGTGAGCAGGGTAACCTCTAGATAATAATCTGCAACATTACTAATTTTCTGATTTGAGTTTTAGACACGTTACTGTACTGTTACTAAGTAGAGGATGTGTATATAGCTGTGGTTTAAATATTTGTGATAATTGAACTTGAGATGGTTTTCAAAAGGGTCACTCTCCTGTTTCTACCACTTTGGAACTTGTACATACACTTGAAATGTCACAAACTTTACAGTGCCATCAAGCAAATCAATGGGAAAAATAAGAGAAATATAAATGAGTTTAAGAATACACACATAAACTGGTCATCTACTTTAGTTTTGATGAAGCTGAAAGCCAAAGCTAGATCACAGAAATTGTTTACATTTTTACAATCTTTTACAATTGCTTTTGTGTGTTCTCTGAGAGATTTGTTACTATCTGTACATGTAGATACAATGCCTCGACCAATTAACTGATAACTGTGTTCCAAGATATCATTTTGTAGTAAATATTTAGTAGTTTTTTCTGTTTAAAATTTTATATGCACACCAATCCAGATTAATTGGAAGTGATGAGTATATGTGCAGCAGAGGAGGCATTTTTCCCCAGATAATGTCTCGGTGATCGCAGTGGAGATTGTAGAATTTGCTTCTCCGCACCATCAAAATACATGGAACAAAGGTTTATTGTCATAGATAAAATCTATCTTGTCTTTGATGTCAGGATCTGATACAGTGCAATGTTTTATGTATCTCAGAGTGCCATCGTCAGTGCACTTTTAACCTTAATCCGTCACTGTTATTTGAATTAGATCAATGATTTTTTTACAAGGTGGCACCAGCGTTATGAAATGTCTGAACTACATTTTCCAAATTAACAAAATAGAAAATTTGTTCCACTTGAAACTGTGCCAATGTGTGGTGTGTCCTAATTAATGGTCATTCTAGCCTTAGCTTAGAGTTACACTGATGCTGGCTCCCAAACCTATAACCTCTGTGGAGCAATGTCACTGTGGCGTACAGTTATCCAATACATGGTGGATTTAAAATAAGAAAGGAGACATTTTTTTAAATCACTTTTTCTTTATGCAATGGGAGGGTATCTGTTGACATTATTTGAATGACCCTACTTGACCTCACAGGGAACATGTATTTAAAAAGAAGGCTTCAAACCGACGACGTATATCAAGGATCATGCTTTTTCAATATTAGCTACATTTAAGACTGCAAATGAGTGATGGCTGGGAAAGTGGAAAAGGTCTCCAAGTACGAAACTTTGAAGCTGCTGGAAAAGTGCCGAAAGGAAAGAGACGATGCTTTGCACCGTGAGAATGTAATGAGGGAAAAACTGAGACAACATGAATCTCGAATGAGGTCAACCGAAGCTCTCAAACAGAAATTGAAGCAATTGACTTTGGACAACAAGGAGCTGCGCAAACAGGTCAAAGTCCTACGGGCTGAAATTGGTTTAGAGTCGAGTCCGAAATTTCATGGTAAAACCACCAAGGATATAATCAACGAGTTGCACCAGAAGGAGAAGGAGTGCGGTTCACTAGTTGAAAAAGCTGGGAAATTGAGTTTGACCATTGATGAATTGACTTCAGAACTGGCCAACACCGTGACCTCAAAGACTCTGCTGGAGGACCAAGTGCAGTCACTGCAACACAATCTGAGGGACATGACGAATAATCAGCGACGTCTTCTGAAATTATGGGAAGATAAAAAGGCGCAGAGGGAACAGCTGTCACTACCTGCGATACCCCAGAGACCTGGACAAAAGCCTGTTTTTCATAAAGGCGTCCAGACGGAGATGTCCATCAGTTCAACTCCGATATTTCCGACAAATGCATTTGAGACCAAGACGCGTCGTGAGATTGACAAGAGCAGAACCAGTTTGGAAAGACGCAGCATCACTTTAGCAAACGGCACACATCGGGAGAAAAATGCTTTGATTCAGAATGAAGCGAAAGGAATACACAACTGACAATTATTTAATGAAACTGTCTGTCGACATGACACAAGACTACTTTAGCCGATTCAAAACTACATTATTAATAAATTAAATTATTTATATTTATGCATAGCTAATCTAAATAATTGTACATAGTAAATATTATTGTATGTAGGGTAGCAAGGGGCTAAAAGCACACCTTAAGGAAAATTTGCTTTTTTTCTGGGCACAGAGTGTATAAAGCTTGAGGGTTGGGGGGTGGTTAGAGATATTGTGTAAATACAGGGACAGTAGTTGTAGGGCAAAATTGGTCAGCTCATGCACATACACTCCCGAGACAGCAAGATGCTTTTTTGAGTAACAAATTAAGTTAACCCTTTCCTGTTAATTACAATCACATTTGGCATTTTATAAATGTATCTCCATTGTGATTGGATCAGCCAATGTGAGCCCACTTTGAACATTACTGAAAAACATTTGATTCAATCACCTGGAACAAAACTGAAAATGACAAATAAGTATTTTGTCTAAAAAAGTGTGATCGTTTCAGGGATTCTCATTAGCTACATACATTTGCTATATTTTAAAAATTAATAAATATATAGCCTAACTACCTCAAATTCAAACTTTAGACATTACACGCAATGATCTCATGGATCAGTAATATTTTGCAGTGTAAGTACTGTGGTGGTTTTTGTTGCTGTTTTGTCTTAGGTGAAAATAAAATCAAAATAGCCTTTTACACTGGAGGTGTACACCGCTGTACCCATTGTAAGATTGAATCCCGGACAGTTGCTGTTTTTTTTTTTTTTTTTTTTTTTTTTTGTGTGTTTTTGTTTGTTTTTTGTTTTTGACTGTAGTCTCAAGTATTACTGTACTTTTATATGTTGATGTTGGCTGTAATGTCCACAAAAATGTGTATAATCATTTACGGACGTTTAACATGAAAGCCAAATGTAATTTATTCAATGTAATGCAGCTTTTTTCGTCTCCAGTTTGGATAATCATGCAATAAAGCGATGCATTTATTTAATGGAAACTCATTTGTGTCTATCTCAAGGTAGTAACTAACTATTATATAATTTCATTATAATATATAACTATTTATAATTTAATAACTCGGGATCAGCTCAATGTAATTTTACTTAGGCAATAAGTTAGACACACCCGCAGCGGTCCTCACGATTCACGAGGTCCTTCGAATGTATGGCGCGAGTACATGCCATGTTGATATGGATTTTAGAAATGATACAGGACTGACACAAGCATGACAAAATGTTTTCCCTCAAACAGAATAGTTGGTTCATAAGAAAGGTAAAGATTGGCGAAATAAGTTATAAACCATGGTTTAGATAACTAGACGGTAACCGGAAAACTTTTTCTGCACATTATCAGTGTGGTGTTCTGTAGTGAAAAATGGTTTAGTGACATGTATGTACTCTTGGTTGTTTGTACTGTATTAGAGTTAAAACGTTAGATTGCAAGCTTATAGCAGAGTGGATATGTGTTGTTGTAGACAGGCTAAAAAGCAAAGGTGTGTGTTGTGTGTAATATCTACTCAGACCAAATTCGCCTCATGTTTATTTACAGGTTGTGATATGGAGGGCAGTGGCGAGTGTTGCATGGTCAGTGATTCTCCTACCTGTGACAACTGCGCTCTTTCTGTTCTTCAGTAGATTTAGCCTTTTTCACCCCATCCAGTGTCTTTCAGGTGAGGAAAATGGGCACCAGTGTCTCCTAACAAAATATCTGATGAGTGACTAAGAAGTGCTAAAGTGTATCAGTGTTAATTCTAAACTCAAGGGACAATAAACATAATGTAAATATAGTGTGAAGATAACTTAAAGGAATAATTCAACAAAAAATGAAAATTCTCTCATTTACTCGCCTTCATGCCATCCCAGATGTGGATGCTTTCTTCTTTCTTCTGCAGAACACAAATTTAGATTTTTAGAAGAATATTTCAGCTCTGTAGGTCCTTAAAGTGAATGGTGACCAAAACTTTGAAGCTCAATAAATCACATAAAGGCAGCGTAAAAGTAATCCATCAGACTCCATTGGTTTATAATCCAAGTTTTCTGAAACAATCCAATCGGTTTTGGGTGAGAACAGACCAAAATAGAACTTCTTTTTCACAATAAATATTGACATCAGCAGTCTCCTTCGCAATTATGATTTCAAGCTTGATTACACTTTCTTGTTGCTTGATGCAGGGTGAGTAAATGATGAGAGAATTTTCATTTTTGGGTGAACTGTTCCTTTAATATCTGAATTCCACTATGTTGATCAACTCAAACATGGCTTTCAGAATGCACAAGCCTTCTTACTGCCTCAAACACCATCTTTTGTCTTGTCGTGCTGTGTGGAGTGGTTCTGATGACTGGCTTTTTCAACCTGGAGTTCTACACCTGTGAGTAAACCGGAGAAGTGCATGTCTAGATTTGTTATTTATAGTTGGACAAAATTAGAACTTTTCTCTAAAGAATGCTACTGTCCTGTTTAGGGTCGTGAGAGTTTGTTTTCTTTCATTGCATTTATGGTATGGACCTTAATCAAAGTAGATGCCATAATGTATTTAATTTATAACAAATGAAAACAAGGCTGTGAGGGATAGATGTAATGTTTATTCCACTGTTGTGTACCTTGGTGTTAGTCATTCAGGCGGTGAAACGCTGAAACATTTTCAGTGGACAAAACGTGTTCTTGTCCATCTCCCACAAACTTGTGTTTGTTTGCATCAAATTATATAAAAATGTCTATCCTGATTAAGGTCCATTAAGTGCTGATTAATTTTTTCTCTCTTTGTATATCTTTTAGTGGTTCCTTCCATTCCGTGTTCACGTATAGCTCTCCTGGGGACAGTGCTTCACCCACGACAGTGTGTCCACTCTTTGGTGTACTGCACCATGGGGATGCTGGTAATGTGGTGTGCCTCTGTAATCATAGGTGGACGTTATAGCACTCTAGGAACTCCATGCAGAATCGAGAGGTGGGCTATGTGTATCGGTCTATGACATGACCTGATTCTGTTTGTCTCACATAGAACAACCTTACTGGATCGTGTTTCATTAATTTTATTCTAGGTACTCCTATTATCCCTCGCAGAGGGAATGATACACATCTTAAATTCTTTCAATTAACACCATCAGTAATCTAATCCCAAAATTTCCAGGTTTTCAGTCTTGCCCTAATGTAGGCCAAGTGCACCTTTAAAATGCATAAGATGAAGTTAACCTCAGCAGTTCCTGTCTGCATTTACTGTTTAATGACAGATTGTTTTACTCAATGTAGTTTCAGCAATACATGAATAATAACTGTGCCTTATTTTATGTATTTTATGTTGTTTTCTGTAGTGGTGAACTTGTGACCTGTCTAAATGAGTATCATCTGTTCTTTCTCCTGTCTGGGGCCTTCATGGGATACAGTTACAGTTTTCTGGGAGTGGTTCAGAATATTTACTATGTGTCCTTTCAGCCCATACAAGTAAGTACTTGGCTATTCACCTCTGTTGCTGAATGTCATATTGTAAAGGATCCATTAAAGGGATAGTTCACCCAAACATGAAAATTCTCTCATCATTTACTCACCCATATGCCATACTGGATGTGTATGACTTTCTTCAGTAGAACACAAATGAAGATTTTTAGAAGAATATTTCAGTTCTTTAGGTCCATACAATGCAAGTGAATGGGTGCCAACATTTTGAATCTCCAAAAATCACATAAGTCAGTGTAAAAGTAATCCATATGACTCCAGTAGTTAAATAAATGTCTTTAGAAGCGATATGATAGGTGTGGGTGAGAAACAGATCAATATTTAAATCCATGTTTACTATAAAATCTCCTCCCTGCTCAGTCAATCTCCTCTTTAACTTTCACATTCTTCTTGTGTTTTTGGTGATTCACATTCTTCATGCATACTCCCTCTACTGGGCAAGGACAAGAATTTCTAGCAAAAGTGGACTTAAATATTGATCTGTTTCTCACCCACACCTATCATATCACTTCTGAAGACATTGATTTAACCACTGGAGTCATATGGATTACTTTTTTGTTGCCTTTATGTGATTTTGGCACCCATTCACTTGCATTGTGAGAACCTACAGATCGGAGATATTCTTATAAAAATCTTAATTTGTGTTCTACAGAAGAAAGAAAGTCATACACATCTGGGATAGCATGAGGGTGAGTAAATGATGAGAGAATTTTCATTTTTGGGTAAACTAATTGCAAATTCGCCCATTACAATTGAATGAGAATTAACTGAATCATTAATGCGAAACCTACTTTGTCCCTTCCACATTGGCTTTGAAGCAATACAAGTACCTCTACTTTAAGGGCTCCTTACCCAAGGTAGTGAAGTGCAGTGTTATTCAGTCCTTGTATTCAGCCAGGAATTTCGCCGCTCTCTATTTCTTTTTCGGTAAGTTCCACTGATGATCAAATGTACACTATATGGCCAAAAGTTTGGACACCATATGTGCTTGATGAACATTTGATTTCAAAACCTTAGGCATCAATTTCCCCCTTTGCTGTAATAACAGCTTCCACTCTTTTGGGAAGGCTTTCCACTATACTGTATGTAGTAACATGGCTGCAGGGATTTGCTCTCATTCAGACACAAGGCTATCAGTGAGGTCAGGAACTGATGTTGGTCGATGGGGCCTGACTTACAGTTGCTGTTCAAGTTCACTCCAAAAGTGATCAGTGGGGTTCAGGTCTGGGCTTTGTGCAGGCCAGTCAGTTTCTTCCACGCCAGACACAGTAAACCGTTTCTTTATGGACTTCACTTTGTTCACAGGTTTATTGTCATGCTGGATCAAAAAAGGGCTATCCCCAAACAGTTGCCACAAATTTGGAAGCACACAAAGCCCAAGCCATTACATAAAGAAACATTAAGATTTTTTTTTACTGGATTTAATGGAGTAACCAAATTTGTTAATTAGAAGGGGGTGTCCACAAACTTTTGGCCATATAGTGTACGTCCACTTGAAGAGAATCTAATGCCAGAAGTAGATGAATTTGAATGTTTCTGTTTTTAGGGTATGCTCCTAAGGCATGGATCTCCAGCACACTTAATCTACAGATAGACAGGTCAGATTTTAAGATTCAGACTGCCTAAACTAGAATGACTAATATATTAACCATTTTTAACTGAACAAGTAACAACAACTCATGAATCTGTATATCCATTTTCCTTACAACTTTATAGTTCTCTTCCACCATTGGATTCATTGACTGGACTTCTAGACTCCTCCCTCTTCTACCACCTGTTGATCAGTGGCACATTCCTGTACTTAACCTGGTATATCAATGTGCTTCTCTTCAGGATCTATGTCACAGAGGTATATTAAAAATAAAGGTTAAATTTGGAGATATCTCAAAACAATTAGCAATAGTCTAGAACCTGTTTTGGCAATCACTCTGATTACTGTTCATCAGGCCTACAGTTTTCCAGTACAGTCTACATTTACTGAGGATGCAGAGCTGTGTCTACCCAAAGCTCTCACAGAGAAGAACACTTTAGTCATGAAGGTCAGTTTTGTTTTCCTTTCTTCTGCAAAACACAGGGTTCATGGCAAACAGGAAATATCAGAGAATATTAAAATTGTCTTGGATATTTCCATAGTATGTATACATTTTACTAGATATGCTCAACTGTTGGATAGAAAGTGCTCTGTTTGAGAACAACCTCTATGAAATGTTTTTTTAAAATATCCTGTAATCAGGAACAACTGAAAAAATCATGCAAATGTATTGGTTAAAACATGTGGTAACCCTGGAAACAGATCTTAATTTTTATTTATTTTTTGTCTTACCTGATGCAAACTACTCGCCTTTCGGCAAACTTAGAAGGTCTCCCGCGTGAATGATTACAGCAGTGGCCAATAGCATACTTGGCAAATGCTGTCCTACTGAGGCAGATCGCTTGATTGATTACAGCTACGGCCAATAGCATGCTTGGCTACAGCAGTGCATATACAGTGATTCTACATCTGACAGGAGCAAGAAGGGTTCAGAAGAAGCAGCACTCGTAAACTTCTACCTTTAGTCTACATTTTTCATCAAGAAGAGAAGGGGGCAGAAGAGCTATTAATGTGTAAAAGTGACTATTTATACACATTAAGGGGCTTTCACATGACTTGCGTCAGTGATGCCGAATACATTGAAGTCTATGGAGTGACACGTCAGCGCAACCCCGGCTCCAACTTTACACCAAAGTGTTTTTCACACACGTTTTTGTCTCGCAAAGCAAAGCAACAAGAAATATTTAACAACTGTCCGAATTTGTGGAGAGATATTCAATGTCATAATTTCTTTTAATTAAATATTACCTTATTCGTTTCAGAATATCAGTTTCAGAGACCCACAATACTGTAGTTATTGAACTACAGTAATTATATTCACCAAGAAAACACTAATACCTAAACATAAACAAGTCCTCATATTACTTTCTGAAATCAAAGCAATTATATATATATATATATATATATATATATATATTTTTTTTTCTATCTTCTAAATACATGTTTTAAATTTTACTGTGCACATCTCCTGCTTTCTCTGTCATGGCTAACTCGTAAAATCACCCCTTTGTGACGCTTTCTGCAATGCTCATCATGTGGAGGGCAAAGCGCAGCTTGACGCTGACATTGAGCTGAGTGTTGATGCCCCGACACAAGTCATGTGAAAAGTGCGTTACAGTTACAATAGGAATTTATTGAAATCCCTAACTATTATTAGGTTATTATTGTTGTCTTTTCTAATAAAAGTCATGCTCAGCAGTTTAAATACTGTTGGAAAATAATAGATCTGCTTTGTTCTAATAATGTTTAAACATTCTACTGAAGTCAGACATGCAAATTTTAATAAAGGAGAAGGTAAGGATGTTATTGAAATTAATTATTATTATTAGACTTTTTGGATGAAATGTCATGCTCCGCAGTAGTGGTGCACTGATCAGGAAATTTGAGGCCAGTACCGATATCCGATTTTATTTACCACTAAGTATCCAAATTTTTTCTTAAAGTGCCCTTTGCCACACTTTTGCAAGTTATATGCTGCAGTTATATATTTATGCCCCACACAGTAAAATTACGGTAACACTTTACAAAAAGGTTCCATTTCTTAACATTATTTAACAACATTACTGTAGTTAACATGAACTTAATGTTAGTTACAACATATTCTACAGAACTATTTTTAAAATCAAAAGTTGTATTAGTTAACATTAATGCACTATGAACTAACAATGAACAACTGCATTTTTATTAACTAACATTATTAATAAATGCTGTAAAAATATATTGTTCATTGTTTGTTCATTATACCTAATTCATTAATTTTAAAGAAACGAAACCTTTTTATTAAGTGTTACCAAAATTACAGTAATTGTGAATTGCTAACATATATTTGTTTTGAAGCAGTTATTAAAAGTTCTGTTGTCAATATCAAAAAGTCATTGCGACATACTGGTAGCCAATAAAAACCATGAGAGCATCACACACAGCAGAGATACTTTCAAAAATAAGAAAAATATATCCATTACAAGCTCTAAAACTGCTCCAGTGAGAAATCATTAGTATCTATGATTTGTTTGCTGTCTTTGGCGTCTTGTAACAAAAATCACTAATTATTAAGCAAATGCGTGAAGATGCAGTGCTGTTATTGAAGGTTAAACAGTTACATTTGTTATTAGTGGTATTGTGACCAACATTAATCTGATTTAAACTGGGATCCTCACAGAATAGTGCTGGGATGAATGACTGATGATGAGATATGAGAGCACCTGGAGATCCTCATGTTTGATTGACACAGTGCGCTCATGTTGAAGAGAGTAAAGCTAAAAGTGCTCATGATCACTCAAACAGTCTCTATCGCTCCACACAATGTCTGATTGTCACAACTCACGTTACATTACGTGTACTCAGATTTGTATTTGCATGTTTATTTGTTGTTTAATTCGTTTTTATACCCATTTGCAGCTTCTTTATCCTTCCTGCTCACTCTGCAACAGAATAACTACCGTAATAACTCTAGAAAATGGGCAACTTAATATTCATACACGTGTAATTCTTACACATTTTTAAAAACAAAATGGCATTGCATAATGTCTGAAAGTTTAAATTTGTGAATGCTTAGAATTGCCAACAACTCACCCTCCAAAGGCCACCCTGCCATGCTTGCTAAGCAAGCGCTCATTCATTAGAGGAGCAGTGTATGTGTGATTCCTGCGTGCTGTAAAAAATATCGGCCCTGATTCTAGGCACGATCGGCCGATTATGGATTTAAGATGAATATCGGCGCACCCCTACTCGGCAGTTCACAAACTGAAGGGAAATTATATTATCTGCTTTATTCTTATAATGCTTAAACACTATAAAGTTTATTGGTAGATTTCGGTCTTGAACGTCTCAAAATGATTCAATGACTCACTCGTAGCCATAAGACGCTCATTTGTCGCCACCTAGTGGCATCCCTAGAATTGGTCACTGAACTAATAAGTAAATGTAACTGAACAAATTTGTAAAACAGAAGCAAGCCTCACCAAAATACTCTTTATTTTTGCAGCTAATTCTGCACAATTGTGCACTGCAGTTAAATTGCTTTACTTGAATCATTAAAATAACTGGAATTGGTGCTTTTAGTTATTCTTTAAAAAAAATATCCCTGGAAAACATGTTCGTGGACCTGTGATTGTCTCAATTTTTCGCTGCTTATGAGTTTGTATCACTGTGGCTCTCTTTTTACAGTTTTTGGCTCTGCAAGACTTGGCTCTGTTATCACAACATTCTCCCACACGTAGACTGGAAATCTTCAGTCTAAGTCAGCCAGGTACAAACTAAATAATTTCTGTCAAACCTAAAAGATCTTATTCATCCATACCAGCTTCCAATGAATTCTAAAAATCTTCCTTCCTACATTGGTAAAATAATGTAACATCTGTATGTAGGTGGTCACCCCCATAACTGGAATGCACTCATTAATGAATGCCTGTCTCTGATGAGTGAGCTGACACACAGACTGGTGGCTCATCAGGATGCAGTTGCCTCTAATGGCAGATTCAAGTCTCAGTCTGCCAGCAGTGACACCAAATCCGGCTCTTCAGCCAGCTCAGGTTAGACTGCTTAGATAACATCTAACAGTCTGATCCTAAACATAAGATCGGCACTGACCTTGGTAACATAGAATCAAACAGAGGAATCAAACTGCTTTTCTTCCTGCAGTGATGTCAGGGGCAGAGGACCTGCCTGAGACACCACGACATAATATCCCACTCAGGACTCCCGGATCAGTCTTCCTCAAGTCATCGGTGGGGGGCGTGCACAGCGCGCTGACTGCTCCTTTCACCCCAGATCTGGACAGCCCCTTCTCCTCCCCTGCTATTCGCCGCCTGGCTGGCCAACAGGAACCCCAGTCTCCCTGGTTTGGCACTGTGCAAAGCCCCCACATCATGAGGAGAGGCCCCAAATTATGGAGTGCCTCCACAGGTGAGGCAGACTGCCTAACACGTCCTAACCAGGCACATTGCAGAAAGTTTCCAGTGGCAAGACATTTGTCTGTCCACTTGCTGTAGAAATAGAAATAGAAACTGATTGTGATTGACAGAATGTCCAGCCACAGGTCACTTGTTGCGGTCGTGGCTGGTTGAGACAAAAACTCGGATTTACATGGAAAAGAGAGCTTTTATGGCTTGTCACTTTATCGTGTTGCGTCTGATAAGGACACATTTTGTCATTTAGCAGATGATTTAGCCTAAGGAACTACACGTAACACTATTACAGTGGACATCAAATTATTTAAACAAAGCAGAACCTTGGGAATCACTTGGAAAATTTTATTTGTAAAGGATATTTAATTATTTATTTATTAGATCCAATTTCATTCTGCTATATTTAATATTCAGGGTTCCATCGCATCCTGGAAAACCTGGAATTTTGCAGTGCAGTTTTCCAGTCATGGAAATGTCCTGGAAAATATTTAAGTATAATAAAACTGTTTGACTGTGTGGCTAACATGGCTTTTGTTACATATTCAAGAACATGGTAACGATCGGGACTCGGGATAGGTGTCAAATACACAAATTTGTATAGTTTTGTCCAGGGACTAAAAACGAAACGAAATATTTTTCATTTCGGTTCATTCTGAACAAAAACTGTATTTTTTTTCATTCCGGTGCAGAAGTTCTGCAGCCTTGTTTACAAAAGGTTACTGGTTAGAACAAAATAAAAGAACAGTTAATAACGTTCTTTTAAAATTGACAGTACTCTGCGCTAAGGGGTGGGTGAAATACCAGTTGCAATGTTGCCAGATATCGCAAGAGAAACAAGCAACATGGCCTGGAAAAACAAACCCAAAATCAGCCATCCGCCTCACATTTACATTTACTTTTATGCATTTGGCAGACGCTTCTATCCAAAGCGACTTACAGTGCACTTATTACAGGGACAATCCCCCTGGGCAACCTGGAGTTAAGTGCTTTGCTCAAGGACACAATGGTGGTGGCTGTGGGGATTAAACCAACAACCTTTTGCTTACCAGTTCAGTGCTTTAGTCCACTACGCCACCACCTCACCAAAATAAGCAATTACTTTTTTCCTGTGTGGTGGATTTATCGGTATAGAAATCATAATAAGCAGTTAATTAACAGTTAAGTATAATTGTATTTACAGGTCTGCTTCTGAGTCAAAACCCGGCAGCATCAAATCTGTATTAATGCATCCATATTTAACGATAATTCAGTGAAGACTTGGAAACAACTGAGAAATGTACTTTTTACCTCTAAAAATATGTTTTTTTTTTTTTCATTCTAACATTGCTGTTGTTTTAACTACAAAAACACTTGAGTCGTAAACCTAGAAAAACAGTTGACTGTCAGACTGAAAAAGAGTTTTTGGAAAATTAGTTCACAACCCGACAAGGTAGCGTGGTGATGTGGCCTTTTAATTAATTATTAATTAATACATTTTCAATAATAAATGAACAATCCGAATCCGTTTGTACTGTGGTTACTACATGTAGTGCCCTATGATTTCTGCAATATGAAAACTGAAGTCACTGAATCCATTCGTAAAAATGGCCTTGGCTATAAAACGAGGAATGTCTCGGAATTTGACATATTTGGGACGAAAAAGAATGTTTGAATGCACAAACATAGTGTGATTATTAAACTGCAAAAGGCTGTGATTTAAATAAATATATAATCTGCATGTGCTGTGCGCTTCAAAATGAATGTGTGCTATAAATTAAAAAATAACCATTTAATAAACACAATATACATCATGACCTCTGGTGTGTTATTGCTTAAATAGTACACACGTTGAGCACATGAAATGTCCTGGAAAATTGTGCTTTGAAAAGAGTGGGAACCTTGATATTGCTATATGCACTTTTGGTTGGATGCTTCTATTGCTTATTGGCTTTGTACCTGTTCTTGACGCAATGACTGTAAAGTTGAATCTAATCCAATTCAACAGAATTGTGACATTTTAAGAGATGTGATTTTTCTAATTTTATTTATTTCTTTATTTTTTTGGTGGTACATATTTTATTTAATGTAGTTCTGTGTGACCTCCTGTGTTTTCTTCATAAATCTTTGTGAGAAGCCGAAGACAAATTTACAAATACAGTATTATCTAATCAAGCTCATTTCACTGTCTGGACAGAGTCTCAGGCCAATGGCAGTCCTCCTGCCTCCCCTGCCAATGTTCCGAGTCTTCCTCCAGACAATCGGAAACCCAGCTTTCTGGCCCAGTGGATGCAGAACAGGAGAGAGCAGGTACTATTTTCTTATCCTACATGAACTGTAAATAAATCCTTTATTATTTACTGGGACTTTCTTGGTTTCCAAGCATGTATCCGTAGAAACCAACACTGACAAGCTTAGGAGTGTCAGGTTCGGTTGCTGGGGCAAAAGCCAGTTCACATTTCAGTGTGATACCATTACATGGCCTTATACACCTGTTAACTCATGTTCCTGTCATACTCTCAATTGTTCTGCTCAGGTTAAAAGCTTTTTGGCAAAGCGGGTGCTAATAGTGTATTTATTTAACAAGGTAAGGTTAAGCATGCATTACTTGAATGGATGATCTGTCAAGCTGCATGTTGCATGCTTTCACAACATTATCAGTCATGGGAATCATTAATGCATGTGACTAGATTCTGCCCATGTTTAAATTAGCACCAATACCATTAGTCTTCTCTGTCCATTTGTCTCCGTCTCTCTGAGTAAAAGGTTGTGTTTGGTTTGTAGTTGTTTAGTTTTTGTGACCCAGTTTACCCAGTTTTAAATGGGGGAAAATATCATGGCATTTTACAGATCATCATACATTTTTACTTTATATTACAAAGTTGTTTGCTCCAGGGTGTGTTCAGAATTTATGTTTGGCATGATTTGGGAGCATTGGGAATAAGCCCTTTAAAGGGATAGTTCACCCAAAAATGAAAATTCTCTCAACATTTACTCACCCTCATGCCATCCCAGATGTGTATGACTTTCTTCTGCAGAACACAATTAAAGCTTTTTAGAAGAATATCTCAGCTCTGTAGGTCCATACAATGCATGTGAATGGTGACCAAAACTTTGAAGCTCCAAAAAAAAACATAAAGGGATCATAAAAGTAATCCATACGACTCCAGTGGTTTAATCCATGTCCCCTGAAGTGATCCAATGGATTTTAGGTGAGAACAGACCAAAATATAACTCCTTTTTTACTGTACATCTTGCCATTGCAGTCTCTAGGCACAGTCATGATTTCAAACTGTTTTCAATTCCTAGTGCTTGAAGCATGAATTGTGTCTTAAATGTGAGCGTTGCAAATTATCTTTGACCATCTCAGGAGTTGCTTTCAGTTTAATTAACTTTACATCTAGTGGTTAACATTTTACTGTAAATGCATAGACCTATTCATATTTTTCCACTTTTGATTTTAATAGGGAAAAGTGGTTTGTAAAAACTTAAAGTGGCTGGTAAAATTGGTTAGTTTTGTACCCTGCTGAACAAATGTGTAACATTTTATGAATTTAAATTATGTGCAGTAAATTAAACAACGAAGGGCATTAAAAAGGTCATGTGTTATAAATAGTAAGCACAAAATAGAGGGCTTCCAATAATGACAGTGAGACAAACTAAAGATGAGGGGAGAGTGGAAAACTAGCAAAAGAAGAAAAAAAAAACTTTGGAAGTGTATTATTACAAAGCAGTTGCTGTGTCATTGATTTTAGTGGTAGTTTTTGAGGTGTATGTTTTGACTTGTTCAAACTGTTGTTAAAACGTTGCAATAAAGTTCAAAGAAACCTATGGTTTCATAAATGTTCATAAAGTTCATAGAAAAGTAATGGAAATTTACCAGTCAAAATTTGTGCGAACACTGTTAATCTTTATCCACTTATGCTGCCAATGCCATATATTTTTACTAATACTATTAATATGTAGTTATTAGAGGAACTGTAGATAAACTGGGTCCGTATTTGTGTGTGGTGCATTTTCATAAAACCTAAACTATATTTCACTGTATATGTAATGTTATTTTTTTTAATGGATTCACATCATTTACAATGCACACGCCTTTAAAATTCATTGTCTTATTTTTTTCATTTGATTGTAAGTTCAGACCTAATGTCTGATTCTGATAATTTCTAAATAAAGAAAAGTTATCTTCTATTGAACAGCTTCCAGAAGCCTCTAGCCAAGCTCTGTTTGCTGACAGCCAAGCTCATATCTGGGCTCTCCAAGGTCAGAAAATAGGAATTCATTTTAAGAGATTCCATCTAATATACTTATTTGCGTGAGTGTGTGAATACTTACATTTTGTCTCTTGCTATTTCGGTTTTTAGGACTATCTTATCTGGTGGCGTCCTCTTTCTCCGAGGACCGGTTTGGAGTGGTGCAGACTACATTACCAAACATTCTCAGCAGCTTGGTAATCTTGTTAGAGGTAAAGCAACAGATTCTTTTTGTAGGTGTTAATGGATTTATTAGATATAAATATTAAAATAAAAAATGGTTTGAGAGTCTTTTAATTTGGTTTATTAATTGCAGGCTGTTGATAGACACTTCAAACTGCCCCATGCCTCCAGCAAACCTGTGAGGACTACCTGCAGTTTTGGTGACTCCACCTACAAAACTCTGAGGTTTGCACTGAGAGCTGCACTAAAGACATCTATATACAGGATAACTACCACTTTTGGAGAGCACTTGAAGTAAGTCCCAACATTTTTAGCTCTAAGTATTCTGAGATAAATGAAAATGTTGATTTGTTGTTGTTTTAATTAAAATATATTATTCATGTCTCTGATCTTTGTCAGCCATTTACACAGTGCAGTGGTGCATGCTTATGCTTAATCTTATTGTTCATTTCTTTGTTTTCAGTGCTGTGAAGATATCAGCAGAACATCGAAAAAGGCTTCAGCAGTTCTTGGAATTCAAAGAGTAGTGCACCTCTTTACTTGGATTTGTTTGTGTGCCTGTCAGGAAAAGAAAAAGTGACAATGCTTCACAGGACAATAATGCATCTTTAAAAGATCTGATACATGGGGGAATCGCACTGTACTTTACTCAAGGCCTTAAAGTATATTCATTTATATTCTGGTCCTGCACTGTTTCTCATTGCAAGCACAGTCATGCTCTATAAGTTTATACACAATATAATTCCATAATGTGGGAGTATTGTTTGCAGTTTATGTGCCCATGTGCTGAGGGTTTTCAAAATCATGGTGGAAATGGTGTCACTCTTTATTAGAGTATATTTAACTATTATGCTCTCTTAAAGAAAGTTGTCATAAACAGTTACATTGCTTTTGTTTTCCTTTTGCATCTTGATTATTTCCGGGTTGTGCTATGTTTGTGGCATTTATAATAGCACTCTAATTGAATGCAAATTATCATTGGCCTCCCCAGGGGTGTTACATGGATCATTGGTTCCACGATCTTCCATTTATTAATCTGATTGCCACATGGACATCTGGGGTTATTTACCATAATAGCATCTTTTGGGTTATCTTGTTTAAAGATTTAGAAGGGGTTTGAAGCACTTATGAAAATAAATAAACTTTTTGTAAAATGCTTTCCTGTAAATGGCTGCAGTCAAGTTTTGCTGCACGGAGTTCCTCCGATTTACGATAGAGGTCGCTGTTCGTATGCTGTCTAATGTAGCGTAGTTTGTCTGTACACTGCAGGCGTCAATGCGATTACATATTTGGCTAAATATTTCATATAACTTAATCCAATTATATATAGCTGAGTTTAATGACTGAATATTATGTTAAGAATATTATGTTTTGACCTAACCCCTGAAAAGAGAGGTCTCTGCATAATGGTAACACTAAAATACATTGATACATTTTTCCGTAGTGATTTTCTTTAAAGGTTTCTGGGGAATATGTAAATGTATAAAGTTTTAATGACTTGGTAGATACGTAATTCCCCGAAATGTTCGTACATTTGAGTTGGCAGCAGTCTTTAGGCTTCAACGCCGCTATTCGTCGTGTTATGAGGATTTGTTCCTTTTATTTTTATCATCTTTTTTAGAATTACGGTTTAAATACTTGTGAAAAGGCCTTTTTTTTTTTTTTTTTTTTAAACTTCTATAGTTTTTTTATTTTATTATTTATTTTTTTTTTTTATAAGTGCATGAGATGGCGCACTTGCAGTGTGGGTCTGGTGTAATGGGTATGGTCTTTCCACATGAAGGATGAGCTGTCATAAAGTTAAAGTTGGTCCTGCAGCAGCAGAGAGTGAGAGACCAACAGTGATTCAACCTCGGGTAAGTTTATTGCTTATGTACTTTATAATGAAAAACACCAATAAGTCACAGATTCAGACAGATACATGACAGATTGATAAGTAGATATAATGACTATAACCTGCCTCTGTTATGCAACATGCAGAGTCCAACTATGTTTTGGGATCAGTTCGTGGTTAAAAACATTACATTATGTGATTAAGAAAATGGAGTTTGGTTGTGGAAATCCTTGAAGGATATTTTGTTCATATAGATGGGCTTCACTTGATTTCACTCTTGGGTCATCTTCCAGGAATTATGTATGGCAAGCCGAATTGACCTTTAATCATTTGCAGGATGTGAATTGCTTATCAATAAAAAAAAAAATTATAGGTAAAATGCTAATGCTTGATATGAGAAATGTAGTTACTTGTAATGAAAGTACTAATTTTTGATATCAGTAATTACAGTTGCACTAATAAAAACGTAACTTTTTTGTTATTAAAAAATGAAGTCATCACTCGCAGAAATACACATTCTTGATATCAAACATTTAATTTCAACCAGTAAAAACTAATTCTTGATATCATTTTCACTAGTAGAATTTCAAAGTGATCTGTCATCCAATTGTATTTAAAATGCAATGACGGATATCTAAAGTTAATTTCTTAATAGTAGAAATTCCAATTTCACATATCAGCAATGCATTTCTTACTAGTAAAAATAGTTATTTTTAATATCAATAATTACATTGTACAAGTGCAAATATTAATTCCTGATATCAAGAACTGAATTGCAACTAGTAAAAAATGCTCATTTTTGAAATAGTGGTAATGTTAATTTCTGATATCTATAAAGCGATTGAAACTACTGTAGTAAAAAAAAAAAAAAAGCCTTTTTTTAGATATCTTTAATTACTGTCCAATTTATTGATATCCGAAATCCATTTGATATCTAAAATACAAAGTCTAACATGTTTAAATGCATTAAAGGTGCACTAAATTTTCTCCTCATTAGAAAAGTTTAACTCCTAAAGACATGAATTGTAATTTTGCAATATTTGTAGGAAATCATGACTAATCACATTAAAATGAAAAATCCAGTCATATCAGTAACTTTATAAAAGCTGTTTTATTCTACATGGAGAGGGTCCACACATGGGGGCTGCCATGTTAGAATCACATGACCAGCTGAATACTACTCGCTTAATCTCAGTAACCGTCCTGACACTATTTATTTGACACTTTCACCATTGATTTAAGTAATCATGGCTGACTGTGAATACTAAATTTCTACAATGGCATCTGAATCTGAAAACTATTGATTTTAAATGATGCTGCATCCAAGCCGCTAGGTGTCAGTGTAAGTCCAATATGACACAGACAAAAGTTACTGAGTGTACCTTTAACAAAGATTAAAAAAAAAAAAATTATCATTTTTACCACTTGTAATTCATTTTTTGATATCAAGAATAGACATTTGAACTAGTAACCATGTAACTAGTTCATGTGATATAATTTTTTATTATTATTTACTAGTAAGAAGTGCATTGCTGATATGTGAAATTGGAATTTCAACTAGTAAGAAATACATTTTAGATATCCGTAATTGTATTTAAAATACAAGTGGATGACGGATCATTGTGAAATTCTAGTAGTGAAAATGCAGTTAAGTATATCAACAATGACAGTTTTTACTAGTTGAAATTCAGTTTTTGATATCAAGAATGTGTATTCCTGCGAGTGATAACGTCATTTTTGATATCAAGAATGAACATTTTAACTAGTGAAATCTGAATTGTTGATATCAACAATTCACATCCTGTGAATGATTAAATGTCAGTTCGGCTTTCCATACATATGTTCAAATTTCAGGAAACATAAATTAGTTATGTGGTTATTAGATGTAATTTAACATATAAAAACAGCAAACAGACAGATTTGCTGAAATGGTCCATGGGAAAGAAAAAGATAAAGTTATTGTGGACATACCTTATAGTTGTTTTGAATCTAACTAGCCGTGTAGTTAAATGTGCACATAAGTGCTGAAATCTTTCTCTGTTGCCCTCGGCTTTGTTTTGGGTGAGATATTAATATAAAACAAGAATAAGTGGTTTAGTTTTTCCAGATTGTAGTGTTTTTTTTTTTTTTTTTTTTTTTTTTTTTTTTTAAAGAGGCTTTGTTTTTCTTTCACTGACCACACATTGCATTTTGGCCTATTCTTGTCCAGTGCCTTTTTTTAATTGTTTTATATGAGGATAATCATAGGATTATTTTGGATCACATAATTTACGCATAGCTGATGAGAATACTAAATAGTGAATAATACAATTCAGTCACTGAAATCCTTCACAGAGTTTTGTAGTCTATAGTTTTGGTGAGATAAAACACTTGACTGGTCCTAGTCCTAAACTATTGTATACATTTTTTGATTAAATAGGTTTTATAATAATACTGCTATGTTCAACTGTTGAACTTTACAAAGTTCTTGATGCAGTCTAATCATGTTAAATTCTGAAAGGATTGGGTTTGTTTTTCAACCTCTAAGTCTGTGGTGTTTATAAATCCATAGTTGATGGTAAAATAAATTTAGGTTAGAAAAAAATATTTTTATGCCATAAGCTTTCCCTCTTTTGATTTCTTAATTCTGAAAAGCTGAACGTTAATTTTATATAACATTATTAAGGGTTTGATATAGTACTCAGTGACTTTTTGACTTACATATGTACCGTCACACATATGTGATGGTTAATATCTGCAGAGTAGCGTCACACATCTGTTTCTGCAACAGCCAGTTACATTACAAGGTGCCTGATTCAAATCGACTTTCGCGCCGACACAGGCTGCATTGGTCAAGTGTCTGTAAGTGTCGCTCCAACAGTTACTCATACAGTCTTTTAAACCACAGAATAAGTTTATTTTATATACATACTTCCAACTCATCACTAAAGTACCATGATAAAAAGATTACAGCTCTTATATGCCGTCAATACATCAAACACGATCTTCCTCTGATGCGTGCTGCCATTTGTTTACATTAGTAGCAATTGTCATTCGTCAAACAAACAGCTACTCAAAGATTCTTTTCTAGCACATAATGTTTATCTTATGTAACAAACAGCCAAATTGTCACCAAAGTACCACGATAACAGTTCACAGCTTGTATATGCACAGCCATCATATCTAAATGCAATCTTCCCATGCACGCAGTCATGTCTGCTTATTATTTGCAGATGCGGTTTACATCCACACAAACAGCAACTCAGTCTTTTCAGGCATATAATACATTTGTTTTCCAAAATAGACAGCCAAACTGTCACATAAGCACCACGATAAAAGTTTAAAACTCGTATGCTCACAGTGAAAACATGCTCATCGAGCGTGATTATCCGATGCACACTGCCACGTCTGTTTACATTAGCGCTTGTCTCTCTCTCTCACACATACACACAAAATGTCTGAGAAGTCAAACAGCGCATATGGGCAAACCGGACTGCTGATATTATTTATTCATTTGTTTTTTACAGCTATAAAAACTAAATAAATAAAACAAATACAGTACAGAAGACATAACCCATTTGTTCATATGTTTATTATATACAGTATTATATATAATTTTTTTTAATGACAAAAAATCTAAAATTCAATTAAAATAAATAAATACTTGTCTACACTCTGCCCCCCTCTACCAGCTGTGCTGTGTCACGTGCAAAAATAACTCATTCCATGGGGCACTGCAGGGGAATTTAGACCCTACTCATGAAAAGATTAACCAGTCTTGTTCCTTTATTTCATATGCATTATTATGTATTGGTTAATTGCTCATCACACAGACATGATGATAGTACCCAAACCTACCTTTAATGATTTTGGGGCATTTCAAAATCGATTTATTCTGTTTTAAACACAGCTGTTGTACTGAACATTGCATAGTTTCAGTCTACATTGTTGCAGTGCTTTGAATCACTGCAGTGTTATTTGTATTGGCCATTTTAGAATCTAAAAAGGCTCAGATGCTTCAGTGACTGTCAAATCATTTTCATGTTCATGTAAATATATTAAAACATTATACTACCCAGGCTATTTGTATTGCAGTGGTTTGGGTTTGCTCTTATAGTAAACTGAATGTGATGATCGTGTTGACAGGGACAGTAAAACAGGGCTTTTAAGGTTCCAGTTGACTGTGGCTCTAACCATTAAAAAAAACCCAACCTCACATATTGGGCCATCATGCCTGCAAGGCAAGGCAACTTTATTTATATAACACATTTCATTCACAATGGCAATTCAAAGTGCTTTACATAAAAAAATATAAATACATTTTATAACCAATTAAGAACAAGAAATATGAATAAAAAGTAAAAATAAATTTTAACATTTTAAAAGAATTTTAGAAATAAAAGGATGCAGTACAATCAGTAAGTGCAGCACAGTGCTCAGTGAATAAATGCACAGCTAAACAGATGTGTTTTCTGTCTAGACTTGAATGTGGCTACTGTTGCAGCACACCTGATCTGGTTCCAGCTGCGGGTGGCATAATAGCTAAATACAGTCTTACCTTGTTTTGAGTGAACTTGTTTTGAGGGAATTTCACCTTTGTTGCCAAATACAATGACCTCTGTCTTGTCGTTGTTTAACTGAAGGAAGTTTCGGCACATCCAACTGTTAATTTCATCAATGCACAGGCACAGAGAATCTATGGATCTGTAGTCATTTGGCAATAGGGCTAGATAGATTTGGGTGTTGTCTGCATATCTATGGTACAAAATGTGGTTCTTTGTCATAAAAAGCCCCAAATTCCAAAATTCCATAAACTTTAATGGAATGCTTGGAAATGTGATCTGAGACCAACAAGAAGACTGTAGGGGATCATCAGATATTTTCACTGTAACAAGCCCAAAAACCCCATTGTAAAAGTCCAGAAATGCATTACTTGTGAGCTCTGATTGTTAGGCTTTTATTTGTGTGGTGTATTTAATTGGTAAAACTCAAATTTGTCTTTTTTCAATGTGCCCTTCTTACTCCACACCCCTGAAGAAGCACACATTTATGTTTGAAAGATTTATTTACATTTAGAAAAGTTAAAGGAGCTGAGGTTTGGAAGCCTGATTGGAAATACAGGAGAGGAGGCTTTTTATAGCTGAGGGGGCATTAAAACGAGAGTGTGTAATTTTTGCCCCACTAGCATCACAGAACGAAATTGTAAAAATAATCGCTGTTTTAGAGTAGATTCCAGAAAAATCCCCCCGTCTTCCATTGGTTGTACTCTATACTTGCAGTGCAAACAAACTAAAACTTAAACGATACACTATACTATGCAAGGAAAACATAATGACTTAAATTAAATCAGCTGTTATTCATTTGTTTGTTCACTGCCAGAGTTCAAGTTGCTCCTAATTTCAACATTTCATTATGTTACTCTGTAATCATAGACATTAACTCAGCCAGAACCAGAATATTTTTATTGAAAAATGCAATACAAGTCACAACCAATTAACTGGTTGTATTTTACAGAGTGTTCATCTGCTTAAGGGGCCAAGCCATTGGCAGATGTGTAAGTTCCAGCTTTGCTGTCCACACACCATATGTTGTAGAGAAGCTCTATCCATGTCTAGCAGTTTGAATTCAACCACTGTCATTTTAGTGGAATTTCCTGACTTCGGAGTTCAGCTTAGTTTTCTCACCGATTTGCACTTGCTTGTAAATGTTTGGAACTCACAGGTTGGCAGTGTGGTCGACTTTTTTTTTAGTGATGCGTCCGTCTGTCATTGCTTTAAAAACCAGCAACCGGTAATGTGAGACGGAACCATTTCCACTCTTACTTGACTCTGCAGGTACCAATTTTGTATATCCAGTTCTTCTGGCAATACAATTTGATATGCAAAATGTTTTGTAAGAGTATCATGTCTGATTCCAGGGGTTTTAATAAGAGGGTGTTTAATTTGTATTAGTGCTGTCAGTCCATTAATCGTTTTGTTTGTATTTAATTGCGATTAATAGCAGATTTTGAAAGTGCTGTTTTACTGTAAAAATGCATTCATTTCCTTTTTAGGAAAGAAAACAAAACAATATGTAGCAATATAATGCTTTAATAACATTTTCCAAACAAAGCCTTCCACAGTATAAAGATAGAAATGTACTAAAATAGCACCAATTCAAGTAACATTAAACATTTCCCAAAGATTAAATTGGAGGTTGACAAATTAAAATAATTTGTCCCCACATAGGGTGAGTATTCATTGCAATGGGCATTACATCTCTTAAATTCTCATCCTCCACAATATTAATCTGCCGGTAGACTGTGGCTATCCGCTTTCCTACATTGTGAATCATGAAGCCGATGAGTCATAATTATAAACTAATATTCATGATTTGCGTTAGGTCGCCAACGCCAGCAT